>NC_084591.1:42868867-44068867 GCF_033807715.1 Cololabis saira | reverse complement strand
ACTCTTTGAAGAAACTTGAATAACTTCAGTCACAACAATGTACAATTTCCCTTCGGTGATTAATGCTGTTAAATTGCGTTGAACTGAATTATCTCGGTCCAAAAGAAACATAGCCAAAACAGAAAGTCAGACATCAGTGGTTCAGAAAGTTGAGGAGCTCATTGTGTCATGAAGAACATAAGGAACATATGAATCTCTGATTCCTCTAATTGTATGACGGTTATCAGCCAAAGACTGTTGGCTCCGTCCCGTTCACCAGGAACACTCCTACATGCTCACAGAGCAAAGACTTGTGCAGTGCCACATTAAGGGTTAAAAGATTGAATCCAGAACCTTTAACTAATTCAGATACTCTTCTTCCACCCGCAGCGTGGGAGTACGCCAGCTCTGCTACTCCATGACTGAACTGAAGACAGTCGATGTAGAATCACTCTTTTTCAAAATAATTAATAGTGTTGGAGAAAGCTGTGTTCCATCTCTGCTGGTGCAGAGGCCATGCACGACAATTCTGATTGCAGATTAAAATCCAGCAGAATCATACACGATAACTACTATTTATGATTATATTTCCAACGTTGTCTCTTTACTTTTCCTGAATTTCATAATAATTACTTATAAAGTCTGGTAGTGTTAGATGAAGTAAACAAATATCTGTGTTATCGTCTCACTGTCATTGTTCTGCTTTGAGTTTGGAAAACAGACGTAAAAAGATAATATTAAAACAATTAATCTACTGAATTACAAACATTTAGTATTTACAGGACTGTCTCAGAAAATTAGAATATTGTGATAAAGTTCTTTATTTTCTGTAATGCAATTAAAAAAACAAAAATGTCATACATTCTGGATTCATTACAAATCAACTGAAATATTGCAAGCCTTTTATTATTTTAATATTGCTGATTATGGTTTACAGTTTAAGATTAAGATTCCCAGAATATTCTAATTTTTTGAGATAGGATATTTGAGTTTTCTTAAGCTGTAAGCCATTATCAGCAATATTAAAATAATAAAAGGCTTGCAATATTTCAGTTGATTTGTAATGAATCCAGAATGTATGACATTTCTGTTTTTGTAATTGCATTACAGAAAATCACAATATTCTAATTTTCTGAGACAGTCCTGTATGCTCACAAATTAAGTGAAATGGATGAGAAACCATGCAAAACAAAAAACATCTTGGACTCATAATGTCTTGAAGAAAAAAGTCAATTCAAATATGAGAATCACTGTCTAAATTGGGATTTTATATATAATTGATTTCATCTGTCAAAATCGGTTAATAATTCTACGTATTCTTTCATCTGCTCAATTGATATTCTTCTCTGCTTCTTGTTTCAGTTGTTTATCCTCCTTTTTCCTCACGTTTCGTGCACTTGACACGTGATTCTCTGCAGTTATACATCAATATCCTCTAAGAACTTGTTAAGAAACACAAAGCAGTCACAAGGCTTGCAATATTTCAGTTGATTTGTAATGAATCCAGAATGTATTTTTGTTTTTGTAATTGCATTACAGAAAATCACAATATTCTAATTTTCTGAGACAGTATGTCAAGCCTGGACATTTTTGGTCACGTTTGTTCTTTTTCTTTCTCAAATGCCTCTAGTATAACTAGTTTTCCTGGTGCAGAATGCGCTGGTTTAAGAACCACCTGACAGTGGTCCATCGGTCTAAAGCAACGCGGCTGATTCTGGAGAACTAAACTGTTTCAGTCTTTATTTTTTGTGGTGGAGACCTGCAGATGGTGAGTGTGCTTGAGGCTTCAAGACCACGTCATGTAGACAACAGAGACGCACAAACTAATTAGGCTCATTTTCCCTCTAACTGTTATATTAAAGGTTTTCCAGGAAACACAAGATGCCATGTTTTTGTTTTTTTTACATACAGATGTGGGCCGGATGTTTCTGCCTCTAACGAGCTCAGACACAGATGATTCATAATTGATGCATCATTTCCACCACAAAGTGGTCTTCAGTGGCTCAGTGTTTACGCTTGTTTATGTGTGTAAGAACAGTTATTTGCTGCTTGGGCTGAATCTCTGCTGTGAATATAACACTGGACTTGTGTACTTTCTCTCTCAAGACTTTTCTTTGACATTCATCTGTTTTCTGATTTGTTCCTGATATTTTCTCAGCTATTTCTCTGCAGTGTAACTGAATCTCAGGTGGGTTAAGCAGGATAACTTTCTCTAACAGCGAATGCATGAACACTACAGTTATGTGCAGAAGTATTATCGCTTTGCCTTGATACACCACTGAGAATTTGAATAAAACAATCAAGATGTGATCAAATCGCAGACTTTCAACTTTGGTTCAAGAGGTTTCTAAAAAAAAAAAAAAAGGCATTTACCAATAAGGAATTTGAATGAAGTGACATAAAACTTGGGGTCATTCACACTCCCCCTCCATTGTGCCTGTTCTCCTGTAGAAGAAGGGGTTTGTAGTAGAGGGGCCGTTGTAAGGGAGGAGCTAACTGAGTCTTTAAAGAGAGATTTATCAGGAAAGCACAAAACAGACTGGTTTAATACAACACCACATCACTGGTGAGATGGCTGCAGAATCAAGCAAATGTAAAATAGAACATTCAAAAGTAAGTATTTGAAAAAGAATTGCATATTATATCAACAAATCCATTATCCAGTTAAATACTCTCTTGGTGTCCAACACATTTCAAGCAAATTAATATTGGGAAAAAAATTATATATATATATATATATATATATATACATACACATATACATATATATATATATACATATATATATATATACATATATATATATATATATACACACATATACATATATATATATATATATATATATATATATATATATATATATATATATATATATACACACATATACATATATATATATATATATATATATATATATATATACACACATATCCATATATATATATATATATATATATATATATATATATATATATATATATATATATATATATATATATACATATACACACATATCCATATATATATATATATATATATATATATATATATATACATATACATATATATTGATATTAAAATTGCACAGATTTGTGCAGGTCAGTGCAACGTTTTTATATTTCAACCTTGCATTCCCACAGCAAGCCCAACAGTGAGTGGAACTTCCAAGTATTGATGACTGTCACTTTTCTGAACGGTGTATCGTACACAATATAGTTACCACTCAGATTAGTGGTGCCTTACACAAGTTTTTGAGCCTAATTTGAAGGATTGTTTTGTTCACTCTTCTTAGTGGACACTATGGACCCCCCACACCAAAATGCTCTTCAGCTCAGTAACAGCAGAAGTTTATCACTCTGGTCCAGACTGCAAATGAATCCAACATCTGCAAATCCAAAGCTGGCTGATCTCGCTCTGGCCGAGTGACAATAACTGATAAATGATCATTATTATATATAATTCTAATGAATGTAATAATTAGAGTACATATTCATTATAAATTAGTTATAGCAAGTATTTAAAATGAAATACTTTATAGTAACCCAGGTCTGAACAAGTGTATAGTTTTTTGTACGAAGGCAAAAACTCAGTGAAAATGTAATTCCCCCCTCAGCCAAATATCAAATATCACACTTTTTCTTTCTTTTTCTTTTTTTTAAAATACATGAAAGCACCACATACTGGATGTAATCTGACATAATTGCTGTTCCAGTGTTTATACCGTAACAAGCACAACAACACAACCACAGTCCAGCAAGATCCTTTTTGTCTTTATTGCTTCTGGAGACTTCAGCCTCCACTTTTTACTCCATCTAGTTTTGTTTTAGCCAGAACCAGCAGCTCAGCTTATTTCACTGTGATATAACTAAATAATCCTCAGCTCCCCAAACCCTCCACCTGGAAAAAAGAAGACTAATGATATTGTAGATTTGTGGACTCTTTTCTGAGATACTCAGACACAATTCTCCACCGGCTGCTTCCTCGATAAGATGGGCGGCACAAGGACACATTCAGGGATTTCAAATGTCCTTTCCTCCATGCAGACTCTAAGCAGAACCAGAACCTAAGCTTTGATTAATGTTTCACAGGAACAGACAAGTTCACCTGCGGAGAAAAACGTCTGAAGACCAGCTGCACATGAGTGCAGTTATACCTTAAAACGGGAAACCTTTGCTGTGGTTACACTTCAGAAAACCGTTGATCCCCTAATGACGTGTTTCAGTTTGTAAATGCAGCTATTGCCGTGTAAAGTGGACACAAAAAACCAAACGTCTTTCAAAACAATGACGTTATTGCTCTCTTTTAAATCTTGATTTAAGGACAAATAATAGATACAGTATAATGGATTAATACCAGCAGTCTGACGACCGCTCCAGAACATTTTTTTTTTTCTGGCTTTCTGGTCGTCATGTTCTTCTCAGCTGCCACCAGCGTTGGAGGAGAGAACAGAACTAAACTCAGGCTGCTGAACAATTACTCTGTAATTAATAATTTACAGGTTTTTTTAATCACTCAGTAAGACGCTCCATTAAAGCACTTGCTTCCTCCTGCAGAGTGATTAAAGTTGGACCCAGACGAGGGAGGAAGATTCCAGGAAAATTAAGACAAGACTGAGCAATGTGGAGTTAAATTCAGAATGATTTTACCAAAAGGGTTTTTTCTGACATATTTGATGCTATTTATTGGTTTTTTTTCGGAAGAATCCAGAAACAAATTATATTATCTATATACAATTATATTATATTTATATACAATTATAACTTGCCTTGCCTCATGCAGCAGTCACATGACTTGTACATACGGCTTCAATACACCTTATTTTATTATTGAACCAAATGCTAAGTCAAACTCCATATCAGAGTTTAAATCTTTAAAAATATTCATAGAAAATCTAAAACCATTTCTGAAAGCTCTTAGTTGGCTTTTGCATGTGTTTCCGTTCTCCTTATTAGGTAATATCCGCAGCATTGTGCTAACGTTTTCTGGATTACTAGACCACCAGCTTTCTAGATTTAACAGAAATGACACTTTCAGGAGAAAAAAATGATAAAAAAAAGTGTAGCAGACATGAATGATAGCTATCCTACACTACGACTGCACTGCAAGCTTGTACCAATTCTATCAACCAATGAATGATCAAATATTCAGAAAAATAACAGATCGCTACAGTTCTCTCACCGAACCGATGCACAGTACATCCATTTGATAAGTTCAACAGAACAGAGAAGACAAAAGTAAGTTAACCTGTTCATGAAAAATGGTTGTCAGCAACGCGTATAAAAAAAGTGCTCAGCACTGGAGGAATCTTGTAAGTGATGAGGTCGATTGGCATGAAACAGCTGAAAGACGTCTTAGAAAGGCTGAGTTTGTAACAAATACAAATGATGAGAGGTTTATCAAGCTTCTATAAACGATTAAACAATTTCCGAATAACAATCCTTAGCATAAAACTGTGAAGAAGACTGAACATCTCATCGTCCACATGATAAAAGAATCTGTCACAAGACACGTTTGAGAATCAGAATTGGACCCCAGTCATTTTAAAGAACCCTCAGGCAGGCATGTGTCAAAAAAAGGGGGGCAAGTCTTTAATTTAAACCCGTGATGGGTTCAGGAACCCTTTCAGAAACCACCAAGAACACAGAACACACGTTAAAGGAGGAGCCAAATGTCACCAGGGCTCAGTTTTTAAAGGCTGTCAATTTCAGAATCACCTTCTTGTTTGAGGTCGTACTTTTTCTCAGTGTAAATACTTGATAAAACTGTCTCTGTATTCTATTGTAAATATTACAGGACTGTCTCAGAAAATTTGAATATTGTGATCAAGTTCTTTATTTTCTGTAATGCAATTAAAAAAAACAAAAATGTCATGCATTCTGGATTCATTACAAATCAACTGAAATATTGCAAGCCTTTTATTATTTTAATATTGCTGATTATGGCTTACAGTTTAATATTAAGATTCCCAGAATATTCAAATTTTTTGAGATAAGATATTTGAGTTTTCTTAAGCTGTAAGCCATGATCAACAATATTAAAATAATAAAAGGCTTGCAATATTTCAGTTGATTTGTAATGAATCCAGAATGTATGACATTTTTGTTTTTGTAATTGCATTACAGAAAATCACAATATTCTAATTTTCTGAGACAGTCCCGTATATTACAGACAAGTACTAGTTTTGAAAATAACTGCTCTCTTTTTATTAACATTCTACAAAGTATAATTTAATTAAGTTGTATTTGTATAAGGTCTATTACAATACAAATTGTCTCTATGTGCTTTTCAGAGAGCCAGAACACGAGCCCTGAGCAGAGTTTATGTCCTTTACTCTCTTTGCATCATTACACACTGTGGATGTGAAACCCGCTCCGTTTCCTTCTCATCCTTAAAAAGTACAAACACACTGAAATCAGACTCTGGTTGAGAGCCATTTTTTCTTTCTTACTGCTGCTGTTTGTTTGTATAAATCCATGACGGCAGGCTGAAGTGCAGGGTCGCTGCAGCTCGGCCTCTATGCTGCCTGGAGCGTCGGCTTCTATTCATGCATTTCTCTTGAAATGAGACGCAAGGACGGGTCAAACGGGGTCAACTCTTGTGAGGTCGGTAACATAAAAATGCTGCTGACAGAGCAGGTTGCAGCAGGAAACTATTGTGGATTTGCCGGAGGACGTTAAGATTGTGAAGATGCTAAAGGTTGGCAGGTGTACAGTATGGATATCCAACTTTTTCTTCAGAACAGACGAAGGCGAATGTGGAGGAGCACGGATGGAAGAATGACATGATTGTTAAAGGCTGGATGTGAAACCCACGCTCTGAAGTTTGTACCAACACGGAGAAATGAAGCAACAAACTGCAGTTGACAGACAAGCCCTTGAAGATAAAACAGGAGAGACAAGTCAGCCGTAATAATTAAGTTAGCAGGATGACACGGTTAGAAAAAAAAAAAAAAAGAAAAGAAACCTGGAACCCAGAAAACAAGGAAAGAAACCTCCAGGCTTGGACTTAGACCTGCCAAAATGAATCTGAAAACTGCCAAGAAAGCAGAGTTTGAAATAAACAAATGGAAATAGGAGCAAGCAGCATTCATGAAGCTGAACAGAATACCAGAAAAGGTCACACACACGACTTCTTATCATACACACGCCGGGTTATCCAGTCTGTAGCACTTTGTTTCTGCATTCACACACAAATGACCATCTGACAGTCCTGCTGTCCTGCAGAACGGAGGAGACCTGCACCCCGCGCTAATGCATCTTACTCAGAATCAGATCAGAATCAGCTTTAATGACATAGTTTGAACATATCAAATATTGAATTTGACTTCTGTTAACACAGTTGGAACCATTGTTGTTATAAGGCGCCATTTTTCTAAAAGAGGATGACACTGGGATGGAGGAGGGAAAAAAGGCAGAGGTGCAAAAAACACCTCAGTACAGAAAAGCAACATAATCATAACAACATCATGACAAAGACTTGCAACTTGTGTATTTATCAGCAATGTGTGTGTGAGCGGTAAGTGTGTGAACTTTGCCCCAGATCTTCTCCTCAGCCATCGTCCTTGATGTTATCAGCTCAGTACAGTTCTGTACAGTTCTGATCCAGGTCCACCGGTGTCCTGAGGGGAAGGGGAGGCTAGTGGGAGCAGAGAGAGAGTCTTGTTTTCATTCCTCCAGGGAGATTGGGACTAGAGCAGCCTGCCAAGCCGCTCAAGGTCAGATTGTAGAATCAACAATTGCATTTGGGACAGGCAGACTCCAGTGATTTTCCGTCTGCCTTAAGTCTCTCTGGTTCATCAATGGCGACTCCAAACAGACGAATTTGTGAAATTCCCGCCAAGCCGAGCTTCCAACTTCTCCAACGTCTTCTCCATCCTACAAATGGGTTCAAAAATTGCAGCTAACCTGCGATTCTGTTCAAGAATCACATCCAGCTTGCGATTTTGCTCCATCAACATTTGAGTCTGAGTGTTGGTTGCACAGCTTATCCCTTTAGCATCCGGCAGCTCTGAGAGAGCCAGAACAGCTGTCGACCAATTCAGAATTAGTCGATATGCCAGGTAACCGCCAGCTCCAAAAAGCAGAAATCCTGCCATTAGAACTCCAATTATGAAGACATCTTCAACATCCTCCACCGCCAGTACGGACAGACACACGACCCTCCACTGCTGCAGGGAGTCCATCGTGTATCCAGCAGCAAACGTCCCGTCGGGGCAGGAGGGCTCCCCAATGCCATGACTTCTCGTTGAGAAAATGTGGTCAGTTGCACCGAGAGACCAGTTACTCAATTCCATGATTGTAGAAAGTTTGGGAGAACGTGAAAAGAGAAGCTCCAAGAGTGACAAGACAGAGAGCAGCAGCAGGGCTGATAGGGAGGGAGCGGGAGAAGAAAAGCGTCCGCCTTCACCGAGAGCAGGAAGAGGAAGTACTTTACTTACAATCTGTTAATGATCAAGTGGTTTTCTTCAACACCATGTCACAAAGCTTTCATTTGTAACGTGCACAATGCACTTATGTCCAAAACGTCTCAGGTTTCATCAGTCAGTGACGTCCAGGTTTCATGTAGCACTATTTTTGTTTCAGAGATATTCGATGTCACATCAGCTATGAAAAAAAACAACGAAAACAAAAACGATATATGTACAATAATGTTCATCAACCAACAATTTATTCATAAAATCACATACTCTTACATTTTATGAACTGGTGGATTTTAAAACCGCTCAGTTTATGTTTAAAATAAATAGTAACACGCTCCCTGACTGTGTTCAGAAGCTCTTCCAGCGCAGAGTCAGTCGTTATGAACTGAGAGGAATATGTATGTTTATGAAAAACAAGACAAGAACGACCGTGAAACAGAGATGCATCTCAGTAAAAGGAGTCAATCTGTGGAACAACCTTGATAGTGAAATGAAACTGTGTAATACACTGAAATATTTCAAAAATATGTATAAAGACAAGATCATAAATAATTATAAATCATTGGCATAGCCACATTATGTAGATTTATTGCAAAATTATGGACAGAATGATGTGTGTATTATGTCTATGGAAAGATGCATGTATGTGGATGTATGTATATGAATGCTTATGTATGCATGTATGTGTAAGTGAGTGTATATGCATGTACATATGTGTATACAGGTATAAATAAGTGCGTATGTATGTATGCACAGTAATGTATATATAGTTGGGTTTGGTGTGTGTGGATGAATGTATGCACGTGTGTAAATATGAACATCTTGATCCTGTTAAGCCGAGATAGGCCAGTTTGAGCAACATTTTAGTTTTTTCAAATCTTGCACTATAGTGGGACGTTGACATTGTGTTAAAAGGGTAGACAAAATAAGCTTTGGCTTCAGTCTGCACCTTTTGGTCCTAGCTTGATCTACATGCAAAAAACTTTGTATTGTCTACTAACTTCTACAACGTGACCAAATAAACATATCAAATCAAATCAAATCAAATCAATAAGGACTTGCTAGGGTAAGGAAACTCACCACTTCAAAACATCGACGGCACACGTCATCCAAGAGTGGGAGGTTTTAACCAACTGTGACAGGTAACAGAAGGTGACAGAAAACCATGTGTAGACTATAGGGTAATAGACTATTACCCTGATGAAGGTTTTCTGACCGAAAGCTTGGTTGATTTATTAAAGATTCTTGCATTGATCCAAGTTTGCAGATCCTCTTTTTTACATAACCAACTGTGGCTGAAAACATGCAGTCTAAAAATAACTAGTTTATGTATTTCCCCAGTTCCAAGTATTCAAAAGCTCGAACAAGAACATCGGATTCAGAAAATGAAAGCGATGTTTTATGATAAGAGCCAAAGCAGCGTGACTTTAAGATCTGGACGGATGGTAGGAGGCGTGAAGTCTCCAGTGTGGATCATGTGATGATGAGAATGTTTAAATGTTAAGCAAATTATGAACTCATAAAGTTGTCCAGAGAAAAGCTTTACAGACTATCTTTAGGGAACTCTGCAGGCTGAAGCCAGCGGGTCCGGACTGTGTGGAATATGTTGGATTTAACAATGTACACAATCTGAAATCAAAGTTAGAAAAGAAAAGAAAATCTAATCTGGCTCCGTTTGCTGCATGTTGTCTTTAACACAAAACTTATCCCAGTATCTGCTACCTGTTTTTTTATTGATCTGTTCAATAATGCCAACTGGACCCAGAGCCGCCTCTCGTTCTAGAAAAATATGGAATTCTTAAATGCAGCCTTCAATCTCAACACAACACCAAAAACCTGATGAGAAAAAGGTTTGGCAAACACAACCATTACCATCCCAGAGAGAAAATAACCCGAATCCATCAGCACCGCCTGCATCTACACACAAAAAACCTTAAGTGCTTCAAATCCATCCGCACTGCAATTGTCAATAAATGTTGTGAAGTTTTAGAGGAAGCCAATTTAAACATGCACATATACCGGAGGAGGGTGATTTATCTCAGCGCTGAGCTGGCGTTCAGAGACGGGATGAGCTTACGGAGAATAACAGCTTGGCAGCATCTCCTCTGCTGATTGTTTCACTGTATAATGAGAAAAACTGTTACTTTGAAGCATTTGAACTGGGTTGGTGACTTGGGTCCATTTCCACTTCAAAATGTATTTTTGAAATGTGCATATATTCTCTATAAAAAATAAACGGTTTGAAAAAGAGACAGTTCCTATGAATATGATGTTGGTCTGCCATGCAGATCCCTGCAGGACAGACGGGTGGAATACTGAGCAGAAGAAGAGAAATGTGGAGCCGGCCACCAAAGATGGAGAGGATTGTAAAAGAGAGATAAGTAGTCAAAGGTCACTTCAAAAGCCACAGAAGAATAAAAATGAGTTGATGATAAAAAGTCAGTGCAGGCTGGAGGCCCGTTTCACCTGCACCCTCATATTCAACATGACAGGAGATCCAGGACCCGTCACTTCAGGTCAACTAGTGTTTAACCAGATGGAACTAAAGCAGCTCTGCCACAAACACCTGTAATGGTTCTTAAAGTAAATAATGATCCTCATCAATACCACACCCACCACAGAGACTGTAATAAGTGAACTACAAGACTCCAACACATCTCTAGCTGGGAGGGAATTCATGAAAATCCTGCACTTGGTGACAAGTTTTTGATATTTGGCATGGTGTTAGTTATGGACAGTTTTTCAAAAACCACTGCAAACAAATTGGGACGGCCCCCTAGTGGCCGGTTTGCAGAAAATCCAAAATGAATCAATAAGCGAGGCGATAGAGGCAGCATTGTAGGTGTTAGTGAGTTTAAATATGCACACCTGATGTTTTTTGTGTGTTATTTTAATAAAATCCTATTCTTTCACTGTGACTTAGTTCTGAGGTTATGTTCATCTTAAACCTGAATGAAGGTCACTGTTCTCACCCAGTGAGATCATTGACACTACAGCAATAGTGACCTGTCCAATAAACAGAAAATTGCATTCCTTCACACAATCATGAAGTGGAACGAAATGTATTGGATATTTCAAACTTTTTTAACAAATAAAAAACTGAAAAATTGGGCGTGCAAAATTATTCACCCCCCTTAAGTTAATACTTTGTAGCACCACCTTTTGCTGCAATTTTTCAGTTTTTTATTTGTTAAAAAAGTTTGAAATTTCCAATACATTTCGTTCCACTTCATGATTGTGTCCCATTTGATATTGATTCTTCACAAAAAATTACAGTTTTATATCTTTATGTTTGAAGCCTGAAATGTGGCAAAAGGTCACAAAGTTCAAGGGGGGTGAATACTTTTTCAACCCATTGTATCTCAGAATTGAATTCCTAGCACCAAAAAAGTAGAGAAAGTGACAATATACAACAATCTAGGACTAAGAGAAGCTGAGATATGACCTTTGGTCGTTTTGGCGGGAGCCATTTTGAATATTCTGCAAACCGTCCACTAGGGGGCGTCACAATTTGTTTGCGGTGGTTTTTGAAAACCTTATGTCCATAACTAACACCATGCCAAATATCAAAAACTTGTCACCAAGTGCAAGATCTTTATGATTTTTGACAAATTCCCTCCTAGCTATCTGGAGATGAAGTTGGGACGACCTGGACTGACTCTTTAAAGCTCTGGAGGTGGATGTGGAAACACCTTCAAACACAAAAAAAAAACCAACACAAAAAACAGATTACAAGAGAAACAAGTCTGGAATTTTCATCCTGAATAAATCTTGAGAGCCGGACTTATAAGACACCATGGACATTTATATTTTATCATCTGGCAGCCCAGTGTGAATTAAGACAAAACTTAAGTTTTCACAACATTAACAGTAAGTAAAAACGTTGACACGCAGATTATATCTAACCAATAAATAACCAGAACATGGTTAGGAACACTTTCTGTACTGCAACATGTCAAAATTGAAGTTTAAAGGGATGCAAAGGGAGGTTAAGCTGCACTATGGCACAGTGAGATTGTCTCGTTCAGGCTTTTACTTGGTAACAGTAATGGTTGGTGTGGTTTGTTTTTTAAGACCATAAAGCAGAATGAGAGTACAGACACCGGCAGAAGTAAAAGAGAAGGGATCATGAATTGGATGCTGTAATCCTGGACATGGTGTTGTCATTACTAGACGTTCACTATACAACGCTACACTGGCAGGTTTACTGGGTTTGATCAATAAACCTGAATGTTGGATCTTCCAGCTTGTTTTCTTCATATACCCTCATGGATCGATCCCTGACCTATTCCCCTTTCCACCACTTAAAGGAGCATGAGGCTCCTTTTAAGAAATGAGACTCATTAGCGCCACCCTTCGCCACGACGGCCGTTGGGGGTACTGCAGCCAACAGCAAAGCCGGCACGGGAGAACGGGGAGAACACACATGCAGCGTCATGTGACGTCACATCCACAGGACAGCGCGGGAAATTCGGGACCGAATTGCAGCACATTTTGCAGCACACAGCCTGTTCAAGGCAAAGGAGAGATACACTAGAGGAATCATTCTTTTGGGTTTGGAACGCTTCATCTGACATTATTACTAGAAAACTTAAAATGTATACGGATTTTTTTCATAAATCCTGCCTCAATCCTGCCTCAAGCTCCTTTAACATTACACGCAAAACATCTTAGTGGCAAAAAAGGAGGAACAACAAGGGCATGTACATAAAAGACACGACTACCGAGACGTGCCCTCATTCAGAGCCTTAATTAGACCCTCCAGAAAAATGCGGGCAAAAATCCTTGATTCTGCGGGCTAAAATCCTTGATTCTGCAGGCTAAAATCCTTGATTCTGCGGGCTTAAATCCTTGATTCTGCGGACCTTGCAAAATATGCGAAATATGCAGTATATACGCTGAGCTCTTCCCTCTTAAATTCAGCGGGCTGTCTCGTCTGATCTGAGGTCGTAGGAGAAAAAAAAAGGAGAGCGCAGGTGGAGAGGAGAGGGGCGGAGGCGGCCCGGAGGCCGGCCGTCTCTCTCCCCCCAGCCCGCGGCTCAGTGCTCGGGTGATTGCCGGGCGCACCAGCACGACGAGGGGGACGAGACAGAGCTCCGTCACCCCACGCGTCCGCCGCCAAGATCCCCCAGTGGATGGGAACGTGAGTCTGCCTCCGCCGGCCCTCGCAGGCGCAGTGGTGCGCGGTCAGCGCGGAGACCTGAGTCCACCGGCAGCCGCGCCCACCGCGCAAGCGGGGTGCTCGGTGGAGACGGCACTCCCTTTTTCCTCTCACCCCCGCGGGTGAGAGCTGCTGTTTGGGGGGTGGCGGTTTCTGCGAGGGGTGCGGAGGTCTCCGGGCGGGTCCCGCACGTCGCGACCGGGCGTCCCGACATGTCACTCACAACACTTCCCCCTTTTTCCAAACTTTATGCGAAAATGTGCGGCGATGATGCGTTGAAATCAAGCAAGCCCCGCATAATTCGCATATTCAGCGCGGACATATGCAATTACCGCGGGAAATATTAACCCCAGTAAAAGTGATTTTTCTGCACCAGACATTGAAATCCACGGAAGGTCTGTAAATCCACGGACAGCCGTGAAATCCGCGTAAATTTCCGCGATCACGGATTCCTGGAGGGTCTACTTAATGGCGTTGGGAATGAATGAGTTTTTAAATAAGTTCCGGTTAGCCTTTGGTACACAGTACAGTCTACCTGAGGGAAGTCATTTAAACTCTAAAGCTGCAGAGTGGGTGAGTAGGATCATTTACTATCCTAGCAGCTTTTTTTCCCCAATCACTTCCTTATAAATGCCACAGTGAGGCTAGATTCACTATTCTTTATAGCTTGCATCTATTTTTTGTGGTAAGGTTGCCGTACCACATTGCCAAGTTAAAGGTTAAGATTCCCTCTATTCCCTTTTAGAAAATTAAAGACACACACACTTCATAGAAACTGTGTGATTAATTGAGATAAATGGCTTTTATCATCTTCAAGGCAAAACGAATGAAAAGAAATAAAAGGAACCAGACAAAGTTGATGATCATTTCCTCAAAAGAGCTGACTATTTTGGACTAAACTGGCATGTATTGTGTTGATTGAGTGATTTAATCCCGTTGAGGGTGAAGGAGGAGCCGATTACATCCATCGCTGGGTGAGGGGAGGAGTTCACCCAAGACAAATAACCACACGTACAATAGATTTATAATCACCTAAAGGTTATCAAAGACACAATTATGTTCATTTTCAGGGAAGATTTAACATTTAATAAAGGTCCATAGTCATTACTTATATCTCACAGAGTACTCTTCTGGTTAATGCACCGTCATGCAGGGAAATTAGAGCCCTGTTTCTGCGTACTATCCCCAGTTAGAGCAATGGTTTTCATCAGACACAGTGAGACTGCACTCGTTCCTCTTCCTCCCTGGAGCGACAGCTCATTTTTTCAGAGGCACTTTACAGGCCGGCCTCCGTGCACTACACAGCAGAGCTGCGAAGGAATAAATGGTACATATGTTTAACTGTCAACCCTGCAGCCCGAGAGAGAGTTTTGCAGTTGCCAGCTGCTCAATGAATCCCCAGTTTTCAGAAAAACAAGAGGAGAGTCTGAATATGCAGGAGCTTCCACAGAGCTCTTCCATATCTGCCGCTGCAGTTCATTTGTTAAAAAAAACAGTCAGAGCAGAGTAATATTCTGCTCTGGTCAGGAAAAACATGCACATATTGCTGTATCCAGTATTATATGATGCTATTTTTATATGAAACCAAGCTCTAGAGCAGGGGTCGGCAACCCAAAATGTTGAAAGAGCCATATTGGACCAAAAACACAAAAAACAAATATGTCTGGAGCCGCAAAAAATGAAAAGTCTTGTATAAACCTTAGAATGAAGGCAACACATGCTGCATGTTTCTATATTAGTTATAACTGGGGGAAGATTTTTTTTTTTCATTATGCACTTCGAGAAAAAAGTCGAAATGTCGAGAAAAAAGTCAACATTTCGGGGAAAAAGTCGAAATGTCAAGATTAATGTTGAAGTACAGTCTTGAGAAAAAAGTCGAAATGTCGAGATTAAAAAAGGAAAGGAAAAAGGAAGAAAAAAAAAGAAAAAAAGGAAAAAAGAAGAAAAAAGAAAAAAGAAAAAAAGGAAAAAAGAGAAAAAAAAGGAAAAAAGAAAAGAGAAAAAAAGGGAAAAAAAGAAAGAAAAAAAAGAAGAAAAAAAAGGAAAAAAAAGGTCAAACATTTTTGAAAAAGCTCCAGGAGCCACTAGGGCGGCGTTAGAGTCAATGCGGCTCTACAGCCGCGGGTTGGCGATCCCTGCTCTAGATATTGATCTGAGTGTAATGAGTTAATATTTGAAGTGTTAAAGGTATTGTGACATCATTTTTAACATGCTTTTAACACTATTAAAAGTCTTGCCAACATCCCTCAAATGTGTCTAAAAGAGTGTAACAAGAAAAACTTCACTCTAGTACTCTTTTCCTGGCTTTTTATTACAGTGTTTTTTTGCGCCGTGAAAAATGCTTCCTTTCCCCCTTTCCTGTCAATCATTGCTCCGCTCCTCCTCCAAACCTCCTCCTCCTCCAGCCATACGCTCACAGCGGCGTCGGAGAGTTAAGCCGAGAGCGACAGGCGAAGCATGCACGGAAAAGCAGGAGGGCGAACCACAGCAAACAATCATAAAACTAAAGGCATGCAAGCAGCAGTGTCCCCTTATCTTAAGTCCAGTCAGTGGCCGCGGGTCTTCTTAGCAGTTTTCCTCCGGTGATGAGAACAAAAGAGGCTCTAAACAGCTCCTTGTTAAGCCTCATTTATGGTTCCGCGTTAAATCGACGCAGAGCCTACGCCGTAGGGTTCAGCGTACGGTGCGCGTCGCCGCGTAACCTTACGCCGTAGGCTCTGCGTCGGTGTAACGCGGAACCATAAATCAGCCTTTATGGTGCGCTGGAGAGGAGAGGAGGCAGGGAGCTGGGTGGAGGGGGCGGTGATTTAGCGGATCGTTACGTAACGATCCGCCACCAAACCACATGCGCCGTTTTTGCATAGTTATGCGGAAAATCCCAGAAAGCACACAATACACTGAATGTTAAAAGTTTGTTGTTTTTTGGGTGTAATTGATGTCAAGACACCCAACAAAACACAAAAAATCAAGAAAAATGTGTTTTTCATGTCACAATACCTTTAAAAAGCACACACCAGAGAAAGTCATCCTGACCGAGAGATCCTCACACCGACTCTGACTGTGCATCTCCCAACTTTGGGAGCACTTAGAAACTGAAAATGACAAAGAAACATACCGAGTGAGACGCAAACAAAAATGATATATTTGTCAATTGTGGGCCACCAGGTTGTCCCAGGGGTCCAGAGGGAGAACAGAAGGTCCAGTAGCATCTACCGCCATTTCCAGAGAGATGAAATCCATCTTGAATCTTCAGACACTATTCTAAGAGGCTCTATGGTAGTTTTATGAGAAGATGAAGAAGACTGAGCAGTACCAAGAGCATTCTGGAGAATCAATAGTTTTGTGTATCATGGAACAGAGAGGATCCACTAAACAGGACAGGAACCATAAAGTGACTTAAAGGGCCACAGAAGATAGACTTTCCCCTCGTTCATTCATTGCGGATCATCTTCTGGAGTTGGCTTGGTGTGGAGGAACAGATGGAGACACTGAGGGGAAAACTGTACAAGAGGAAGATGTAGACAAATGAGAGATTTGTATGTATATTATAACAAGGAAGAGATGACCGCACACACGGCTTGCATCCTTAAAACAAAAACATTAAAAAATAAAAATAAACAGATTTTTTTTCTTAATTTTGATTAATTCCAGTAGTAGTGAGCAAACCGACAAACAAAAAAGTCAGTTTATATCAGAAAAACACCCTTAAACAAGTGAAGAGAAAAACAGGAAAAAGGTTGTGGAGGCACAACGGAATCAGCCGTAGATACAACCGTTACCATGGAAACTGCCCACAGTGACAGCCCACACTAGAACATCTGAACAACCTCACCTAAACACACACACTGAACAAGCTCACACTCACACACGTTGACTAGAGGGGTTTTCATGATGTTTTGCCCTGAGAGAATAAAGTTTTAAAGTTGAAACAAATCCTAACAGGCGGATGGATGGATGAATAAATGGATGGATGATCCAAACTACAACAACAGCAATACTTCAATGTCGGTTCTGTCGGTTTAAAGTCATCAGGCCTCATTCATGGAATCTTTGTACATCTGACGGTGCGTCCGAAATCCCGTACTAAAAAGTATATACTAAAAAGTATACTTAAATACGGCACACTTTTGAGTAAATGTCAGTAGTATGCATTAATTCGAAGACGTACTATTAAGAGTGCACACGTCACTTCCTGCCGTTGGGAGGAAGTGACGTGTCACAGCAGCAGTAGCAGCTGTTACCATGGTAACAGCAGCAGTAGCAGCTGTTACCATGGTAACAGCAGCAGTAGCAGCTGTTACCATGGTAACAGCAGCAATAGCAGCACCGCTCCGCTATTTCCCGTTTATTCTGGCAGAAACAAGATGACATTATATAAAATTATTATATATGAATATATATAATATTAATATTATATAATAATATTATTATACTTATGACATATACGTATCACTTAGCAACCAAACACCGCTGCATTGCATTGTGGGAAGTTTCTGCTCGGCTAGTGTCCATCAATCCACACTAAAAAATTTCTCCAGAATGAGTATGAATAGAGCATACTATTGTGTACGTACTAATGTTTCGGACGCACTAAAAAATCTCACACTCATTTTGCATACTCATTAGGGTGGAAGGATGCGATTTCGGACGCAGCCTATGTGTAGATTAGCACATAAATCACCTCCTCACCAAAAATGTTCTAAATTCACAAGAAAGTAAAACTCAGATTTGATCATAAGAATGTGTAACTTGATACTACATGTCAGACACAGTGTGACAATGTGTTGCGAAGAGTGCAGTCACATCTGCAATCACATCTGCAGTTACCTCTACAGTCACATCTGCAATCACATCTGCAGTTACCTCTACAGTCACATCTGTAGTTACCTCTACAGTCACATCTGCAGCCTCTGGAGATGACTGTCCAAAGGAAGATGCTTCATAAAATAAAGAAGTTCATCAACAACTCTGAGCATCCTCCTTACAACACTGATCAGCAACAATGTGTTTTGCTAAGAATTCCTCAGGTGGTTCAGACCTGGACAGGAGATCCTTCCTGCCCACAGCAATAAACCTCTAGAAATTCATCTCTGAAGGCACTGAAACCATGAAAACTATTTTAACGATATGAATCCCTAATGGGAAATGAAAAGTATTTTGAATGTTCTTAATGTAATGGTAGCGATTGGTTCATTCCTTCATCGTAGGCTTCAACTTGACCTCCACTGTTCCTGCAAACTGAAAATTCTTAATTACTTCATGAACTTTGGAAAAATAGACTTCAAGAATCTTACTTTTATGGTATTATCAAGGTGATAAAGTGGATCTCCTTGGAACAAGTTCTACGATAGCTCTATGTGGAGTACAATAACACGGTGCTCCTTTCCTTTCTTTCATTCAGAGATTACAGGAAACAGGAATAATGCAATAATTCTGCTTAACATTTTTAAAAGAGAGAGAAACTGGACTTGACATCCAAAATTAAAGATTTCAAGATTATTATTGATTAACTATATACAAATAGTCAAACCCCACGAACTATATATAACTATGTATAACAAACGTCTGGAGCTACAAACCAGGTTTGACCTTCTTACCACCTACCAAACACGGAACAGATTTCAATCATAATTCAACATGAGCATGGAGAGAAATGCAGGAAGCTTCTGTCCAGACAACTAAAAGGGCAAAGAGCCAAACAACTCATAAAAAGTATCAACACTCATTTCTCTAGTTCTCTAGACTTCTGTCTTTATTCTTGACAACAGTCTTGACTGAATCAAACAGGGCTCACTTCTCCCATCCATGAACGAGGCCTGTCTAGTTCTGGGAGTAAAGAAAAGACCCTGCTCACTGTCCCTCACACAGACGCAAAGATCTTAGGTCAAAACATTAGCGCATGGACTGGATGATGTGGCCCCTTCTATAATAACGCGAGAACAGACAGGTTTCATTAATAACCACCATTTATTCTTTTATGTGTGACGTTTATTTAATATTCTGTACTCCACTTCAAATAACACACCCAAATGTGTTATATGTTTAGACGCCATAAAGATCGTTGATCAGGTGGAGTGGGTGTACTTATTTAAGGTTTTGGAGAAGTTTGGATTTGGACTGTCATTTATATTTATGTATAAATTAGTGTACACCTCTCCTATTGCAAAAGTTCAAACAAACAGCAGCTTTTTACTGTAAGTGGTGGAGTGGAGCAGGGATGCACAGCCGACAGACAAACATCCCCGGCAACTTGAAAGCAGAAACAGAACAAAGTCTCATTATACACAGACAACCTCTTATTATATCTGTCAGCTCTGATTGCGTCTCTACCTGTGGTCCAAACAGTTTGGATTGATATCTGGGTACATGCAGGTTAACATGCATGAGAGTCAGCTGTTTCCAATCAACAAAAAGGCTTGATATATTTGGCAGGGTAAGAGGCCTAGATTGAACAAAAACTTGCTTCAATGACCTAAAAGAGATGGAATTCTCCCTGATTTCCACCACTACTACTAGGGCGCTCACATTCACTGTATGGCATTCTGGACCCAACCTCATCTCCAGTTTAAGGGTCACAATTGGACCTGTCTGGAGCTCAATTCCTGCAATGATCTCTCATCTCGTTCATCTCTTGATGGCGTTTCCTCAAAACCTTTAGACAATCCGGTTGTCTGTAACACCATTAAAATACGGACCCAGTTTAGTAAGTCCTCCAGCCTAAGATGCCTTTCCCTCATAAGCCCAATCGCCTTTTCATTATCTCATGCTCTGACCCATCCTTTCAAACCTGGCAAAGGAATTGTATCAAATGCTTTGCAGGCCTCTTTGTGGATGGATGTTTTGCTTCCTTCAACCAAGTCTGTGAAATACAAGCACATGCACTATGCACTTTGTGTTTTGTCTCTCTATCCTTTTAACTGCAATGATGAGCCTGCACAACCAAGATTTTCACCCATGTTACTTGTAATATGATGTGACGATAAAGATTGATTCTGATTCTGATTCTACAACTTGCCAAAAACCCATATTTCAGATATTTACAGGCTAGAGAGTTCCTCCTACCTACCTAGCTTTCTTTCAAAACCAAATATCAACCCTATAGATACCTTAGTTTTATATCAAAATCATTTTTCAGACACACAGAGAACAACTGGCATCTAAAGAGAACCATGGACTTAAGACGTGTTTTCAAATAAGCATGCACACAAGAGGAAGTGGCGACAAATTTATCACACCGTTTCTCATATCACTGCTGCTCTGTTTTCTACTGTATTGAAAAAGTTAACTTGAAATGTGTCAATCCAGTTGCTCCGTCCCGTGGGAGTAACAATAATCAATAAGGCTCTGTTTGAGTAGTTGTAGCCCTTTACTGACTCAAGGAAAAACCACAATTAGCTTGAGTTATAGGTTTATTCTGAAATGACAGAACTTCATTCATAGCCCAATAAAACATACTCTCTAATCCATACTGACAAAAGTCAATTATACTTTTAGAAACTTTTCTAGAGATTCTCTGATCAGAACCAGTGCCTCAAAAAAATGTAAACTAAAGTATCTAGTAGCAGTACTTGTATCAGCATGTGAATGGCGGTGCTTCACTGTCAACGGCCTTTCCTTTATTCTGCCTGGCAGTTAACCAGCACAAATGCAACGATGGAAACAACAACAAGACAGACCAGACTGTGATGTTTGGAAGAACCAGCCTCTTTTACTTTTTTAATCAAAGTTCAGAGTGACACTACATAAATCTGTGAACACCAGACTGGGTCTGGCCAAGCTTTAGTCGTGAGTTTGATGTTAAAAGTCATATCTAAGACGTGATCCACTTCTTCTAATGTGGCTTGTTCTTCAGGAGTCTCTGGGGGAGATTAGCCGATGCTCAACAAGATCAATCTCCTGCTTCAACATAATTCCCATGAAGAGGTACCATCTCCTTTGTTTTTTTTTCCAGAAATGACTGTGTGGAGATATTTAAAAAATAAAATTTCAGCTGCTCCTGAATTGTACTTGAGGAGCAGCTTGGATGTTGCAGCAGGAGGTGTCAGTAGTTGTACTATGTTTATGCAGTTATAGTAAAAGCTGTTTTAGGTGGTGGGAGTCAGGGAGCCCCTCCAACACACAGCACGTGCAGTGTGTTGGACCTCATAAATGCCGAATGAGCCTCATTTTGCACAAATGCAGGGCAATGGTGCACATCACTGTGAAGCATCACTCCCAACATCTGCACCAGCTGTTGGAGGAGCTGGACACACGTGTCAGCACTGAGCTCAGAAAATCCAACGGGTCTTTATATTCTATATCCGGATGCAGAAACAAAGGTCACTGAGCTTCTTATGAATAACTGCTCAGAACGGTATTTCTCATCCAAATCTCTGCCAAAACCTGATTTCGGCTCACTGGCTTTCCATTGAAGCTTAACCTTGAAATCTTGTAAATATTTATCATTTGTTTTGATGTGCATTTATATTCTTTTTTTTATTCATCTATTTGAACTGCGAAGCATTTTGGTCACCTTAAAGTATTCTAAATGTACCCTTTACCCTGATTTATAGCACTAAAAGTAAGTAACAATCGTGTTTGGTAGATTATTTCTTTGTTGTAATAATGCTACTTTACAATAAATCTTATACCGTTGGAAAGCCTCTATATTTTCCTTTTGTTTGTAGTTGAGTTGAGTTGCACTTTAATGTCCACTAGGGAAATTTGTTTTAGGCATCAAATACATGCATAGCGTATAAAAACACATACAATCAACACATACAGACAGCAACAGATATCAGACTCAATACCACAATAAAATGAGTGAGAAACCAAGCAGCAGTGAACGACATTGCACACACCCTATAGGCAAAAGTTGCATCTATCCCGGAACCTCATTTCATTATTGGTACAGTATGAAAAAAGCAAGAACAAAGAATAAAAACAAGCTATTTCCACATTAGCATCATGGTAGTAAAGATATAAAAACAAGGACTGACTACTACTGGATCAGTCAGCAGCTTAGTTACTTAGTTTGTAAGGAACATACGTTTTGATTGTAGGGTCAAAATGCAGAGAAGGCGTGGGGAACGCTATGTTGATTGCTTCAGCGATAGAGCAGCATCTTTCAGGGGAGGCAGTGTGATGGTGTGGGCCGGCAGCTCCCTCACTGGAAACACCAGGCTCCTTATCATTGGAGCTAATCTCAATGCAGACAGATATAGAGATGAGATCCTGGCACCGAACTCTATCCTCCGAGATAACAACGCTCGCCCCCACAGAGCAGGTTTATCAGAGACTCCCTCCACAATGTGGGAGTGGAGAGGATGGAAGAGCCCGCCTGCAGTCCTGACCTCAACCTCATTTAACACTTGTGGGATCAGCTCGGGCGTGCCATTTGTCGTGGAAAAACCTGCTTAATGTCTTTAACACATTCTTTCCAACTAGGTGAGTAACTGGACTGAAAACTGATTGTCTAAGTTACCAAGAATAAGACTTGAGAAATGATTCAGATTTCAGTAGAACATACATCAGGCGTCTCGATGCAGAATGACGGTAAACTAAGGCGGCATATTGATTTAAAAGAGTATAGGATAGTAGTAAATATTTATTTCGGTCAATCACAAACAAAAATTTAAAAATCAACAAACAAGATAACACAGGTTTTTCCCTGGTCAACATTGTGATTTGACCGAAAAGGTCTGGGCTTGAAGCATAAAGCTTATTTTGCCCACCTTTTAACAGAATAAAATATACAAAAAAACAAATGAAGTATCATAAGTCTACACAGAATAATAATAATAGTAATAATAATAATAATAATAATAATAATAATGATGGTGATGATAATAATAATAGTAATAGTAACAATAATAATAATAATAATAATAATAATAATAATAATAATAGCAATAATATGATAATAATAATAATGATAGCTCTGAAAACAGAAAGTGAAAAGATGCTAAGGAAACCGGCAAAACAAATTTAAGTTGTCATTTTATCTCGTGCATGTGTGCATTCTTCATTGTTTGTTTATTGTGTTTCTATATATGTGTCCATTACCTTTGCTTTGAATAATATCTTGTATGCTTTTATTGAATTTGCTAGTTTAAGGTCATTTTCTAATGAGTTCCACAGTTTTACTCCTAAAACAGATATACATCTATACTATATCTAGGATGATACATTCTAGAAGACAAAACACTGATAAGGTGTTCTTACTGCTCACAATCTTTGTTTGGGCAGAGTACTAGTCAAGGCTACACGCTGCTGCTCTCAGCAGTTTGGCTTTCATCAAGGATGGGAAATATTTTTTCCCCATCACACCATTCGTGCCAGAGTAACCAACACAACCACTTGCAACAAATGCTGGTTGAAGAACAGGATGCCATCCGCATAGGTGTGGCTGTGTACGGTTCTTCCACATGCTACTGAGGCTGCTGTTTGTTAAATGGATCAAATGTTAAACTGACAAGATGTGTTGTTTCTTCAAACTCCAATAATCCAATCCACGCAAAAAGAGTCAAAGTTGTTTGGAATTGATTTGGCAAATCTTTCAAGGCCACAACCGATATCCTCAGCTCTGCTGCTCATCCCACAAATGCATGTTCCTTACAAATGTTACACCATTTTGAAGGTAAATAAACAGCCTTCCCAGTGGTATAACATTTATTACCAAGTAGCATGGTTACAACAATAAAATAATATATCAAACACAAAATTCCCTACTTTTTCTGCTGAGTTTATTTTCTCATGAGCATATCGTACTTCTTCCAGCGTCCCTGTATGTTTGGGAAAAATATTTTTATACGTGAAATTGAAAATAAATATTTCTGATGGATTGGTTTTTATACTGTTTTTAGTTAAATATAAGGTTTATATGCTATGCAGTCCATTACATTTTGTTTGTATTAGTTATGTTTTAATTTAAGGGAAAACTGTTCATTTTAAAAGTTAAGATAAATTAAAGCTGCAAGCATGAACGGGCCCTCGCGCGTGCAATTTTCACCCATAAAGCTCAAGGACTCAAAACTAAGTCCTTTGACACCGTACGACTCTGTATGTCATACAGTTCAAAAGTTATAGCAGAAAATAGGGACTATCAAATATCGACCAATCAGAAGAAGGGGCGGGGCTAATTTGCACCAATTATGTTCAAGGACTCAAAACCGAGTCCGATGACACCACCCACGAGTCTTTATATCAAACCATTCAAAAGTTATGGCAGAAAGTAGAACTATCAAATATGGACCAATCAGATGAAGGGTGGGCGCGCTTTTTGGCATCTAGCGTCGCCACGGTAACGCTTTTGACTGAGAAAAGTAATGCAGGATGGAGATGCACATTTTGATGTATAAACACCTGGGTGCACGTTACGGTTTGGGCCACATTAACGGCCAAAGAAATGGCATAAATTGCGCCAAAATTACACGATTAATTAAAAATGTCCGACTTCCTGTTCGGTTTCGGCCATGGCGCCAAGAGACTTTTCTTTAAGTTGTGACATGATACAGGTGTGTACTGATTTTTGTTCATGTACATCAAACCGTATTGTGGGGCTTGAGGCACAAAGTTTTCTAGGGGGCGCTGTTGAGCCATTTTGCCACGCCCATTAATGCAAAACATTAAATATAACATTTTTCGCCAGGCCTGGCTTGCGTGCAAAATTTGGTGACTTTTGGGGCACGTTTAGGGGGGAAAAAGACCCTCATTTCATCGGAAGAAAAATAAAAACGAGAACGAGAACAACTCCTACAGATACATTAGGGCCTTCGCACTGTAAGTGCTCGGGCCCTAATGAATAAATGTGTTATTTTCCAAAGCTATACATCTAACCTTCTAGTGGAGTATATTGTGAGAATATCTTTTACACTTATTTTTAGTCTTTGAAGTGTCTTGCACTGAAAAACAACCATGTCTGGAGAGACTTCACTGAGTGAAAAATAAGAGCAGAACTATCCAGCTGTCCCATTTTTCTCTCCACCTGATTTCAACTCATTCTGAGACAAACCATTCAGAGAAGGAAGTGGCCACGTTTGTCACCAGCTGCTTGAGACCAGCTGCTTTAAACCAAGCTGGGAACATGTGGTTGAAAAGATGGCTCCACACTCTTAACCCTTGTACTGTCTTTGGGTCAAAATGACCTAATTCTCCTGTTCCTTCTTTCCTCCTGCTCTCTCCTTCCTTCCTTCCTTCTTTCCTCCTGCTCTCTCCTTCCTTCTCCTTTCCTCTTTTCTCCCTCCCTCCCTTCTTTACTCATTTCCTTCCTTCTTTCCTCCCTTCCTTCCTTCTTTACTCCTTTCCTTCTTTCTTTCCCCCCTTCCTTCCTTCTTTCCTCCCCTCGTACATTATTTCCTTGTTTTCTACTTTCCTTCCTTCATTCTTTCCTCCCTTCCTTCGTTCCTCCCTTGTTTCCTTCCTTCTTTTCTCCCTTCCTCCCCTCGTCCATTCTTTCCTCCCTCCCTCCCTCCCTCCCTCCCTCCCTCCCTTCCTCCCTCCCTTCCCTCCCTCCCTCCCTCCCTCCCTCCCTCCCTCCCTCCCTCCCTCCCTCCCTCCCTCCCTCCCTCCCTCCCTTCCTTCCTTCCTTCCTTCCTTCCTTCCTTCCTTCCTTCCTTCCTTCCTTCCTTCCTTCCTTCCTTCCTTCCTTCCTTCCTTCCTTCCTTCCTTCCTTCCTTCCTTCCTTCCTTCCTTCCTTCCTTCCTTCCTTCCTTCCTTCCTTCCTTCCTTCCTTCCTTCCTTCCTTCCTTCCTTCCTTCCTTCCTTCCTTCCTTCCTTCCTTCCTTCCTTCCTTCCTTCCTTCCTTCCTTCCTTCCTTCCTTCCTTCCTTCCTTCCTTCCTTCCTTCCTTCCTTCCTTCCTTCCTTCCTTCCTTCCTTCCTTCCTTCCTTCCTTCCTTCCTTCCTTCCTTCCTTCCTTCCTTCCTTCCTTCCTTCCTTCCTTCCTTCCTTCCTTCCTTCCTTCCTTCCTTCCTTCCTTCCTTCCTTCCTTCCTTCCTTCCTTCCTTCCTTCCTTCCTTCCTTCCTTCCTTCCTTCCTCTCCACCGCCGCGGTCACCACAGATAATCACTTCATACTGCAAGTGCCAGGCACTAAACGTGGCACGTGCCTTCGATTACGGAGCAGTAATGCTGCTCTATCTGCTAACGAGTTCACCAGCTACAGTGGAACGCCTAATTTCACACAGATGTTTAATGATGTCCCCCATTACACAGTCACAGCTGACAGACAAGCTTTTAACACTAAGGAGGGGATTTATAGGCTATTACAAAAGATGTTCAGACCTCTGAAGTTAGAACGCATCCATTAGGTTTCAAAAAATAAATACTGCTGAAGGAAGTCTGATCGATCACGTGTCCAAAGTAAACACTAAACACTGTGGCTTTGAAACAAAAAGCTTCAGTCAATCAGCCAGAAGGATTAAAGCATCTTGAAATAACAAACAAGACCTCAGTCAATATCTTTACAGCAGTAAAATGGAGGACCGTATCGTTATTGTGTAATTTAAATGTCATAGATAATTTCCTTTGTTGAAAATGAACTAAAATTTAACTCAAAAGCTAAAACTAGAACCACCACCTGTTGTTTGAGGTTTTGTTTAGTGTTTCTTATTTATCACATTATATTTGCCTTCACCTGTGTCTGACTCTCTCTGCGTTTTGTTTACCAATTTTACTGTATATTGCTAAAGCCGGGCAGACACTGTGCGATATTTTAAATGGTTTGATTCAGCCCCATCTCAAATTGCACGACTAGATCTCTGAGTTCAAAAGTTCACAGCCCACGATTTATGGTCTCACACTGTACGACCCGATGTTCTGATGCGACCCGTCTGCTCACACTATACGATCATAATCCTCACGTTGGACTTCTGTTACTGGAACTGCAACGTCAAAAAGAAGTGGAATAGGAGGAACCCCGAAGTGGTAGACACTGAAGATGCTCAGCAAAAACAAACGCACTGCCTTAGCAATTTGTGCCATTCTGTGTGGCGATAAATCCATTCTGTGTGGCGATAAATGAAAAAAGACAAGGAATTGGCTGGGCAGACGTGGGAAACGTGGTCTTTTTTTCTGCTATTAAAACATGATTTGTAATGTAAATTTGCAACACTTTAAACTACAAATAATAGTTTTTGACGTGACATCAGAGATTGCGCATGCTCTCTGTGAAAGGATGAGTCCAATCGGGTCGTAGCACGACCAGGATTTCAAACACTTTTGATTTTATTGCAAGCACACAATTTGTGGTCGGGAGCTCGTCGTGAGGTGTTAATCTCTCGTCGTGAGGTGTTAATCTCTCGTCGTGAGGTGTTACTCTCTCGTCGTTACCCCACGTATACTGCATGAGGCACGACCAACGATTGGGTCGAAATCCGGCCCGATCCAAAAAATCGCACGAGTGGAAAATCGGTTCAAAACGAGCCGATAATCGCACAGTGTCTGCCCGGATTAAGTTTGGTTTGATCCCTTCTATCACAGAAGTAGAGGGAAATAAAACTGAAATGTATTTTTAACTGTTTACAACAAACCAGTGTTACGTGCAACATTACAGCTTTTATTTGGAAACAACAGCACGTTTGACCGTTGATGCCAGCGACAGGAGGAGAAAGACCTGTGAAAGGTTCTGTCCTCAAAGCAAACCCTCACTGCTCAGGTCTCCCCGTATTCCTGCTGCCACGCCGCCATGCTCCAGTAAACCCCTGTAACCCAGATTAGGACTGAAGCAGGTACGGTACATCCTGCACAGGATTAATACAGTATTACCTTTTTTCATCTTCTAAACTTATTCTACATCAACAGACCTCAAAAACGGCTTCACAACAACAACATGAACATGAGCCAACATTAGTTCACAGACTGGACAACAGCGTTCAAACGTTGGGGTCATTTCAGGCATCAAAGCTTGGTAAGTAAAAAAAAAAAGGACAGAAATGCAGACTGTTATTCGGGCCTGACAGAGATGATCCACATTTAAGTTTGACTCATTCAATCCTTCCTCTTCCTCGGCAACTCAAATCATTTGTGTGACGTGACACCTTGATAGATGTGAATGTGTTAAAACGATTGATGCTTCAGTTTTTTGGGAGAGGGGACAGTCTCCGACAGAGACCCACTTGCATATCCAATCTACTTCCCAGTTACCTGGGAAAATGTAGAACAGTTTGGATTTCTGATGCTGATTACACCAACTTGTTTGAGGACACATTTTATTTTGAGATGAGGTTTAGCAAAAGTTTATCTCCAAGCTGGCAGTTACGCAATGAAAGATCTCAAGACTTTAGCCAATATATATATATACATATATATATATATATATATATATATATATATTTATTAGGGCTGACGCGTTAACTTAACGTCCTCTTAACGCCGACAATTTTTTAACGCACGATTAAAAAAAAAAAAGGCATGATATCATTTCTGGCGCTCGTCGGCACCCGTAGCCTGAGGAATGGTATGGTGGATTGAAAGATGGAGAATTAAAAGGGACTTTTGAACGGTTAGTTCACTTTCAAAAAGATGCCAGATGGTTCGCTGGACAAGACTGAAGTTATTTGCATGTACCGTCGATTAGAAATGAATTACCATCGAAGTACGTCGAGTCTCAAATACCATTTGCAGCCGTAAGCCTGAATTATGGTTCTGCGTTAAATCGACGCAGAGCCTACGCCGTAGCTACGCGGCGACGCGCACCGTACAGTGCGCGTACCCTACGGCGTAGGCTCTGCGTTGGTGTAACGCGGAACCATGAATCAGCCTAAAGAGCGCTGCTCCGCCCCCCCCCCCCCCCCCCCTCGTCAAAAGCAGACAACGCTGTAGCAGCTTGCAAAAAAGGACGAGTCAAATCAAACTTTATTTGTTAAGTGCTTTTCTTACAAAATAAAAAATGCAACACAAAGCGCTTTACATAAAACATAAAACTCAATAATGCCCCCCCCGCACACACACACGCGCACAGACAGGCGCACGCACACTGCGATTCGCACGAGTTTATGGCTGAGGACTGAGGTTCAGGTGAAGGAATGTTACATTCAGGTTAAAAGCTTTTTTTGTGGAAAGTTGAATAAACATTGGCATAAAGCAGCATATTTGCCCTTTATCATGTTGTTAACAGTGTTAAAAACATTAAAAAAAAATACCTTGAGGTAATTTAGAACAGCACAAAATGTGTGAAGAAATTTGCAATTAATATGCAATTAATCGCATAGTTAATTACAGAAATCATGGATTAATTAAGATTAAACATTTTAATCGTTGGCCAGCACTAATATATATACACACACACTATAGTGGTGGTTCTATATACTGTAGTGTCATAAGACTGAATTTGTTTTCCAAGGAACAAAACAAACAGGATGTTACAAGCTCAGCGGCGTCTCACACACACACACACACACACACACACACACACACACACACACACACACACACACACACACACACACACACACACACACACACACACACACACACACACACACACACACACACACACACACACCTCCCACGTAAAGGAGTCACAAGGCCACAACCACAAACATCTATTCACTGGAGAGCCAAGACACTGCAGGAGCCGGGAGGAAAAGGAGTGTGTGTGTGTGTGTGTGTGTGTGTGTGTGTGTGTGTGTGTGTGTGTGTGTGTGTGTGTGTGTGTGTGTGTGTGTGTGTGAGATTGAGGGATTCAAATCCTTTGACTTCTGTGTTTATCCTCTGCGTGGCTCCATATTTTATCAGGGGAACAAAGCCTGAGTGCCGTGGACTGCAAATGTGGATAAATCCCTCTGATGTGATAAACTGATCAACCTCTTGATCTATAAAACTTGTCGCTTGCACTGGCTTGTTGCTATGACAACCCACACAGAGCGATGTGCAAATAACACTCCTTTTCCATGCATTTGGGACTGTCTTCTTTAAAGATAAAAGAGTGACTGTTACTGCATCTGTTTCATCATTAATGGTATGGTGTTTAAAACATGAAAATTAACATAATGACTAGTGCTGTCAAGCGATTAACAAAATTGAGAGCTTAATTAATTAAGAACTGCAATTAATTAATCTAATTAATCTTTTTTTTTTAATCTCACCTAAAAATAGCTGAGAAACGCCCTCAACTTCAGGTGTTTTCTTTTAAATTAATTATATTATTGTGGCAGATCAAAGATTGATATATAACAACAAAAAAGTGGTTTTATAAAGTAATTTATTTTAACATACTTGAACAGATGCAGTCCTAGACATTTACATCCACTTGGCAAGAGCATTCGCCAGCGTCTCTGTCGCAGATGTCTCAATGAGTTTAGTTTGGAGAAGAGCGTTGCTATGGCAACATCGTTGCTGCTAATGTTAGCTGTGGCTGCGCTCATGGTCGGGTGCTTTGCGCTTATGTGGTTAAATCTGAGCTGCTTTAGTGGTGAGCAAAGTAAACAAACGGATACATGAAAAAGTTAAAAGACTTTGCAGAACAAGCACCATATCTTCCTGCTTACATTAAGAGTTTATCCTCCGAAGAAGACAGGTCCTTAGTTGTCCTTTCTAGGCAATCACCTCTGCATTGACATCAAATTTTAGTTGTGAGCCAAAACAGTTCCCAAGTATTTTTAGGATTCTATAGTCTCCACCTCCATGCCATGGATGAAGTTAGCAGTAGGCTTCTTTTTTTTTATTCCTGCTAAAATTAACCACCAGAGCCATTTATAAAGCTTGCGTGCGCACAAAACAGGGCTTGAAAGATGCGCACGCCACCTTCTACGCAAAGGTTGGGATTTAAAAAAAAAAAACTTAATGGGAAAATGTTTGTATCTTTATGCAAACTTTGATCCTAGCGCACAAACATTTTGAAGATATGGGGAACTGGCGACGCAGGTGGTGAGGTGGTCATACTTTTAATGTCATCACATATCAGACTTATAATATAATAGCGCTGATCGTGTCCCTCTGTGTTTGAAGCGTCAGTCAGGACTCTGCTGCTGCTGCTGCAGCCGCGGTGCAGGACACGGCGTGCCGGGAACCTCCTCGTCACCAACCGCGACAACTGGAGAGTGACTGAGGACAGAACAAATAAGTGCCGGGCCACTCTCCTCTTGGCCTCCACCTTCAGATCGCACCACTTCTTTTTTTTGTCTGCCACAGATCTGTCCGTGGCAGTCACGGCGTTTAGCGCAGCAACGACGTGCCGCCACTCACTCGCTTTCTTTCTGTTAGTGATGCCACTACTGTGACCACCAAATAATGTGGTTTTCCTGTCCTCCACCTCATCCACAACATCTCCATCTCAGTCTCCATGAAATTTATTGGCACGGTTGCTCGACACGTCTCATTCATCCTGACGCACAGCAGAAACAGGCTGCAGGAAGCCGCTGCGCATGCTCAGCAGGCTCATTTATATGCAAATACAGTCATCAAGTACCTTGCATTGACCATTCATGGTAAAAAGTGGGCGTGTAGAGGGCGGGGTATGAGGCGAATTCACGTGCGCAACCTTCCAGCTGGAATGTGATTTATAAAAAGAACATTGCGTGCAAGTGTGCATGCACACGGTTTTATAAATCAGGATTTTTTTGTGTGCACGCCATTTTCGGCTTTTGAGCGCACGTACACTTTTAGTGTGAATCCTACGCACTCTTTTATAAATGAGGCCCCAACTCTTTAGTTTTAGACACTTTAAGTCAAGACCATTATTGTCACAGCAAGTGACAAAGGCAGAGATAGCATTGCTATTACTTGAGCATGAATCTTCAAAAAGGGACAGGAGAGCACTTTGTTAAATAAGTGTCGTCAATAACAGACCTGCAACTGTCTGTGTGTGAGATGAAGAGCAGGGGTGAGAGACCACCCTTATCCTGTACTGGATTCAGAACCTCAGGACCTCTGACATTGTTCAAGTTAAAAATCAGCAAACATAGATGAGTTAGATAAAAAAAAAAAAAAACTTATCAAGATCATTGATTTAAATGTGTGGTTGCATCTTATTTATGGAGGATTTTTTGTGCCAAAATTAAATAAATAAATACATCATTAATTAATTAAAATGGGAATGAAATATATCATTAATTAATGAAATGTGTCATTAATTAATTACAATTAGAATGAAATATGTCATTAATTAATTAAAATACAATTCATTTTAAGTAAAAATATATATTTATTATTTCAGCATTTAATTAATTAATGACACATTTAATTAATGATTTTGTGTTGCGTGTGAATCATGAAATGTAAAACTGCATTTAATTAATTAATGACACATTTAATTATTGATTTCGTGTTGCTGAATCATGAAATGTAAATGTAAACTGTCAGTTTCACTCGTCAAACTCAGTGGGCGGGGCTAACGCGAATCTAGTGGAATCCACTGCTTTGGACTTTCTAAACATGACAGCTGTGAGTTTGGAGGATTTTCGTGAACTTTGTAGAGAGTTGGTGAGCGATATCTTCGACCTTGCAGAGTATGTGGAAGCAGGATCTGCTGACCCTGAGCATGTAGCGTGTAAAGCAGAGGAACTGCTCGAAGTTGTTGGAGTTATTTCTGCACTTTCCCATCTTGACTTGATGTACAGGGGAACCAATGAGGTGTTTGGAATCCGCCCACTGAGTTTGACGAGTGAAACTGACAGTTTTACATTTACATTTCATGATTCAGCAACACAAAATCATTAATTAAATGTGTCATTAATTAATTAAATGCAGTTTTACATTTCATGATTGACACGAAATCATTAATTAAATGTGTCATTAATTAATTAAATGCTGAAATAATAAATATATATTTTTACTTAAAATTAATTGTATTTTAATTAATTAATGACATATTTCATTCTAATTTTAATTAATTAATGACACATTTAATTAATTAATGATATATTTAATTCCCATTTTAATTAATTAATGATGTATTTATTTATTTAATTTTAGCACAAAAAATCCTCCATACTTATTGAAGGCGGATGAAAGTCTGCAAACAAAAGTCTGGCCTGGGAGGTTGGTTTCTCAAGATGCTCGTAGATCTTGTCTAAGATAAAGAGACGGCATCGTCCGCCCCCTCTCAGCTTCTCCGTTTGCCAGCAACCAAGGACACAATTTCATCCTTCAAGATCCTCTCAAAATATTTCATTATCAGAGGCGTGAAAGGGACGGGCCTGAAATCATTTAGTTCTGTAACCTGCTTGGATTTAGGTAAGGGAATCGTGGTGGAGATCTTCCAAGATCCAGGCAGTTTACAACGATCTATACATATCTTATCTTATATCTTATCTGGAAGAGCCGAGAGATGACCCCACGTGGCTGGTCTGCACGGTGGGGTAGTAGAGTACGACCACAGGGGGCGTAATCTGCCACTTCTTTGACATTTGTTGCCCTGAGTAAAGGCTGTGACATGCTCCTGTGTTACCATCAAGGATTCGTAGGGAGGAAAGAAATATCTTGCATTGGATCCATTTTCAACGGTGCCAGCAGGCTTTGCAAATCTAGAAAAGAAGGAGTTAAAACAATTGGTTTGGTCAACGATCGGCATTATTAACCCCAGTAATTCTGATGGGGTCCCTTGCTGCATTTAAGTAGTGATTGATAGAAACCACTGCTTTGATTTTGCTTTCAAGCTGCTGTTAATGAACTGCATTACTATTTCATTTTTGTAATCAAGTTTGGCCATTGTTATTTCATTCCCTCATTCTCTGGACATCAAGGCCGTCTCCCAGGTAAAAGACTCTTTTTTGTCACCCAAGGTTTTGTTATTTGGATATGCAGTTACCATCTAAGTAGAATGAGGCTTAAACGAGGCGAGAGGGTTGCAGTGACTGAAATCCCTCTTGTGAGAATGCAAAAGGAAGAAAAGCACAGCGGTTCCTGCAAGTGTCTGACCCCCAGCAGGCAGCGGAGAGCCTGTCGTGTCCACAGCGTGAGGGACGGGCAGCCCGAGTCTTTTCTGTTTAAGACTTGTATCCCCCTGGTTTCTGGTCCAACACCATTGATCAGAATCGCTTTTCTGAACAGCCTTACACAAAAATACCGTCAAGCTCAATAGATTTGGGAAAGTATGAAGAGATTTAATTAGAAAAGGAACACAAACTGTCCTCTGCCAATAGCAGCTTAAACACTGGAAGAAATACAGCCATGACCTGTTAAATTAAAAGGAGGGCATTTCAGATGTTAGCGTTTATGGGTTAAAGGTTTTTTGTCCCCTGGTGCATTAATGCCATTAGCACATCAACAGAGTTTGACGAAGGAAAACAAGGACAGATGGCTGATTTACAGTTGTATTGTTGCTTTGCTCTCTGTCAGCTCGTTCATGCTCATGTGAGCATCAATGATGTGAAAGTTTTCAGTTAAAAAGCAACAGTGACTTCAGCAGGACTGTCAACTTTGGCAAATAAATAGCATAAAACCCCTCTGTTTAATTTTGTGGCAAAGTAGTAAAAAGTCTATTTAATTAGTTTGAAGTGTTTTTAATGTGTTCCACTTCTGAAAACCTCCCTGAACGACAGACTCCTTGCATCCGTTTCCAGATTGCTGGGCAGCAACAGCCGCTCCTCCACGGTCGCTGCTGATGTGAGAGATTTGACAATACTTGGTGTGTTTTAATTGACCGTGCTCGGGCTTTTCATTCGCACCAAGTAACATCAAACCTGTTCATCACATCAAACTGTATAAAGGCAGCCCCGGGACACAGCAGCCTTGAAGCTGATCCAGTCCATCACCAACCCAACCCACATGTCCCCACTTTTAACTGTCCTGCAGCCAAAAAACAAGGAGCTGCTTTAGTCATTTCAAGGCGACACAAAAAATGCTGAAAAATGTACAAGAATTTGTAACTGGTACCAAAAAAAGCTGGTTAATATATAAATAAAATAAAAAAAGCTCAGCTGAACAATAAGACATTGTGTGACTCATAACTGAACAAAAACTGAACCTTGAAGCAAAAGCACTGATGAGTATCTAGAAACACCTTTTGGCAGCTATAACATGAAGTTATTCTCTTCTGAATGATGTAGTCGGTGCCTCACACTGCTCCGGATCATCAGGTTTTGTCAGCATTTCAGTCTAGTTAGGGCCCGAGCACTAACAGTGCGAAGGCCCTATTGTATCTGTAGGAATTTTCCTTGTTTTTATTTTTTTATATTTTTCCAACGAAATGACGGCCTTTTTGCCCCCCTAAAAACGTGCCCCAAAAGTCACCAAATTTTGCACGCAAACCAGGCCTGGCGAAAAATTCGATATTTAATGGTTTGCATTAATGAGCGTGGCCTAATGGCTCAACAGCGCCCCCTAGAAAACTTTGTGCCTCAAGCCCCACAATACGGTTTGACGTATGTGCACGAAAATCGGTACACACCTGTATCATGTCGCAACTTAAAGAAAAGTCTCTTGGCGCCATGGCCGAAACCCAACAGGAAGTCGGCCATTTTGAATTAATCGTGTAATTTTGGTGCAAATTATGCCATTTCTTCGGCCGTTAATGCGGCCCAAACCGTAACGTGCACCCAGGTGTGTTATACATCAAAATGTGCGTCTCCATCCTGCAACGATGCGCATTACTTTTCTCTATCAAAAGCGTTACCGTGGCGACGATAGACGCCAAAAAGCCCCCCCCCCCCCCCCCCCCCCTTTACCTGATTGGTCGATATCTGATAGTCCCTATTTTCTGCCATAACCTTTGAATGGTTTGATATAGAGAGTCGTGGCTGGTGTCATCAGCTAAATGTCCAGTCCTGAAGAATCTACATCAAGTCATACAAGCTTCCACTGCAGCCTGAACGTGCACAAGGGTGTGAGGGCCCGTTCATCACTGCTTGCAGCTTTAATTGGGGTTTGGACTTGAACCGGGCCACTGACTCTTTTCTGATTAAGTAATTGTGTCATAGCTTCGCTGGCATGTTTGGGATCTTTATCCAGTGACAAAGCCCCACTTTAGCTGTTGTACAGTATAGTGACTTGAGAAGTGATGTCTCTGGTGTATGGAGGAGTTCATGGTTGACTCAGTGACGGGAAGAAGTCTAAATCATCACCATCCACCACGACGGCGGTACAAGGTGTTTTTACTGATAAGTTATTTGTGATTTAACTTATCCGTCTTGGTTTTGTTTCATTCCTTTAAAAAAGTCAGAAACACCCTCAAGAGTGTTTCCAAACCTTAAATCCTTTCAGTGTGAGTTCCTAGCTACATCTCTTTTTTTACTCAGATCCTCCCTCATAGTCCCTCCGTGTTGTATTCAGTTTGCAATCCTCCACTTTTCTGAAAACATAGCAAGATGTAACTTTTAGGAAAAAAAACATGCTGCCATGTCGTAAGATATGATGAGAACCGTACATGGTCTTAAAATGAGATGGAGACAAAGCAATCCGTCCAAACAAGCTCTATTTGTTCTTTTTCTCATCGTGCTGTTGTGAATTTTTTATTTATTTACTTCAAAAAAGATTTGTTAGAACAGTCACAAGGTCAGATTTCCAGGACACATCTGTTCCCCTTTTTTCTAAACTCAAAATTATAAATATTTTTGATATCAATAAAATGCAAATCTCTATTTTTATTTACAAAATGATGTATTCAAGCCAATCACTACCACTTCACTTCCAACAATACTTTTGTATAAAATCCAATATTCACAGTTATCCAACTAGATCATTATCTATGATCCATCCACCCCGATGTCGCACCATTAGAGGGCAATAGAATATTAAATACAGAGAGAATAACATCTCCAACCTAGTACCTAGCACTCTGTCCCTCCTTGTTTTCAAAAAAGATTAAAAAACAAACTCCTAGCTGAGCTGTAAACAGCTGCTGACCCAGTACCATCAACGTCTGCTGTAGCTTGTGTGTTTGTCTCTACATGTACATACAAATACACTGTATATACTATATATCCAGATGCTCTTTGTTTGGGTTTATGCTACAGTCTGCTCCTTTTATCATATTTTTTATGATGTCTATTTTGACTATTATTTAATTATCTTGTGTTTTTTTTCTAAAGTATTTCTTGTTTTACTGTCTGAAGTGTATCATAAAGAGGAGGCCACTTGATAAGCCTCTCAGGTTTCTGACCTCTCCAGCACATTTTCTTTTATGTTGTTTTTTTTCTCTAAACGCATTCCATTGTATTTTTTTCTTTTCTTTCTTTCTGTGCAAATAAATAAATCAAATTTTATTTTTAAAAGGAGCTTGAGGCTCCTTTTAAGAAATGAGACTCTCTAGCGCCACCCTTCACCACGACGGCCGTTGGGGGTACTGCAGCCAACAGTGAAGCCGGCACGGGAGAACGGGGAGAACGCACATGCAGCGTCATGTGACGTCACATCCGCAGGACAGCGCGGGTAATTCGGGACCGAATTGCAGCACATTTTGCAGCACACAGCCTGTTCAAGGCAACGGAGAGATACACTAGAGGGCTCATTCTTTTTGGTTTGGAACGCTTCATCTGATTATTACTAGAAAACTTAAAATGTATACGGATTTTTTTCATAAATCCTGCCACAATCCGGCCTCAAGCTCCTTTAACTTAAGCCCAAGATATACTTGCTGTTAGTGCTTGCGTTCTCCTGCACCACCAACTGCAACATCGCTGGCGTAGTACGTGAGAAGAGCGTGTCGTACCGGCGGTGACCGATAGGGGGCAGTAAGCAGAGCAACAGTTGGAAAAGTGATTAAATATTTAGTAGTAGAGGTAGTAGCAGTAGCAGACTAGAACAACTAACAAGTTAACATGACAATATCGGATGATGTAGGAGATTATAACATTGCTTTGGTTGCGATCTCGGCAAAGGAAACAGCGCTTCTGGTATCAGACCAGCTGGTATCTGACCGGGACCAGCGCCACTTGCGGCCAGAGCGAGAACTGCAGGTCGCTACGCGTTCAGTGTCTTTTTGAGAACGTGCACGTCGACGCGTCAAATGAACGCAGGATACGCGTGGCGACCATGACGCGTACGCGTTCTGAACTGCAAGTATATCTGGTGCTTTACCTTCTTAGTTCCTAAATAAGGATGCAGTGAACAATGCTGTCGATGTTCATCAGATACGCTTGGCTGACTTTCAGGGTTGGGTCAATGTTCTTGTCTCAACTCAAACTAACAACTGTGACATACTGCAGACACACACACACACACACACACACACATACACACACACACACAGAGTTTGGAAATGGCAGCAGGAGTTCCCGCCAAGCGCCGGCTTGCTTTGTCCGCAGGCAGTTCTTATAAAGTTCATTTAAGCAGGATAATGGCGTCCTCAATGACAACAAGGACAGAAACCAACGCAAGCGTCTGCAGCTACGACATGGACATTCAACCACCGATGTCAGAAACCACGTAATCAGTGTTTGATGTAAGTTAATGTTAAATTCTTGTAATGGACACTTGAAGTGAAGTTTAAAGAGAATAAGACATTTAATTTCCTGAGAAAATGGTTGGACTGTGTCTCTTCTTTCAGATCCAGAATCACGTGTGTCCTGCAGCAGAGCAGCTGCTACTGAAGGACGTCTGCCTGCTTTGGACAGAAAAAGGTGTCAAAAAAAAACCCAACAACATTCCTGAAGGTAAGCTTGTACTTACAAGCTACTAAAGCTTGAATACAACACTGTCACACAGTGGTACAGAAATGGCCGCCCCACTAACACACACAGACGGCTTCAGTGTCTCTAAAGCAGCAAAGAAATGTCTTCAAGTGATCATCATACAAAAGTCCAACTCGGCTTCAGAAATGGAAAACTTGTGAGGAAAGTCTTTGGACTAAAAACAATTAGTGCAGAGAAAAGGACCTAAATCATGCAACCAGCTCATTGTTGGTACGATACGAGTACGACAGTGCTGCTCACCTCCTGGTGTTTGTGTTGATTCAGCTCTGCGGCAAAAACTCAAGAGGGCTCCACCAATAAAACAGAATGTGACCTCCAAGACTGAATATTCACAGTGTCTTCGACAGGTGAGCAGGAAACAGACCTGTCACTCATCTTCTCCCGAGAGATCTCACACCAATTGCCATTTTGGAGAATGAATTCAGTGACCTATGGTAATTCCAGGTTTTATTTGCCTGGTGCGCTTGAACGAGGAACGGGAGCTCCTCTCTTATCCCTTCACTCATACAACATTCATTTCGGATAATCACCTCCAATCCCACCCTCCCCACCCGGCCGCACATCCCTCAAAGACAAAAATGGAACCTCTCAAGATACCCTTCATTTGGAGTGTGATAATTAAGATCAAGTATTACGTCAAGAGTCAAATTCAGCTGTTTCAGCTGAGTAAAGCTATTTCAGTTCCAAAAAAAACACTGTTCAAACATAGAACTGACTGACTGTTTGTAATTGTGACACACATCATGGATCAACCTGCGTCCCGCCGTCTATCACCTATTAATTTCACAGGGTCGGCTTCACAGAACCATCAAACAGATTATTTATTTCGGCAGGTTTATTGAAAATAGTGGATATAGTTGAACTTCAAACTTTAAAAATAATGTTTAAAGCAAAAAAAAGATCATTACCAGAACAGTTACAAAATTTGTTCAGATTGGAGGATGAGGATAACAGACTTAAATTTGATTTCAAACTTACTTTTGCAAGGCTAAACATAAAACAAATGTGTATTTCTGTTACAGGTGTAAAATTATGGCATGGACAAAGCAAGGAACTGAAAAGTTGCACAAGTTTGGGTCAGCTTAAGAAAATATTTAAAAAAGAAAAGATAAGTGCCTACAAAAAAGAAGAAGGAGAAAGAGAAAAAAATAGATAGAAGAGTGGTATTTTTGTTTGTTTTCTTGTTTATATATGTATAGATAGATTGGTGTTCAGCAAGTCAATGTAATTGTATTAACAGAGAGGGGCAGGTATCATAAGTTTTCTTCTTCCTGCTCCTTTTCTTTCATGGTGATAATGTGTACTTCTTGGAATTTTGTACAACATTGTTAAGAAGATATACCATGAATGGAATAAATGAAATGAAATGAAATGAAATGAAAAAATAGATGTGTTGGATGATGATTTTCATGCTGTTTGGTCCAGTGAAGGTGCTGCAGTCAAAGGTCAGCACTGAGAGCTTATAAGAGCTCAATCAATGCATCAATAACTTTCATTCTGAAACTTATTTGAGTCAATAAAGTCTGTAAACAACAAAAGAAATAATTTATTAATGCTAATAATAATAAAATTGCTTGTGAGCACTACAATATTTTGAGCAGATCTGTTAAACCTGCAGTTTCCTTTAAAATGAACAAATTATCAACAAATAAATAAATCAGCAGACACCTCCTGCGCTTGGAGACGGGTTTGGATATCTAACTACCAACTCAAACAACTCAACTTCATCTCGTTTAGGTCCATCTAAGTATGAAAATATGAAAGATTTAGGGGCAAATAGAAAACCTGGTTTGTAGTTTCAAAATTCATGAAGTCTGGAAAACTTTCAAGTCCTCATAAGTAGGTGGTGAGATGTTGAATTCTGCGGACTGAGTTGGGTTCTTTTTCATTTTACTTTGTTTTTTATTCTTATTTCGCCGACGGACTGTGGGACATGCGGAAGTCGGACCGAGCGTTACGGACGGGAAGGTAAACCCAGGACCCATACATGTGTGCAACACTCAAATGGATTATTTCATATATAGCCTTGCTGTGACGGTGCACCTCAGCAGTTTACAGGGACGTTGGACTTGTTATGTCCGTTGTAAATGCCTTTTAAAATGTCACATTTTAAGCTGCACTTTCAGTTTCATCCCTAGATTTCTTTATACAATAGACATGCTTTATTTGATTTTTATTAAAAAACTAAGTTTAATTTGTCAGTAACAATGAAAAATTAAAGCGGCAAGCAGCGATGAACGGGCCCTCACCCGTGTACAATTTTCACCCATAAAGATCAAGGACTCAAAACTAAGTCCTATGACACCACCCATGACTCTTTATGTCAAACCATTCAAAAAATATGGCAGAAAATAGGGACTATCAAATATCGACCAATCAGAATAAGGGGCGGGGCTAATTTGCGCCAATTATGTTTAAGGACACAAAACCGAGTCTGATGACACCACCCATGACTCTCTATATCAAACTATTCAAAAGTTATGGCAGAAAGTAGGAACTATCAAATATGGACCAATCAGATGAAGGGGTGGTGCGCTTTTTGGCGTCTATCGTCGTCATGGTAACGCTTTTGACTGAGAAAAGTAATGCGCATCGTCGAAGGATGGAGACGCACATTTTGATGTATAACACACCTGGGTGCAAGTTACAGTTCGGGCAAAGAAGCGGCCGACGGAATGGCATAAATTGCGGCAAAATTACACGATTATTTCAAAATGGCCGACTTCCTGTTCGATTTCGGCCATGGCGCCAGGAGACTTTTCTTTAAGTTGCAACATGATACAGGTGTGTACCGAATTTCGTGCATGTGCGTCAAACCGTATTGTGGGGCTTGAGGCACAAAGTTTTCTAGGGGGCGCTGTTGAGCCATTAGGCCACGCCCATTAATGCAAACCATTAAATATCAAATATCTCCTCACGTACTACGCGAGCGACGTTGCGGTTGGAGGTGCATGCGAACAGACGGGAACGGACGCGAACGCAAGCACCAACAGCAAGTATATCCCAGGCTTTAGTGTTGTCCACGGTAACGGACTCTCACACAGCACTTCCAAAGCCGCTGTGTGTACCGTAACAGCACCGTAACTGCTGTTTGGTTCAAATTTGCAAAATTTAAACAACAACAACAATGAAAACAAACTAAAGCACAACATTCAGTCTCACTAGGATGCCTCGGACCGGGGCCTTTGATGTGACTCTGAAACAAAGTTAAAATGGCAGTTTTCAGCGAGGAAGAAAACGCTCCAGGTGCTATTTGCAGGGCCTTTGTAGAGCAGATAATGATGTTTTGTTGGTGTAGCATCTGACACAAAACAACTGAAGACAGCATGTCATCCAGGGGCTCTTAGTCAATTTGTACCCAAGTACATCATGCAGTCGTCTGTAACACGCTAACGATAAGAAAGAAAGACATAAAGTGCTAGAGAGCAAAGGAAACTCACAAGACAAATGTAGAGTGGTGAATTTTGTTTGAGCAGAAAACATCCAGCTGTCATAGTAACCGCTGCTCGGCCCTTTTTATCTGCAGAAGAGCTTCAGACAGGTCGACATGAACACAAACTACTGATACGAGATGGATAATTAGAGATCCAATCATGCTCTATTCAGTTCTCCTGCAGGTGCTCTGCTGATAACAGGGACTGAACAAAGGCTGCAGGTCCGTTTGACCCTGTGGGATGCCAGGCGGCGGCTGAAGTGTCTGAATGTAATTACACACAGAACCTGTCAGACAATGTAGTGACTCATTTCAGTCTCAACAACAGCAAGTCACTAGTTATAATAAATCCCCAGACAAGGTGAAGATCCAGGTCCCGCCGGCCGCCCAGGGCCGCTCTGAGCGCTCTGCCGGGCGATGAGAAGAGTTTGGCAGAAATGTAACCATGGCAACATCTGTAAAAAGCATCCATTGTGAGACAACATTACTGGGAAACATGAGGACCTTATTTCAGCATCTCTTCAAGGAACCGATTCAAAATAAGACAATCACCAGTCTCGTCACAGTGCGTGGCGGCTCACGATGTCTTTAAGTAAGAAGCCAATAGAAGATGAGCAGACGATACAAACACGATGTGTAATAATGCCGCTGGATCGGCCTGAATGCTGTTATTCAGAGATGTGACCGCTGGTTTAAAACCAAATGCAAACTTATCAACCTTCCTTGAGAGGAAACTGTTGAACATTAATGCTTAAATGTAGATCATTTTTTAAGTTGTAACATGAAAAGAGCAGATGGCGGTTTGCTGCTGCATTTAGTCACTCAGCTCAGCGAGCTGCACGTTTCGTCTGCTGCCTCCAATTAGCTGGAGCTGTTGTGAAGCGAGAGGGAACTGGCTGTTTTCTGAATATCTCAAAGAGCTCCACTCACTTCACGGTCTTAGTAAAGAACAGTCTTGGTGGTCCAAATGTGGTCCAAAAACTGCCATTTCTGCATCATGAGAAAGCCTTGCAAGTCAAAGGTTTGATGAATAAATGTGTTATATTAAGACTGCTGAAAATGTGAAGATAGATGCATGTTGTACTGGAATGGGAAGAAAAAGAATCTTTAAAAACAAAATAAAATAAAAAAATCTAACATTATATTATTAATATTAGGCAATTTCAAAATGTTAAAACACCCTTTAGCTAATATGGCTTTATCGTCATCCAAAGAGGCCAGAAGGTGTTGATGTTCATGATGTTTCCCTCTGGATATTTGAGGGTAACTCAAACACTGGAGCTACTTTAGTCACAAATAGTGCACTGATTTCATGCTCAGCTACTTCAATATAAAACTGAAGTGGATCTTTTACGCCCGCCGGATGTGGCTCCTAAGACTGTGGAGACTACCGGGTTTAATGGAAAACAACTCGCCGTCTGGTGCTGAACACAGCCTAACCAGACACCGGCCCTTCCAGGAATTAACCTCCATGTGACACTTCTAATTACTGCCAGTTACCTTGAGTGTTTTGTTAATAAGTGCTGCCAACGTGGCCCGCAGCTATGACTTCACGTTCATTTTGGAGGCAGCCTCGGCTCGTGCATTTAAGTCTCAGGGAGACGAAGTCTATCTCCAGCTGGAAGGGTGGAAGTTCAGCCCTGCAGCATTATGAAGTGTCTTTGAGCAATTTCATTTAGGTGTGACTGCCAAAAGACAAGAAAGAAGATTATTCCTATTCCTCCTCCTCCTCCTCCTCCTCCTCCAACCAGGGGAAGCTGCACTCACTCTGCTTCCCTTCCCTGATGGCATTCAGCACCGCCTTGCACCTAAAGACATGGCAAGACATTTCCTGCTGAACTAAATGTGATCTGAGAGCTTCAGACACTAACAGTTTTATGTTAAAGGGGACCTATTATGAAAAACAGGTTTTCTCTTGCTTTAACATATATAAAGTGGTCTCCCCTCAGCCTGACAACTCAGAGAAAGAGGAAAGCAACCAAATTCTGCAGTGTCTGTACAGCCGCCCAGATGAGCCGTCCAGTGTGATGTGGATCTACGAGCCGTTCAGATTCGGCACATTTTCGTTACGTAACCAAAATACAAACCACGCCCACAACTATAAAACCGTGTAACTGCATGAGAGCGTCCGACTATCACGTAGCACTGCGTGACATCAGACACTCTCTGTCCATCTCCCTCCAGCAGCTGCCACTTTATTGAGGTTTTTGTAGTGAAATGAAGAGGAATCATAGAGATAACTTCTCATTTCAACTAACTACGAAGTGCTTTGAGAAGCTTGTTTTGCACCACCTTATGTCCCACCTCCCTGAGAACTTTGACCAACATCAATTTGCCTACAAGGCAAACAGGTCTACAGCTGATGCTGCTGCCACTGTCATCCATGCTGCGGCAAGCCACACAGAGACACAGAGCAGCTATTTCAGGATGCTTTTTGTTGATTTTAGTTCGGCATTTAACACCATCTTGCCGAGCATCCTCATCAGGAAGCTGACTGACCTGGACTTCCCACCCATCACATGTGCCTGGATCAACAGCTTCCTGACAGACCGCCCACAGCAGGTGAGGGTGTGGCCCCACACATCCTCCACTCCAACACTCAGCACTGGCTCTCCCCAGGGCTGCGTGCTCAGCCCCCTCCTGTTCACGCTGTACACACACGATTGTGCCCCCCTCCACCACTCCAACATCATCGTCAAGTTCGCTGATGACACAACAGTGGTGGGTCTCATCTCTGGTGGTGACGAGACAGCGTACAGGGAGGAGGTCCAGAGACTGGTGACCTGGTGTTCAGCAAACAACCTCTTGCTGAACACCAGCAAAACCAAGATGGTGATGGACTGGAGGAAGAAGAGAGCTGACCACGTCCCGCTGCAGATCAACGGGGTGTGTGTGGACAGAGTTTCCTCCTTCAGGTTCCTGGGAGTCCATGTGTCTGATGACCTGGCATGGCACACCAACACAGCAGCGGTGGTCAGCAAAGCCCAGCAGAGACTGCATTTCCTGAGATTGCTCAGGAAGTGCAACATGCAGCCCAACCTCATGCAGTGCTTCTACCGGTCGGCAGTGGAGAGTGTGCTGACTTTTGGCATCACAGTGTGGTATGCCGGCCTCACTGTGAAGGACAAGACAGCTCTGCAGGGGGTCATAATAGCGGCCCAGAAGATCGTCGGCCAGTCCCTGCCCTCCCTAAATGACATTGCAGACTCTCAGGGGCTGAAAAGGGCAAAAAGGATTTTACAGGACCCATCTCACCCCGGGTCTTTTTGACCTGCTGCCCTCCGGCAGGAGGTACAGAGTCCTGAAGCAGCGGACAAACAGACTCAAAAACACCTATTATCCCTGGGCCATTAGACTGTTAAATTATACACAACATAGCATAACATAGCATAACATAACACAACAATACAGAACAGGTGTATGTATGTATGTATGGGTTACAGTTTGTCGCACTTTATCCATTCATTGTTTTTATTGTTTTTATGTTTTTATACTGTGCTTTTTATATTTATTTATTCCTCTTATTTCGATTGCTTACGTTGCACTTTGGTGGGAACATCTTAACCAATCTCGTTGTAACATGAGCACAATGACAATAAAGTATTATATTCTATTCTAACTGGATCAGCTGTTCCTCATCCGTGACAGCGCGAGCGACAGGAAGAAAATAGAAGCAGGGCATCTGACAAATGTTCAGCTCAAAACGGCGCGTCGCGCAGCACTGTGTCGGTGCGGTCAGTTAGGACAGTCCAATAGAAAACTAGAAAATTTCAGGAAATTTTGATATGGGGCATGCCCTACCGCCCATTCGTCCCCTCTCGCCGCTTTGGTTTGGGGCTGTAGTGTTTGTGTTCGGGGTGGTTCTATGTCAGTTTGAGGTGTTTACGGTTGTATTGCTTTCATTCCTGTGCTCCCTATAGTTATTAATGGGGTGCGCTTTTTGGCATCCAGCTTCCCCACGGCAACGCTTTTGACTGAGAAAAGTAATGCCCATCGAGGCACGATGGAGACGCATCCAACGATGTATGCCATGCATGGGTGCACATTCCGGTTCAGCCTACATTAACGGATAGGTCTTTTTTTCACCATGGTAAAAAACCCCATCCGAATGAATGGGGCCATTTGGCCTGGATTTTGACAAAAAATTTCCTTAAATTACAGCTTCATGAAATTTGAATATGTTGAAGTCCACAGCGTGCCGACTTAGGCAATATTTGTATGATGTCTCTACGATAACCTGTTGCCTAGCAACAAGCGTCCAAAGTTAAACAGAAATAAAAAAAAACCTGAAAGGTAAATATCGCAAAAACTGTAATACTTGGCATAATGAGGTTGTACGTACTGTTAGGGACAATCGGGCCAAATGTTTGAAAGTTTGAACGATGTCTCTACGATAAAGTTCGGCCGACCAATAAGTGTTCGAATTTTCGCCTTTTTTTTTGCTTTTTGGTAACTAGCGTTGCCACGGTAACCCCTATTACTGAGAAAAGTAATGCCCATCGAGGCACGATGGAGACGCATCCAACGATGTATGCCAGGCATGGGTGCACGTTGCGGTTCGGGCCGTATGAATGGACGAAAAAAAGAGTGCGGAATAATAATAAAAAAAGGGAAACCTTTTCTGTATACTAATATATCGCCTTCATTTTTCAGGTTTTTCGGGCCGTGTTTCACTTTTTGGGGATTTTTTTTTTCCACATCATAGCGGGGTCATGCTCTACACCCGCTGGTGCGCTGTGGGACTTTTGCGACTTTAGCTTGTTAGCAAAATGCTAGCAACATTGCCTTTTGGGCCATTCTGGACGATTGCAATATGGTCATGCCACTACTTGGCATGCCCATAATAAAGTTATTAAAATGAAAATGCAGTTATTAGGACACGGTGTAAATAACTCCATCGGCCGGAGCTTCCACCATGTTTCCGTAGCGGTGTATCGCGTCATTCAGGCAGCCAATCAGCACAGTGCCTCATTATCATAGCCCCGCCCACTCAGAATCCCTCATAGATAGTGAGGTTAGAGACTGGGAAGATAAAGACATGGCTCAGAGGCTGAATTTCTAATTTATTTAGCAAAAAAAAAAAAAATCAAAAGCTTGTTTTTAAGACATTCAAGGCCTGTTTAAAATAGACATTAGATGCCATAATGGGTGCCCTTTAAATAAAAGGATGGCAGGACAAAGCTCGTTCAGGCATTCTGATGACGAAGATGTACATGATGAAGATGACGCTACAGGTATTCAATTTCAAGTTCATATTCTGAATTGCTTTAAGTCTATAAAAGTTTTCAGATCTTGTGTTGTTTTTAAGCAGACATTCATTGTTCTTTACTATTAGATTATTATTTTGTTGATTGATTTTCCAAACCCCCTGTAAGAATGGTGTCTGCATGTCTCTGCAGTCCATCAGCATGCTGGGACTGCAGAAGCCTTTTGCTTCACATCAATCAGCATCTCACAGGTGTGGCGGGCATTTCCTTCCTCTCTCGGGTCCTGCCAAATTGATTTTCATTTGCATTATTGATTGAAAAAGGTGCTCACTTTGCACCATGACAAAAACCCAAGATCTTCCTATTTATAAAAGGCACTGGGCTCCATCTGGGAATACTGGACCGTGTACATTTGTTCATTCAGCCGTGTGTGACTAGAGCCCACCCGTCTCTTGCTGGGTGAGAGGCGGCACACCTCCTACATGTCTGTAAAATAAATCTCAAAATAACAGCTGCATTTTCAAAAACAGCTGGAACCTGTGAAGGGACTTGTCCAGGGACTACTTTCAGCTGTAGATTAATCTAAACTTCATAGTGCTAATATTTATAAATAATAAATACTTTTAGAACAATAATGAAGCTCACTGTTTCCAAGAAATATCCCTAAATATGCTCCTGAGTGTGTACTGTGTACCGCGATATACAACCAGTGCCAGCATATGAGTGTTTGTGAATGAGTGAATGATAAACATGTATAGCACTTAAAACAGTCTTCTATAAGTGGCTAATTACCATGTGACGCGTTGATATAGTCAAGATGGTGTGTACACCAACTACCTGCTGCAGGCTTTACCGCTTCATGTTACCATCAAATATTTAAAACATTTGACAAACTTTGTACTACTTTGAGAAAACTAGAGAAGCCAGAGGACAAACGTGGACTTGGCATGCCTAATCTCCTGAAGTATCAATACGCCTTTTCTCTCGGGCATCTGGCACATTGATTCCTGCCTCCTCAGGAAACTGCTCCCTGGTTCGATTTTGAAAACTTGGCTTCTTTGCCATTTAAGCCACTGTCCAGTTTATCTGCTAATATCCCTCCCCACAACCAGTCACACCCTGTCCCGTCCCACTTGAAAGAAATGTGGAAGAAAGTGTGGAAGGGCCGGGACACACCAACCCGACGGCCGACGGATGGCAAAAAAGCAGTCGGACTGAAAGTCGGCTCCCGTCTCTCCAAGTTGTTCCAAAAAAATAGGCCCGAACACACCAAGCCCATGCTGACTTGATTGTACATTCCGCGCATATGCAAGGCGTAATACGTGCCCATAACTGCAGGCAGCGCTATTATCCGTGATGTCACCCAGAAAGAAAAGGAAAGAAGAACAACCGGAAAGAACAGATCGCTCTAGTCTAGAGCCTGCTGTCATCAGTCAGTGTTTTGATTTTTGATAAAAGTCAAGAAGGATCGAAAATACGATGCTAACAATGAAAATATAATACAATCAAACACAATCCAAATCGATGCAACGATAGTGTAGTGTAGCGTCTATGCTATCGCTGTTTATTTAGTATGTTTACCATCGTCATTTCCAGTTAAGTTTGATTCGATAGTCAAGGGCTAGCACTCCACCAATCACATTGGTCATAGAGGCCCACGCTTAATGAACGCAGACGAATGACTGTACGGGACAGACCAACCTGACTCCAGTCACCGACCTCCCCCGACTGCCCAAGGGCCGATAATCGGGTCGGTGTGTCCCGGCCTTAAAACTCTGAAGTTTGACCCTCGCCTCACTCAATCATCTGGTATTTGGCGAAGTCCAAAACGTTGCTTGGATAAAACACCATTTTGACAGCGGTACACCCTTGCACCTTCTCTGGGAATGCCCCAAAGTCCAGAGATGCTGTTCTTCTGTTCACACTGTGATAGAGGAGGTAGTTGGTCAGGGCATCTCTTTCACCAATAGGTGAATATGTACTTTGGGGACCCGTCTGTTTTGAGGTATCTGCCCTCTTCTCTTGCACAGTGGGTTCAGACTATTATCATGCTGGGGAGGAAACTCTTGGTAGGAGACCGACTTGGACTCTCACCAGTGGCACACCTCTTTCTCAACAACCGGCTTTGAAAGATTTTCATGCAGACCGTTGAACAGAATGGAGCCAGTTATTTCTCCTACATGAGCCACTGACGTATACAACTCATAGTCAGGGCCGAAAATTGAAAAAGCCCCTTAGAAAACAACATGGTAGGCATTTTTGAGGAAAAGCACTTTCTCTATTGTTTCTGTATGATTTTTTTGTGCTGAATCCATTTCTGCTGTATGCTAAGCTGTCAAAGTTATCGTTTAGTCATAATTATTGATTAATTAGCACAACTATTGATTTGTCGTCTAAAGTTAGAAATGGTGATCAGTTTCCTATTTGTCAATAGTAGATATATGATTGTTTGGTATCAATGTAAAGGGGACCTTCTCAGCTTTTATCTGAGCCCATGGTTGTGTTTTGCTGACAAACATAGAGGTCACACGGCCTCCTTAAACCATAAATTACACACATTTCCATACAATTTTTCGTCTAAACTATCTAGTTAATTTTATCTTCTGGGATCAAGAGATATCAACGACCCAAAAGACAACAACCACAATACCCAATGGACTTTGACGAGTCAGGAAATGTATGATATAACCATACTTTTTCTTTGTGAGAAGTTATTATAAGGCTTGAAATAGCTGTAACCAGCTCAGTCCCATTCACCACCATTCATTCTTTGGACCAGCATTTTGTAAAGCCTATTATTAGTAAGCAATATTCAAAGGCCTGAGTGATTTTCATCAATTTAATTAATCAAAAATTTCACTGAACAATCACATTTTTCACCTCCTTGAACCTCCACCTTACTGTGGTGGAGGGGTTTGTGTGCCCGAGTGATCCTAGGAGCTATGTTGTCGGGGGCGTTATGCCCCTGGTAGGGACTCCCATGGCAAACAGGTTCTAGGTGACGGGCCAGACTAAGAGCGGTTCACGCTCTGGAGGACAAAGAACAAAGGACCGTAACGTCGCCCAGATCGGCGTCCCCCTCCCTGGAGCCAGGCCTGGGGTTGGGGCTCGTAGGCGAGCGCCTGGTGGCCGGGTCTTTGCCCGTGGGACCCGGCCGGGCTCAGCCCGAAACGGCGACGTGGGCCCGCCTTCCTGTAGGCCCACCACCCGCAGGAACGACTGTGATAAGCTGGTGCCATTTGGACTGGGTAGCAGTCGTGGCGGGGTGCCTCGACGACCCAATACCTGGACCAAAACCCTCTCAGTGGCGACATGGAATGTCACCTCGCTGGGGGGGAAGGAGCCGGAGCTTGTGCGTGAGGTTGAGAGATACCGGCTAGAGATAGTCGGGCTCACCTCCACACACTCTGGAACCCAGCTCCTTGAAAGGGGCTGGACCCTCCACTACTCTGGAGTTGCCCAAGGTGAGAGGAGGCGGGCTGGTGTGGGCTTGGTTATAGCCCCCCAGCTCAGCCGCCATGTGTTGGAGTTCACCCCGGTGAACGAGAGGGTCGCTTCCCTGCGCCTTCGGGTCGGGGAAAGGTCTCTCACTGTTGTTTGTGCCTACGGGCCGAACAGCAGTGCGGAGTACCCGGCCTTCTTGGAGTCCCTGGGAGGGGTACTGGATAGTGCTCCAACTGGGGACTCCATTGTTCTACTGGGGGACTTCAACGCTCACGTGGGCAATGACAGTGATACCTGGAGAGGCGTGATTGGGAGGAACGGCCTCCCCGATCTGAACCCGAGCGGTGCTTTGTTGTTGGACTTCTGTGCGAGTCACAGTTTGTCCATAACGAACACCATGTTCAGGCATAAGGGTGTCCATCAGTGCACGTGGTACCAGGACACCCTAGGCCGGAGGTCAATGATCGACTTTGTTGTCGTTTCATCTGACCTTCGGCCGCATGTCTTGGACACTCGGGTGAAGAGAGGGGCTGAGCTGTCAACTGATCACCACCTGGTGGTGAGTTGGATGCGCTGGCGGAGGAGGAGGTTGGACAGACCGGGCAGACCCAAACTGATTGTGAAGATCTGTTGGGAACGTCTGGCTGAGCCCTCTGTCAGGGACATCTTCAACTCTCACCTCCGAGAGTACTTCTCTCGGATCCCGGGGGAGGCGGGAGACATCGTTCTCTGCCTCCATTGTCGACGCGGCGGCTCGAAGTTGTGGACGCAAGGTCTCCGGTGCCTGTCGTGGCGGCAATCCTAGAACCCGGTGGTGGACACCGGAACACGATGACCGGTACAGGATGCCGTCAGACTGAAGAAGGAGTCCTACCGGGCTATGTTGGTCTGTGGGACTCCTGACGCAGTAGATAGGTACCGGCAGGCCAAGCGAGCCGCGGCTCGGGCGGTCCGGGAGGCAAAAACTCCGGAGTTCGGGGAGGCCATGGAGGAAGACTTTCGGTCGGCCTCGAGGAAATTCTGGAGGACCGTTCGGCGCCTCAGAAGGGGGAAGCAGTACTCTGCCGGCACCATTTATGGTGCTGGTGGGGAGCTGTTGACCTCAACTGGGGACATTGTCGGAGGGTGGAAGGAATACTTCGAGGATCTCCTCAATCTGACTGACATGCCTTCCACTGAGGAAGCAGAGAGTGGGGACTCTGGGGCGTGCTCGTCCATCACCCAAGCCGAGGTCACTGAGGTGGTTCGTAAGCTCCTCAGTGGCCGGGCACCGGGGGTGGATGAGATTCGCCCTGAGTACCTCAAGTCTCTGGATGTCCTAGGGCTGTCTTGGTTGACACGCCTCTGCGACATCGCATGGAGGAAGGGGACAGTACTGCTGGGGTGGCAAACCGGGGTGGTGGTCCCTCTGTTTAAAAAGGGGGACCGGAGAGTGTGTTCCAACTACAGGGGGATCACACTTCTCAGCCTCCCGGGGAAAGTCTACGCCAGGGTACTGGAGAGGAGATTACGGCCGATAGTTGAACCTCTGATTCAGGAGGAACAATGCGGTTTTCGTCCCGGTCGTGAAACACTGGACCAGCTCTATACCCTCCGCAGGGTGCTCGAGGGTTCATGGGAATTTGCCCAACCAGTCTACATGTGTTTTGTGGCTCTGGAGAAGGCATTTGACCGTGTCCCTCGTGCCATTCTGTGGGGGGTGCTGAGTGAGTATGGAGTCCGGGGCCCTCTACTAAGGGCTGTCCGATCTCTGTATGATCGGAGTAGGAGTCTGGTTCTCATTGCCGGCAGTAGATCAGACTTGTTCCCGGTGCATGTTGGACTTCGGCAGGGCTGCCCTTTGTCACCGGTCCTGTTCATAATTTTTATGGACAGGATTTCTAGGCGCAGCCAGGGGCCGCAGGGGATCCGGTTTGGGAACCTCAGGATTTCATCTCTGCTTTTTGCAGATGATGTTGTCCTGTTGGCTTCATCGGACCGGGACCTTCAGCATTTGCTGGGGCGGTTTGAGGCCGAGCGCGACGCGGCAGGGATGGGAATCAGCACCTCCAAAACCGAGGCCATGGTTCTCCACCGGGAAAGGGTGGCATGCCTTCTCCGGGTGGGTGGAGAAGTCCTGCCTCAGGTGGAGGAGTTCAAGTATCTCGGGGTCTTGTTCACGAGTGAGGGAAAGATGGAGCGGGAGATTGACAGACAGATCGGTGCAGCGTCCGCAGTAATGCGGTCGATGTACTTGACCGTCGTGGTGAAGAAGGAGCTGAGTCGAAAGGCGAAGCTCTCGATTTACCGGTCAATCTACGCCCCTACCCTCACCTATGGTCATGAACTTTGGGTAGTGACCGAAAGGACAAGATCGCCGATACAAGCGGCCGAGACGAGGTTCCTCCGCAGGGTGGCTGGACGCTCCCTTAGAGATGAGTTTCCTCCGCAGGGTGGCTGGACGCTCCCTTAGAGATAGGGTGAGGAGTTCGGTCACCCGGGAGGAGCTCGGAGTCGAGCCGCTGCTCCTTCACATTGAGAGGAGTCAGCTGAGGTGGCTTGGACATCTGTACCGGATCCTCCTGGACGCCTCCCTAGGGAGGTGTTCCAGGCATGTCCCACCGGGAGGAGACCCCAGGGAAGACCCAGGACACGCTGGAGAGACTATGTCTCTCGGCTGGCCTGGGAACGCCTCGGACTCCCCCCGGAAGAGCTGGAGTAAGTGTCTGGGGTGAAGGAAGTCTGGGCATCCCTGCTGAGGCTGCTGCCCCCGCGACCCGGGAACGGATAAGCGGAAGAAGATGAGTGAGTGATGAGCTATAACATTTTTGTCTTCAGTGCTTTAGGCCTACATATTCATGCAACAGTCACTTGACTTTTGGCACTGACAAGAATCAGTTTGGTTTGCAACCGCATCAGGCTGTCTTGCATGCAGTTGTGCAACCACAGGTCATTAGTTCCTCACAGGCATCTGGAACCGCAGGAAACAACATCAGTTTAGGAATGAGCACATTGTCCTCCATCTCCCATCCCATATTTTCAGGGGGCGGGAGTACCGGGTACTGCAAATGGGCTTGCCACCAGACCAAGCTCTGGAAGTGAACGCGCTGAATATGAAAGCTCAAAGCATCTCTGGTGGGCAGTAGTCTCTCTATTGTCAGACCCTTGACAAACATGCCCAAACGGACATCATTGATGTTCTCACTGACTCAACCCTTTAACTTTAACTTTAATCCAGGAAATTGGTTGATATTTTTTTTAAATTACTTGATTAACTTAAACACATGATTCATCTTTTCAAAATTATTGTTACTGTTACTCACCCTTAATAGAGGAGATGAACACCACCACATATATTTGCACTGGCAACATCCATGTTAGCTAGTTCTCTCGCTAACTCGTTGTTGTGGCAACTCGCCACCTGCTGCTTGACTGCGGTATTTCAGCATCCTAACTGCCCACGAATTCCAGCACACAATCACCCACAAGATAGAAATAATATGGTGATATTATACATTTTCTGAAACTGTATATGAAAGTGAGTATTGTTGTACTTGTTTTTTATGTCTCTGGTATTCCTAGGTGTCACACAGTTAATACAAATAAAAATAACATAGGCGAAAATGGTGAAAAATTAACATTCTCTGGGGTTTCTGGAGCTCTATTGACCTCCAAGTATGTCAGAAAAGTTCAACTTTAGGTTTGAAAGAGAGCTATAAATGTCTCCTTTAAAATGATACCAAACACAGTATTATTGTAACTTAGGAATTGCTTGATATATGAGCCTAAACCAGGATAGGCAACAGCGTTTACAGTCCAATTTACCATATGGGGTGGCCATCTTGAATGTGGGAATATAGAAAACCAGGGGTCTAATTTTTTTGGCATACGGTGGATTCTGGTTTGGGACACATTGATCTTTCAAAAAATGCTGTATGCCATCTTTTCCTCAAAAATGCCTACAGGGTTACATGATTCTGAAGTTACAGCCCAGTCTATCATTGTTGAGTGGATGTTTGTAATGACGTAACCGTGTGGTTTGTTGGCATCTTTTTTTTATTACTGTTCTTATTTAGTTACTTTCTTTGTTTTTTTTAATAATTGTACATGTCACCTGTCTACACACTTGTGTGTTGTATGTTATTTCACTGAAATAGAAAAATTATAAAAATATACTATAAGTATATAATGTGGAACATACATAATTAGCATGACACAGGAAAAAGAAATAAAAATGCACGTAGTAATTTGAACTGAAGTAATGAATAAAATTGTGTAAACATAAGGCAGTTGCAAGTTCTGAGTTCTAAACGAAAAAATGTTAACATATGTCATTATATGTGCAAAATATCTCCTTCCTGCCCACAGCTATGACCTTCTACAATAATGCTTTGAAGAAACTTGAACAGCAGCACTTACTGAGCAACAAAATGTCCTTTCAATTATTTAGAGGGAAAAAAAAAACACTTGCTTTCAAGAACGAACTATTCTGAAATTCACAAGAATGAAAGTTAAGGTGTTAAGCTGCATAAAAATATTCATTTTAATAGGAAGCGGTCTTCTTTTACGCCTCCACTTGCCACCTTTGATTGGCAGCCAGGACATCCAGCCTTCATCGTGTCCTCATTATATCGGCTTACTAACGGGCTGAAGGAAAGAGGGAACTGCTGCCACCGAACAGGCAACATATCATGTGGATGATATTCATGGCCCATTTTGTGAAGGAAAGCTATAATAAGCTATAATGCCAAAACGCCAGCATAGATCAAAGTAGAAGTGGAGGTAAAAGGCTTCAGAAGGGACTTAACTTAATAAAAACAATAAAAAAATACTATTATTTCATTTTTCTAGGTCAATTAGTTGTAGAAGTAAGAAGTTCAATAAAGGGCGGTTCACGTTCAAAAATTTTGCGGACTTACAAATTGTGATCACACATAAAAAAACAACAAAGAGAAACAAGGTTTTATTCCTTCAGTGTGTGAAGAGCCGTGTTCATAAACACAAGCAACCAGAGTCCTGACGATAACCACGGGAAGCATTGCATTGTACACAAAAAGTAATCTGAAACAGCCGTGAAGGAGGCGAGTCCCCAGCGAAACAATGCAATCAAACAATGCAATCAATACTTTTTCAAAAATCGCCCCTTTGTGCATCATGTGTTTAAAATCATAAACAATGCCTCGTCATTGATTCATTATGCTCAGACGTGGTTGTAGAGTTTCTTGGGGACCAAGACAAAAATTCACAGGGCCCCCCTCCAAGGAATTAATCATCCATATATAGTAAATAATCTGACACAAATTAAAGAAAAAAATGTGAATGAAAAACTTATTTTTCTGTATTGTTTCAAAATAAAATATAAACACCACTGGCACACAATGCACAATTTTTTCCATCCATGTACCTTAATAGTACATTTTTTAAATTTCTTTGCTATGGATTCTATAACTTAAAGGGGAACTATTATGAAAAACAGGTTTTCTCTTGCTTTAACATTTATAAAGTGGTCTCTCCTCAGCCTGCCAACTCAGAGAAGGAGGAAAGCAACCAAATTCTGCAGTGTCTGTACAGCCGCCCGGATGATCCATCCAGTGTGATGTGGCTTCTATGAGCCGTTCAGATTCTGCTCCCGTTGTTACGTAACGATGGGCGCAATTTACATAGGTCGGCCTCCGATGCGTGAAACCACACAGCCTGTTCAAGGCAACGGAGAGATACACTAGAGGGCTCATTCTTTTGGGTTTGGAACGCTTCATCTGACATTATTACTAGAAAACTTAAAACGTATACGAATTTTTTTCATAAATCCTGCCTCAATCCTGCCTCATGCTCCTTTAAAATAAGTATTAGATGCCATAATAGGTCCCTTTTAACATTCTTAGCTTGACAGTTATGTTTAACTGGACACTTCTTTGATCGATAGCTGGAGGAGTTTTTTAGTCCAAGATAGTTTTATTTTCAGCCTGCTAGCTGAGTAAACAAGTTGATTGCAGGTGTCTTTACTGTGACACTCAACATTAGCAGGACAGAGCGAGCTGCCCTGAGCTAAATCATATGTATTATCTGCACTATTTACGACTTTCTTGATGCCTTTTTTGCTCCTCCTGTTTTTTTCCTTTAGGTTATTCCTGCCAGATGGATAGCTTCTCTTCATTTTGATAGATCTGCTCTCATCAGGTTTTTGTTTACGTAAGATGCAGGCAAAAGACAGTTTATATGGTTTTTGACCTGGATTGTGATTATATAATTAGATTTTGATTGTTTTGACATCAAATTATAGTCCCCCCTCCTCACATTTCTGTAACACATTTTTTCTAATCATTACAATTGCAGGCACACGGCTGTGTGCACTGGAGGTCAAAACGGTAGCACTTGCATCTTCCGCAACATTCCTTTTTGCCACTTGGTCACTGAGGTGGTTCGTAAGCTCCTCAGTGGTACCTCAAGTCTCTGGATGTCGTAGGGCTGTCTTGGTTGACAAGCCTCTGCGACATTGCATGGAGGAAGGGGACAGTACCGGTGGAGTGGCAAATCGGGGTGATGGTCCCTCTTTTTAAAAAGGGGGACCGGAGAGTGTGTTCCAACTACAGGGGGATCACACTTCTCAGCCTCCCTGGGAAAGTCTACACCAGGGTACTGGAGAGAAGAATACGGCCAATAATTGAACCTCGGATTCAGGGGGAACAACGCGGTTTTCGTCCCAGTCGTGGAACACTGGACCAGCTCTATACCCTCCGCAGGGTGCTCGAGGGTTCATGGGAATTTGCCCAACCAGTCTACATGTGTTTTGTGGATCTGGAGAAGGCATTTGACCGTGTCCCTCGTGCCATTCTGTGGGGGGTGCTCGGTGAGTATGGAGTCCGGGGCCCTCTACTAAGGGCTGCCCGGTCTCTATATGATCGGAGCAGGAGTCTGGTTCGCATTGCCGGCAGTAAGTCAGACTTGTTCCCGGTGCATGTTGGACTCCGGCAGGGCTGCACTTTGTCACCGGTCCTGTTCATAATTTTTATGGACAGGATTTCTAGGCGTAGCCAGGGACCGGAGGTGATCCGGTTTGGGAACCACAGGATTTCGTCTCTGCTTTTTGTGGATGATGTTGTCCTGTTGGCTTCATCGGACCGGGACCTTCAGCATGTGCTGGGGCGGTTTGAGGCCGAGTGCGACACGGCAGGGATGAGAATCAGCACTTCCAAAACCGAGGCCATGGTTCTCCACCGGGAAAGGGTGGAGTGCCTTCTGGTGGAGAAGTCCTGCCTCAAGTGGAGGAGTTCAAGTATCTCGGGGTTTTGTTCACGAGTGAGGGAACGATGGAGCGGGAGATTGACAGACGGATCGGCGCAGCGTCCGCAGTTATGCGGTCGATGTACCTGACCGTCGTGGTGAAGAAGGAGCTGAGTCGAAAGGCGAAGCTCTCGATTTACCGGTCAGTCTACGCACCTACCCTCACCTATGGTCATGAACTTTGGGTAGTGACCGAAAGGATAAGATCGCGGATACAAGCGGACGAGATGAGTTTCCTCCGCAGAGTGGCTGGACGCTCCCTTAGAGATAGGGTGAGGAGTTCGGTCACCCGGGAGGAGCTCGGAGTCGAGCCGCTGCTCCTTCACATTGAGAGGAGTCAGGTGAGGTGGCTTGAGCATCTGTACCGGATCCTCCTGGACGCCTCCCTAGGGAGGTGTTCCAGGCATGTCCCTCCTCCCTAGGGAGGTGTTCCAGGCATGTCCCTCCTCCCTAGGGAGGTGTTCCAGGCATGTCCCTCCTCCCTAGGGAGGTGTTCCAGGCATGTCCCTCCTCCCTAGGGAGGTGTTCCAGGCATGTCCCTCCTCCCTAGGGAGGTGTTCCAGGCATGTCCCACCGGGAGGAGACCCCGGGGAAGACCCAGGACACGCTGGAGAGACTATGTCTCTCGGCTGACCTGGGAACGTCTCGGACTCCCCCCGGAAGAGCTGGAGGAAGTGTCTGGGGTGAGGGAAGTCTGGGCATCTCTGCTGAGGCTGCTGCCCCCGTGACCCGGGAACGGATAAGCGGCGGATGATGGATGGATGGATGGATAAAATATGTTCAGCAATTCAAGTTCTACTCGGACAACCTTGTTTTAGCTTTCATAAGACAGCCATCTTGAATTTTCAGGTGGCTAACGGGCTTTTCTGCATAAGTAGGTACTAGGCAATGTTCATGCAAAATTTGGTGCTTGTCTCACAAAGTGAACGATTCTCCTAAAAACCTGACTTAATTTCCCTCACTATATGTATGTATTGTCCATTACCTTCTGGTACTGTAGTTCTGACCATCACTGACGTGTATGTATGTACTTTATGTCCATGTCCATTACAGTATGTCCATTACTTTCTGGTATTGTTGTCCTTACCATTGTTGGTATTTATTATAAATATAAGTTAACGGTGTACTATAAATATAAGTTAATGGTTAACTGTCACCCGTGGTGACAATATATATTGTTCCTGGATTTGCAAACATTGTGGCCTGAAATGCATCTGCATTTCAGGCCACAATGTGTGTAAATTTAGGTGAGGTGAACTGTAGAATCATTTTTATTATAATTTGATATAGGTCTTTTGTTCATTGTTTTGGTTTAAATGTTGAGACAGGAGGAAGCCTTAAAAAAAATCTGTCAAGTTGTTGATGAGAAACAGGGGTGGGATTAAATACGTTTTCTTCTTCCCACTCCCTTTAGAGTGTTAACAAATTCATTTGTATTTTGAACCTGCACATCTACTTTTAAAGGTATTTGTTTAATTTTCTGTTGCACGCAGGTCACCTATGTTATGTTGTATTGCTCGAAATAAATTTGAACTGAACTGAAGCATCAAATCTGAGCACCAGGGCTTTCCAGCACTGACGTCAAAATAACAAGAATTGAATAAAGAAATGGAAAATATGTGGAAAGTGAAAGCAACAGTAGTTTCAATAGTAGTCAGAGCGCGTGAGACTTCTGAGCTTTATTGAGCTCTCAGAGGACCTGAAAGGGCAGACTTGCATGTATGTATTATATTTCTATATTATATATATTGTGTTGTGGATGTGGATGTCATCTATCACATTTCTTGCTGAAAGACTCAGTGCACTATAAACCATTTTGCAGTAAATACAAATATCGTGGCGACCGAACTGAACTAAAACCTCCTCCCACGGGTTTTTCCTGTTGCGAGTTGCTTCTCCACACAGCTGCCACTCTTTAGCCCCGACTTATGTGGCTTGACACTGAACAAATAAAAGGGATTTGGAGCTGAACTCTCTTCTGATGGGATCACACCGAGACGAGCATGACCTGAAGTTCTGCATTGACTTGACCGATGAAAACTCTTTCTTCTTCACATCTGTAGGTGTGTTCCCACCGGTTTAAAGTGTTAACATGTGTTGTTGTAATAACCATATTTTTCCTTCTTTCTCTAGGTTTGAAGCCTCTCAAATGTAATTACTGAGGCTTTTATACCAATTTAATGGAAATTGGGTTCAGACCCCCATGTGAATTCAGAGAGTACTGAGCTGTTTTTTAACAACTCTACTGCTGAAATGGAAGAAATAATGAAACGCCATGACTCAGTACACCCCTGATGTATCCTAATTTCCAACATGCAGTATTTACTGCAGGATGTTGCTTTCTTTCTACCAAAGATTTCCTCAAAATTGATATATTCTATCATCTGATATAACATCTGACGTTTCATTATTGTCACTAAATCCATCTACAGTCTGGAATCCCAAAATGGTGATACGGATTTTCTTTTCTTGTTGAATTAAGAACACCTAATGAGCTATTGAAGGATTATTTTTGCCATTAAAGACCAGATGTACCACTGATCACTATCATTGATTAAAGTAGACATCATTAACACCCCAGGGGTTCTCACGCAGGTTTAGTCTGACAGCCTGAACAGTGAAATACTCTCACAAAAGACACCTGGGAACACACACAGAGAAAAAGAGAAAAAAGAATCAGTTCCTGGCAGAGAAAAATCTATTTAACCTCCATGTTGGGCTGGCAAACATCTGTGAGAAGCTCCTCTGGCTCTCCATGATTGACTGAACTTCACCTCATTATTTAAGCAATTGTCAAATCCTAAAACTAACAAGATTCTTGATTTCTAGCTCTGCTGAACTGGAAAAGAGATAAATATGAAAAAAACAAGTGCTGAGCTTAAAAACACCTCAGACATCCCACTCAGTTCCTTATTCACCATCTTTTTAGAAAACGTCTGGAGGGAGGGGCTGGCGTTGAAGTGGCCACACCTTGGATCTGACAGACGCAGGTGAGATGGACAGCTTGGATTGAGGAAAGTCATGTGACACTAGGGCTGTTCGATTAATCGATTTTAAATCGTAATAATTATGTAATTAGAACGATGTTAAAACGTGAAAATCGTAAAATAGATTTTTCACTTTTTTTTTTTTTTTTTTACCTTGTCTGCACACATATTAATGATTGATACCATATTAATGATTGATGGAAATACCTCTCAATACCTGCGACAAGTGCCCCATAGGAGAGGCTCTTTAGTGTAGGAGGGGGCGTTGGAACATGCCACCGGGCATCCCTCAAGCCAGATGCGGTAGACCGGCTCGTGTTCCAGCAAAAAACTTGCAAATGTGAACAGCAAATGTAATGACTGACATTACACACCTCTACCTCCTTCATGGGTTGCATTATTATTTAGCATGCAAATACCCAGTTTAGTTTAATTAGAAAATGTCTTGTTTTATTTAATTGGAAATATAACTTACTGTATGTTTGCAAGTGCTGATTTGCTGATTTTTCAGAGATAAAACTTTATATTTTATTATATTTTTTTAAACTTTTTTTCAACTTATTTTACAGAGTTTTACACTTTATTCATTCATTTTTAGTTTAATAAGAGCAAAGTTTGCACTTAAAGCCCAATGGGGCAAATGTTCAATAAAAAAACAGCATATTTGAAATAATTTCTTTGCCTTTTGTCAATTCACAAAATAATCGTAATCGTAATCGAAAATCGGATTTTGAGAGAAAAAAAATCGAGATTTTATTTTTGGGCAAAATCGAACAGCCCTATGTGACACTTGTCAAAATGTAATTCTGTTAAAGTAAATATGTAGTAAAAGTATACTTGTAGTCAAGACCGCCTAAACCGAGACCAAGAGACGACCAAGACCAGAGAGTGTCAAGACCAAGACAGACCAACAAAAACCTAGTTATTTCATCATCTTGTGTGAGTTGTAGAACACCAGCTCCATCCTGGTTCAGCTGCTTAGTTTACATATGAGGTTGAATTCAACTGCAGCACAATAACACAGAGAAGTGGATGTCTTATGTGTGAACTCACTATAAATGTTTCCATCCATCAGCTGAGATCAGATATGTGTGGCGACTGCACTACCGCTATTTCTAAATTATTTGAGGATTGACTCGAGTGCTTTTGAGGTTTGACATAGCTATTTATTAACTAGTCCCAAAGTCATCTAACAAAATAGCAAGCCTCCAACACCCCCCTCCACCTCAAAAAAGTCTAATGAACAGTAAATGTTACTGATTTAAATTGTACTTAATTTGTAAATGAAATGTGAATTTTAAATATTAAAAGATACACACAATTCTCGACTTTAAATTGCTTTATTTACCTTTATAGTAGCCAAATTACACTGATTATCAGCATCACTGCAATGGCATAGACCTAATGCTTAATCAATCACAACTATATGCAAATATTATTCAAAAGCCAATGATGCCATATATTTATTCAAACAAGGCCGTTATAAACACAATACTGTAATTAAAGCTGCAAGCAGCGATGAACGGGCCCTCGCACCCTTGTGCACGTTCAGGCTGCAGTGGAAGCTTGTAAGACTTGATGTAGATTCTTCAGACCTGGACATTAAGCGGATGAAACCACCCACAACTCTCTATATAAAACCATTCAAAAGTTATGGCAGAAAATAGGAACTATCAAGATATCGACCAATAAGAAGAAGGGGCGGGGCTAATTTGCACCAATTATGTTCAAGGACTCAATACCGAGTCCGATGACAGCACCCACGAGTCTTTATGTGAAACCATTCAAAAGTTATGGCAGAAAGTAGGAACTATGAAATATTGACCAATCAGATGAAGGGGGGGGCAAGCTTTTTGGCGTCTATCGTCGCCACGGTAACGCTTTTGACTGAGAAAAGTTATCGCAGGATGGAGACGCACATTTTGATGTATAAAGCACCTGGGTGCACGTTACGGTTCGGGCGAAGAAGCAGCTGAAGAAATGGCATAAATTGTGCCAAAATGACACTATTAATTCAAAATGGCCGATTTCCTGTTGGGTTTCAGCCATGGCACCAAGAGACTTTTCTTTAAGTTGCAACATGATACAGGTGTGAACTGATTTTCGTGCATCTACGTCGAACCGTATTGTGGGGCTTGAGGCACAAAGTTTTCTAGGGGGCGCTGTTGAGCCATTAGGCCACGCCCATTAATGCAAACCATTAAATATCACATTTTTCACCAGGCCTGGCTTGCGTGCAAAATTTGGTGACTTTTGGGGCACGTTTAGGGGGGAAAAAGACCCTCATTTCATCGGAAGAAGGAGGAAAAAAAAAAACTCACACATGCAGATGCATACAAATAGTTGACAAAACTGTACATTAACAAGGAATTAACAAGGGAGAACTGGTGATCACAAGATTCTATCAGCTTGGTGTGAGCAATGGCACCTCAATTATCCGAGTCCGAGACCTGGTGAGACCGAGAGACCAGATACCGAGACAACACCAAAGACCAAAAACTGTTGAGGCCGTGACAAGACCAAGATCACAAAAAATTGATCTCGAGACCAAGACCGGTCTCCAGGACTACAAATCTAAGTAAAAGTGACCTTTAATGTGATTATTTTTGAAGACAGAAACTGAGATTAAGCTCATCTTCGCTTGTGCCAACAGGATGACGAGGTTTAACGCTGAGCTACACTCAGCTAAACTACCAACACTGAAACTGGCTCATGAAGTCTGAGAGGGGAATATTTAACTACAACAGAGAACCTAAACATACAAAATCAACAACCTGAATAGCGGGGATCATATGCATCTGTCAAGGAGCCAAGTCACAAGGCAGCCAACGTTGAACATGGTAACTGAATCAGACATGTCTAAAAAAAGATTATTTTTATCATGTGCCATGAACTTAAACATTTTACCTGGTAACTGAACACTGTCTACACTGGGATGCTTTAAAAGTGCCCTTTTAAACCCTCCCCAGATTGATGCTACCACTGTATGAAGTATAAAGCAATAAAGCAAATTAGGGTTCTCCCGATCACTTGAGTTTGAGTATCTGCCGATCCCGATTTTTCCCGATCCGATCAATTTTTTTGGCTCCCGATACATTTCCGATACTTTTTCCTGATCAGATACATTTTGGCAATGAATTAAAAAAAAAGAAAAGAAAAAGAGGACTAAAACTAAATTATGCCAAGTTTCTTTTATTGTCCATTGGAGAACAACAAGGACATATATTTCAACAAAACTTATCAGCTCTGGTGCCACAAAATGTAAAAACATGAAATTGTAAACTAAAACAAAAAGTGAAGAATAGTGCAATAAAAAAAAAAACATTTAACTTCAAAATAAGTAGGTGAATGACATCCAGTCAAACTCACAAACACAAGAAAATTTAAATACTTTTTGGCTTAACCTTAGTGCAACATTCTGAATGGATGAAATGAACAGCAGCAGCTTAATGAACATGAACATATATAAAATTTCACAATTCAAACAAGTAAACCATGTTAGTTTCGTTTACTTCGTCACTTCCGCCTGACCGGAAGTGACGTTAAATGCAACGATATATAAAACGATGTAATATATATTAAAAACATTAATAACTAGGTATGTCCCGATACTTTTTTGGCCGATACCGATGTTTTGAAAATGCTGTGATCGGGCCCGATCGATCGGCCGCCCGATCGATAGGAACAACACTAATGTTAAGGCAAGGCAAGTTTATTTGTACAATTCAACATAAGGTCATTCAAAGTGCTTTACATCAACATTAAAAGCGGCAAGACACAATTAAAACATAAATTACAAATAAAATGAAATAAAATGATAAGAAAAGAGGTAAAATAATAGAAAGCACAAGTTGTTCAAAAATGGCAGGAATTACGTTTCTATACGGTCAAAACGTACAAAGACCGGGTCAAATACAGTATTACAAAAGTAAAGAATGTCTTTAAAAAAACAAAAACATGTTTATGCGTGAATTAGACCAAACACAGCAGCTTGGAGCTGGAGATGTTTGACCTAAGATAAATAGCAACAGAGGGAGTAAGACCAACTTGTTTCAAGGTTGCAGCATTTTTATCAGCAGTAAATTCTTCCACATTGGCATGGCCTACTGATCCGACATGGCAGCCATGAAGTCCTCCGATGTAAACCAAAACTAAGTGAGCCAGCAGCATGGATCCTGTTGACATGTTGTGAAGCCAATTTTTAATCCCAAGAGAAACATTTACTTTCCCCTTCGGGGAGAAAACCGTTTCACAGAAAATCAGGTCCGAGGCTGCTCGGAGGCAAATGGTCCTGTTCACAGCTGAACATAAAATCAATCAGCTTTGTAATGCTCTGCCCTCGGAGCATGACAAACACCCATAACAATGTTGGCTTTTCTAGAAAATAAAGAGACAAAATGATTTTCTTAGCCAGCACACGTGAGGAGAATTCTATAAATAATATATTACGCTATGGACGGGCACACTCCCATGAGCAGTTTTCCTCTCAAATGAGAAGCATTTACAGGCAGGAGACAGCTTCCCCTCTAGAATAACCGCATCACATTTGTAATTTAAATTTGAGGTGATACGTTTGAAGATTATAGACACAGCGTTATGGGAGATTTAACAAAAAAAGTCTCCAGCACTGAGGCGAGAAGATACAGATCCGTTTCATGCTCAAAGGACTCGGCACATTGAGGAGGAGTGGGTCACTGGGTAAGCAGGTGGTGTTACGCTTGGAGGGAAAACATGACAAAAAAGGCACAAGGGGAAAGATGCAGAGTTTATTCCACTAGGATGATGGATTGAATCTAAATAATAAAGTGTTTCTCCTCTCAGGAGATGTTTTGCTGTTAGTGTGTGTCCAGCTGTGTGATAGTGCTCTGCTGGTTCATTACCATGCAGATGCTCACAAATGAGTTTTTTCACATAGTTAAATGTAAATTATAGACCAGAGGATAATCCCAGAGCACAAACAACATGAGAAAGGTGCTACAGACACCAGCAGAATGCAACATGCTTGAATGTTGCATTCAAAGTTTTCCCAATTCTCTAACAAAATACGCAGTAAAATTATGAAGATCCAAACAGCCGCTTCAGATGAAGGACAGGGGACCGGCCACTTTACGCACTGGAAATACCCAACCGAGTGCATTAAAATAATAAGAGATTAGTTAATAACCTTCGAGTGGAAAAAAGGCTCTTTCAAATAGAAAAGTTTTCAGTTTGCTGGAAAAACAACAGAGAAAGTCTGGGAGCTGGCTCAACATGTAAGGAGCATGAAAACTAAAGGCTTTAGAGCTTCTGGCGTGACGGGTAACAAGAGGCTTTTAAAACACGTTTTTTCTTGCTTTAACATATATATAGTGGTCTCCCCTCAGCCTGCCAACTCAGAGAAGGAGGAAAGCAACCAAATTCTGCAGAGTCTGTACAGCCGCCCGGATGAGCCGTCCAGTGTGATGTGGATCTACGAGCCAATAAGATTCTGCTCCCGTCGTTACGTAACCAAAATGCAAACCACGCCCACAACTATAAAACCGTGTCCTAACTGCATGTCAGCGTCCGATTATCGCGTAGCACTGCGTGACATCGGACGCTCTCTGTCATTGAGGTTTTTGTAGTGAAATGAGGAGGAATCATAGAGATAACTTCTCATTTCAACTAACTGGATCAGCCGTTCCTCATCCATGACTGTTTCCTACAGCGCTTTCAACCGGCTTTCAACGCGAGCGACAGGAAGAAAATAGAAGCAGGGCGTCCGACAAATGTTCAGCTCAAAACGTCACGGCGCGGCCAGTTAGGACAGTCCAATAGAAAATAAAGCAATGGAATTGATTTTGTCGCTGGCGCTCGCTCGCATTGCATGCAGTTAGGACACGGTAAAGCCGGGCATACACAGTGCGATATTTTGAATCGTATGAGACTGCCCCATCTCACACTGCACGACTAGATCGCGGAGTTCAAAAGTTTAGAGCCCACGATTTATGTTCTCACACTGTACGAGCCGATGCTCGGAAGGGACCCGTCTGCTCACACTATACGATCATAATACTCACGTCGGACCTCTGTTACTGGAACTCGAGGCCGGTTTTGGGGCAGGGGTGGGCTGTGTCCACCCAAACGTGCGTCCTGCCCACCTGATCAAAGGTTATGGGATCCTTTATTTTTTTATAATTTTATTTTTTTATATATATATATTTAAAAAATCCCAAAATATCTGTACCGTTTCTGATTGGGTGGGCACTGCGCATCAATTTTAGACATAACAATGAACGCATACCGCAAAAGTTGTGTCTCGCGGAGGAACCCGGCGTCCCAGCAAAATGAGAAGAGAAAAAAGAGTTGTTCCGAACAGTACAGCACAATGATAAAAACGAAATCACATTATGGGCGATTTTTATTATTTCACTTTAGTTTATAATTCATCTTCATTGTGGCATCATATAACACTGTTTTAGTCATTTTTGTGCACTTTTCGGCTCATTATATTGTATTTTTCTACATATTTGGGAAGACGAGGTTGCGCCAACATTGTATGACGTCAGGTTTGTTTACATCAGGGGCCGCTGTTATTGGTCCAGCGCGATCACGTGACGCGTCCGAAGCGCTCCTCGACACAGGCGCCGCTGGAAATAGTCCTGCTATTAAAATAACGATCTTGAAAATACTTCCCAAAAATCCGAGTTCAAACTTTTATCCTATGCTTAACATAAATAGCTCTTTTTTTTAAAGTGAAAAGAATTTACACGCAGGAGGTGGGAACGAGATGAAACGAAAAGGTGGGTGACCTGACGGCCTACAGCAGACAGCGCACACACTGAAGGCTGATTTATGGTTCTGCGTTACACCAACGCAGAGCCTACGGCGCAGGGTACGCGGCGACCCGCACCGTACGTGGAAATAATAGTTTTTGAGGTGACATCAGAGATTGCGCATGCTCTCTGTGAAAGGATGAGGTAAATCGGGTCGCAGCTGCTTCAACTATGCGATTCCTTCACGAGGAGCGACCTGGATTTCAAACATGCTTGATTTTCTTGCGACCTCACGATTTGTGATCGGGAGCTCGTCGTGAGGTGTTAATCTCTCGTCGTTACCCCACGTACACTGCACGAGGCACGAGCAACGATTGGGTCAAAATCGGGCCCGATCAAAAAAAAGTCGCACGACTGGAAAATCGGCTCAAAACGAGCCGATAATCGCACAGTGTATGCCCGGCATAACTCTGCCGGCCGGAGCTTCCACCATTTTTTCATAGCGGTACCGTGTCATTCAGGCAGCCAATCAGCACAGAGCCTCATTATCATAGCCCCGCCCACTCAGAACCACACAGAGAAGGAGGTTAGAGAATGGGAAGATAAAGACATGGTTTAGAGGCTGAATTTCTAATTTATTTAGCAAAAACAATCAAAAGCTTATTTTTAAGACAAGCCTGTTCAAGGCCTGTTTAAAATAGGTATTAGATGCCATAATAGGTCCCCTTTAATATAAAAAGGAGCTAGGCTATTGAGACTTCTGTACATTACACAAAAGAACAACTCAAGAAGCCATCGCAGAGAGGCTCCTATACGAGAAATGAGATATGCCAATAGTCTGGCTGTTGAATCTGGGATCAAATGAAGAATTCCAGGTGATTGCTTGGACTGCAGGTTAAAACTGAATTTCTGTAGCCTTACTTGAATGTGACTACTACTACTACTACTTTGTATCACGGGACAAAATGCTCCTAATTTTGCTATTGTTAAGACGTGACACATAGAGGCCTATCAGATATTTGAATCAAATGAAGAATCCAGGCCAGGCTCTTCAAGGTTCTCTACCGTAGTGACCTCAAGGCTGCACTTGGCTAATGCATTTCTGGCAGTTTCAAGGCCAAAACAAACCTCAGATTACTCTTGAATTCAAAAGTTGGAGATAAATAATTTAGCAGGGTGTTATCAGCATCAGAGTACAAATGCAGTTTATGCTCATGAAATTGCCTCCAGAAGCCATGAAGATCCAGAACCCTAAATCAACACCAAAACTAACTCTAGCACAGGTAGAAGACGTATAATCTGCATGTACAAACTGTGATACAGTGGAAAGTATTCAGACCCCTTTAAATTGTTCCCTCTTTGTTTCATTGCAGCCATTTGCTAAAATCGAATAAGTTCATTTTATTTCTCATTAATGTAAACTCAGCACCCCATCTTGACAGAAAAAAACAGAAATGTAGAAATCTTTGCAAATGTATTAAAAAAGAAAAACTGAAATGTCACATGATCATAACTATTGAGACCCTTTGCTGTGACACTCATATTTAACTCACATGCTCTCCATTTCTTCTGATCCTCCTTGAGATTGTTCTGCTCCTTCATTGGAGTCCAGATCAGTTTAATTAAACTGATTGGACTTGATTAGGAAAGGCACACACTTGTCTATGTAAGACCTTACAGCTCACAGCGCATGTCAGAGCAAATGAGAATCACGAGGTGGAAGGAACTGCCCAAGGAGCCAGAGTCTGTATACTTTCCGTACCCACTGTATATCCGATAAATGTGACTTAACCTTGTCCAAATAGGTTTTTTCCAGAAGGACTGATGGTCTGCAGGGACAAATGCGACACTGAGCTCGACCAGAACCACACAACAGAAACAAAACACACTCTGCAATCATTTACAGAGCAGAATCAGAACAACACTCAAGATGGTCAAATTAGGCTCACAGACAATATTATCAGGTAAAAAACGTCCAGATCCGGTCCGAGAGGCATTCAGGTGAGACAACGGGATTTACCCTGAAGAGGTCCAACTCACGCCCATCTGGGCTAAAGACACAAATACACACACACACACAGAGGCAGAAAGAACATCAAACCCGGAGTTACACAGCTGATCCTGACAGCACCAAACCTTTTACACTCAGTTCTGCATCTTCTCTCATTGCACTCGTTTAAAAAAAATAAGTAATTTTAGACAGAAATATAATTAACAAACATAAGTTATCTGAGAAATCGGGCTTTACATATCCTGCTAACGTCATCCAAGCTTATTCTGTTGCACAAATGCCAACCCGGGATGAGAGACCGGCCGACGTCAGGCCAGGTGTAACTTAGTGAGGTGCTTGCACATTAACAGTCCATAAACACAGTCTCTCACACAGTCACTGGAGCAGAAATGGAGACGACGTGTTTCTTTGCTTTCACTAAACGAGGAACAACTCGAAATGGCAACGTAGGGAGACATTAAACATTAAAAAGGCCATTCCAGCTGCTATTAATGAACTTGAGAGTCTGCCTGAGAGATAAAAGCTGACAGACTGAAGGCGTAGTACAATTCATTTTAAATTCTAGAAATCAAAACTGTACCTGTTATATGTTGTATTTTGACAACAGCATCTCATCCTTTTTTACTCCTGATAAGTTGACAGCTTTGTATATTTTTGTACCATCTTGCATATGTTCATAACCAACTAAAAAAGAAAAAAAGTGGGCTGCACAAGTGACATGACAAGAGAAATGGGTCCGTTCACGCAGACAGTTAGGGAAACACCGGGACGTCTGACCCGTCCTGGATGTCTCTCGCAGCACTGAGCCAAAGATCCTCTATACGAAAGATAGCGCATTACCGTTACTGCCAATGGTATGAAATGGTAAACACTTCCTGTCTCCTAAGTGGGCGTGGCTGACCCTCTGACCTCACTTCCTGTCTCCTAAGTGGGCGTGGCCACCCCTCTGACCTCACTTCCTGTCTCCTAAGTGGGCGTGGCTGACCCTCTGACCTCACTTCCTATCTCCTAAGTGGGCGTGGCCACCCCTCTGACCTCACTTCCTGTCTCCTAAGTGGGCGTGGTCGCCCCTCTGACCTCACTTCCTGTCTCCTAAGTGGGCGTGGCCACCCCTCTGACCTCACTTCCTGTCTCCTAAGTGGGCGTGGTCGCCCCTCTGACCTCACTTCCTGTCTCCTAAGTGGGCGTGGTCGCCCCTCTGACCTCACTTCCTGTCTCCTAAGTGGGCGTGGCCACCCCTCTGACCTCACTTCCTGTCTCCTAAGTGGGCGTGGTCGCCCCTCTGACCTCACTTCCTGTCTCCTAAGTGGGCGTGGTCGCCCCTCTGACCTCACTTCCTGTCTCGTAAGTGGGCGTGGTCGCCCCTCTGACCTCACTTCCTGTCTCCTAAGTGGGCGTGGTCGCCCCTCTGACCTCACTTCCTGTCTCCTAAGTGGGCGTGACCACCCCTGTGACCTCACTTCCTGTCTCCTAAGTGGGCGTGGTCGCCCCTCTGACCTCACTTCCTGTCTCCTAAGTGGGCGTGGTCGCCCCTCTGACCTCACTTCCTGTCTCCTAAGTGGGCGTGGTCGCCCCTCTCCATATAACATACAACACTAGATACAGTACAACTTTCTTCCAAAAAGACTTAAATAATAAAAATAACAGTATTATTAGGCAAAGAAGCAAGTTTTATTTTAGTTTTAAACTTAATTTTATCCGATGGGAAAACGATGAGAGCCAAATCTCGCGAGAGTGTGTTGCTCAGACAGAGACAGGTCTCAAACAAAGTTCATTTTTCTCCTAATCTGTCGGTCTGAAAATTTCCATTTTGGTGTCAGAATGTTCAGAAGGTTTGTGGCTTTTGAAAAATGGGTCCCATAATTACTTAGGTTACTATGGGGTGAAGGAATTGGTAATAATCTGTGCTCACGTTCACTTTTCCCATAGGACTCAATAGACTCAGGACCTGCTTCCTGTCTCCTAAAGGGGCGTGGCAGTCACGTGACACAGATACAGGAAACCAAACCGTAGTGGGCTGTAGAGTTTATAGAACGTCTCTGACTGAGCTCTTCTAAGAATGAGAGCTTCACCGTCTCTAAACATTGCTCAAAATAGGCACCCCAATGTACAAAAAGCTGTTTTTATTAAAATTACCACAGATTCAGCCATTTTTAATAATTTCAACAAGTATGATATTATTGAAGAGAAATATACCTATATTAGAAAAATATGCAGAAAAATACAAATATCTGCCATCAGAAGATTCATCACCTCCATAATTATAATCTATACGGGCTTTATTTATGATGATAAAGTTATTGTGGACATTTTTGTTTAGTATGAAGAGGAAAAATATTTGTTTCTCTTTTAGGATTCATAAACTACATTTAAAAATGAAGTAAAACAAATAATGGGAAACTTTAATTTTTCATCCGTACAAAAGGTCGCAGACAGCTTTAACCGGGGACATTTCACCAAACTCGGGAACATCTGGTCCTTAAAGGTATTGTGACATGAAAAACACATTTTTCTTGATTTTTTGTGTTTTGTTGGGTGTCTTGACATCAATTACACCCAAAAAACAACGAACTTTTAACATTCAGTGTATTGTGTGCTTTCTGGGATTTTCCGCATAACTGTGCAAAAACGGCGCATGTGGTTTGATGGCGGATCGTTACGTAACGGCCCGCTAAATCACCGCCCCCTCCACCCAGCTCCCTGCCTCCGCTCCTCTCCAGCGCACCATAAAGGCTGATTTATGGTTCCGCGTTACACCGACGTAGAGCCTACGGCGTAGGGTTACGCGGCGACGCGCACCGTACGCTGAACCCTTCGGCGTAGGCTCTGCGTCGATTTAACGCGGAACCATAAATCAGGCTTAACACGGAGCTGTTTAGAGCCTCTTTTGTTCTGATCACCGGAGGAAAACTGCTAAGAAGACCCGCGGCCACTGACTGGACTTAAGATAAGGAGACACTGCTGCTTGCATGCCTTTATTTTTATGATTGTTTGCGGTGGACTGCTTTTCTGTGCATGCTTCGCCTGTCGCTCCCGGCTTAACTCTCCGACGCCGCTGTTAGAAGTCCGGTTCGGTGTGCGCACGGACTTCATCCCCGGGCTGTAGTCGCCCTGTCTGGGCTGTGTGTGTGGGTGTTTGTGGTTCGGTGTGCGCGCGTGTGTGTGTGGAGACGCCGGCAGAAGTTTGTAGCAGTTGGTTGGAGGAGGTTTGGAGGAGGAGTGGAGCAATGATTGACAGGAAAGGGGGAAAAGGAAGCGTTTTTCACGGCGCAAAAAAACACTGTAATAAAAAGCCAGGAATGGAGTACTAGAGTGAAGTTTTTCTTGTTAAAACCTTTTAGACACATTTGAGGGATGTTGGCCAAGACTTTTAATAGTGTTAAAAGCATTTTAAAAATAATGTCACAATACCTTTAAAACTACAAATTAACAACAAACACCACCACATCCATAAATGTGATCACATAAATACAGCTACAGATAGATTCATGAACAGCAGCGCCATCTACTGTACGGTGTTCCACGAATCCTGAGCTATTTGTTTGTGGATATGCGGAACGAATGTCTCAGAAATAAGAACGTGTGATTGGTGATTCACAAATGTCGGATCACACTTCATAAACAGAATTTTCAGTTTTACAAATAGCTATTTGTTTTACAAATGTAAAATTATGCATTTATAAATACACGTATATATTTGTAAATCTCAACATACATGGTACAAGTAGGACATTTTTATTTGTGGATAGCAAAACACGTGTTAATTTGTGCAACTCAACACATATTGTAGATCACTCTCTGTGCATTTACACACAAATCTACCTCCATCGTTTAGGCACTTGTTTTACACTGAAACACAGAAAGTTAAATTCTGCAGTTATTTAGTGTCTTAACCCTGACTGAGTTCCACACAGCGTCTTAACCAAGAGCTCTGTAAATTGCTTCCTAATTTATCTCTTCATAACGTGCTTCTTTTTCCGTACATGCTGTACCTTTTCGACCATGTATTAACTCACAAGGCAACGAGGACAATAGGGGTAATGAAACTTCACCGTGTGATGAACACCATGCTTGCAGCAGTGCTGGAATAATGGAACATCTGGCTGTTTGAGATTAATTGCTGAAGACACAAAGTGTGATCATGAAATGGAAAATGTTTGAAATCAACTGAGAAGAATTTAGAAGCCAAATAAATGTTAAAAAAAAAAAGAAGCATGAATGTGTTTCAGAATGAGTCTCTGAGCTTCATCCTGGCTGTTTCGCCGCCAGGTTTTAAGTCCTCAAATAATGCCTGTTACATCACATGACGAAGTTTGGATGGTAAAATGACATCACTTATATCCATTACTCATCTAATTGTAATGAAATATCAGAAAGATGTATCCATTTGTTCCCAGAGAAATAAACCTACAAAGCAGCTGACATTTGAGACAAAAACATTAGTTTGGATCAGTCCGATCCGTCTTCTGGGTTCAGGAACGGTATCACACCAAGCTCACGCTCATTTTGTTACGTATTTTGTATTCTTGTATTTTTGAGGGCAGTGGTCAGGATCATTGTTTCACAACAAGACGATTCTTGCTTAAGAGCTTAGCAGAGAGTTCTGTGATGGTGCTTTCATGAGTTTTCTTCCTCCTAGATCAGGGCTCGGCAACCTGTGGCTCTAAAGCCGCATGCGGCTCTTTAGCGCCGCCCTAATGGCTCCTGGAGCTTTTTCAACAATGTTTTACCTTTTTTTTCCTTTTTTTCCTTCTTTTTTTCTTCTTTTTTTCCTTTTTTCTTCCTTCCTTCCTTTTTCCTTTCTTTTTTAATCCCGACATTTCGACTTTTTTCCCGACATTTCGACTTTTTTCTCGACATTTCAACTTTTTTCTCTCAACATTTCAACTTTTTTCTCGACATTTTGACTTTTTTCTCAACATTTTGACTTTTTTCCTCGACATTTTGACTTTTTTCTCAAAATTTAGACTTTTTTCTCAACATTTAGACTTTTTTCTCAAGATTGTACTTCAACATTAATCTCGACATTTCAACTTTTTCCTCGACATTTCGACTTTTTTCTCAACATTTCGACTTTTTCTCAACATTTCGACTTTTTTCTCGACATTTCGACTTTTTCTCAAAATTTAGACTTTTTTCTCAACATTTAGACTTTTTTCTCGACATTTTGACTTTTTTCTCAAAATTTAGACTTTTTTCTCAACATTTCGACTTTTTTCAGACATTTTGACTTTTTTCTCGACATTTCAACTTTTTTCTCGAAGTGCATAATGAAAAAAAAAATCTTCCTCCAGTTATTACTAATATAGATACATGCAGCATGTGTTGCCTTCATTCTAAGGCTTATACAAGACTTTTCTTTTTTTGCGGCTCCAGACATATTTGTTTTTTGTGTTTTTGGTCCAATACGGTTCTTTCAACATTTTGGGTTGCCGACCCCTGGTCTAGAGCCTGAAATCATGCATCGCTAATGTGTATGAGTCCAGATCCCACCCCATAATAACCACTCCCCTGTGACTGGGATGAAGCAGGTTTGGAAGATGGATGGATGTCAAGTTAAAAGGGTGAATTTTTATTCTGAATGGACTAATACACAATAGTTTCCATTCACAGGTGTTATTTGTGACATTTACTCACACAATGGAGACGATGTCACCTCGCTGGACTTGAAAGTTCCTCACACTCCAACGGTTTAGCAAGACGACGTCACACTCCGATTCCCCTTCTGGGTTCAGGGATGGCTGTACATAAAAAACACAGTCAAAAACACTTAGACTGCAAGCCTGTTCTTCTTGTAGCACTGCAACCACGTTCACTTTTGACCGAGCCGTGGATTGAAGTCTCTGACTAAACCCGGTTTAGGCAGTGTAGTTAGTGATAAAAAGAAATAATATTCTTTTATTTTCCCAGAGGAACAGAACCCATGTTCCCAGTATCACTGACTTTGTATAAACACATTATAGGTTCTTTTTAACATACAGTATATGAACTTGAAGAGGCTTTTTCCTATCCCATCAAGGTGGGTGGTCGCCTCTCTCAATATGTCTGAGCTGCTTTTGGTCTCAGATATTTTACAGTATTCTGATCTCAAACATCTAGTGAAAGTCCAGGTCCGCCCTGAATTTTGCTATGTTTTTTCCCCCTCTTCATTGATGTTTTTAAATCGGTTTTCTCATTTCTTCCGGCTATCCTGTTTCCTTCCTGTCCCTCATGATGATCCGCTGAAGTTCACGACTAGCCACACCCACATATAAAACCATGCCCCTTAATTTCAATAAAAGAACATGAAAATGAAATTTCTATGAAAAATCAGATTGAGAGGGAAACTATACGAACTATAATTAATTTAAAAAAAATGTAAATAAAAAAAAACATTTAATTGAAATATAAATCCAAAGTTTTTGGTTGAAATGTTAACGTTTTGCTTGCGAATCTAAGTTTGTACGAAATATGCTCCTGCCGTCCATGAACTCTGACATGACCATCGTCGAACCATCAGTGGCCAATAAACACTCGTCTTACATGTTTCCAGTATACTGTAGGTCCCGCCCAGGAAATCCAGAAAAGATGTTTGCAAAACTTTTAGATTTGCAAAGAAAACTTTTAAGTTTTCAAACACAAACTTTGGATTTATGATCTAAATGAATGAATGATCTAAAATGCGGTGGAGTGGTTGTTTATCCTCACGAATCGGAAACTAACATCGACATCGTTAAATACAGGACTGTCTCAGAAAATTTGAATATTGTGATAAAGTTCTTTATTTTCTGTAATGCAATTTAAAAAAAAAATGTCATACATTCTGGATTCATTACAAATCAACTGAAATATCGCAAGCCTTTTATTATTTTAATATTGCTGATTATGGCTTACAGTTTAAGATTAAGATTCCCAGAATATTAAAATTTTTAGATAGGATATTTGAGTTTTCTTAAGCTGTAAGCCATGATCAGCAATATTAAAATAATAAAAGGCTTGCAATATTTCAGTTGATTTGTAATGAATCCAGAATGGATGACATTTTTGTTTTTGTAATTGCATTACAGAAAATCACAATATTCTAATTTTCTGAGATAGTCCTGTATAACGTTGCCGCTATATTTAGTGTGATTGGCCAAACCTACATATGAAACCACATCCCTTCATTTGAATATAAGAACATGAAATGTAAAAGACCCATGAAATAAAATAAGTGTTATGAAATGTAATACGTAAACGTGGCATTACAAAATACAAGTGTCATGAAATAAATAAATATCCCAATATTAAATAATTTGTCATGAAATAAAAGTTGTCATTTAAAAAAAATCTAAATCTTTTATTAATTCCTTTTGTATTAATTTATTTAATTGAATATTGCATAATTTAAGTATTTATTTAATTTTGAATGAGACAGCGTTCCATAAAAGTGGGGTTGGGAAATGTTTTGGGAAAAGATGATAAAAAACGCCACGGCTGTTCAGAATAAGCTTTCAAGTTTGTCTTTGTGCTTAATTCCAACATGCTGTTTGGGGGCTCTGACCCCTCGTATCCTGACGTCTGTAAAATGACATACCTACAACTGCTGTATCCTTTCCAGCCAAACTCAAAAGTGTTATTTGAAGGTTGATTCCAGTAACTACAAGGTCTCCTCCTTGATAATTGGATTCGGTCTTACCTGCATTGACGCTCCTTCCACTCGCGCCACATAAGCCAATCGATCAAGGACGGTAACTGTGACGGGAACGGCGACGAAAAATCCACTAACAAACGCACGCAGGTAGCGCCGTCCAGCCGTCGTCTGCTGAGCCATAAGAGAACTGAACAAGAAATAAAACAACGAAATCATCAAAATCACTACTATAATATGCAAAGAATTAAACAATCACCAAATATATTCACAATGTGAAGATAAACTATATTGACCTCTGAAGACAGAGCAGGCCGATGTCGCAAGAAGAGTAACAGGGAGCCTGGGATACGTGTTGGTGCAAAATGTGTTAATACACGCTAAAGCCCGGGATGTTGAGAATCTGGCAGCGAAACAAACTCTATGGTCGCTGAGTCACCACTTAACGCAGCACACAATACCTGCTTTCATGGAAAAATATCACACAAATGAGTATTTGCTTACTTTTAGAAAATGTAATCTCGCTCTTACGGCCTTCTGTGCAAAAACATGGCAAAGTCGCTTTGGACTCCCCCACCCGTTGACGCTAGCAACAACATTATATCATTATAGCCCCTGTGTTACGCATTCATAATAATGAAACTAGCTCACGGAGATATAGCAGACATCATGACAGAGGTGACTTCGAAAAAAGAAGTAAAGATGGAGGAGAAAATGAGAGAAGGGCAAAGCGAGAGACTGAACAAATCTTAGTGTGTAATAAAAGTGAATAAAGCTCAGTGCCAATGGGAGAGTTGTATTTACTAGGGTTGTAATGGTACACGCCGTTTCGGTACGGGGCCGTCGGTACGGTGCAGACGTGAACCGATCCAAATACAATGTTTAACAGTAGCTAGTTAACAGGATGTTTTGCAAGCAGAGCATACTTCAAATCCGAGGACTGGAAGTTTGTAGTCAGTATCGGACTCCCACATGAGTTTTTTTTATCCGCTAGCAGCCATCATGGTTGATGCAAACAAGAAGCGGGAACTTGAAGACCCTGCCTTATCTTTAAGGTCTCCTGTTTGGGAACACTTCGGTTTCCCGGTGAAAGGTGAAAAGCAACAATGGACAAAGACAAGTCCTTTGTTTCAGAAACTTTATATTCTCAACATTTATAACATAAATATTTATCAGACATGTGTTTTTATTTATAAGGTCTTAGAGGAAAGCATTCCTGCTCACCTCAAAGACTATTTCACTACAAACTCTCCAGACTTATGTTAGATCTGCATCCTCCAGAATGTGTAACAACCAGGGGTAAATATGCAATACGGTACAGGGGGGTCAAACTATGGAATACATATTCCCATTTAGCAAAAAAATGCTTCTCTGTACAAGGTTTTAAAGGATGTCTGAAACACCACTTAACTTTTGTTTTGTAAATGGAACTGCTCTGGCATAAGTAATGGATGTACTGACACATTTTATCCTCTTGTGTAATCTCCTTGAAATTATTTTTGTTTGTGTTTATTTGGTTTGTTATTTAGTCGTTTGTTTCTTAATTATTAAATTGTACTCTTTATCGTTATTCATATATCCGATCATTTTTCTTTTGTGTAAATTCTTTGTAATTTTCATTTATTTCCATCATCTATAGATTTCTAATTGCTCATTTGTATATTTTGTTTTTATAAGTATGATATTAAATTTTATGTTAACTATAGGTGGAGGCCCCTGATAAGCTCTTTGCGTTTTCGCCTCTTCCTGCACTTTAATTTGTAAAGTTGTTACTTTTATTTGTGTAATTTTTAACTGTGCAAATAAATAAATCTAAATGTAAATCTAAAAATCCAAGTAAATGAGACGAGAGCAGTGTGCTGACATTGTTCACCAGCAGCCGGGCATGTTTCTGGCAACGCGTCAAAGCTCATAACGCATAAGAAACGGCACATAAATGTGAATATCGCTGCTGCCAGGAGACACCAGCACCGTGTAAACGCAGCTACCTTTGGCATCTAAACAGGCTTTTACCAGTAATTCAGATCGAGCTAAAGCAATAACTAATGTCATTGGTGTTTTTATAGCTGCAGATCTGCGACCAGTCAGTTGTTTTAAAACACATGTTTTATATATTGTTAATTTGAGAATATTTTATTAATTGGAGGACTTGGTAATACAACACAACTGAATCTTTTTTGAGACTGAAACCAGATTTTTATGACAGACTCCATGTTAACACAAGGTTGCAAAGTTGTCTTTTTAGCCATCAAATGTAACTTTTTTTCTGCATCCAGCTGAGTAGGAGACATGCGTGTCTCAATGAACAGCAGCACTTTTAAAACATCAGTTAGAAATGCAGACAGAGACTAGCAGCATCACTTTTCCCCCAGTATCACATATGATAAGCTACAGTGGCTGAAATACATTTGTGCATGACAGCTCTGGTTATGATACACTTCTACTAAACCCATGCAAGGACAAATAATGCCCTCTGCAGGACATAATGACAAGAAGGAATTCAGAGACGGAGTATACGACGACAGCTGCCTGTGCCAAGGTTTTAAAAGGATGTTGCTATGAGACTTTAGGACCACACATTTCTTTGTTGCAGTCTGGTGGCATATTAACTCAAACAGTGAGCTAATTATAATACTTCCTGGACACGTTAGTGAGGCCACATGCAAAGCTTCGAACCTATGGTTGGTTCATGAACATCAGAAAATGAAGTAATTACCAGTGTTCAACATTATAAGACACACACTTCAATGCAAATGTACCATCTAGGGCTGGGCGATATATCGAGATTTTAATATATATCGATATATTTTCAAACACGATATGGTACGAGACAATATCGTTTATATCGATTTAAAAAAAAATAAAAAAATATATATATTTTTTTTTTTTACATTTTTTTTTTTTTATGATTTTGATATAGCTTATTTTGTGACAAATTGACTTGAATGTTTTATTTGAGATTTGCAAAAATGTTTTGTTATTTGCACAACTGGCAACCTCAGTGGAAAAGTCTGCCTGTTACTGTCTACATTGTATTAATTGCACAGTATTTTAATGTAATTGTTATGCAGGAAAGGGATATTTGTTTTATTTTATTCAAGAAGCATTTTTATTCTATATATGCAGGCAGTTTATTTTTATTTCATTTGTTTTATACATTTTGATATTGTGCAGACCTCTGTTAATAAATGTACCTGTGTGACATTTGGCACGAGGCTTTGTATTAAAACTGACTGTTTTTTTAAGGGTTTGCCTCAGAAAAAAAATGAAGCTAACAGAGATGCTATGCTATAATGCTTTGGGGGAAACCCCAATTAAGGCACAGAAAAAATATCGAGATATATATCGAGTATCGCCATTTAGCTAGAAAATATCGAGATATGACTTTTGGTCCATATCGCCCAGCCCTAGTACCATCCACACTGACAAACACTGCTTCAGATGAACAACTCAGTTCAGTCTATGTTAAATCTTTAACTGCAGTGATTTGCGTCTTCAACTTATTGTAAGACATCAGTCACTGACCACAAGCTGGAGGGAAGAAACTCCAGCAGTACTGCAGAAAATCTGTCTTCCCATAATAATAAGGCATCCTGACATGACCAAAGTGCTGCTGCACTTCCATACAGCCTGCTGCATAATTCCTCTCACAGACAGAAAGTGGATTATCAGAGGAGCTTCAAGGTCTCCACTGACTTTTACAGTGGGGTTGTTTCTACATCGATACCTCAGAGCCCCACAGCACTCCCATTAAAACGACCTTGTTTCCTCTGACTTCCTGTTGGCACTTTTAAATAACCTAGCTGACACAGCAGGTCCCACATCAAAGTTACGGTTAAAGGGATGAATGAGTTTCTCACAGTTTTAGCCAACTGTCCCACATCCTAATGCAGCAAAAACACCCGCAAACGATTCTTTTTTTGTGCATTAGACAATTCATACAATCAACAATTCAGTGAAGTTTCAGTGAAGTTTCTGACAGGTGAATAATGACCAAACCGTTAGAGATGCACCAACTGACCACCCGGGGACCGAAATCTGCCGATCTTCAGGCTGACCAGGTACACAGGTACACCAAGTCATGGGTCAGGCCTGATGTAAGGAGAGCCGACGTGGGGTGACGGGCAGTACTCGAGTTGTAAAAAAAAGAATCAGGGGGGGTGGTGGATTTTATCATATAGGGACAGATAATTTGTGCCGATTACAAATAATATAATATATTACAAATAATAGCAGTGACCAAAACACCTGCAGAAATACTGCAGGAATGACATAGCAGCAGTTAAATGCAGCCTTCTGTAAGCTTTAAATATCCACTGGGCTTACATCAAATACATCAAAACACAACAATAAAAACACTTTTCTGAACTTATCAATATGACTCTGTCCTTCACAGGATAAGTAAAATGGATCACTGCAAAAACTCAAAATCTTAACAAGAATATTTATCTTATTTCTAGTTAATATGTCTCATTTTAGTAAAAAAAATCTCATTACATTTAAAACAAGACTCATCACTGGAAAAAACAACAATTTTCACCTGTTTCAAGTAGATTTTCACTTGAAATAAGTAGAAAAATCTGCCAGTGGAACAAGATTTTTTTTGCTTGTAATAAGAAGATAAATCTAGTCCCACTGGCAGATTTTCCTACTTATTTCAAGTGAAAATTTACTTGAAACAGGTGAAAATTGTCAAATAAGTTATTTTTCTGGTGTTATTTTTCTGGTGATGACTCTAAATGTTGAAATAGCAGTAAAACCACATTCATTGATGAAATGACATAAGGGATGGAAAGGGGGGATGGCAGTTTTACAGGGGGGATGATTTGGACCGTTTTTATTTCAGGGGGGATGCCATCCCCCCCTCATCCCCCCTCATCCCCCCTCAACTCCAGTACTGGTGACGGGTCATGGGTGGGATTTGATGACGACAACACAAGGATGTCTGCAAGTTTCCCCATCCCAGAGTAGTAAAATCATAAATCAGCACATAACAGAACCGTAGTCTGCAGCTGGTTACTAAGACGACAGACCACGGCTTTGCAAGAAAGAAACTCGGGTCACTAACAAACTGAAGAGCCTCAGAAATAAGTTATTTGCGGTCCACAAACTCAACAACAGGTGTGGCAGAAGGAGACTGCGGGTCATATTTGGGCAAAGTGGCTGCATCAGCCAGGTCTTCTGATGCTGGTGAACCCGGCGAGGTCAACCAGACAGACAGCCGGTCGTCATGTAGTGTAGTTAACGCTCCATAACGCTTCCAGTCATCTTCCCTCCCCTCAACTCAACTTCAGGCACCGGGGAGGAATAACACGCTAGCGTTTACACCACCCAGCACACATTAAGCACGAGTTCTTCATCATTGTTTGTATTTTTATAGACACTATAAAGATAAAGTTGAATTGAACTGAATTAAATAAATGGGGTCTAATGTAAAAACGCGTAATGAGGGAGGATGATTGCTAGCGAGTGGTGGTGGTAAGGCCTTATTTGGATATAAAATCTAATTAAAGCTGCAAGCAGCGATGAACGGGCCCTCGCACCCTTGTGCACGTTCAGGCTGCAGTGGAAGCTTGTATGACTTACATGTAGATTCTTCAGACCTGGACATTTAGCGGATGAAACCACCCACGACTCTCTATATCAAACCATTCAAAAGTTACGACAGAAAATAAGGACAATCAAATATTGACCAATCAGAAGAAGGGGCGGGGCTAATTCGCACCCATTGTGTTCAAGGACTCAAAACCGAGTCCGATGACACCACCCATGACTCTTCATGTCAAACCATTCAAAAGTTATGGCAGAAAGTAGGAACTATCAAATATGGACCAATCAGATTAAGGGGAGGGCGCGCTTTTTGGCGTCTATCGTCGCCACGGTTACGCTTTTGACTGAGAAAAGTAATGCTCGCAAGATGGAGACGCACATTTTGATGTATAACACACCTGGGTGCACGTTACGGTTCGGGCCGTATTAACGGCCGAAGAAGTGTCATAAATTTCCCCAAAATTACACGATTAATTCAAAATGGCCGACTTCCTGTTCGGTTTCGTCCATGGCGCCAAGAGACTTTTCTTTAAGTTGCGACATGATACAGGTGTGTACCGATTTTCGTGCATGTACATCAAACTGTATTGTGGGGCTTGAGGCACAAAGTTTTCTAGGGGGCGCTGTTGAGCCATTAGGCCAAGCCCATTAATGTAAACTATTAAATATCAAATTTTTCGCCAGGCCTGGCTTGTGTGCAAAATTTGGTGACTTTTGGGGCACGTTTTTAGGGGGGCAAAAAGACCCTCATTTCGTCGGAAGAAAAACGAGAATGAGAAAAACAAAAACAAGAAAAATTCCTACAGATACAATAGGGCCTTCGCACCACTCGGGCCCAAGTTTTTCTGTGTGGAGTTTGCAGGTTCTGCCCGTGCTTGTATGGATTTCCGCCACTTTCCAAACACATGTGCTCAGTCAGTGTGTATGGTTGTTTGTCTATGTGGCCCTGTGATGGACTGGCAACCTGTCCCAGGTTTACCCCTGCCTGTAATGAGCTGGGAAGAGCTCCAGCAGACCCCTGTGACCCTGTTTGAAGGATGTCTCTACGCCGTTAAATGGTACAAACGATGCCCGGTAGCTGTTGTGCACCGGGATGCAAGAATATAACATTTTAAAAAAAAGGGGAACAGATAGGGATTTTTATTTGAGTCGTAAAGATTCCAGACAGGTGAGAAATGGATTTATGCCATTAAACGCTGGACCGAGACAGCTGACTGGAGAGTAGCAGTAGGCCCCAAGCACAACACAATCCCCTCTGACCAATATCAATGCCTTCAACTGAGGGTCATTTAAGGCGCGTTTCCACCAGCTGGAGTGCAGGGTGAACCTGCCAGACGGGAACCTCTCCCGACCCTGAACAATCTACCTGAAACCCCTGCCCGTCTTTCTGAATGACTCACCTAATAAATTAATTAAAAAAGGCACCTCCATGATAACCATTTATCAAAGACAAATGAAATTAATGCAACACCCTCACCCCCAATCGGATATCTTGAAGTCATTGCTGTTCACAAGAGCTTTAAATAGCAGTATAGTTTCATACGAGTGTATCTCAGAGTTATACATCAGCCTACTGCCATCTTGACATACATTTGGAGATGTGATATTTCTGCAGATCAGCTGTGGTCTTTTAACGACTGTATCGGGGGTACGGTGCATAAGCCGGAAACTTGGCAAAATAAACCTTTGAAATCGTAAATGGATAAAAAACTAGAGGCAGCTGATTAGCTACAAGGTACTCCTGCAGATTCATGTTTCACAGACAGTCAGCCGCTTTACTTTCGACAGAAATGATACGAGGTTTGAATGAAGTGACTGGCTTGATGGCGACCAGGAGAGCCTGAACTTCTGCTTCAGTTTTCCTTGAGAGATCAACAATTGTGTTAGAAAATGTTCACCACGACAGTTTAAACTGCATAATTACACAATGTTGGTAACTTATTCCACATAAATATAATATTTAATTGCAATATTCAGTGGCAGTTTCACATCCAAGGACAATTTTGGCCCTTCAGAGAACACTATAATGATTTTTACATGTTTCAATAATCTGTTTTAAATTGCTTGTGTACTCAAAAACTCTACATGAATGGAATTCTCTTCCGGGTTACATTTCTAAAACCCAGAGCAAGGTCAGTTTCAAAAAAACAGGTAAAGAAACACATAGCTCACAAAAGGGAGTGTAACCATAAATTATTTATTTACGGTGTGTCTTGCTGTATCTGAGTGTGTGTTTTTTGACACTGTATATGTGTGATGATCCCCCACAAAATGACATGTCACAATCACTATATCTGAATGGATGTTAAGACTATGCTTTGCTGCCATTTGCTTGCTAAATGATTTGCTAAATTTGCTGATTTGCTAATGGCCGGTACTTTTATAGACTGTACGTTGTCTATTTAAATCTTTGTGATGTTTGTTAGTGCATTTCTGAACTGTATTTTTATTTTTTTATCATATTATTTTTATTGTTTCATTGATCTGACCCCAGGAAGAGTAGTTGATGTAAACTACATCAGCTAATGGGGATCCAAATAAAATAAAATAAATAAGTTCACACGCACTCTGGGTTTAATAAAGCATTTAGTTGGACAAATAAAGTCATTTGAAGATCAAGTAACACACTCTTGGTTTTAATCCTACATAAGAACAACCTTTGTTGACCAACGTCCTTCATCTCCCATCACATCTCTAACTTCTCCCATGTGCATCATGTTTACAAATGCGCTGCTGTCAGAAGTGTTGACCTGTGAGCGCTAATTGATTTATGGTTCCGCGTCACACCAACGCAGAACCTACGGCGTATGGTGCACGTCGCCGCGTAACCTCGCCGGTGGCTCTGCGTCGATTTAACGCAGAAGCATAATTCAGGCTTGACAGCTAGCTGCTGCTGTCATCATCTGGTGAAACAACGTTTCAGTTTCAGTGAAACGTGCAGGTGAGCTGCTGGAGGTCCGTCTACTACAGCTGGAAACGACGCGCTCGCCTTTAAAAGTGCTAAAGTTGAAGGCACAAACACACACCTACCTGCAGAGAGACTCCCGTCTTCCTGTTTTCCAACAACACGTGCGACCGACCGGTACAAGCACTACTATGGAGAGTCAAAAGGGACATAATTCTCCAACGTCCTGGGAAGCAAAGGCGTTTCATTAACTGCACTCACACGGGCTGTAGGTGATGACAGCGTCGCCATCTGTTCACATGTTTGAATCAGGTTTGAATCATGGATCTATAGGTTTGAATGGGGTGAAGGGTTTTTTTTCTTCTTTTTTTTAATAAACTTTATTTAATAAATTAATCTCAATGGGACTTCCTGATTAAACAAAGGTTAAATAAAAAAAATAAAAAAAATAAAAAATAAATTTAAAGCACGTAATTTACAATGTATAACACAATAGACAAATGGACAAATAAAATGAACATGGAATGCAAACATACAACACCAGGGGTTATTGTAAACAAAACACAAAAGAACTGAAAATGGTGCAAACTAGTAAAAGATTGAAGTATTTCTATGGTTGTTATATATATATATATATATATATATATATATATATATATATATATATATATATATATATATATATATATATATATATATATATATATATATATATACATATATATATATATATATATATATATATATATATATATACTTACTGGCAAAAGAAAAGTCAATATTCTGAATGAAAGTCAGCCCTCCTCGACTGCAACCCCTCGCCCCCCTCGTGGTCCTGATCTTCTCCCTGATAGATTAAGGAAAACAAAAGTTTACTTTGATGACCACAGCGTGGTTTACTGATTATCCATTAATGCGTTTCCATTAATGCGTTCCATGATGTCACACAGACTCTCACAATGCTTCTCTAAATCAATCATTTGAATAATAAAATAATAGAATTAGGACCAAACCTGAAGGGGAGCAAAGGTTTTGCTGGAAAGCAGACAGCTTTTTTTTAATGCTTATGATCTATGACATTTTAGCTTTATTTTTTTTTGTGAGTGTGTCAAATCAGCTGGAGAGAAGAAGCATCCACTACAGCGGCTGTTCGTTCCCGGATCTATATTTGCTAACCAACCCCTTCAGAAATGAGCCCTATGCACTGCTTTAAACTGAAGGAGCCCCTAGCATGCATAGGGGGAGGGAAATATATTTCCTTAAGTACTCACACAGCAGTCTTGGAACATTAAATAATTATTACAGAGAGCTGAAACATGGATGCAACACAACACAGAATATACTGTATGTAGTTACGTGTTGTTCATGCATCAGAATGCATTATTTGAGCTGTTTGTCCCCATGTTTACGTCTTATACAGCTTCGGTGTGTGTGTCAGCATTTGTGTGAGTGTGTAGGCGTGTTTGTGTGGATGCACTTCCACCTCCTCCGCTTTAGAAGGAAGATGGACAGAGAAAGTAAAAGAACAAGAGCCCTCGTGGCAGTTGGTTGACACTGGCCCGTGTGGGCGACTCTACCCACATAATGAAATCATTTGAGGTTCCCAAGCTCTTTCCTGGAGAAAACAGTGTAAGCGAAGAGCGGGCGGTTGCTATGCAACAATTTGTTGCTGGCAGCATCCAGGTGGGACCTGAGCAGAGAGCTGCAGTCAGGCAGAGGGGTGGTTGCAATCTGTGTGCTTTAAATCCAGATGAAGCCAGTGTTTGTACAGCCTGAGCTGAGCTAGGAATAGATTTGAAGGATTGATGGAAGAAATCAGGGCATTCAAGCTGTAAAATGAGACATACAATCCAGACATAAATCAGAGCGGAGTCTAAACACAAGTAAAACTGAGACTACAAGATGCTCGGGGTCATGTTCTGGGTCTCTGGAAAGCACCTAGAGACAACTTGTATTGTAATTAGGGCTGTTCGATTAATCGATTTTAAATCGTAATCGCGATTATGTAATTAGAACGATGTTAAAACGTGAAAATCGTAAAATCGATATTTTTTTTAATTTTTTTTAATTTTAATTTTTTTTTACCTTGTCTGCACACATATTAATGATTGATACCATATTAATGATTGATGGGAATACCTCTCAATACCTGCAACAAGTGCCCCATGGGAGAGGCTCTTTAGTGTAGGAGGGGGCGTTGTAACATGCCACCGGGCATCCCTCAAGCCAGATGCGGTAGACCGGCTCGTGTTCCTTGCAAAAAACTTGCAAATGTGAACAGCAAATGTAATGACTGACATTACACACCTCTACCTCCTTCATGGGTTGCATTATTATTTAGCATGCAAAGACCCAGTTTAGTTTAATTAGAAAATGTCTTGTTTTATTTAATTGGAAATATAACTTACTGTATGTTTGCAAGTGCTGATTTGCTGATTTTTTTTTCCAGAGATAAAACTTTATATTTTATTATATTTTTTAAAACTTTTTTTCAACTTATTTTACAGAGTTTTGCACTTTATTCATTCATTTTTGGTTTAATAAGAGCAAAGTTTGCACTTAAAGCCCAATGGGGCAAATATTCAATAAATAAACAGCATATTTGAAATAATTTCTTTGCCTTTTGTGAATTCACAAAATAATCGTAATCGTAATCGAAAATCGGATTTTGAGAGAAAAAAAATCGAGATTTTATTTTTGGGCAAAATCGAACAGCCCTAATTGTAATAGATGCTATATAACTAAAGCTGAATTGAATGAAAAGTTTTTCTAAACAGGAAGGTCTTCCCCCTAACCCTATATTCCCCCTTTATATGCATATATATTACTGTAATGGTTAATACCAAGTTTGGCAAAACCTAAAAGCCACATATAAATATATGTATTTATGCATTTTAATTTAGTAATAAAAGGGTTTTTGTGTGCACATGTATGTGTGTGTGTGTGTGTGTGTTTCCTTCCCCAGCCCTCTTGAGAGTCTAGTCATATTGTATTTAACTCAAGAAAAAAAAAAGAAAAAGAACAAAAAAATCTTCCAAAGAAGGCTAAGATCATAAATGTATATATTTATATATGTTAATCGCTAACGCTACACCACTGCCAACCAGAGACCCGGGAGGACCAAAGAGGGCTGCAACCCGGACACCCCACCCTCGGGCCCCCATCACAAGCAACAGCAGCACCGAGGGCCACCTCAAACAGCAAACGGTTCACAGACAGCAATGGTATTGGGATGTGCTGGCAAAGCCACAGGAAAATATATGAACTGGTATAACCTGGAGCTGCTTGAGCCAGCTGAGGTGGCGGGTAACAGTGCAGCAGGTGATCTGTTGCAGTTGCAGGATTTTCAAGTCCAGGCTCAGGCCTCCAGCTCTGATACATGTAAGGATGTATTTGTGACTAAGGATGTATCATTTGATGAAGCCAACACCAGTGGAATTAAAAGCTGGATACAAAACCATGTGTTTGAGGAAGTTGAGGACAAAGGACATCTGCATTTCTACTTGTTGGGTGTGCACTCTGAAAGAGATGGAAAATGGACTGGTACCAAAAGCCAGGCTTGTTGCGCAAGGTTTTGAGGAACTACAAGTTTCTGAGCTCAAACACTCAAAAGGAATCTCCAACTCTCTCCGATTCTCTCTGAGATTCCTTGTGGCAGTAAGTTGTCAAAAACAGTGACAGCTTTGGACATAAAATCCACCTTATTACAAGCACTGGAACTGTTGACAGACATTTTCATTAAACCTCCTCCAGAGACCAACAGCACAGAGAAACTTTTTCAACGCACATCAACTCCATGGCTCCTGACACAGTGGACCCCTACAAGTTGGCCCACCGCACCAACAGATCAGTGGACGACGCAATGGCTGCAGCACTTCACTTCACCTTCCAACACCTGGACAGTAAGAACACCGACGCACGGGCTCTGTTCCTGGATTACAGTCCCGCCTTCATCAGGCTGTTGAAGCTAACAGCCAAACCGGCCGACCCATGAGTACCAACACCCACCCGTTACTGGATACTGGACTTGCTCACAGACAGACTACAGGTGGTGATGATGGTGAAAGACCTGAAGTTCTTTAATCTGGGGCACCATAAGAAAAAACAGAGAAAACCATCAAGGGACAAATCAAACTTTATTATATCATGCACACTATTTTCCTATTTGAAACCACAGAGGTAGGAGAGAAACGCACACTCAGCACTACAGTGTTTTATCCCCCAAAAGGAGGAGTTCTTGTTTTTCTATGAGTGGGGGTCTCCAGCCCCATCTGTCTGAGCCAGACACCAAGAAAGACACCTACACATGTCAGTTTTAAGTGATCTCTTCCTGTTGAATAAATAATGCTTTAACTGCGTTAAATCGACGCAGAGCCTACGGTCGGAGAGGCAGGACGTGAGTCTGAGGGGAATCCTGCTCATATTACTTTTGCACATTTTCATATCCACTGTACATTCAGCAAATTGGTCAATACATTCCTGCAACTTTGTAAATATTTTTGTTTACCTTTTTAAATGCCCTTATTTATACGGATTTTAGTTATTTTTTTCTCGTTGTTTATGCTTCTAGCTCCTTGTTTTTACTTGCTTTGAGTGTTAATATTATTATTAAATGCATTCCTTGTCACAAGTTCTTAATTGCTCAATACAACTTTGTGTTGCTGCTGTAGATGACAGTAAACTTCTTGAACATGTTTGTAAACTGCATCCTGAATAACGAACCTTTTCTTAAATCCCCTCTTCATTGTCACAGCTGAGAAAAACATCCAAACTAGATGTGAGTGTACCCATTCATTTGGATTCAAACCTATGAAGTGGATTCCTCTCCCTTCCAGGCGCCGGGCTCCGGCGGCAGCTGCAGGAGAGCGGTCAGGTGGCGCCATCAAGTGGCAGGCGAGTGACATTACATCAACAGCAAATAACGTCTTCCTTTTTATTTCAGTTTAACACAAAAGATCAAGCTTTTTAGGGTTAGGGTTAGGGTTAGGGTCTTCAGCAACGCTATCACTCACATGCACTTCATTTAAATACAGAGGCTCTAAGCAGAACTAAAGAACCCCAGAGGGTCTTCATGTTCAATCCAGATCCAGATGTGTTCTGCAGTGCAACAAACAGCCGGGTTTGTGATCCGAGCAGGACACGAGTATCTCCAGGCCCGGAGGAATCCAGATTAGCCTTCTGGTTTATGTTGTAGTGGAGTTCTCAGTCCCTGAGCAGGTTTTATTCATGGTTTACTGGTACCCGCCGTCCTCGGGTCACTGTGGGGGGAGGGGGACGCCACATCAGCCCGTCTTTGTCTCTGCAGCCCCCCACTCACGAGTGAGAGCCCGCTCTCTCTCCCAAGCTGAGGCTAAATGTGACGGATCAGAACCAGATCTTGTCACATTGGTAAATGGATGTGTTGTTTAATGTATATAGCTGTGTAATGAAGTTGTAGTACTTGTTTTTGAGTTGTTTTTGAGTTGTTTTTCTCCCATAAGAGCCCATTTCTGCCCTCCGGTGAGGCAGCCATGTGACTCTAGGGTCTCATACCCGGGGTAGGTAAATACGGCTCACAGAGTCCTCTCTGTTGTGTTACTACGGTATCACATATACTAAAATTGGAACGATACAGAGAAGATTAGCATGGCCCCGGCGCGAGGGACCCTGCCCATTCTTCTCTGTGGGGGGTGGCGGTGGGCAGCGGGGGAGACGCGCCCGATTGGGTGAAATGGCGCCATCTGCTGGACGAAATAATTCACCACAATAACAAACGGTGGATAAAACAGATCAGCGGTTCCCAGCTTTGTCATCAACAGATTAGATTAGATTAGATTGAAACAATTAATTTTTCTTAATTAATTAATAAAATGTGTGATTATGAAGGGAAATGACCAAAACATGCACAACAGTGTGCCCTGCCTGCCCCAAGGATAAAGATAGATAAAACCATAACATGGTTTATATTTAAAACCATATTAATTATTTTACTAATATTATTATATTAAATGTGTTTCTCTTTCAGATACGTGGGCCCGGAGAACAACCAGACGACATACCTGCCAAGAATCTGTAAAGTAAAGCTGCAAAAATAAATAGTATATATAAATAAACCAGATCCCGTTTTGGCTGCTTACTCCAGTTCTTCTTGTTATTTATGTCCTTTATAACAAGAACAATGTAAGGTTTTCCCTGAGGTTTTTTTTCAATGGGATCTCATCGGATCCAGTCATGTAATTAACAATCATTTCAAGTGGATAATCTAACTATATTCATCTATAATTTAACAAGGAATGAGACAAAGATTCAAAGTTTTAAAGAAAAACAAGCCACATTTATTCATACAAAAATAAAAATAATACACACATGATAAACAAATATATACATTTATATACAAAATAAAAACAAATTATATACATATATTATTTCATATATATATATATATATATATATATATATATATATATATATATATATATATACAAATGATAAAAAACTATACATTTATATACAAAACCTCATGGTTTTTTTTTTGTCTTTTCATGTCCTTCCAGTCTGCCAGACTCACCACCAACGGCAGCTCTCACCACAGAGTCCTCGGTCTGAGCATCAGCCTCGGGCTGCCAGCACCGTCTCCCCGATGGACACGTAGTCTCCCTGATGGACACGTAGTCTCCCTGATGGACACGTAGTCTCCCTGATGGACACGTAGTCTCCCTGATGGACACGTAGTCTCCGTGGATGAGGGACCAGCAGGTCCTCATGATCTCCTGGATGAGGGACCAGCAGGTCCTCGTGATCCTCCCACGCGTGTGGCGGCAGGATGGAGACGGCAGAGCTGCTGCAAACGGCCTCCACCAGGACATGATGAAATCCCTTCTGGACATCAGGACGCTGGACCTCCTCCTGAGGAGGAAATTAATGAGAAAAAGACGGTTGTGAACAAATAAAAGCGGAAGCAGCCACAAACCACACCATATTAAGAATGCTGTTTGCTTCTCGTAATACTATATATTTGACCTGGTCTTTGTACCTTTTGACCGTATAGAAACGTAATTCTTGCCATTGTGAGAATGAGATGTACCTGCTGTATTCTACTGTCCTTACTTTGTAACAACTTGTGCTTTTTATTATTTTACCTCTTTTCTTATCATGTTATTTTATTTTATTATTTACTGTTTAACTGTGTCTTGCTGCTTTTAATGTTGATGTAAAGCTCTTTGAATTACCTTGTGTTGAATTGTGCTATACAAATAAACTTGCCTTGCCTCGATCGTGTAGATCTTCTGCAACACTGTACAATGTTTTTGTCTGTTAAGTCAGCTGTGAGTGTGGTGGTTACCTCAGAATCTGAGGATGCTGCGGAGCAGGAGACCGGTGTCCAGAGGTTTCCAGAGGTTTCCAGAGGCGGCTGGACCCGATGGCTAAGACCTGGTGCCTTTAAATCACATAAGAATGAAGGAGAGAGAGAATGACTGCAGTAAAACACAACTTAGGATCATTCTTACTGCCATTATACAGTTTAGACATGAAACGAGCAGACGACAGTGATGTCACAGTCAGGTATTGATCAGTGATCAGTACAGTGATCAGTAATGGATGAGCAGGTTACAATCATGTGGTGAAATTAAACTAATCTGACGTCACATACAGTTGTTACCAACCAGCCCTGTCCCGTTAAGGGTGTGTGTGTGTGTGTGTGTGTGTGTGTGTGTGTGTGTGTGTGTGTGTGTGTGTGTGTGTGTGTGTGTGTGTGTGTGTGTGTGTGTGTGTGTGTGTGTGTGTGTGTGTGTGTGTGTGTGCAGCGCAGGTATGAGAGAGACGAGAGGTTCTGCGTCGATTTAACGCAGGACCATAAATCAGCCTTTAGGCTACGCCGTAGGCTCTGCGTCCCAAACTCGGTCATTTTACAATATAACGTTGGAAAAACACCACGGTTACTGAGGTCATGTTCCACCTGGTTTAACTAGTTATTGGAAAATATTGTATATGTCCTTACTTACCGAATGCGAGACGAGAATGTCGAGACGGGGAAACCCTACAAAAAGTGAACCCAGAAATTCGGGCTCTGATTGGTCGACAAATTGGAACAAATTCGGGCTCTGATTGTGATTGGCTGGTGGAAATTGGAACAAGAATTGGAACAAATGGAACAATTGGAACAAATGGAACAGAGAAGAAGGGTGTCCAGGGGGCGCGAGGGACCCTGCCCATTCTTCTCTGTGGGGGGTGGCGGTGGGCAGCGGGGGAGACGCGCCCGATTGGGTGAAATGGCGCCATCTGCTGGACGAAATAATTCACCACAATAACAAACGGTGGATAAAACAGATCAGCGGTTCCCAGCTTTGTCATCAACAGATTAGATTAGATTAGATTGAAACAATTAATTTTTCTTAATTAATTAATAAAATGTGTGATTATGAAGGGAAATGACCAAAACATGCACAACAGTGTGCCCTGCCTGCCCCAAGGATAAAGATAGATAAAACCATAACATGGTTTATATTTAAAACCATATTAATTATTTTACTAATATTATTATATTAAATGTGTTTCTCTTTCAGATACGTGGGCCCGGAGAACAACCAGACGACATACCTGCCAAGAATCTGTAAAGTAAAGCTGCAAAAATAAATAGTATATATAAATAAACCAGATCCCGTTTTGGCTGCTTACTCCAGTTCTTCTTGTTATTTATGTCCTTTATAACAAGAACAATGTAAGGTTTTCCCTGAGGTTTTTTTTCAATGGGATCTCATCGGATCCAGTCATGTAATTAACAATCATTTCAAGTGGATAATCTAACTATATTCATCTATAATTTAACAAGGAATGAGACAAAGATTCAAAGTTTTAAAGAAAAACAAGCCACATTTATTCATACAAAAATAAAAATAATACACACATGATAAACAAATATATACATTTATATACAAAATAAAAACAAATTATATACATATATTATTTCATATATATATATATATATATATATATATATATATATATATATATATATATATACAAATGATAAAAAACTATACATTTATATACAAAACCTCATGGTTTTTTTTTTGTCTTTTCATGTCCTTCCAGTCTGCCAGACTCACCACCAACGGCAGCTCTCACCACAGAGTCCTCGGTCTGAGCATCAGCCTCGGGCTGCCAGCACCGTCTCCCCGATGGACACGTAGTCTCCCTGATGGACACGTAGTCTCCCTGATGGACACGTAGTCTCCCTGATGGACACGTAGTCTCCCTGATGGACACGTAGTCTCCGTGGATGAGGGACCAGCAGGTCCTCATGATCTCCTGGATGAGGGACCAGCAGGTCCTCGTGATCCTCCCACGCGTGTGGCGGCAGGATGGAGACGGCAGAGCTGCTGCAAACGGCCTCCACCAGGACATGATGAAATCCCTTCTGGACATCAGGACGCTGGACCTCCTCCTGAGGAGGAAATTAATGAGAAAAAGACGGTTGTGAACAAATAAAAGCGGAAGCAGCCACAAACCACACCATATTAAGAATGCTGTTTGCTTCTCGTAATACTATATATTTGACCTGGTCTTTGTACCTTTTGACCGTATAGAAACGTAATTCTTGCCATTGTGAGAATGAGATGTACCTGCTGTATTCTACTGTCCTTACTTTGTAACAACTTGTGCTTTTTATTATTTTACCTCTTTTCTTATCATGTTATTTTATTTTATTATTTACTGTTTAACTGTGTCTTGCTGCTTTTAATGTTGATGTAAAGCTCTTTGAATTACCTTGTGTTGAATTGTGCTATACAAATAAACTTGCCTTGCCTCGATCGTGTAGATCTTCTGCAACACTGTACAATGTTTTTGTCTGTTAAGTCAGCTGTGAGTGTGGTGGTTACCTCAGAATCTGAGGATGCTGCGGAGCAGGAGACCGGTGTCCAGAGGTTTCCAGAGGTTTCCAGAGGCGGCTGGACCCGATGGCTAAGACCTGGTGCCTTTAAATCACATAAGAATGAAGGAGAGAGAGAATGACTGCAGTAAAACACAACTTAGGATCATTCTTACTGCCATTATACAGTTTAGACATGAAACGAGCAGACGACAGTGATGTCACAGTCAGGTATTGATCAGTGATCAGTACAGTGATCAGTAATGGATGAGCAGGTTACAATCATGTGGTGAAATTAAACTAATCTGACGTCACATACAGTTGTTACCAACCAGCCCTGTCCCGTTAAGGGTGTGTGTGTGTGTGTGTGTGTGTGTGTGTGTGTGTGTGTGTGTGTGTGTGTGTGTGTGTGTGTGTGTGTGTGTGTGTGTGTGTGTGTGTGTGTGTGTGTGTGTGTGTGTGTGTGTGTGCAGCGCAGGTATGAGAGAGACGAGAGGTTCTGCGTCGATTTAACGCAGGACCATAAATCAGCCTTTAGGCTACGCCGTAGGCTCTGCGTCCCAAACTCGGTCATTTTACAATATAACGTTGGAAAAACACCACGGTTACTGAGGTCATGTTCCACCTGGTTTAACTAGTTATTGGAAAATATTGTATATGTCCTTACTTACCGAATGCGAGACGAGAATGTCGAGACGGGGAAACCCTACAAAAAGTGAACCCAGAAATTCGGGCTCTGATTGGTCGACAAATTGGAACAAATTCGGGCTCTGATTGTGATTGGCTGGTGGAAATTGGAACAAGAATTGGAACAAATGGAACAATTGGAACAAATGGAACAGAGAAGAAGGGTGTCCAGGGGGCGCGAGGGACCCTGCCCATTCTTCTCTGTGGGGGGTGGCGGTGGGCAGCGGGGGAGACGCGCCCGATTGGGTGAAATGGCGCCATCTGCTGGACGAAATAATTCACCACAATAACAAACGGTGGATAAAACAGATCAGCGGTTCCCAGCTTTGTCATCAACAGATTAGATTAGATTAGATTGAAACAATTAATTTTTCTTAATTAATTAATAAAATGTGTGATTATGAAGGGAAATGACCAAAACATGCACAACAGTGTGCCCTGCCTGCCCCAAGGATAAAGATAGATAAAACCATAACATGGTTTATATTTAAAACCATATTAATTATTTTACTAATATTATTATATTAAATGTGTTTCTCTTTCAGATACGTGGGCCCGGAGAACAACCAGACGACATACCTGCCAAGAATCTGTAAAGTAAAGCTGCAAAAATAAATAGTATATATAAATAAACCAGATCCCGTTTTGGCTGCTTACTCCAGTTCTTCTTGTTATTTATGTCCTTTATAACAAGAACAATGTAAGGTTTTCCCTGAGGTTTTTTTTCAATGGGATCTCATCGGATCCAGTCATGTAATTAACAATCATTTCAAGTGGATAATCTAACTATATTCATCTATAATTTAACAAGGAATGAGACAAAGATTCAAAGTTTTAAAGAAAAACAAGCCACATTTATTCATACAAAAATAAAAATAATACACACATGATAAACAAATATATACATTTATATACAAAATAAAAACAAATTATATACATATATTATTTCATATATATATATATATATATATATATATATATATATATATATATATATATATACAAATGATAAAAAACTATACATTTATATACAAAACCTCATGGTTTTTTTTTTGTCTTTTCATGTCCTTCCAGTCTGCCAGACTCACCACCAACGGCAGCTCTCACCACAGAGTCCTCGGTCTGAGCATCAGCCTCGGGCTGCCAGCACCGTCTCCCCGATGGACACGTAGTCTCCCTGATGGACACGTAGTCTCCCTGATGGACACGTAGTCTCCCTGATGGACACGTAGTCTCCCTGATGGACACGTAGTCTCCGTGGATGAGGGACCAGCAGGTCCTCATGATCTCCTGGATGAGGGACCAGCAGGTCCTCGTGATCCTCCCACGCGTGTGGCGGCAGGATGGAGACGGCAGAGCTGCTGCAAACGGCCTCCACCAGGACATGATGAAATCCCTTCTGGACATCAGGACGCTGGACCTCCTCCTGAGGAGGAAATTAATGAGAAAAAGACGGTTGTGAACAAATAAAAGCGGAAGCAGCCACAAACCACACCATATTAAGAATGCTGTTTGCTTCTCGTAATACTATATATTTGACCTGGTCTTTGTACCTTTTGACCGTATAGAAACGTAATTCTTGCCATTGTGAGAATGAGATGTACCTGCTGTATTCTACTGTCCTTACTTTGTAACAACTTGTGCTTTTTATTATTTTACCTCTTTTCTTATCATGTTATTTTATTTTATTATTTACTGTTTAACTGTGTCTTGCTGCTTTTAATGTTGATGTAAAGCTCTTTGAATTACCTTGTGTTGAATTGTGCTATACAAATAAACTTGCCTTGCCTCGATCGTGTAGATCTTCTGCAACACTGTACAATGTTTTTGTCTGTTAAGTCAGCTGTGAGTGTGGTGGTTACCTCAGAATCTGAGGATGCTGCGGAGCAGGAGACCGGTGTCCAGAGGTTTCCAGAGGTTTCCAGAGGCGGCTGGACCCGATGGCTAAGACCTGGTGCCTTTAAATCACATAAGAATGAAGGAGAGAGAGAATGACTGCAGTAAAACACAACTTAGGATCATTCTTACTGCCATTATACAGTTTAGACATGAAACGAGCAGACGACAGTGATGTCACAGTCAGGTATTGATCAGTGATCAGTACAGTGATCAGTAATGGATGAGCAGGTTACAATCATGTGGTGAAATTAAACTAATCTGACGTCACATACAGTTGTTACCAACCAGCCCTGTCCCGTTAAGGGTGTGTGTGTGTGTGTGTGTGTGTGTGTGTGTGTGTGTGTGTGTGTGTGTGTGTGTGTGTGTGTGTGTGTGTGTGTGTGTGTGTGTGTGTGTGTGTGTGTGTGTGTGTGTGTGTGTGTGCAGCGCAGGTATGAGAGAGACGAGAGGTTCTGCGTCGATTTAACGCAGGACCATAAATCAGCCTTTAGGCTACGCCGTAGGCTCTGCGTCCCAAACTCGGTCATTTTACAATATAACGTTGGAAAAACACCACGGTTACTGAGGTCATGTTCCACCTGGTTTAACTAGTTATTGGAAAATATTGTATATGTCCTTACTTACCGAATGCGAGACGAGAATGTCGAGACGGGGAAACCCTACAAAAAGTGAACCCAGAAATTCGGGCTCTGATTGGTCGACAAATTGGAACAAATTCGGGCTCTGATTGTGATTGGCTGGTGGAAATTGGAACAAGAATTGGAACAAATGGAACAATTGGAACAAATGGAACAGAGAAGAAGGGTGTCCAGGGGGCGCGAAGGGCGCGAGGATGACACGCAAATTCGTGAAGCGTTCCTCATTTTTCCTTTTGATATGTCCACCGACTCAAATATAGTTTTATATTAAAGTCGGTGGACCGTCTGAGACCATCTGACCTGAGTTTAATGGCAGATTTTAGCTAGAATGTTCCCTCAGTTACAAGAATCCATAATCTTTCTCCAAAGAAAAGAAAATCTTCATCACAGAGCCTTTTTCACAATCCTTTCATATAAACCATGTTATGGTTTTATCTATCTTTAGCCTGTCCTGCATTTTTTCGTCCAGCAGATGGCGACATTTCCCCGAATCGGGCGCGTCTCCCCCGCTGTCGTCTGCTCCTTTCCAGTCCAAACTGTATAATGGCAGCAAGAATGATCCTAAGTTGTGTTTTATTGCAGTCATCATTCTCTCTCTCCTTCATTCTTATGTGATTTAAAGGCACCCAGGTCTGAGCCATCGGGTCCAGCCGCCCCCGACTCTCCCAGAGCCTCTGGAAACCTCTGGAAACCTCTGGAAACCGGTCTCCTGCTCCGCAGCATCCTCAGATTCTGAGGTAACCACCGCACTCACAGCTGACTTAACAGACAAAAAACATTGTACAGTGGTGCAGAAGATCTACACCATTGAGGCAAGGCAAGTTTATTTCAACACAAGGTCATTCAAAGAGCTTTACATCAACATTAAAAGCGGCAAGACACAATCAAACAGTAAATAATAAAATGAAATAACATGATAAGGAAAGAGGTAAAATAATAGAAAGCACAAGTTGTTAAAAAGTAAGGACAGTAGAGTACAGCAGGTACATCTCATTCTCACAATGGCAAGAATTACCTTTCTATACGGTCAAAAGGTACAAAGACCAGGTTAAATATAGTATTACGAGAAGCAGACAGCATTCTTAATATGGTGTGATTTGTGGCCTCTTCCGGTTTTATTTGTTCACAACCGTCTTTTTCTTGTTCATTTCCTCCTCAGGAGGAGGTCCAGCGTCCTGATGTCCAGCCGGGATTTCAGCATGTCCTGGTGGAGGCCGTTTGCAGCAGCTCTGCCGTCTCCATCCTGCCGCCACACGCGTGGGAGGGATCATGAGGACCCGCTGGTCCCTCATCCAGAGGGATCATGAAGACCCGCTGGTCCCTCATCCACGGAGACTACGTGTCCATCGGGGAGACGGTGCCGGCAGCCCGAGGCTGATGCTCAGACCCAGGACTCTGTGGTGAGAGCTGCCGTTGGTGGCGAGTCTGGCAGACTGGAAGGACAGGAAAAGACAAAAAAAAACATGAGGTTTTGTATATAAATGTATAGTTTTTTTTATCATTTGTATATAATTTGTTTTTATTCTGTATATAAATGTATATATTTGTTTATCATGTGTGTATTGGTTTTCTTTTTGTATTAATAAATGTGCCTTGTTTCACTTTCAACCTTGAATCTTTGTCTCATTCCTTGTTAAATTATACATAAATATAGTTTGATTATCCACTTGAAATGATTGTTAATTACATGACTGGAACAGATGAGATCCCATTGGAAAAAAAACCTCAGGGAATAGAATAGAATAGAATAGAATAGAATAGAATAGAATAGAATAGAATAGAATAGAATCGAAAGCCTTTATTACCATTGTACAGGTACGGTGAAATTAGGCAGCAGCTCCGTCAAAGTGCACACATGCAAAGACAATGTAAACAAGGAAACACAAGTATATATATATATATATATATATATATATATATACACACACTATAAACACGAGTGAATGGGAGGATCAAAATGTACATGAATGGGTGGGGGGATATTGCACTTAAATGGATGGAAAAATAATAATATTGCCCTTGAAAGGATGCGAGTATTGCACATAGATAGTAGAATATTGGCATATTGTGGATAGAAGGTAGAAAAGCTTATAGGTTGAGAAAGAATACCTTTAATTGTTCTTGTTATAAATAACAAACTGGAGTAGCAGCCAAAACAGGATCTGATTTATTTGTATATATAATTTATTTTAGCTTTACTATCCAGAGAGGACAGATTCTTGGCAGGTATGTCGTCTGGTTGTTCTCCGGGCCCACGGATCTGAAAGAGAAACACATTTAATATCACATATTAACACATAACATGGTTTATATTAACCATGTTATGGTTTTATCCTTATCCTCGGGGCAGGCAGGCAGGCAGGGCACACTGTCCTGCATGTTTTACTTATTTCCCTTCATCATCACACCTGATTCTAATTAATGCTCCTAATTAGCCTGGGTTGGGAACCGCTCATCTGTTTTATACATTTATCCATTTTTTCTGGTGCATTTTTGCGTCCCCCGCCACCCCCCACAGAGAACATTGGGCAGGGTCCTTTGCGCAGGGGCCAATATATCAACAAAGCATATTTTACATAAACATATTTCAAGTAACAAAATAACATATTTGAACCATTTTTCAGATTTTTTCAGTTATTTTATTGTCTGAAAAATGGTTCAAATATGTTATTTTGTTACTTGAAAAAATTAATATTTGTTTTGCTGATGAGAAAATATGTTTCTCTATTATTCTTATTTTTGTGAGGGGGGATATATATTGTTTTTCGGTGCTACCTTGTTCTCTATAGCTGATATAACATCAATTACTCCTATGTAGGATCAATAAAGTTCTTATTTTTGCCATCTAAGAAAATTAAATATATTATATTTGGTGCCTAACTGTTTCCCAACTACATTAGTGCGTGTGTGAATGAATAAATGAGACGTAAAACGTACATTTCTTTGTATAAAAGGCGCTTTATGAAAATAAGTCCATTTACTTGTATTAGTTTACAGCGCAGTCTTGCCACATCCAATATGGCGGCAACGTTGACGTATCACATCAGCTCGATGGGGCATCTACATAGTTTCACCCATAGGCATATATATACGTATGCGTATACGAATATATGTCTATGATTTCACCTGCTTTGATAGTACGCTGAGCACAGTTGGTTTACATCGCACGCATGTGCAGTGCAACCAGCAAATTACCATAACATTGTTCAACAATTACAAATATTCGTCAGTTATGATTCTAACTTTTAAAAATGTGATATGAACTTATTAACCTGACATATTACCTTATTTAAACACTTTTATTATAAATAATTTAACTTTATGCGACTTTTTCAAATATGACCATGTATTATGTCCAGGGGAGTTTTTACCTGCCCGTGTTTATGTTTATGTTTAATTGCTCGGGGGTCATGTTCTGGGTCTCTGGAAAGATCCTAGAGACAACTTCTGTTGTAATAGACGCCATATAAATAATATTGAATTGAAATTGAAAAGTATTAGTTCCAGTATATCTTCAGTTTTGTGTGTCCATGTCTGGTTGCATTGTTCCCACATACTGAAGAGGGTTCATCATATCTGAAGGTTTTCCAACGTAACTTTGGTGATCACGGCTTGGCAGCAACATTATGCAAGAATGTACCTGCCAGCGCATGATTTGGGTGTTATATGCCACCTTTATGTTAACCAAAACTTCCACAGTTATATTAACGGTCATTTTTATATCATGATTTTTTACAATGGAGAACAATGGAGGAGAAGAGTCTAGCTACTGGTTTCACGCCACGTTGCGGTGGAAGAACCAGACGTCTTTCACTGGCTGAGCAGAGCTGTGGAGAGGGAGAGTAGCTCTGGATGAAGGAGTGAAGGTAGAGGGAGGGTAGCTCTGGATGAAGGAGTGAAGGTAGAGGGAGTGTAGATCTGGATGAAGCAGTGAAGGTAGAGGGAGAGTATCTCTGGATGAAGGAGTGAAGGTAGAGGGAGAGTATCTCTGGATGAAGGAGTGAAGGTAGAGGGAGAGTAGCTCTGGATGAAGGAGTGAAGGTAGAGGGAGAGTATCTCTGGATGAAGGAGTGAAGGTAGAGGGAGAGTAGCTCTGGATGAAGGAGTGAAGGTAGAGGGAGAGTAGCTCTGGATGAAGGAGTGAAGGTAGAGGGAGTGTAGCTCTGGATGAAGGAGTGAAGGTAGAGGGAGAGTAGCTCTGGATGAAGGAGTGGTCCGTGTATCTTTTGGTCATTGGATTTTTCCATCATGAGTGGGAATCAAAAAACAAAAAACGATTGGTTTATTTGGTTTTCCTTTTAAAACAAAAAACAAATATTGAATTACACTGCATTTTTTCTTTTTCTGTGTTAATATGATTTAACAAAGATTCAAAATACGCTTTTATTTTTGTTTTCTATTTCATATAAGAAAAATGAAATCAATAGTCAACAGGAACTAAAAAACGAACCAAAAACAACCGTTTATTCATATTCAGTGTTTGGCGGGTGTGCTTGTGAGAACTGGGGTCCCTGGAGGTCCAGGAGGCAAAGGGAAAGCCCAAGTAACCCCCGTACCGGGACGTGGTCCCGGTCTTGGCCGGGTGCAGTGCAGCGTTTGGCGGGCTGGGTGTGAGTGTCTGGGGTCTCTGGGCGCCTGGGTCCGGTCCCGGGACTCCTGGGTGCCTGGGTCGGGTCCCGGGACTCGTGGGTCCCTGGGTCCTGGTCCCGGGACTCCTGGGTGCCTGGGTCGGGTCCCGGGACTCATGGGTCCCTGGGTCCTGGCCACTTTTGCCCGATTTTCAGACACTTTGGCCGGCTTTTAAGACAGAAACGCCGGTTTTTCTGTGATGCTTCCAGGCTTCCTCCAGCCGCCTGTGTCCGCTCCCCGGGCTCCCCCTCGGCCCCGGGCGTCCCGCTGCGCCCCCGCACCCACCGACCCACCTCCAGACCGATTGGCAACCGCGGCCTGACATCGGAGGGCCCCCGCCGCTCCCGGCTTCACGGCCGGCTCGCGGTCGGGCGGTTCCTCCGTCCTTCGGGCCCGCCTCTGCGGCGCTGCTCCCCCCGACCACCGGGGGGGTTTTGCAGCGCCTCCCTCTCGGTAGCGAGACCGAGTCGACCCGTCCGCCCCAGGTGTCCCCCCACGGAGCCCGCCGCCGCCGGGCAGGCCGACCTCCGACGTCGGCTGCCGCTCTGGCGGTGGTGGCGGTCCTCTGGAAAAAACGATGTTTCTCAAACCCTACCACGCCGCATACAGCTGAACCGGGGCCCTGATATGATGGTCACCCCCAGCTCGCGGGGGATGACACGCTCTCCCAAATGGGGTATATTTCATTTCTGCAAGAATCGACTCGCTCTTCTTTGCATCAACAGGAATGATTTGTATGCTCAAGTAGACTGATAGTTGGAAAGTTTTTGGGAAGTTTTTCAGTTCTTTAAATACATGTATGGTAATCACAGTACCGTTTTATTTGTTAGTTTTGTTTGTTACTTAGTTAGTATTAAATATTGTTAAAATAACTAAAAAGCACTTCAAACTCCCTCAGATTTTTGGAGGGATGAAAGTAGACGCCGTAATGCAGAATCCCAAATAGCTTCGCTTACTGATCAAAATAAAAAGCTGATGGCTCTACTAAGGAAGGATTTAAAAACACAACGCAGACAAAAATGAAATTAGAGAACCAGTTAAATGATAAAATCAAAACCTTTATCCGGTGAAACTGTTTAAAGAATCAAATGACGATGACACTTCTGATGATGACTGGATTTTACAAAAATCCAAGATCTGTTGCCTACAAAATTTGGAGCCAAATAATAGTAAGAGATTTTAAATGAATAAACAAAAATGGCTAGAGGAAACAGCTGTTAAACTAACTTTGCCACATGATTTGAAAAGTAAAGTACTTGATGCGCAAAGTACTTGATGCTTGTAGAATTCCCTTTAATCCCACAGCTGTTGCCAAAATCACACCGAGCAAGCTCAGACCTTTTATAATATTCATTGCCTTAACAGTTCAAAGGGAAGTAGATGACAATCCCAGGGAACTTTATGCTAAAATAATGTTGACAGCAAAAGAGAATTGTGGTCTGTCACGAGATCAGATTGATGGATTCCCTCCAGGGTACATGCAAAATATATATTTGCTAATTGCCCTCAACAAAGGGTAGGGCTGGATAACGCAAAAAAAAGAATCTGAAATGTATGAAAATAATAATGTCTTTTTCAAAAGTGTTTCCTATACAGGTTGAGCGCTGATAGGAGGCGCAGAGGAACCAGCCAATGATCGGCTCCCATTGTGGTGAGCCAAATCAGAGCATCCCAATTTACATAATCTTACCCTGCCTATGGTAACTTCATCATGTAAGTGCATGGAAATCTGTCTGTGGCCTACTATAACGTCTCTGAATGCATGTATAACTAATCTCTAACTAGAGGTGTCAAGTAACGAAGTACAAATACCTCATTACCTTACTTAAGTAGAACTTTTGGTTGTGTATGCTTCACTGGAGTAATTATTTTTCAGACGGTTTTTACTTTTACTCCTTACATTTTCACGCAATTATCTTTACTTTTTACTCCTTACGTTTTAAAAACAGCCTTACTCTATTTCATTTCGGCCTTTAAAAAACTATCCAGTTAAATTGTGCCATCCGGATGGAGTGAATTTGGTTGTGGTTGGATGAGAAGTATAAACATAATTGGTTTGTACGTGTCTGCTCTCTGAAACACATGTTAATGCTCAATAATGCACATATATGGTTCTTTAATATATTTGCATTATACTAAGATGCATTCATTTTCAATGGCTTTTAGCCTTAATGGTTTTTCCCCGCTTATATTACTTTTACTTTTATACTTTAAGTACTTTTGAAACCAGTACTTTATACTTTTACTTGAGAAAAATTTTGAGTTGATACTTCAACTTCTACAGGAGTATTTTTGAACTCTAATATCTATACTTCTACCTGAGTAATGAATGTGAATAATTTTGACACCTCTGTCTTTAACACTCGTCCTGACCTTTCCTGTTTTCTTCACTGACGGCTCTACTTTAAAAATGGAATACCATACGCAGGTTATACAATTTGTGATAATTCTTAATTGTTGAAAGCGCCACCTTGCCCTCCTCCAGCTCCACCCAAGTAGATGAAACTATATATACTGATGAAAAGGTAAAACTGTTACAATCTATACAGATTCCAGATATGCTTTTGGTTGTGTACACGATTTTATATATTGTGGGCGAACCGAGGATTTATCTCATCCTCGGAGACACCCGTTAAATGTGGTTAATTGATTGGTGAACTGTTACAAGCCTGTCACCTACCTTCATCTATTGCTTTGTTAAATGTGAAGCCCACACCCAGTCCAACCCTGTTTTCACTAGGCAATGCTTCAGCTGACCATGCAGCAAAAGAAACTGCCAAATTTGGCTTACCTGTCTATGTAAAACTTTGCCCTTCTATACCCGCTAACGACCTGGTTTCTCCTAATGATGTAGCTCTCCTACAAGAAAACTACTGAGGTGAAGAAAAAAACGGATTGTAGCATTCCCATGGTTGTAAAAATGTAAATAATTATGGGTCAGCAACGACGGCCGCGTTATGAAACCCACATCCTTGTACCCGTGAATAGCATGCATGTCGCATAGCTGATCACAGTTAGCAATCACAGATGAGCAAAAGGGGGAATGTGTCAGATAGTGTTGAAAGACTGATAAGCTCCAAGATTTGCATCCTATAAAAATATTGCAAACATTATCAACACTTCCCCCCACCATGACTTTCCACCGTGACTTTTTTTTGAAGCTCTGCAAATAGACATTATGTGAGGGATATGAAATTATTCTGGTATGAAAATGTTCATGTATGAAAATGTTTTTGTATGTGCAGAGAATTTTAAACTGGACTTAAATGGACAATGTTGACACCTGTTAACACCCATTAGGAAGCACAAAACTCACGCCTCATGAAAGGATTATGGGTAGACCTATGACCATACCAAGCAATTCAGTTCTGTATATATGAACAAGATGGACTTCCATGCCATGGATGAATCCATGATATCATTCTGCTCTACTCTAAACTTCTGCTGTTCAGTCAATCCACAGAAAAGTAAAAGCTGTCCAATCTCTTCCTAGTGGCAAACCATGCCACAACCCGGAGACTGGGTTTGTGTCGGAGAGGGCCTCGGTGGTCCAGGGCTCAGCACGTCCTGCACCACCGACACTCAAGGGTGGGGGGCGCTGGCCTGGTTCCACGCGTCCCACTGCGGGAGCACAGCTCCTCGACCATGCACCGGAGACCGGCCGATTCCTTCTTCTTTCTGTGGCGCCTCGTCGGAGCCATTGAGGGGAGCAACGCGGGCAGGGAAAGCCCAGCTCCAACACCCAGGACCTCCACGACTGGTGGAGGAGCGGAGGAGCCGAGGAGAAGCGCAGGCCCCGCAGACCCCCACAAGCGAGACAATTATGGTGTAGCATCGAGATGTGACTCCACATACTCTCCTTCTGAAGAACCGCTTGTTAAGCCTAAAACAAGCCAAAAACCACTGCCCGATTCCATTGAGGATTATAACTACCTTGCTACAATGGTTAATCGCTGTTCCATACCTCTACCAAAAGGTGTTTACTGGATTTGTGGCATGAGGGCTTACGAATATCTTCCAAACGGTTGGTCTGGAATATGTGGTCTGGGCCAGGTGGTACCAGCCATGAGAATCGTTGATGGGGGATTTATCCCATGCAGTTGAGGATTCGGCAAGGACCGCAACAGGGGGCATGCCGATGCTCTCACGGGAGATGGCTGCTGTAGGGATGATGGCCATGCGGAATCGCGCTGCATTGGACTACTTATTAGCTTCTCAAGGGGGAACTTGTGCTGTCATTAAAACTGAATGTTGTACATTTATACCCGCAATGCCACAGTCCAAGAAATAACGCATCACTTGAAAGATATTGCTAAAACGTTACATACACCTGTCGCAACTAGTTTGTTTGATTGCTTTAAAGAACAGTTAGGACACGTTGGTTACTTGATATTTGAATTTGTTTTGTTGGCTTGTTGTTATTTGACTTCTGATCACATGTTTAAGGTTCACTTGCAAAATATGTATCACTACTCCACTGTAATTCAACAAAAAGAAAAAAAAAAAAATTGTGAATTGATGAAGAATTGTGACAGCTTGGCCCCCCTGCAGGGGCAGGTTGCCCCAGTCCTACCTCCTGCAGGGCTTTGAACTGGACTCAAGACCTTTTGAGGTAGCTCCAAACTCCTACCCAACTTCCTACCCCCGGGCAGATCCCGACACCTGGAAGTTGGTTCAAACAGACAACTGGACTCAACACGTTTGAGGTAGCTCCAACTTCCTACCCAGCTTCCTACCCCCCGGGCAGATCCCGACACCTGGAAGTTGGTTCAAACAGACTTGAACCAAGAGAGCACCCTATGGGGTGATTTGGAGGTCTGTGACAGTCATGCCAAATGTCTGATAATGACATTTGGCCCGATTCACATCCGACTGTAAATTACTTTTTGTCTCTCGCCTGATTCGTGTATTCCTTGTATAAGAATTTGGTTACAACGTCACTCGAGGTCAGCATTTCTACCAGACCCCTGGTCTGTGTAGACGTGCTCACCGCCGGCTCAATAAAACCTCATAAAACCACAAAGCGGACTTCTGAACTGGTTTGATAAATTCCTCAACACCAACTAAGCCACAGGGCCTCCACAACCTCTCACTTACCTCGTCTCAGACATCAAAACAGTAAGACCTTTAGAGGTGTGACATGCTGGAATGAGAAACAGAAGCCATTGGTGGACCACACGTCCTAAAGGACAAGGCATCTGACTTTGGATAAGAAGGTTGAGAGTTTTACTCCCTCTGTGGTTAAAGAGACTTGAGACAGTAAGTTCTAGTGTCCTACCTCACATTCACTCTTTACAGGTCACTTCAGTTTAGCTACCGTCTCGGGTTATTGCAAATATACGGAGAGAGTAGAGATTTTCAAAAAATTCGAAAGTCTTGACTCCAAATTTTACATTTTATTGACTAATGTTTCTGATTCAATTAAACATACACGTTTATTTCAGCTTTACAGAATTGATAACTGATGTAGTTCCATTTTATGGACACTTTTGTTAAAGGGGACCTATTAAGGCATTTAATGTATATTTTAAAAAGGCATTGAATGTCTTAAAAACAACCTAAAGCTGTTTTTTTCTACATAAAAAAGAAATTCAGCCTGTGGGCCATGTCTTTAGTTTTACCGCTTCTAACCCCATTATCTGTGCTGGATTCTGATGGGAGGGGAGGCTATGATAATGAGGCTCTGTGCTGATTGGCTGCCTGAATGACGTGTAGCAGGGGAGGGAACAAGCCTCGCTCCGGCTGCGTTCACATAGCTTTCCCATGTGAGGGAGCTTCTGCGACAAAATCAATTCCATTGCTTCATTTTTTTATATTGGACTGTCCTAACTGGCCGCGAGTTTAACGGTTTCAGTGTGGACAGAGAGAGTTTAACAGTTTCAGTGTGGACAGAGAGAATTTAACAGTTTCAGTGTGGACAGAGAGAATTTAACGGTTTCAGTGTGGACAGAGAGAATTTAACGGTTTCAGTGTGGACAGAGAGAATTTAACGGTTTCAGTGTGGACAGAGAGCGTCCGATGTCACGCAGCTCGGCGTGATAGTCGGACGCTCTCAATCAGTTACACGGTGTAAACGGATCTTAAAGCCTGATTTACGGTTCTGCGTTAAATGGACACGTACCCTACGCCGTAGGCTCTGTGTTGGTGTAACGCGGAACCATAAATCAGCCTTTAGTTCCCTGAAGGGGGGAACGGGTCACCTCGTCTTCACACTAATTCACACAGGAAGATTTAATTGAATTCTAAACAGGTACACCAGTTATTTACTCCGATTCCTCATCATTTCATTTCTTATGTTACAAGACAAATTAATCATGTTAACTGTAAATAAATCACAACACTGAATGTTCACAAATGGCAACTTTATTGTTAAAAAAATAAAAGAACATAAGTTGTATATAAATAACATGTATGCACTATTGCTGGCTCAAGGAAGGACCGTGCGTCTTCTGAAGGTGTCGTTGAAGCTTCAGGTGCTTGGAAGATCTGAAACCATAAACAGAAGAAAAATGTATTACTAATAGAGCTCCGGTACCTAACACTCCGTTAGGGAACACTGGAGCCGCCGGGGCCGCTCACCGGTCCGGTTAGGTGAGGGGCCCCGGTGCTCCGGAGCTAAGCTAAATACTTAGCCCATGCAAAGATCATACTTGTAGACAAATATAAATAACATAAAAAAATAACGTTGCTTACCGCTGACTCGTGTGCAGTTGCCGGGTCCGTGCTGTTGTAACTGATCCTTTTATGAGGGTAAATGTCGACGCAAAAACTGTCCCTCGCTGTGGAAACAGCCACACGATTCACCACTTCAAAACAATGGTTGACGCTCCAGCCGGCGGAGTTGGTTGTGGGCGTGGTTTCAGCAGCGGAGGCCGACCTATGGAAATCAGCGCCTATCGTTACGTAACGATAGGCGCTGATTCTGAACGGCTCGTAGAAATCACATGACACTGGAAGATTCAGCCAGGCGGGGTGAACAGACCCTGCAGAATTTCATGGCATTTCATCTTTCCTGTGTTGGCAGGGTGAGGGGAGACCACTTTATATACGTTAAAACAAGAAAAAACCTGTTTTTCATAATAGGTCCCCTTTAAGCAGTCAGGTTGGTATCGTTACCCTCCAAGCCCGACTCATGTTGCTGTAAAATGAAAACTTTCAGTTAACCTGTATCTTGTTAATTCAACATTTTATCCTTTTGAAGATAATAATAAACTGTTTTACTAAAGCAGAGCTGCTGTCATTGACTCTTTGCACGTCTTGAGGTGTTAAAGCTGCATCCAGTGATTCCCCGAGCTGCTCTCTTAGTCATCTCTACGTTTCCAGAGAACGGTCCAGAGCTTTAGGGGGCGGTGTCTCGGGTTCAGGTGAGGTAAAGGCAGCGTTAACTCCTAGGATGTGCTGCTGTCAGCAGGAAACCCCCAACACTGGACAACCCAACACTTCAGCTGCAGAGTAACCGGAGGAACCACGCAACACGGGGAGAACATGCAAACTCCACACAAAGACCCTGCCGGGCCTGGGAGTGGAACCGGGAACCTTCTTGCTGTCTGGGAGTTGAACCGGGAACCTTCTTGCTGTGAGGCAGCAGTGCTCACCACCAAGCCACCGCGCTGCCCAGAGTTAATACGATTGTGGATAAATAAGATAAATCTATTGAATGTTTCTACAAGGAAACTTCTTGTCTCTTTCATTTGCAGAGGCCACCACAGCGGCTCACTGCTTTCTGTACGTTGTTTGGTGTTGTTTTGTGTTTGTTATTTGTGTTTTACACCAAATCCCCTCCTGACACATCTACATATCGCTATTTTTCGTGGCTTGCAACACTTTCCCCCCCATTCACACCATTAGCTTTCATACCTGTCAAGTTTTGGATTTAAAGATGAGGGAAATGTTCCAGCGTCCCACCAGCCCAACCGAGGTCCCGTATTACATTTTAAGACGGGTTTACAAGAAATATATAACGACCTGTCAACCTCTTACAAACTACAACTACGTGCTCAGAATCTCAGAAATGTTGTGGACATTCTTATGTGTGTAATTCCTATAATAGAGAATACATTAAAAAACAAAAGGGAGTTCAATTACATTCATTTGACATATTGTCACAAGGTGTGGTTGTTGAGGACCCAAACGCAGGAGAGAGAGGGAGGCTGGAGGCAGGAGTTCTCAAAAAACAGAAGGATTTATTCCACAAAAAGGCCAAACTAAAATGCTGCAGAGCAGGATCAAAAACAACTCACGTATACAGGGATCGAAAACCAGGAGCACATGGAGGGAACAAACAGTACGGACCGACAGGCAACAAAGGGATGACAAGACCAGATATACACATGGGATAACGAGACACAACGAGACACAGGTGCAGACACAATCAGGGCAAAGGGGAAACAGGAGGGACAGAACTAAAACTCAAACTGGGGGGAAGTGTCAAACCCTGACAGTACCCCCCCCTCAAGGGACAGATCCCAGATGTCCCAACAGTCCACACCCAGGGCGGGCAGAGGGGGCCCAGGCCACACACGGCCAAAGTTCTGGGGGCCGTCCTCGGGACTGAGCAGACCAGCGAGAGCGTTCCGGGGGCCGTCCTCGAGGCCGGGCAGACCGGCGAGAGAGTTCCGGAGGACGCCGACGGGGCCGGGCCAACCGGAGAGTCATTTTGGGGGCCCAACCCCGGAACCAGACTTGGGGCCAGGCACACCGGCCAGAGGGCCGTTTTCGGGGCTGGGCAGATCCATCCGGGACAGCCTCAGGAACCGAGATGGGCGGCGGGACCGTCTCAGGAACCGAGATGGGCGGCGGGACCGCCTCAGGAACCGAGATGGGCGGCGGGACCGCCTCAGGAACAGAGGCAGACAGGATGCGGGGCGCCGGAACAGGGGCAGACAGGATGCGGGGCGCCGGAACAGGGGCAGACAGGATGCGGGGCGCCGGAACAGGGGCAGACAGGATGCGGGGCGCCGGAACAGGGGCAGACAGGATGCGGGGCGCCGGAACAGGGGCAGACAGGATGCGGGGCGCCGGAACAGGGGCAAACAGGATGCGGGGAGCCAGTGTCGGGGGGCAGAGGATACTCGTAGCTGCCTGAGTGGGGACCCGGGTCCATAGCGCTGGCTGCGGGGGTACCCGGGTCCGAGGCGCTGGCTGTGGGGGGTCCGGGACCATCACCGGAGCAGGGGCCGATGCACTCTCTCCTGCTGGGTCCATGCTGGTCGGTCCGTTCTGTCACAAGGTGTGGTTGTTGAGGACCCAAACGCAGGAGAGAGAGGGAGGCTGGAGGCAGGAGTTCTCAAAAAACAGAAGGATTTATTCCACAAAAAGGCCAAACTAAAATGCTGCAGAGCAGGATCAAAAACAACTCACGTATACAGGGATCGAAAACCAGGAGCACATGGAGGGAACAAACAGTACGGACCGACAGGCAACAAAGGGATGACAAGACCAGATATACACAGGGGATAACGAGACACAACGAGACACAGGTGCAGACACAATCAGGGCAAAGGGGAAACAGGAGGGACAGAACTAAAACTCAAACTGGGGGGAAGTGTCAAACCCTGACACATATTTTCAGTTTATTTACATATTGATTTCCTTCAAGTTAAACATTTACATTTTCTTTTAATTTGTCATTTCCACTCATGTTTCTCTATTATTCGCTGAAGGATCATACAGATGTGCGAGGCTAGTGCCAACTCAGTTAGGAGAGGAACAAGAATGCTTTTTTTAAATGATTAGATTATAATAGGGGATAAACTAATGCTGGAGGAGGCAGGATGGAGATGTGTGGCACTGGGGCACAAAAGATGCTGCTAGATGTCAGGCTGTTTACCCTTTCACTTAGCTTTCTCTGACAAAGTTACATTTCTTTGTAAAAACTTACTTTGAATGAAAAGTAATATGTATATAATATTAAGTTTAGTTTGGTTTATTTGCACATAAAACAGAACCTGTATAAACAGTAAAAACAATGGTCAAATGAAGCATTGTGCAGGAGAGGTGGAAGCCAAAAAGGCTTATGAAAATGCCTCCCCTTTATAAAACAAACATAGCAATAACAGCAGTAACAGCAGCAGTAGTAGTGTGGCACATAGGCTATTAATATATATACACTGATACAAATATCTTGCTTGATCTACTTAAAAAAATAAGTCAACTTTTTGCATGACATTATTATGTAGATCAAGAAAGACTAGTCTTTGTATAAACTACTTAATTTTATGTATGTAAATAATACATTTTGCAAGTACAGTCAACTTAATTGCATTAAAAAATTAATTTGACTTTAAAAAGAAAAAAAAGAAAATATGGAAAAAGGGGAAAAAAGAAAAAAAGGGAAAAAAATAAGTTGACTTTACTTGCAAATTAATTTTGTACATACTAAAAATTGAGTAGTTTATACAAAGACTAGCCTTTCTTGATCTACATAAAAATCTCATGCGAAAAAGTCGCCTTCATTTTTTTAAAGTAGATCAAGCCAGATATTTTTACTGTGGTTTCTACTTAAACAAATAAAGTATGTTTCATCTAAAGTTGGTCAATCTGCCCAATAGATTAAAACTGTTAAAGGAAAAGTAAATACAACAAGATCATTGCTTGTTGTTTGTGTGTAAATGAAAAGATTACTGGGATTACATAAATACTGCTTGTTAAGGAAAAAATGCACAATGTCTTGTTTTTTTTAACAAATGCAGATTAAGTTCAAAACTATGTATTCATGTAAAGCAACAAACTTCATTTTTAATTGTTAATATCACAGATTTAAATATGTTATATTTACATGTGCTTAGATTTATTTTTTTCAGTGTAATTGCCTGCTCACTTAAATATGTTATTTTATATATAGCTCTTATATTGCATATTTACAGACAACCCCATTCAATTCTAAGCATTTCTTGTTTTTTTTTTTTAGTGTAAAAGGCACGAGACCAGCCGGGGGTTTATAAGCTGTGGCTGCGCTGAATTCTTCAGTTGCAGTTATATACATTCTTTCAGGTGGGTAAATGTTACATTACTACAGTTTGTCAATATTGTTATCTTTTTATTTAGTGTACTGTCGCATTCTAGCGTGTATTTTGTCAGCGGTATTAACTAAACTAAACTAGTTTGGTTTCTAAACCGGGACGAGTCGCAGCAGCTCGGGTTACGGTGAGTTGGTTCTGGTCAAATTAATGTTACAGCTGTCAATAGGAGTCGGATGTAACGTTTGCCTGACTCAACTGATACATATATATGAGTAGGATATCATTTTAGAGTGTTTTGTTGTTTATGTTTTCTGTGTTTTATTGATTTTCTCCTAACGGTTATTAATTTTCCGTCAGCTGATTAGCAGCTGTAGTTTACCGTTGCCATGGCAACCAGGCAGCACACGCTGTAACACGTCACATGTAACAAGAGGATAAATGGGAGAAATTATATTATTGATGTAATTGTTGTGTGACTAAAGGCATAAGGGAATAATATAATTGTTTTATATAGATAATGTAGCATCCCCGACTGATGACGGTTGACTCTCTTGATGGTTCACAGATGTTTTTATTCCTTCATTGTAAAATCACTGCAAACACCGGAAGAGCTTGTGCCTCTTATCAGCCATCTGCTTTTTGTGTCGGTTAGGCTCCACTTTAGCACTTTAGCACTTTAGCACTTTAGCTCTCCCGACACTAGTTTAGTCTTACAGAAAACGTTTCTACAACCGTTAAAACTTTAACCGTTAAATACCGGAGCGCTGAAGTTCTCGGCGAGACGCCTTCAAAATAAAAGCACTAAATACTCATCTTAATATATAACAAAATAAAAGCCTGGCTCCAAACAACGCCAATAAGAAAACAAACACAAAAACACATTTACAGAAATAGTCATATTAAAGGTCATCTACAGATAATAATTAGAGTTGTAGATAATATAAATATAGAATTGATCATTTTTAATAGCCTACGTTTATTCATAACCACCTATTTTATGTTTATTGTGATTCTATTAGCCTATTGATTTTACATTGAAATATTTAGTGAATGTATGTTTAAACTGTATTCCAACCAAGAAAACTGTCCATACTAAAGTGTACGAAGAATGCAACTTAATGGTTTTATACCTTTGCAGAGCTACAATGTTACTGTGTTTTACTCCCTAAACCACTTCCTTTTCCCCCAAGTGATCCTTGTCTCTTGCCAGGCCGTCATTGTAAATAAGAATGTTCTTAATGACCTGCCTGGTTAATTAAAGGGGAATGACTGAATGAATATCAAATAAAGCGGTAGAATTGTTTTTTTTCTCTCTTTATCGTATAATGTTCACAAAGTGTAATGCAATTCATGTCATGGGTCGTGTATTTTGAAGGATCAAATACTCAACATCCCATATTATCCATTTTAAATCAATATTTCAGGGGTAGCATAATTTGATAGTCCAGTAACATCCTATCAAATAATGCTCCCGTCGGGCTTCCGGCTTAGCTTTACATGGGGTGAGACGTAATTAGCGGAGCTCCTGCAGAGTTAATTTTAATTCAGCATTTATTGGCACTTTTTGTATCACTCCCACGGCTTTGGTTTTAACTAACCTATTTTCAACGCGGTTACTTCGACGACTTACCACGGAAATGCCTCCAAAGTCCGTCAAAGCGGGGAATAACCCTCCAGCTAACCCGCGGCCTGCTGCTCATGCTGTCTCCTCGCCCCGCGGTGATTCCCCTCCTCCGGAGAGCACCTGCGCTGCGCAGGTTCCAGCTGCGGAGTTCAGCCGGCTTAAAACCGAACTTCTCTCCGCTCTTCGCAATGATGTTGCGGCTGTATTTAGGTCAGAGCTTCAGCAAGCACTGAACGAGAATTTAACGGATTTAACGGAGGATTTGGAGTCAAGGTCCCGTCGGCAGAACCTACGGATTATTGGCGTCCCGGAGGAGGATCCTGACTCTTCATCTGCAGCCGGCGTTTCCAGGCTCCTGGCGGAAGCCTTCTCCCTCGACGCAGAGCCGGTGGTGGACCGAGCCCACCGCACCCTCATGCCGAGACCGAAGACCGGGGAGCGGCCCCGCGCAATAGTGGCAAGGCTCCATTATTACACCGACTGCGCTGACATCCTGAGAAAGGCGAGAGAGCGGCAGCGGATAAAAGTCCGGGGTATGAGCATCTCCGTGTTCCCGGATCACACAGCCAAGACAGCGCGGGCGCGCGCTGCCTTTAATGACGTGCGCCGTCAGCTGCGGGAGATTGAAGGAGTCCGGTATGGATTGCTGTATCCAGCCCGGCTGCGCGTAACCCATGATGGCCAGCAGCGTGACTTCACGTCGCCAGATGAAGCCCTGGCATTCATCAGGAAAATAAAAAAAGTGACTACCAGCTAATTTTCTGGGACGATTTATCCAGCTTGCTGTCCATGCGGGACTCTGGCCCGGGGTGAGTGACTGAGTCAATTCAGAAAATGGGACTTTATGTCGTAATTTTTTTAATTTTTTTTTTAATTTTTTTAATTTTTTTTCTTTTTTAAATTTTTTTTTTTTTTTTTTTTTTTTTTTTTTTTTATTTATTAATTTTTTTTTGTTTAATTAAACGTTTAATTAACGTTTGTTGTTACCCTGACAAGACAGCGATCGTCAGAATGGCTCAGATTGTTGGTTTCATATGCCTTCATGCGGGACTCTGGCCCGGGTTGAGTGACTGAGTCAATTCAGAAAATGGGACTTTATGTCGTAATTTTTTTTTTTAATTAATTTTTTTTTTTTTTTTTTTAATTATTATTATTTTTTTTTTTTTTTTTTTTTAATTCATTAATTTTTTTTTTTTTTTTTTTTTTTTTCTCTCTTCTAACTATCAATGGGAACAACACCGTTTAAAATTGAAGGCCTAATCATTTCTCTGGTATGATGCCTTGATTAGAAAATATGCACACACCCCTGTCTTTGCTTAAATTGTGTGCATGTGTGTGCGTGTCTGTGTGGGTGTGCGAGTGCATATATGTATATATCATTGTTCTATAGGCCAAAGTTCTCCTTAATTTTAATTAACGTTTGTTGTTACCCTGACAAGACAGCGATCGTCAGAATGGCTCAGATTGTTGGTTTCATATGCCTCCATGCGGGACTCTGGCCCGGGTTGAGTGACTGAGTCAATTCAGAAAATGGGACTTTATGTCGTAATTTTTTTTTTTTTTTTTTTTTTTTTTTTTTATTCATTAATTTTTTATTTTTTATTTTTATTTATTTATTTTTTTTCTCTCTTCTAACTATCAATGGGAACAACACCGTTTAAAATTGAAGGCCTAATCATTTCTCTGGTATGATGCCTTGATTAGAAAATATGCACACACCCCTGTCTTTGCTTAAATTGTGTGCATGTGTGTGCGTGTCTGTGTGGGTGTGCGAGTACATATATGTATATATCATTGTTCTATAGGCCAAAGATCTCCTTAATTTAATTAACGTTTGTTGTTACCCTGACAAGACAGCGTTCGTCAGAATGGCTCAGATTGTTGGTTTCATATGCCTCATATTTTATTTTTTTTTTAAGGTTTTAACTCTGCAGGAGCTAATTTTGTTTTCGTTTTTGTATCTAGCTTTACAGTCGAAAGCATCTCCTTTCGAGAATGGCTTCCTTTGAAGCCAGCACGGCTGTTTCCATCGTTTGGGGATGGGATCATCTAATGTGCGTTGGGTGGGTGGGCGGGGGTTATGGGATGTTGGCTTTTTGTCTCTGTAGGTATGTATATACTCCTGAGTTTTGTTTGTTTTGGTTTTCCCTTTTACCTTTTTTCCTTATATCTCCTCTGGTGGTGGGTGAGTCGGTCTTATTCTCTCTCAGAGAATGCCTATGAGCGATCGTAATCTGCACAAGCCTGATACTGGATCAAATATTACATTCACTAGCTGGAATGTTAAAGGTGTGAATAATCCAATTAAGCGATCAAAGATTTTTTCACATTTGAAACGCTTGGACACTGACATAGCTTTCCTTCAGGAAACTCATTTGCGAAATAAAGATCATTTCAGACTCAAACGAGCTTGGGTGGGTGATATTTTTCATTCAAATTTTGATTCTAGGTCTAGAGGAGTAGCAATTTTGATCAACAAAAGAGTCAATTTCTCCGTCTCCAGGACAATATCTGATAAGAATGGTAGATATCTTATTGTTGCGGGCACTCTATACTGTAACCCTGTATTGTTGGTGAATATATATGCCCCTAATTTTGATGACCCCAATTTTACGGATAGGCTGTTTGGCAACCTCCCTTTCTTAAATACGCATATTATAATACTGGGCGGTGATCTGAATTGTGTTATTAATCCTTCTTTGGACCGTTCGAATCCTCGTACTTTGACTCAATCCTCTATGTCAAAATCTATTACCGATTTTACAGTCAAAAACGGGCTTGTTGATCCGTGGAGGTTCTCACATCCTGGAGATAAGGAATTCTCTTTTTTTTCTCAAGTACATCAGTCATATTCACGTATTGACTATTTTTTTGTTGATGGCTCTCTTCTCCCCAAAGTTACTTCTGTCGTATACCACCCAATTGTTATTTCGGATCACGCCCCTCTAACTTTGAATATAACATGGTCTGAGCGCCCCCGTTTTTCTTCTCCCTGGAGGTTTAATCCATTGCTTTTATCCGACGATGCATTTAATGTTTCTATATCTGCTTCAATAGATGATTTCATTGCATTAAACAAAACAGACTCTACCAGTCTTTCGCTAGTATGGGAATCACTCAAAGCATATTTGCGAGGACAGATTATCTCTTATTCAGCATACGCCAGTAAAATCCGCAGGGCTAAATTACAGGAGCTCACATCTAAAATTCAGGACACAGACAGACTAAACTCAGTTAACCCAAGTCCGAGTTTACTGAAACAACGGCTTGATTTGCAGTCAAAATTCGATCTTATAGCGACAGCCGATTCTGAACGGCTCCTATTACGCGCTCATGCCAACTATTATGAACACGGCGATAAACCAAGCAGGTTATTGGCTCACCAATTAAAAAGGCAAGCAACATCGAGACTGATTCCCAGCATTAGAGATTCTAATGGCACACTTACCACCGATCCAATCGCCATCAACACAATTTTTAAGTCATACTACTCCTCTCTCTATGAGTCAGAATCTCCACTTGACACAGCAGAAATGACCTCCTTTCTTGATAATATCACTGTCCCTACTATTAATTTGGATGTGGCTAATGGCCTCGATGCCCCTTTCAGCTTGCAAGAAATTGCTGCCGCCATTGAAGCTACGCAAAGCAACAAGGCCCCTGGTCCCGATGGGTTCGGAGCTGAGTTTTTCAAAAAATTCAAAGACAAATTAGCCCCCCTTTTACTTTCAATGTACAATGAGTCCCTTGATCATGGCTCATTGCCTCCCTCTTTAATGCAGGCGTCCATTGCCCTCCTTTTGAAGAAGGACAAGGACCCTGAATCATGCACTTCTTACAGGCCCTTGTCTTTACTGAATGTGGATGTCAAAATTTTAGCCAAAGCACTAGCAATTCGTCTTGATAAGATCCTTCCTAGCATCATATCTGAGGAGCAGAATGGTTTCATCAAGGGACGCCAGCTCTTTTATAATGTTCGTACACTTCTTAATGTGATTCTCTCTAAAGATTCTTCTCCACTCCCTGAAGTTGTTATCGCAATTGATGCTGAAAAAGCGTTTGATCGTGTCGAATTTAACTATCTTTTTGCAACACTTCATAAATTCGGATTTGGACACAGGTTTATATCGTGGATTAGACTTCTTTACACTTCCCCTCAGGCCAGCATTCACACCAATGACAACTACTCCACTTATTTTACATTATCACGTGGCACGAGACAGGGCTGCCCTCTCTCCCCTTTGCTATTCGCTCTATCCGTCGAACCACTTTCAATTGCTCTAAGAACTCTTCCTCTATTTCGCGGAGTCTCTAGGTCCAATGTGGAACTCAAATTGTCACTTTATGCAGACGACCTCCTTTTATATGTATCTGACCCTTTAACCAGCATTGCACCAATATTATCTCTGTTGAAGAATTATGGATCCTTCTCCGGCTATAAGGTCAATCTTAACAAGTGTGAATGCTTCCCCATAAACTCCTCTGCTTTACAACTCAAACAATCTGATATCCCCTTTAAACTCAGCCCGTTGGGCTTCAGATACTTAGGGATTAATGTGACCCGCACTCTGCCCTCTCTTTTCACCGCTAATTTTTCCTCACTGGTAACTCAAGTGAAGGCGGACTTACAGAGGTGGAACTCCCTACCACTGTCGCTGATAGGAAGAATTAACACAGTGAAAATGACTGTATTGCCTAAATTTCTTTTTTTGTTCCAATGCACTCCTTTATTTTTACCAAAATCTTTTTTTAAATCACTTGACCAAATTGTTTCCAACTTTTTATGGGCCGGTAAGACACCCAGAGTGAGGTATTCGCTTCTCCAAAAATTTAAATTTAATGGGGGTCTAGCACTACCAAACTTTATGCTTTACTATTGGTCAGCGCATATTCACAAACTAATTTATTGGCTTCAGTCTCCTGAGTTATTATGGTGCAGATTGGAGGCTCAGTCACTCTCTTCATCCTCCGTAACGGCCCTACTCTCCTCCTCTTTACCATTGAATCCCTCTAAGTTTACAAATAGCCCTGTGGTGCTTTCCTCCCTTAAGATTTGGTCACAGTTTAGGCGCCACTTTAAATTTGCTTCTCCATCCATGTATACACCTGTTACTAAGAATCATCTGTTCCCTCCATCACTAATAGACACCACTTTTATGATTTGGTACAACCGGGGCATTAAGCACTTCAGGGATCTATATAAGGATGGTATCTTTTCCACATTCTCAGATCTGAGGTCAAAGTTCAATTTGCCTGCCTCCCATTTGTTTCGCTACTTCCAGCTTCGACACTGCGCCTCTGCTTTGTTTCCATGCTTCCCTTCCCTTCCTGCGAACCAACCGTGGGATGATCTTCTAACTATGAAACTCAGTCAAAAGTCTCTGATATCTAAGATATATGCACTGTGTATGACATTTGATGATCATTCTGTAGATAAAGCTCGGGAGGGTTGGGGACGAGAGTTGGGCCTTGACTTCACAGGGGAGCTGTGGGATAAAGCTATCCGTAGCATACGATCTAGCACGCCTTGCGCTAGACTAGAACTTATTCAATTTAAGGTGCTGCATAGAGCCCACCTATCAAAATCCCGATTATCGGAAATATATCCGAATGTTGCAGACTTATGCGACAGATGCCAGGGTTCTCCCTGCAATTTAAGTCATATGTTTTTCTCCTGTCCTAGGTTACAGAAATTTTGGAGTGATTATTCTGTGATCATGTCTAAAGTTCTGGGTAAAAAAGTTGTTATGGCCCCTCTCTTAGCAATATTCGGACTCTCTGTTGACTCCTCACATATCAGCCACACACAGTCAGAAGTATTGGCTTTCACATCCCTTTTAGCAAGACGTCGTATCTTACTTTTATGGAAATCCCCCAGGTCCCCGTCTATTTCTATTTGGCTTAGTGATGTTATGTTTTTCCTTAAATTGGAGAAGGTGAGATACTCTGTAAAAGGCAACTCAGCTAAATTCATTCGCAAATGGCAATCGTTCATAGACCACTTCACCGCGTTGAAGACTCTACCCACCGACTGACCCCCCCCCCCTCCCTTAATTTTCTTTTCATCTCCTTAATTTGTTTTTTTTAATGTTTTATTTATTTCCAGTTTCATTTCTTGCTCATCTGTTTATTTATTTTTTAACGCTACAGAGACTCTGTTCCTTTGTTAGGTTTTGTGTGTTTAAAAAAAAAAAAAAAAAAAAAAAAAAGAGACAATGTATAATGCGTCTGTTTGACTACACGTTTCCATGTTTTAAGTGTATGTTGTTTCTTATAAAAAGATCAATAAAAAAAAAAAAAAAATAATGCTCCCGTCACTTAATGCATTCAGGTAAGATACTAATCACCTCACTGCCACTGCAGGATGAATGTAGCAGACTGACGCCTCAATGTAGCCATTTTAAATCAATATACCTCAATTTATCAATTTTAAATCAATATACCTCAAGTTATCCATTTTAAATCAATATACCCCAATTTATCAATTTTAAATCAATATACCTCAAGTTATCCATTTTAAATCAATATACCTCAATTTATCCATTTTATATCAATATTTCAGGGGTAGCATAATTTGATAGTTTTGATATTTTATATTATTATTATTCTTTTCTATATATTTTGATATTCTTACAGCCGGGGTTTGCAGACAGACCGGGATCCGAGCCAGGGTGATGGACGGGGATCAGAACCAGAACCAGAACCAGGACTTGGAGATGGACCGGGATCAGAACCAGAACCAGGATCAGATCCAGGACCGGGATCAGAACCAGAAACAGGACTCGGAGATGGACCTGGATCCGAGCCAGGACTCCGGATCCAGCAGCAGGACTAAAGCGGACGCTGCCGGTCTGCAGGTCAGTGTTGGGTCCAGAACCCGCTCCTTCTCGGTCCGTCTGTCTCCTGCTGACGAACCAAACCTAAATGGTAAAGACTTGCCATGGAGAGCATTTGCATCAGTGAGATAGGAGTAAAACCATTAAAACACCATTCTAAAACAGTGACAGAGACGCCACCAGACTAGGTCTGTTTAATAAAATGTGCTGATCTACTGTCTCAAAAGCAGCGCTTAGATCCAGTAGCACCAGGATTGAAAGCTTCTGTGAATCCATGATATTTCTCCAAAAATACAATATTCTCCAAAATATTGTATTTATTTAAAAATGTATTTAATTGGATAAACATTTTTTTTCCTTGACTTTTACTTAAGGGGGATTCAACACCCTGCTGAAAGAGAGTACTCCTTCTCCAACGTACACATATCTTACTCGTGAATTGACTTTTTTCTAGTAGATGCAAACAAGCTTCAATTACCATAATATTGTCATTTCTGATCAGGCCCCAACCTGTATTGTTCTCGATCTCAAAAGACCCAAACCAACTTTCTCGTGGCGACTACATTCATCATTGCTCACTGATGAGGCCTTTTATAATAACTTGTCTGACAAAAACAAGGACTTTATTTTTATTAAATGACACCCCACACGTCTAAGACTCAAGCATTCAAAGTTGTCATCCGGGGACATGTCATCGCTTATAAAGCCAATTTGAGGAAATCGCAAAAGAATGAATGACATTTATTTTAGTTATTCACATTCAGAAATAAAACATATTTCAGTTGTTTCGATCAAGCAAAAAGGATTTGGGCTGAAGCAACTTGCTTATCATGATTATCATGACAACTCTTGAACGCTTGAAGTGTCATTCAGAAATACTTATGATGATCAGATTTTACACAACATACTCAAGTTCAAACATGAATACAACACCATATCGTCTGACTCAGACAGCACTACTTTGAGCGAAGAGATAAACCGCATATGCTACTCACTCGTCAGCCTACAGCAGGCTAGTAGGGCCATTCACAAAATAAAATCTGCACTGGTAACTCACTTACGGACCCAAAATCAAATAATGACCACTTTAAAGAGTACTATGAGGAATTAAACAAATCCAAGGCTAAGTGGGTTAAACGTCCCAGAACTGGATATTAAATCATGTAAAGAGCTGAATGCCAGCATATCTCTGAGGGAAATCATGGATTCCATTAGCTCGATGCTCCGTGGTCGAAGCTGCGGCCCAGATGGTCTGGGTATTGAGTTCTTTAAGAAATTTGCAAAGCAGCTTGCACCATTCTTGCTCAGAATGTTCTTCGAATCAGAAAAGCTTCCTTCTTTGCTTTATAATGCTAACTTTGCACTTCTACTGATACAGGACAGGGATATTTCATGCTTAACACATACTTCAAGATATTTACTCAAATATTAGCAACTAGGCTCAACAAATGCATAGCTACTATTAGCATCTGTTATGAGTAATCAAGATAAATGTTGCCCCTTCCTGCTTTTTAAAGGCACCAGGCTGTGTTGCCCGTCATCAAGATGTCTCGTTGTGCTTTCCATCGTGCTGATGGTAATCAGTATTAGTGATGCACCAAATGTTCGGTAACCGAAATTTTTCGTCCGAAAATATAAAAAAAAACCACTTTCGGCTTTGGGTGGAATAAGTGGGGAAAAAACCGAACAATTAATAACGGCGTGAGGTGAGGCAATCAAACAGCGAACAGTGTGGAGTGAGGGGCGTGCGGTGTTAAATGTAGCAAACATGTCAGCATGTCAGATCATTACTTGGATGTGGGGAAAAGCAGAGGAGAAATGATCCAGGCTGAGTTGGATTTGGGAAACCGCTTGGTGATGGAGACGTCACGGGACGCACAGCAGAGAAAAGGTCGTACTACCGATGCGGTGACGAACCCTCACTCTCTGATATGACCAGATCCTCCAAGAAAATAACCCAGACTTTTACAATTATTATACAAGGCTTCAAATTGCGGAGATCAGCCCCGCCGCGACCCGATTATTGGATTTGAACGGGAGAAAATGAAAAAGGATTATGAGGAAAAATACAATAAGTACAGTAAGACAAATTGTGACTGGCGGGTATTTCACTGTACATTTATTTGATTTATGCAATGGTGAAAGAATTGGCAAAATAAATAAAAAATTGCGAGGAAACACTGTTCGGTATTATTCGGTATTCGGCCAAGTGTTTATCATTATTTTTGGTTTCGGCCACAAATTTTCATTTCGGTGCATCACTAACCAGTATAAGGGCACATGACTAACTTAAATCAATTAGGCTGGGAGGGGTGGATCACAAGATCTCGCTTTACACGGAACCCGAACACTCTACCCCACACCTTCTTCAGCTTGTCATATCCTTGAGTGTGGTTTCTGGGTACACCTTCAATTGGCTTCTTGCAAAGTTTTCCTTCATCAGTGACAGCTCGGACACTTTGACAAATTGAGAACTACTCTTTTAGTAGGGGGTGTAGGAGCTATTTTGTCACTTTTGTATTATTTAATTCATTTATTATTTAGTTAGTTTTTGTGGTCTAGTTTTGGGAATACACTTTTAATTTGTTTATGATATTTAGTATTGATTAAGTTTATTTTGTTACTTAACCATGTTTTATTTTGAAGGTACTGGGTAGCTGGAGCGCACCAGGTGAGATTATATATGGGTTGGCAGACACTGGTGAGGGGGGCACCTGGGAGGGCAGATGGTTTTTTATCAGGGCAAGAGAGGCGTCAGAGATCTTTGCTCGTTTGTTTGCCAGGAAAATAAACCATTGGAAACTATATTTTTTGCCTGGACAATGGACTTTCTGTATCCTGCGTAAATCCACTCCCTAGGTGTCTCAGTGGCCGTTTGATTATTATAGTTTGATACTTTGAGTTGAATATTTTGATTTATTTATTTACTTTGTTATAATTCACCTGGAGGACAAATAGCCACTACAGGGGGCTTTGACATTTATCAGTGGGCAAGCAATGATTCTGCTGTGATTAACGACTTACCATCTGAGGCAAGATTGGACAGTTGTGAGCTTTGGCCTTGGCTCAGGCTGATCCTCAGGAGCGCACACTGGGACTGCTGTGGAACTGCAAGACTGACCGTTAGTACATGTAACATTGCGTTACATGTAGTAACTCTGTTGTATGATCCATTAGGTTAGGTGATCCCCTTCTTACAGCTTGGAATTCTTTGGAAAAGGAGCTTTGTTATCTTCCTCAAATCACAATCCCACACTGCTATACCTCCAAAGAGATGGACCGTCCTACCACCGTCCGAGGCACCCATATCTTTTTTGATGCGTCTGAACAAGCATATGGTGTTGTTGCATATGTCAGATCTAAGGATGTCAAAGGTCACATCAAGCTAAGTTTCATTCTTGCTTGCTCACACGTTTCACCCAAGCAACAGCTACCAGTACCCAGACTGGATTTATGTGCTCCACTAACTGGTGCACGCCTCTGTGACCTAATCAGGACAGAATTCACTTTGCCAGTCTGAACTATTACACTGTGGACTGACTGAACCACTGTGCTCCACTGGTTCTTGCTGATGGTTACAAGAGGCTTATTCCCGTCAGATATTTTCCTCCCAAACGGATGGATCAATGCCCCAGCATTTTTATGCGAACCTCCAGATACTTGGCCTAAACCTTGAAACTGTTGCATCTGTTGATGACTGTCAACAGTCATGTCTGTTACAGTGTTAACGTTGCTGTTACTGTGCCAAATCCTAACAGTTTCAAAACTTACCCCAAATTACTGGATGCCACTGCCCAGTCTCTTTCCAGACAGACCACTGTAAATCCCTCTGCCGCTGAATTTCTGAATGCTGAACAAGAAATCCTCTAATAAGGCACAAAACCATAGCTTTTGGGAGGACATAGCCTGTCTCAAATCACACAAATCACTTCCAACACACGGTCGCTTACTCTGTTTAGCCCAAACTTCTGTACTACATCCAATTGTACTGGATCATACTCACAAGGTGACACAATTAATCATTAAAGATTATAACGAGAGATTGTGTCAAGATGGTTTAGAAAGGATCTTTGCTGAAATAAGAAGAACATTCTTGAGGGGCGCGAGGCCGTACATAGACATCAGCAGAAGTGTGTTTCATGTCAAAAATGGAGAGCTGGTGCCTGAGGGTTCAGCCAATGGGTCAGCACCGCCCTTTCATTAGGTAAGAAAAAGATGACACGAGGAAAGAAGGGGGAAAAAAAGCATCTCCCACACTATGTCCTGTCAGAGGACCCAGTGTGATAATACAAAAAACACCTTAGCAAAAAAAATGTAATGCACTCAGATAACTTTATATCCAATAAAAAACCTCCATTGATCCGAACTCTGTTCATTGACAACTACAAGATTTCTCCACACTAGTGTTTTCAAATAACTAACTGAAAGAATTTCTTTATTAATTCCTCACACATTCGCATAACTCCCAATTAATTTTTTTATTGCACCGTTTATGTTCAGTCGTCAAATGTTCATCTGTGAGCTATTTGGATCTTATAGGGACTTTAAACTTTCAATTTTATAAATGAATCTCATACTTTTAATGCCCAATGAATTTAATTTATTTGTGTTTTTAAATAAGGTAATTGAGCTGAAAGAGTGAATGAAATCATATTTGACATATAAGACCACAGGCCTCCATGCTGCTTGTCATGTATGTTCATTGAAAGTACAGTAGCAACAAATAAATTCAGGTTGCTGAACTGTTGTTTTTGTCTCATGTCTCTTGCTTTGGGGCTCGTTTATAGCCCAAATTGTTCCTTTTTATGGCATCTCTATCTTGATAGGGACTTGTTTTTGACATCACATTTGTCAGGTAATAAAACTGAGTTTTCACATCCAGTTCTGAAGTCAAAACTGTTTTAAAGACAAAATTTCTAATGAAAGTTTGAGATCGGTCATCTCAAGTGGCTTCGATAAACAGTTGATGAATGTGTTCTAAGGGTTTTTGTTTCAGCACTTTCACCACTTACACTTTTGTTCTGACCTACCGAGATGTTTTATTTGAATGTTTTTGTCTGGTTAATAAATGGTTAATATGACCCCTAAAAAATAAGGTTTCATTGTTTCACTGCAAACACCATGATAGAAAGCTATTAAATACAACTGAATAAACTTTTGACGGGTCAACCGACAACAGGATCTAAGTCTCTTTTTTTCTTTACAGAAACGTAAAGGCCAAGAGAGGCCCACAGGTTACCCCTGTGATCAGTGTGAGAAAGTCCTCGCCACTTCTTCATCCTTGAAGAGACATAAGAAGATTCACACTGGAGATAAGCCGTACAGATGTGAGCAGTGTGGGGCGGCTTTTACCCAATCAAGTGATTTAACTACGCACCAACGCATTCACACTGGAGAGAAGCCGTACAGATGTGAGCAGTGTGGGGCGGCTTTTACCACATCAAGTGATTTAACTAGGCACCAACGCATTCACACTGGAGAGAAGCCGTACAGATGTGAGCAGTGTGGGGCGGCTTTTAACACATCAAGTGATTTAACTACGCACCAACGCATTCACACTGGAGAGAAGCCGTACAGATGTGAGCAGTGTGGGGCAGCTTTTACCACATCAGGTGCCTTAACTACGCACCAACGCATTCACACTGGAGAGAAGCCGTACAGATGTGAGCAGTGTGGGGCGGCTTTTAACACATCAGGTGCTTTAACTACGCACCAACGCATTCACACTGGAGAGAAGCCATACAGATGTGAGCAGTGTGGGGCAGCTTTTACTGAATCAGGTGCTTTAACTACGCACCAACGCATTCACACTGGAGAGAAGCCGTACAGATGTGAACAGTGTGGGGCAGCTTTTACCACATCGGGTGCTTTAACTACGCACCAACGCATTCACACTGGAGAGAAGCCGTACAGATGTGAGCAGTGTGGGGCAGCTTTTACCACATCAGGTGCTTTAACGAAGCACCAACGCATTCACACTGGAGAGAAGCCGTACAGATGTGAGCAGTGTGGGGCGGCTTTTAACACATCAGGTGCTTTAACTACGCACCAACGCATTCACACTGGAGAGAAGCCATACAGATGTGAGCAGTGTGGGGCAGCTTTTACTGAATCAGGTGCTTTAACTACGCACCAACGCATTCACACTGGAGAGAAGCCGTACAGATGTGAACAGTGTGGGGCAGCTTTTACCACATCGGGTGCTTTAACTACGCACCAACGCATTCACACTGGAGAGAAGCCGTACAGATGTGAGCAGTGTGGGGCAGCTTTTACCACATCAGGTGCTTTAACGAAGCACCAACGCATTCACACTGGAGAGAAGCCGTACAGATGTGAGAAGTGTGGGGCGGCTTTTACCACATCAAGTGATTTAACTAGGCACCAACGCATTCACACTGGAGAGAAGCCGTACAGATGTGAGCAGTGTGGGGCAGCTTTTACTCAATCGGGTCATTTAAGACGTCACCAACGTGTTCACACTGAATAAAATGTGTGTATCTGGAAATCTGGTATAATTGTAATAAGTTCAGTTTTATATATATTTTTTTAAATAGTTATGCTTCTGGTCGTAAATTAGTAACCTTTTTTGTAATGTTTTTATTGTAATCTAAAATTTTTCATCATTGTTCTGTTATTGTTCTGTTCTGAATAAAGTTATTCGTTTTTTGTTGGATTTCAGTTTCCTGCTCAGTAACACCATTGTAAACAAACAGGAAGTCAATGTCAGAATGTTAGAACAGTGTCCCACAGTAGTACCTTGTTCATGTGATTTTATCAATATAAATGAATGATGGTTGTTAAATTTAATTTAATCTGAGGGATGTAAGAAAAAAGTGCTTTACTAATGACACCCTCTGCTTCTGAGACCAGCTGGTCAACTGTAAAAGCGAAGTGAATGCTGTTATAGACTTAAGGCTGAATTATGGTTCTGCGTTAAATCAACGCAGAGCCTACGCCGTAGGGTACGCGGCTACGCGGGAGGCTCTCCATAGCTACGCCGTAGCCTGACCTGCACCCAAAAAGTTTAACTACGCATCGAGGCGACGCAGACCCAACGCAGACCGAGAGGGCTGTGATTGGTTTGCTTGGTAGCAACGCATTTCCAGTTCCGGTTCGTGAAGCAGTCGTGAACTTTCAACGCTCTTTTCTTCGTGTGTGTGTGTGTGATTTTTTTTTTTTTGGGTTGTTTTGTTTTTTTGCAGAATAGTTGTGCTTTTCTCTTTGATCCACTGAGAAAGGCTGGAAGCTAAACAAAGTATCAAAGTATCATCAAGTAGCGCTCTGGGGGGTATTGCACCACGGAGAAATGGAGTGACGGAGAAGTCTGAAGGGTTCACGGCGTCGTCACGGCAACGGCGTAGGCTCTGCGTTGGTTGAACGCAGAACCTTAAATCAGGCTTTACAAAGCTAATGACAATTTAATTTTTTTTTTCTTTTTTTTTTTAATCCTGTGAATAAAATGTGTTTTGAAGGATAATTTATATGTAGTGGAGCAGGAATTGGATCAGTGACCCAGCCAGTGGCCTAATGGTTAAGTGGCTAATGCACGTTTGGGTGGGCACAGCCCACCCCTGCCCCCCCCCCCCCCCTAAAACCGGCCTCGCTTACAGGTGAATGAGACATGGGGTAGTTTTGTTGAAAATGTGCTGTCCAAAATGTCCTGGAAACCTCGACTCCTGCAAATGCGCGTTCCTCAAAGTTTGTGGGGGCGTGGCTTTGGACGGAGCGCTGACGGGAGGGGGAGGAGGGGGCGGGGCTTAGAGGAGGCGGCACTTTCAAATCTTGCTAGCTCTCAGAAGTTGCATATTGCAACTTTAATTCCAGTGCTTTTTCCTTGTGAGGATCTTCCCCACCGGGTGCTCTGCCTACTTGGCCTGTTCTATCTACAGTGTGTTCATAGGCCTAGTTCATGTGTTCATAGGTCTATTTCATGTGTTCATAGGCCTAGTTCATGTGTTCATAGGTCTGCCTAGCAAGCCTACCAGGCGGCTACAGCTAATCCAGAACGCTGCTGTCCGGGTTCTCACCACAACTAAGAAAGTGGACCACATCACTACGTGTCTGAGGTCTTTACACTGGCTCCCCAGCACCTCAGAGAATAGACTTTAAAATACTTCTGTTATTTTTTTAAAACACATCAGGGACTTGTTGCCATAGCAACCACCCAGACCTCTCAGGTCTTCTTGTTCAGGTCTGCTCTGTGTCCCCACAATCAGAACCAAACATGGAGAAGCAGCATTCAGCTTTTATGCTCCACAGATCTGGAACTCTGAAACCCTCAGTTCCTTTAAATCAAGGTTTACATACATACAGGTTTACATTTGTTTACAACTGAATTATGTAAACAGAAGTCCAATAACGGAGCAGCGCTCGGGCTCAGATCGGGGAGGCCGTTCCTCCCAATCAGACCCCTCCAGATATCACTGTCATCGCCCACGTGAGCATTGAAGTCCCCCAGTAGAACAATGAAGCACCATCACCTACCTCTCCCAGGGAGTCCCACAAGGCTATACTCCTGCTGCCTGGCCCGTAGGCACAAACAACAGTGCGGGACCTTTTCCCCACCAGAAGGCGCAGGGAAGCGACCCTCTCGTTCACTGGGTTAAACTCCACGAATGTGCGAATAAGGTAGCCCTGCAGGCACTAGCGGAGCAGGCGGGGGGTCAGGGGGGGCCTTTCTTGGATGGAAATATGTTTTGTTATGATTTTCTGCTCACCGCTGGATGAAACCATCATTGGTAAGCTGTCATAATATTAATTATTTCTGATAACATTGTCATAATGCTGAACATATGGCCTTTCCTACACTGTTTGTTGCTGTTTGACCGCTGTGTCGCTAGGTCATTGTGTTAAATACATGTCGTCGCACATTGTAAACTGTTGTCGTGTAGGTTGAACACGTGTGTCTGAATTGTGCTACTTGGCGAATACGACATCTATGGCTAAGATGAAAACTTTAACCTTAAAAATAAAAATATCCCCACGATAAGTCATAATTATGAGATAGAAAGTCAAAATTATGAGATAGAAAGTCATAATTATGAGATAAAAAGTCATAATTATGAGATAGAAAGTCGAAATTATGAGATAGAAAGTCGAAAGTATGAGATAGAAAGTCATAATTATGAGATAGAAAGTCATAATTATGAGATAGAAAGTTGAAATTATGACTTTTTATGTCATAATTATGACTTACCGTGGGGATATTTCTATTTTTAAGGCTAAGATTTCATCTTATTTTTTTCTTTTACTGGTGGAAATGAGCTTCCATAGACATCACTGGATGTCATTTGATTTTTATCTGCAGTTTGATACTTATATCTTAAAGTCTGCATTAGGCTTATAATTAGGTTTGACATAATGACTGGTAAATCCCTGGTGCTGAAACCTCATGTGATGGTTCTGACCATGTCGCCTGCTGTGGTTGTGTGTCAGAGGGGCTGACCTGTGGCATTCTTTTAGCGATTATGTTTTAACGGGGATGTTTAGGCCACAAGGGCCCATCTAGAATGCTTCGCCCCCCCTAGGCTGGGACCCCTGCTCCGCCCCTGCGTACAAATTTAGCGGATATGCACTCCCCACTTTCCTGGTTCACAGTTGAAGTTAAACTAAGCTACAACATCCTGATGTTTTTTAGATGAGACACCTGAATATTCTTTCAACCAATTACTAAATACTAGAGACAGACATAACCATTACACCAGAAATGCAGCTCTGGATACCTGATACCTCCAACTCCAGAACTAATCTACTCAAACACTCAGTTATCTGTTGTTCAATAATGTCCTGGAACTCTTTACCTCCTCACATATCTCGCTCACAAAACAAATTAACTTTTAAAAAACGACTTATGGCTCACCTAATGCTGTAGACCATATGACTGGGAATTTATTACTGATATTGAAATTAGTAGAATTATTATAATGATAGCAGTGACTGAAAATATATTACTAATGTATGGTATTATTAGTGCTATTATAGTGTATTAGTATAGTGTTATCAATATATTATGATATCATGCATATATAACTGATGTGTGTGTGTGTGTGTGTGTGTGTGTGTGTGTGTGTGTGTGTGTGTGTGTGTATTATTGTTGTTGTTATTGTTGTTTTTATTCTAAGTGTAGTTATGCTAGGAATGTATGACTGTATGTATTTATGTCTTAGATGTTATCATTTATGTAATATTTGATGTAGTTTATGGACCCCAGGAAGATTAGTGGTCGCCAAGGCGGTAGCTCAGGGGACAGTTTGTAGAACTTCTAAAAGAAAAGAAAAAGTGGTTCAGCTGAGCAAGGCACTTTGGTCACTGGCTGTCAGTTCATGTGTCAATTTCCGTTTTGTATCCATAAAGAGTATTGATTTTAAAGATGTGTTTAAACTTACTTAGTGATTTGCATGATTTCATTTCATCTTTGCAGTTGTTCCACAGATGAATTCCCTTCACTGATACACAATAGGTTTTGATGTTTGTTCGTACATGCTGTTTTTTAAAATTGCATATTCCCCTGAGATTGTGTTTATTGTTAAGAATTTCCTCAGCCTGACAGGATGGCAGCCTCTGGTGGACAACCACCACAACTTCACCACAATCCCCAATCACTCCAACCATCTGCAGGTGCTTGCCATCACCCCCGCCCTAATCAGCCCAGGTGTGCTCACATATAAACATGGACTCAATCCCCACACACACACCATCAGCCCTTCAACATCCCAGGACATACCATGCGTCTCTGACCTAAATGTAAGCCTTTCATTATGATTGTGTTCTGTTATGCTCTAAGTTATATATTTGATTTCCCTGCTTTATTCTATCCTTCGACTTAATGCTTATTGTTTATTCTATACTAATATGTATTCCTTTGTTTCCACTCCTCAGACCATGGTTCTGGGAAAATAAATGACGTAAAATGGATTCCCTTTCAATGTCCTCTCTTTTATGAACTATAAACTTTCGGGGGTCAGCATATTACTCATATCCAGCAATAGAATTTTCTTTATGGTCCTTCGAGCTGGAGCATTGCTGACTGCCCCTAAGTGAGAGACATCAAACAAACAATTCAAGTATGCTGCAGCAAGAGGAGGAGGCAACATGCGGGTCGGGGCCCAAGGCAGGGCCCAAAACCTACCCCAGCCGGGACCGGCACAAGCCCCAGAGGTATGGGGCTGTGGGCCCCCCCTCTACTAATCAGCCACCACCAAAGATCACCGCAGTTAGGGACAAGGAGTACCTGGCCGGTATGGCTGAGGCCCTGAGGAGGGCAGAAATGGAGGAACAGCAAGATATGGAGCTCATGAGGAGCAAAATGGAGGAGCTCACTCTCAAAGGGAGAGAGAGGATGAACCTGCTGGACCACATAAGCACCCTGCTGATGAGTGGCACGGAGGAGCCAGATGAGGACCACCATCTCGGGGCTGTAGGGGGAGCCCCTCCCCCAAACCCAGGCCACAACCAGCAGGAAGCGGGTGAAGCAGAGGACCCAGTGGAGGTAATTGTACATTCTAACTTATACCTTGAATCCCTTAGTGAGCAGAGGAGCTCATCAAGGCCTGTAGAAAGCACTAGGCCACCAGGAGGCGCTCTGCTACCCCTGGAGGACAGATACCGGCTCACTGGCCGGCAGGGGGTAGAGGCCATACAGAGTAGGTGGCATGTGGGAACCTCCACACCGGAGGATAGACGGGTGGTGAGGCCTAAGGAGAAGTTGGTTAGAATCCAACGCACCCCATCTCACATTGACACTTCTACTGAAGAGCACTTCACCAACATTCGACTCTATAATCTCCCCCCGAGTACTGTTAAGAAGAAAGCTTCACTTCCCCCCACTAAAGCACAGAATCCTCCCTCTGCTGTCTACCCAACGCAGCAAATTCTTTGCTCACCAATACATGTGGTCCATTCCCACTCAATTCCCTCTCAGCCTTACCCAGTCTATTCCAGACCACTCCTGCCAGAAACCCTCCCTGGCACTCACCCTGCTTTGGCGCCCCCTGCTGGCCATCTCCAGTCACCACCTCCTACTCACTCTCTTCATCCACCTCTTCTAGGGCAGGTTCCATGCCAACCAGCAGCTCAGGTCCCAGCTGCTTCGGATGAAATGGGTTCTTATGGGCCAGCAGTGTATGGCATTCCCAAGCCCTCGATACCCGACTTTATCAACGACAATGAGAGAGACTTTGCAAACCTGAAGCTGGCATTAGACAATCTGCTTAATCCTCATGTCCAATTGAGTGAGAAATATAAATATCACGTTCTGCTTGAGCACCTCCAGCTCCCGGAAGCTCAGATGATAGCTCAATCTTGCCGCCATCATATGGCGCCCTATACTGCTGCGATGCAGGCTCTCCAGCTGCAGTACGGTCAACCTCATCAGCTGGCTCAAAGCGAGATAGCAGCGATCCTTACAGCACCCGATGTTAAAGCCAACGACCCCCAAGCTGTCCAGAACTTTGCACTTCAAGTTCACTTACTGGTCAGCATGCTTGAATCTTTGGAGGGTCGTACTGGCTACGAGCTGAATTGCTGCTCACATGTTGACCGCCTGCTGAGCAAGCTGCCACGCTATCTGAGAGAGGGCTTCATTGAATTCCTTCATCTGCAGGGCAAACTCACTGTTGCCACCCTGAATCCTTACAACCTGAGAGACCTGGCCGGGTGGCTGTATTCCAAGGCCCAGCAGCAAAGGCTCTCTAACCGCCTTGTCCAGCGGTACCACGGTGGTCATCAGCCAGAGCAATCCAGTTTCAGGCCACCTAAGACTACAAAGAACAAGAGCCAAGCCGCCGTCTATCATGGCTCGGAATCGGAGGTCTCTCAGACCCCGTCTACTCAAAAGGCCAGACCCCCAGGGAAGTCAAACAAAAAGCCCAACGTTCACTGCTTGTTCTGTCGGGCCAATGACCATTACATTATGCGTTGTGCCCACATCGAGTCCCAGACTAAGGAGGACTTACGCTCCTGGATCCTGAAGGACAACAGATGCTGGAGGTGCGGCCGGACTTCTCACTTCTCCAGCGATTGCACCCTGACGAAGCCATGTCCGGACTGTGGGGGACTTCATCTGCGGGCTCTTCATTCTGTGGCTGATTCAGAGCAAGGTGCCGAACCTTCCTGTTCCGGGAGTAAGATATACTTCTCTCATTCAAACCCTTCAGACCGTGTACTTCTTAAAGTTGTCCCAGTACTTCTATGGCACAACAACGTTTCACTCAGTACACATGCTGTTCTGGATGATGGTTCTGTCCGGTCCATGATCCTTCCGGCCGCAGCCAAACATCTCCAGCTGAAGGGGAAGAGGGAGGTTCTGGCTCTCCGCACCATCAGGTCGGAGCTTACCCACCTTGAGGGGAGGAGTGTGCAGTTTGAGATATCTTCCACACTTGCACCATCGATCAGATACCCCCTCAAGCACGCTTTCACAGCCGATGGTATTGACCTCATTGACCAAACCTACTCTATCCAGCCCCTGAAGCGGCGCTATCCACATCTGAGAGATGTCCCCCTTCAATCCTTTAAGAAGGTCCAGCCCCTGGTCTTGATCGGCTCCGACAACTCTCACTTGATCTCACCTATAGAGCCAGTGAGAAGAGGTCCTCCGGGTGGCCCCATGGCGGTGCGCACCCAGCTGGGATGGGCACTCCAGGGCCATGAGGGTCTCCCCGAAAGTCGCCCCTCGGCTCATCAATGCCTGTTCACTGCTCCTCTCAATCCATCTGATTCCTTACTTGGCCATGTTGAGAGGCTAACCAGAGGGAAAACCCTTGCCGACCTATCCCAACCGGGCCGCTGGAAGGATAGTCCTGCCTTTCTTATGGGACCACAAGACAGTTGGCCTGTCCGTCCTGCCAGCACAGTCCAGCCAGATCACTCGGAGCTCAGAGGGGTGACCTTTTGCAGTCTGACCACTGTCCCAACTCCTGGTCAACTGCCCCCCAACTCCATTCAGTACTCCTCATGGAAGGACTTGGTACAACTTACCTATAATGAGCTCCACAGCCAGTCACCCGGAAGTCACAAAGATGCTGAGCTCAAACTCCTCAAACAATGCCAAGCTGAGAGCTTTCCCATGGAGCTAAAGGCCTTGCACACCAACAACCCTCTCCCTCTCAACAGCAGGCTCAGAACTCTTGCTCCCGAACTGGACAGGCATACCGGCCTCATAAGGGTTGGCGGGAGGCTACGGAACGTTCAAGGTCCCCTCAAGCTCCCCTTGCATCCGATGTGGCCAACCTGGACCCTGTGACTCCAGACATGCTCCTTATGGGGCGGCGTGACTCCACTCTACCTCAAGTGACGTATGCTCCCGAGTCCATGGGGCGGCGCCGTTGGCGCCAGAGCCAGATACTGGCGGACCATTTTTGGTCACAGTTCATCCGTGATTACCTTCCAACCCTACAGTGTCAGAACAAATGGCTCACAGCAACTGATAACCTCAAAGAGGACACAATAGTCCTTGTCATGGATCCCCAAGCGTCTCGAGCACAATGGCCGGCAGATGTCATTATCCAGGAACGGACCTACACTCGCCCAGGAGCACGCCTCATTCCGCTACCACCGCTGCCACCCTGACCGCCTTCAAATTCTCTGGATAACCACAGCAGCCGGGCTGCCGTGGGGGCGGCTGTTAAGAATTTCCTCAGCCTGACAGGATGGCAGCCTCTGGTGGACAACCACCACAACTTCACCACAATCCCCAATCACTCCAACCATCTGCAGGTGCTTGCCATCACCCCCGCCCTAATCAGCCCAGGTGTGCTCACATATAAACATGGACTCAATCCCCACACACACACCATCAGCCCTTCAACATCCCAGGACATACCATGCGTCTCTGACCTAAATGTAAGCCTTTCATTATGATTGTGTTCTGTTATGCTCTAAGTTATATATTTGATTTCCCTGCTTTATTCTATCCTTCGACTTAATGCTTATTGTTTATTCTATACTAATATGTATTCCTTTGTTTCCACTCCTCAGACCATGGTTCTGGGAAAATAAATGACGTAAAATGGATTCCCTTTCAATGTCCTCTCTTTTATGAACTATAAACTTTCGGGGGTCAGCATATTACTCATATCCAGCAATAGAATTTTCTTTATTTATTTTCTTTTATTTGAAACAACTTCTGGATGTCTTGTGGCAACTGATGATGAGCTCATTCACAAGTGGAGCTGGTGGATTGTAGCGGAGCTGAAACTCTGCAGCTGCCGTGTGTCAGTGTTTATGAGACACTTCACTCCCACATGTTCACCGGGGGGTTGGTGTCACATTGTGAGTGTCTAAAATAAGAGGCTGTGAACGGGTGAATAGGAAAAAGACTAAATCGCTTTGCAGAGCCTATAAGTGGCTGAACTAAAGAAATAAACTATAGGAGCGCCATCCATTTATTTTCAGGAGTAACTCGGTCGTCAAAGGACAGCATACGGATGTTTGTGTTGTTCAGTTATGATGAAAACAACACAAACGTGACAGTACACTCGGTAAGTGCGTATAGAAGACAGTTGTGAAGCCGCAGCTGCCGCTTACGACCATACCGCCATGAACCAGCAGAGGGCGCTGTTGCTACGTTTGGGAACATGTGCACATTCATCCTCGTTTGCAGCAAATCAGCTCCAGCTTCAGACGCGTAGCGTTCAAATGCTCTTTCATGGAGCCTTGGAACGTCATCAAAGACATGTGACGTCTTTGATGACGTCACGAAGAATAGTGGAAGAGGAAGCACACGTAATAGCACACATTAGAGTGAAGATGTATTTCTTTTCTTGTTATTATAAACAACACCAGAAAACCAGACACACACAGCTGTTTAAAAGCACAGCAGAAGTAGTGAAATCATTCTGCAAAAGGACCATGAAAATATTATAACTGTAATGGCAATCTAACAACAAAAAATGCCATGTGAGGGAATTTGAAGACATTTCCAACTCATGCTGGTTCCAAAAAAAACTAAAAAACTGTTTGGCTTCCCAGCTCCTAATTCCCCTGCACCTGATCACCTGTGTGTATGTGCATGTTTGATCCTGGGGCCGGATTCACCAATATGTTCTTAAGAACGATCTTAAGAAATGTCTTAAGATCTAAAATTAAGAAGTTCATAAGAAAGTTCTTAAGTGCAATTCCTCAATATTTTCTTAAGAACCATCTTAAGAACTGTCATTTCTTACGAATTTCTAATTTTTCCTACTTAAGAACTTCTTAAAATATGGCTGTATCCGAAATCACTCAATCAATTCAGTAGCCGCTCCAGCAGACCGTTCACACAGCAGTAGCAGCCAAGTATCCCAGAATGCATTTCACACCAAAACGACGTTGTAGCTGCCACATTAGTTTGTCTGAATATAAAGTGAAGCTTCATGTTTTCATGCCCCAGAAGCAGCTGCTGCTCTGTCTGTACATCAGAGCCGTCACAATTTGAATCAATGTATTAAAAGGAACATATCAGTCTATTGAATTTCATTTTATTTTATTAAGCTACATATGTAGAGGTTTTTATTTAGTGCACCTCTACGTACTTGGTATACAAAATTATATATATTCATTTCATTTCATTATATTCAGTCGATGCACCTGAAGCGAGACTTCACTACACCGATGTATCGCTCCACAACATTGCGGGTTTTTGTTTGTGCATGTGCAAATGTGTTGAAAAAGGTGATATTAGAGGCTTACTTTTTCACAAAGGAAATTTTAAAGGTTGTCTTAAAGTTAAGAAAAAAGTCAAGAACAAACTTGAGAACTTTTATTTCAAGAATACCATTTATTCTTAAGTTTTTTCTTAAGAAGAAACTTAAGAAGAAAGTTAGGATAGGATAGGATAGCATAGGATAGGATTAAACTTTAATAATCCCCAAAGGGGAAACTTCATTTCAACCATGGCCACAACAATACAACATAAAACAATCAACAATACACATTAACATGTCTCCACCTAGGGACAGCAGTGGATCAATACAACAAAACAAATAACCAGAAAATGACCCCCCAAAAAAGGGAGATAAGAGAAAAAGAATACAAATCCATTTAAAAGTGCAATGTGCAAGACAAGTATAGAATTACAAATTAAACAGCTAAGAATATAGCTGCAATTAAAAGTGCACTGTACAAGAGAATATGGCAGCAAGTTATGACAGTCTAAAAGTGGCTGCAGTTTAAAGTGCAATTTGCAGTACAAGGGTTAATATAATATAGATATACATGACATCAGCAGTCCAAGTTAAAAAGTCTGGTTGCTGCAGGAACAAAGGATTTCCTAAATCTCTCTGTGGAGCATCTGGGCAAAAGAAGCCGTTTACTTCTGCTACTTCTTGAAAAAAAGCTGTACAGGGGATGATCATCTTGGGACAGGATAACTCTGAGCTTCCTCCTAGTATAACTGGTACTATAACTGGTACTAATAACTCTGAGCTTCCTCCTAGTCCTCTGCTCTGTTCTGACCTCCAGAGAAGAAGGGCTCATACCAATGACAGAACCGGCCTTTTTAATACGTTTATTAATCCTGTTCCTGTCCTCCAATGTCAGGCTGCCACCCCAACAAACAACCTTTCTTAAGAAGAAAGTTGAGAAAATACTTAAGAACTTTTTTGGAGAATATGACTTCTTCCTTTTTTTTCTTCTTAAGACTGAACTTAAGAAAAAAATGACACTTAAGAAGATTTTTTTTCTTAAGAATGTTTTGTGAATCCGGCCCCTGGTTTACAACATCTTTAATTACATGCACAGTCTCCCAAACCAAGTAGAGATCTTTTTAAGTGAGGTCAAACTTGGAAAGTAACTGACTGTCAGACACACCATGTAAAGAAATACACATTTGGTCAAGAAGAATTGGAGGAGTACCCCACCTTGTGGCACGAGTGAAGAACAGCAAAGCATTAAAGTGACTAAAAGGAGAAGAACCAGACATTACCTCCCTCTCAAGCAGTCCACATCTCTTAGAAGAGCTTTAAGACTGGAATGTGTGAATTAACTTTGGGTAAGAAACATTCAATGGGTTCCATTTCACCACCATGTTTGAACCATGGATGAATGAATGAGACATCTATAATCTTTTTCTCATCCAAAGACAGATGAGTTTAGAGGCTCTGCTGGGATTTGAACCCAGGATCCTGTTTACTAGACAGGTGCTTTGACCAACTAAGCCACAGGGCCTCCACAACGTCTCACTTACCTCGTCTGAGACATCAAAACAGTAAGACCTTTAGAGGTGTGACATGCTGGAATGAGAAACAGAAGCCATTGGTGAACCACACATCCTAAAGGACAAGGATCTGACTTTGGATAAGAAGGGTGAGAGTTTTAGTCCCTCTGTGGTTAAAGAGACTTGAGACAGTAAGTTATAGTGTCCTACCTCACATTCACTCTTTACAGGTCCCTTCAGTTTAGCTGCCGTCTCGGGTTATTGCAAATATACGGAGAGAGTAAAGATTCTCCAAAAACTTGAACTCTTCACTTCAAATTTTACATTTTATTGACTAATGCTTCTGATTCAATCAAACATACATGTTTATTTCAGCTTTACAGAACTGATAACTGATGTACTTCCACTTTATGGACACTTTTGTTAAATGGGTGAGTATGTCAGAGAAAATACTTGATGGTACATCCATCCATTATCTATACCCGCTATAACCTTTGCAGGGTCACAGGGGTCTGCTAGTGTAAAGTTATTTACTCAGACAATGCTAAAACATTCAGGAGAGCAGACCAAGACCTAAAAGAACTGTGGAAGTCTATCAGAGGGTCAGAGTTTACAGAGCTTGACCTGGTGGCCATTCCAAGGTGGTACCAAATTGAGATTCAACCAAACTCAGAGAATATCAAGCTACATGTCGATTGTGATGCTAGCGAAAAGGGATACAGTGCTGTTGCCTATCTGCAAGGACAGAACAAAGAAGGAGAAGTTGTGACAACCTTTGTAGCATCCAAGTCAAAGGTGGCTCCATTAAAGAAAATGACATTACCACGCTTGGAGCTGATGGGTGCATTGATCGGAGCAAGGTTAGGGAACAATCTTCTCCAGCCACTGAACCTGCAAGTAAATCAGCTTCACATGTGGACAGATTCAATGATTGTCTTTCATTGGATACACAGCACAGCACAAAGGTGGAAGCCATTTGTGGCCAACAGAGTGACTGAAATACAAGCTCTCACAAATCCAGAGTCGTGGGCACACTGCAGCGGCAAAACCAATCCTGCTGATCTACCAACCAGAGGCCAGAGTGTAGAAACCCTCATCCAGAGCCAGCTGTGGTGGAGCGGACCCGCTTCGCTCTCACCAACTGATGATACAGAAAGCACTGATGAGGACTGTGTCACAAATGAGGTAAACACTGAGCTTAGGTCTGTAGTACTGTAGTACAGTTTACCAGCACAGAACAAGCTGGGCCACTGTTAGATCTAGACAAGTACAGCAGGTTAAAAACAGTGCTGAGAACAACTGCATGGGTGAAAAGGTTCATAACTAATGTTCGTTCTAGTCAAAAGACTCAGGGAGAGCTAACTGCAGAAGCGCTCACTGCTGCAGAAGTGTACTGGGTTAAAGTGACACAAGAGCATCGCTTTAACCAAGAAATCAGTCAGCTGAAATCTGGACAAGATGTAGGAGGTAGACTACAGCACTCAGATCTCAGTTTCAGGGAGCAACACCCGTGGGTGCTGCCTACAAAACACAGATACTCTGAGTTACTAGCTCAGTACTGTCATGAGAGAGTGATGCACACTGGGGTCAGAGATACTCTAGTGCAGATGCGGGAGAAACACTGGGTTTTGAAGGGGAGACAGCTGGTGAAGAAAACAGTCTCACATTGTAACATTTGTAAGAGACTTGAGGTGAAATCAGCACAGCAAGTCACAGCTCCGCTACCTAGAGACACGGTTACTGAGTCACCACCCTTTGAAGTTACAGGGGTAGATTTTGCAGGACCATTATATGTCAAGTCTAGTGGCCAGTCAAAGGCATATATTGCAGTATTCACATGCGCTGTCACTAGAGCTGTGCATTTAGAGCTAGTCTCAGATCAGACTACTGAAAAGTTTCTCTTAGACTTAAAGAGATTTATTGCAAAACGAGGACTGTGTAAAGTTATTTACTATACACAGTTTACAATACTAAAACATTCAAGAGAGCAGCCCAAGACCTAAAAGAACTGCGGAAGTCTATCAGAGGGTCAGAGCTTACAGAGTTTTTCGCTGACAAAGGGATCACCTGGAAGTTTATTGCCGAGCGAGCTGCTTGGTGGGGCGGCTTCTGGGAAAGACTTGTGAGATCTGTAAAAACATGTCTGAAGAGGATCATGGGGAAAGCTTCACTAAGCTTCGAGGAGTTGACAACCATGCTTTCTGAAATAGAGGCTGTGTTAAACTCCAGGCCTCTTTCTTATATGGACAGTGATGCTTCAGAGCCCCAGCCACTTACACCCTCTCATTTCCTGGTTGGGAAAAGACTAACTTCCTTACCACCAAAGACTATGCTTCCACCATCTCAGGCAACCAACGTGAGCAGAGAGGACATGGGCCGGAGATGGAGGTACCGGCAGAGACTGTTAACCAGCTTTTGGAACAGCTGGAAAAAGGACTACCTGATGGGCTTGAAATCAGCTCACAGGTGTGAGTTACCTGTACCCACTATGCTGAAAGTGGGAGAGGTCGTTCTGATCGGAGAGGACAACATACCCAGGCAGATCTGGAAAATGGGCAGGATAATAGAGCTGTTTCCAGACGGACTCATTCATTCCTGCACTGTTCGTACAACGACAGGCAGTTTGTTGAAGAGACCTGTTCAGTTGATATATCCATTAGAGATAAGTTAAAGGAGACTGAGTAGTGATGAACAGTTGTTCATCGGGCGGGAGAATGTTGTGAATTGTTTTATTAAAAGGGATTGAAACAGATAATTCATGTTTACTTAAAGCTGTAAGTTAAAATGTATAAGATGCACTTTTTACATTATTTATAGTATTTACAATTTATTTACATGTATTTACAGTTAAACTGTTTACAGTAAAGTGAACATGTCCTGATAAACGTTAAATTGTCAATTTTCTTGTGTTAGTATCAAGATTGTACTGAAAATACCCTATTTCCGGTTTCAAAGGGAAATGCTTTTATTTTGAAGTCTACCGGAAGTGATCGAGCAGGTGTTGACCGCTAACGTTGATTCTAACTGCGTGCTGAAGATGTCGAGGAAAGATCCGTTATTTTCTCCCGTTTTGTAAGCTGCAGCTTGTTTGAGGAGAATAAATGTTCCGTTTTAAAGACACACGTTCTGGTTATTGAGAAGAAGCTTCTGCTCCACAACACTGCTATAACTTTTGAATGGTTTGACGTAGAGAATCCTGTGTGGTGTCATCAGACTTAGTTTTGAGTCCTTCACCTTTATTGCTTGCAAAATGAAGCAATGTACACAAATGGACAGCAGCCCGCCGTGGCACTCTCGAAATTTCTGCGAGGAAATTGTCTAGTTATTATTATAAGCTTTCTAAGGTACTCCTAGGAATGTGAATCCTTTCAGTGCATTTCTGACATTAATTGATACAATCATTCATATTCAACAATGTTAAAGGATTCACAATGAATAAACATTCTAAAACATCACAGAGATGCATCATCAAAGTTCTATGATGTCATTGATGACATCACAATGGATCTGACCTCAGGAGGTTTTATATTAAGCAACATTTCCTTCCTCAGGTTTACAGTGTGAGTATTCACCAGAGCATCACACTGAAATGTTGGTCTAACAGCATTTGATGATCAGGACATCTGATGGAGAAAATAATGGAAAAAAGAAATTGTTTGTTCACAGTAACATGAAAATATGGTGATTGTTAGGTCTTCTTAGACCTAACAATCTAAGAAGATTGTTAGGTCAAACACACAGGATGGATATTTCACCTCTGTATTTGAAACAAAGTGGAGAAATATTATAACTGACATGAATCATTTAAATTTGATTATTTTTCTTTCTCACATGTTTTCAAGTTTGCAAATTTAGATGAACTTTCTACTTGTCTTTTATTTTTTTTCCCTATGTTTCATGTTTTGAATATGAGGATCTGATCCAACATCAGAATAACATCACACCAGATGAGCAGAAAACTGGACAAAATGCAAAACGGTTTGTAACGTCATCTCATCTATCAGGTACGGTGGAACTTAAGTATGAGGTTTGTAAGGTAAAACCTCAGGTATGTGGATATAATCAGAATATTTGAGTCAATATTTTGGAGGAAACTGATGGTACATATTTAAACATGTTTCTTTTTCTTTCTTTCGTTTCTCAGATTTACATTTGTTGGATCTCATAAAACATCAGAATACCAGGACATCAGATTATGAGAATAACGTAATATCAGCACGACAATAAGGTGATGAAACATTAACAAGTAAGAATGAAAAAAGTACAAAGAATGAGAGTCCCACCTGGTAAGTTGATCAGTTTTATTATTTCATGTTTTTACTCATTTCTTCACTGGTTCTCACTGGGAGGATGTACCAGAACACTGGACTAACAGAACACTAGTATGAAACGACACTGGAAGAAGGTAAATGTTTTTATCACATCAGACTGAAAATATGAAGGTAACTGGATCAAATGAAGAACTGCAGTGGTAACGTAAAACACAAGCTTATTTAAGTATGAAGGTTTGAATCATTGTCAGATGACTGTACACATCAATGATCAATACATGACTGTGACATCACTGTTGTCTGCGGCGGTTTCCAGACTTATCAGGTGAAATCACAGCTAAAAACCCTGTAAGACAGGGATATTCAATTGGCGGCCAGCGGGCCACATGCGGCCCGCCAGGAGCTTTTATGTGGCCCCTGGTCATATTTCAAAAAAGGGGGTGTTTGTTGAAATTTTTTTTTTTTTTTTTTTTTTTTTTTTATAATAGTGATGCACCGAATGTTCGGCCGAAAATAGCAAAAAAAACACTTTCGGTGTTCGGTGGAATAAGTGGGGAAAAAACCAAACAGTTAATAACAGCTGCGCGTAATTTTGTTGGCCCGCTGCACACCGCTGGCTGACGAGCAGCCTTGAGACTCATGCAGACAGACAGGCAGACAGACATGCCAGGAATGCGTTCACACAAGGTGCGATTTTTATTTGTAATGTGTGCAGAGAATGCATATTGCATTTAAGTTTAAGATGCTTGGTAGCCTTTTTTTAGTTGGTTAACGATGCATAGTGTTTGTACATGTTAATCTCTGTTGGAGATGTTTTTTACTTCGGATTTTTTGCCAGTGTTGCACAGTGTTAATGTTTGTCACATTATTATTAACCTCCGTTGTATAGAGGACTTGTTTACATCATTAGGCTTCTAGGATTGGCCTGAATTTTTTTTCATTTGAATAAGTGAGGACTTTGCATTTCAGATGGAACTTGCTAAGCCTCCTATAATTCGTGATTGTTTTGTTTTGCTGATATAATGCACAGATGTGTAATTAATAAAGGAGCTTATGGTTAATATTTTAGTTGCTTATTTATAACATCAAACTGGCTACTATGGACTGAAATGCTTGTGCTCAATGCTTAATATAATATTCAAATAAGGAAAGCTTGGTGGAAAGTGGTGCTTTGTCATTATGGCGTGTTTTATTAAAAGTAGGTCAATATCAATTTCGTTTGCACAATGCATGGTTTCAAAATGAACTTGCATTCAAAATAATATTAAATATTATATTTAACATTCACAATTACTAAATCTGGAGACAATTAATACATAATTCATATGTAAACTAGATATATTAAAATGTATAATACAAATGTATTATATTTACATAAGTCTTCGTCTTTGAGTGCAAAATACATTTTGAAAACCCCCACATTTTCAAATTGTGCGGCCCTCTCCATACAGTCCTTTTGCAGATGTGGCCCCCGGCCGAATCTAGTTGAATACCCCTGCTGTAAGATGTGTTTTATTACAGTCATCATTCTCTTATTCACTATTTTGTAATTTAAAGTAATTAAAAGTCTGCTTTCTTTTTTTTCTATGACACCATCACTGTTATGAAGAAAAAACTAAACCAAAAACCCCAAATAATATGGTCATTAATTCCATTAAAGAATATATGATGTCATCAAGTTATGATGTCATTAATTCCATTGAAGAAGATATGATGTCATCAAGTTATGATGTCATTAGTTCCATTGAAGAATATATGATGTCATCAATTCCATTAACCATTCCATTCCATCAACAAGCTTGTAACAGAGTTTATAAATAGAACTCCTTCTTACTAGTTCTCATCACATCTTTTGACAATGCCACGCAGACGCCCCGTCCGCAGGCGCCGGAGGCGCCGGAGAGTCCGTAGGACCCGCGTCGCCCGCAGACGCAGGAGAGTTGTCCGACGCAGACGCTGAAGGTCAACAGATGATGGAGGGAATCCTGAATGAATGATTTAAAAAAGGAAAAAAATACATAAAAATAAATGATGAAAAAAAAATAACGTGAAAAAAAACAAAAAACAAACAAAAACCCTGATCTTAGTCCCATTATTGACAGGTAAATATGTGTAGCAGGTATATAAGACGGTAGCTAAACTGAAGTGACCTGTAAAGAGTGAATGTGAGGTAGGACACTATAACTTACTGTCTCAAGTCTCTTTAACCACAGAGGGACTAAAACTCTCAACCTTCTTATCCAAAGTCAGATCCTTGTCCTTTAGGACGTGTGGTCCACCAATGGCTTCTGTTTCTCATTCCAGCATATCACACCTCTAAAGGTCTCACTGTTTTGATGTCTGAGACGAGGTAAGTGAGAGGTCGTGGAGGCCCTGTGGCTTAGTTGGTCAAAGCACTTGTCTAGTAAACAGGAGATCCTGGGTTCAAATCCCAGCAGAGCCTCTAAACTCATCTGTCTTTGGATGAGAAAAAGATTATAGAGGTCTCATTCATTCATGGTTCAACCATGGTGGTGAAATGGAAAAATGACATGTAGCTTAAAAAAAAGAAAGGCACATTGAACGTTTCTTACCCAAAGTTAATTCACACATTCAAGTCTTAAAGTTCTTCTAAGAGATGTGGACTGCTTGAGAGGGAGGTAATGTCTGGTTCTTCTCCTTTTAGTCACTTTAATGCTATGCTGTTCTTCACTCGTGCCACAAGGTGGGGTACTCCTCCAACTCTTCTTGACCAAATGTGTATTTCTTTACGTGGTGTGTCTGACAGTCACTAACTTTCCAAGTTTGACCTCACTTAAAAAGGTCTCTACTTGGTTTGGGAGACTGTGCATGTAACTCAAGATGTTGTAAACCAGGCCTGGATCAAACATGCACATACATACATACGTACATACGTACATGCGAAAAAGAAAGACTCACCACGAAGGCCGGTTAGCTCAGAACGTCAGATTCTGGTGCTAATAACACCAAGGTCATGGGGTCAGTCCCCATACTGGCCAAACTATTTACCACTGAAACTCGGGTTATTGTTGAAAGTTTCAGATTATAAAGATTGTATTTTGACCTGTCCAGGGGTCTGTCTCTCACCTGAAAATGAGCTGGGATAGGCTCCAGCAGACCCCCGTGACCCTGCAAAGAATATAGCGGGTTTAGATAATGGATGGATGTACCATCAAGTACTTTCAGTACTAATCAGTTAGCTGGGCTAGAGCTGTGGTGGTTGAATGACACTCTCTGTATGCATGCTGTGAACTTGTGATCAGATTATTTATGATCAGAGGTGTCTTCAGTATTGACATTCATTACTCAGGTAGAAGTATAGATACTAGAGTTTAAAAATACTCCTGTACAAGTTGAAGTATAAACTCAAGTTTTTTACTCAAGTAAAAGTATAAAAGTACTGGTTTCAAAACTACTTAAAATATAAAAGTAAAAGTAATGTAAGGGGGAAAAAAGCCATTAAGGACAAAAGCCATTGAAAATGAATGTATCTTAGTATAATGTAAATATATTAAAGAAGCATATATGTGTACTATTGAGCATTAACATGTGTTTCAGAGAGCAGGAGATATGATGACTAGTTGCCTATAAGTATTGTAATGGTGCAAAAGTCAAACTTCAGAGGCATGTTATCATTTATCCTAACCTTTATTGGAATGTACATCCAAGTTTAGTTGCAGGAATCTGAGGGAACGGATGTAAGAACAAAACTGGACAAGAACATCTGAAACAACCACAACCAAATTCACTCTATCCGGATGGAGCAATTTAACTGGATAGTTTTTTTTTAAAGGCCCAAATGAAATAGAGTAACGATGCTGTTTTTAAAATGTAAGGAGTAAAAAGTACAGATAATTGCGTGAAAATGTAAGGAGCAAAAGTAAAAAGTCGTCTGAAAAATAATTACTCCAGTGAAGTATAGATAACCAAAATTTCTACTTAAGTAAGGTAACAAAGTATTTGTACTTTGTTACTTGACACCTCTGTTTATGATAAAATAATTTTGGATTGGATTAAAAACTATCTTTTCTAATAATTTGCTTAAGACAGGAAGTATGCTTATTGGACGGTTGTTAGCATCTGTGAAGTTAGATTTATTGTCCTTTGGTATTGGAATTATCTTAGCCTCTTTCCAAATTCTTGATCAAACCCCGTTAGTAAAACATCTATTGAAGATGTGACAAATGGGAGTTGATATGTAAGCTGCAGCAAGTCGTAGCAGTTTACCATCTAGCTTGTCTGTTCCAGCAGGTTTTTCAATTGGCAGAGATAGTAATAGTTTATTTATGTCAGGGACAGCAATCTGGACAAAGTCAAACTTACAGTTCTTATGTGGTAACAGTGACCACTCTGATCCTACAGCTTTTTCCCGAAGGATGGTCGCCCCTCTCCCATTGCGCAAAGCATGTTTGTGGAGAACCTGGTGCTAAATCACTTGCAGACGACCTGATTCTGGGTCAGGGTTTCGTGCGTAGCAGAGCAGCTATCTCGCTGCGATCTATTGAAAGTCAGCCCTTGATCCAAGCTTTTGTCGGCCGGTCCTGGCGCTGTCCATGGCACTACGGGCATGAAAAGTGTTTAAAAATGTTTGAAAAATGTTGAGAGTCCCCTGCAGAGTGCTGCCCGCGGGCTGCAGAGTGCTGCCCGCGGGCAGGAGGCATGTTCAAAGTCCCTCTCGGGCTGCGGAGCGCTGTCCATGCTACCACATACACGAGGCATGTGTTGGAAAAGTTTCTAAGTCCCTACACGGGCTGCAGAGTGCTGTCCGCGGTACCACGGGCACGAGGTCCCCCGGGGGTACCAGGGGCCTCTCCTCCAGGCCCGTGGGCTGGGCTCTATCACTCAGGGGTGGCCGGTCGGAGGGGTGCTTAAGTGCGGGTCCCCGGGCTCGGCCGGAGCGCCGGGTTGAGGGCTTTGGCTCCCGGTGTGGGGGTCTGGCCGGGGTGCAGTGCGGTGGTTGGGGGGATGGGTGTGGTGTTTCCCGGGGATGTGTGTGGGGTCCCTGGAGGTGCTGGGAGGTCATGGGGGTCCATGTGGCCGGGGTCCAGTCCAGGAGTTCCCGGTTAGGGTTAGGGTTAGGTAACCCCAGTCCGGCTGGGGTCCGGCCGGGTCTCTGTGGGTCGGCCTGGGTCCCCCTGACCCCAGTGGTGTAGTGGTCCCTGAAGAATTGGGTATACTCTCAATTTATGCCCCAATTTTTAATTTTTTTTTAAATGGCCTGTCCAGCAAAGGATAAACTGGTCATCCCGCTGCTGCTTCCACATGACTGTTGTGTGCTGCTGACGCCCCCCCCCCCACCTCTGGTCATCCCGCTGCTGCTTCCACCTGCCTGCTGTGTGCTGTCGACGTCCCTGACTCCCCCGGTCTGGCCTTCGGCAGGAGGGTCCCCCCTTATGAGCCTGGTCCTGCTCAAGGTTTCTTCCCTCCTAAAGGGGAGTTTTTCCTTGCCACTGTTTGGCTTAAGGCTTTTCTCCCACTAAGGGAGTTTTTACCTGCCATTGTTTATATAATAATTGCTCGGGGGTTTATGTTTATGTTTATGTTTATGTTTATGTTCATGTTCTGGATCTCTGGAAAGCGTCTAGAGACAACACCTGTTGTATTAGACGCTATATAAATAAAATTGAATTGAAAAAATTGAATTAAACGCCCTGTGTTATAAACAGTGACATGTAAGACTACTTCTGCATATTTAGTTTACCCAAAAATGGGCCAGTAGTATTTGCACATTGTCACTTAATTTCTGCTGCTTCACTTCAGGGAGTAAGGATCATTATGAAATTAACATTAGCCACAGAAGAGGTGCAGATTTTGCAATCAATACTGGCCCACAGACTATAGGGTGAGACAACTACATAATTATACATTTTGAGTGAATTATTCCTTATTCCTTAGTCAATCCACACATGAAAATTTGACAACTATTCTCTCACCTTTCAAGTAGTTTCTTTTGTAAACTGTATCTTGGAAGAGCTGATTTGCAACAGATAGTGTAGGCCAGAGTATGCCACTATTATAAAATTAACATTATTTTGTCAAGGAGCAGTTTGCAGATATTACTGGTCCTACGCAGGCGGCCTAATGCATGAATATAACATATATTTAACATGAGGCAAACATGGTGTTTCAGTCAGATATTAGTTTATTCTTAACATTCAAATAATTCAACAATATATTCAACAAACAATGTTACAAAATAACAATATTTAGTTAACAATGAACACAAATATATACATTTTACAACATATTCATGAAAACCACAGTGAAATACTCTCTCAATCCAATGCTGGGTTTCTAAATAAGTGTTCACAGTTGGTTCAAGGCACTTCAGGTAGGTACTTAGGTAAGTAGTGCAATATACTTATAAACTGTAAACATCAAATAACTGATTTTGAACACAAGATTTATTGTCAGTGCAGGTTTTTAAACCTGTCAACAGCCTGTCTACCCCTGTACTACAGTATATTCCAGACAGACTTGCTTTGTGCAGGGGTTTTCACACTGCACTGTCTAGAACGCACAGAAGAGGCAGCACGGTGGCTCTTCAACCAGGTCCTTGTATACTTTCTGGGATCAAACTTGGAAGTAGGGGGGCCATTGATGTTAATCATCATTAAGTTTGATATGTTTGAGACCAGTAGGACAGCCCTCCTGTCTGTGCCCATATTGTTCATAAGGCTAAAGTTCCTCTCACACTCTGCTGTGCTGACAGGGAATGTTTTCATACAGTTCATGAGTGGTTTTATGTCTTTGGGCTCACTGTTGGGCTCTTCCAGTAGGTCCTGCATCCCATTCAGTGCTTGGTCTGTGCACAAGTTAAATCGTTTGCACAGTCGCTTAACTTGTTCTTCACCATGGCGGATACTGGGGTTTGATGGCCATTTACTCTGATCAAGGATGCTGAGGTCCTTGATGGTCTCATCTTCCAAAGACAAGCGTTGCTCAAGATTGTTCACAAGGCTTTGTAAGAACTGGCCTGGATTGATAGACTTGAGCTTTGCATTTCTTTTCAAGGCTATAGACCGATACTCCCCACTCTCTTTTGAATGGTTAGCACTCTGGACTTTGACTCCAGTAATCTGAGTTCAAATCTCAGTGGAACCTGTCAGTCTTCCACACAACCAGGTATCAAGGTTTTACCCACATGATGTTGTAGTATCAATCCACGAGGCTCCACCTCAAAAAACAACACGGGGAAATGGAAACATGGACACCATTAGACCTGCTTTAGGGGGATGGAGTTACCCTAAAATGTCCCTAAGAACCCTTAAATATGTGATGAATGTATCTAATATCATGAGTATGTTCTTGAATGATGTTTATACAGTTGTTTTCAGCTAGTGATGCTAATGCTGGTCACTGATCAATACGAAGGATCATTTCCAACAGTTGTTTCCCTTTACAGTTCCAAACAAATCTGATCAATTTTAAGAGATAATCAGAAAGAAATCAGTCTTAGAAGAGATCTGCTTCATTCATATCTGAGAGAATTGTGCTGGGTCACATGATGTCATTTAAGCTGGTTAGTTAGTTGACAGAGTTGTAGGATTTTTGACACTGTCAGAAGGTTTGAAAGGAGTGATGCCGTCCCCCAAAGTCACGGACTGTGTGGCGGAGTCACATGCTGGTTAAACAGCAGAGTGGCGCAGCGGAAGCGTGCTGGGCCCATAACCCAGAGGTGGATGGATGGAAACCATCCTCTGCTACTTAAGACTTCCTCTCATACATGACATTCCTGTGAGAGATTAACTGAAATACATCCAGAGCTTTTTGCAAACAAGAAAGTGGATGTATGATCTATGAACATACTGCACTGACTGTTGATGAAAATGCATTGCATCAAAATCTTTTAAAAAAATAAGGATATAAATATGTCTCAAACTGATAAAGTAAAACCAACCATTTTAAGATAAAGGCTCTAAATTGTCTTGTTCTGAAGATTCACACACACACGCACACGCACACGCACACACACAGCTGACAGGTTGTTGTGGCTGAGTGGTTAAGGCGATGGACTAGAAATCCATTGGGGATTCCCTGCGCAGGTTCAAATCCTGCCAACAACGAGTAATGTTTGAATATGCAAGAGGACTGCCTAATCTTCAGTTATTAACCATATCCAGTTCTGTCTTTCTAAAGTAATCAGTTGGATTCCCTTGTGGTTCATTTTGTATTTTCTACCCAGCATGGTAATACTCATGGATGATTTTTAATTTTACCACAACAGGACAACTTATATGAAGTCATACATTTATTTCTAACATGAATGATTTGAAGATAGGATTTTTTTTTTCGTTACGCCCGCCATTTTCAAAGCATGTAAGTTTCCGTAGTGTAGTGGTTATCACGTTCGCCTAACACGCGAAAGGTCCCCTGTTCGAAGCTGGGCGGAAACATGTATGACTTTGCAATAATATTAATTGGATCTTGGAAAACCACTCTAGTCCTCTTCTTGGTGCTCAGGACAGGAAGGTCGACCATCTCTTTCTCACATTGGGTCTTATGCAGAAATGAATTTCGTTGCAGTTCCACAACTGACCAAAAGCCAGTCATTCTCCATTTACCTACACTTTAAAATGTCCAACTTTACAGGAAAAAAAGAAACAGAGATTTTTTACTCGTCGTGCCAGCCGTTTTCAAAACATGTCACCATGTTTTTTAACAGTAATTTTGTTGGGTATTCCCCAGATCCTGCAGACACTCTGGCCTCCTGCGTCTCTGGTTCAACAGAGGGTTGTTAGATATGCCCAAGTCTCTGATCTTTACCTGCTCATACTCTATATGTGGAAGGTGGCCAAGGCGCTGGGCATTTCCTCCCGCTGAAGCAGTTCATGCTGTAAATGTGACGGGCCACTTTGCTGCCACTCTGTGTCCACAGTTCCTGTAGAGCAATTTTCACCTGTACGTCATCCCAGAGCTCCTTGTCCTCTCTCAAAACCAGAGAAGTGTGTGCAGAGTACAAACATGTACAAAATATGACTGTTGTGTTGCTAATACAAAGACACAACGTACAAGCACATGTTAAACGCTTTCCTAACCAGCTTTCTCCAACACAATGGTACTGCTTTTGGAAATGCCATAACACATGAGGAAGCAGAAGTTTCTGTGCATGGTTCAAAGAGACCACAAGGTGGCGCTAAAGCGCCACATAAACAAGCAGCAGTCCATGTCAGCTAAACCACAATGTTGAATATTCAGTCATTTACATATAAAGATGGTTTTCCTCTCCCATAGTATGTCTGATTAAAAGCTGATATACACTCCTTTCATACTGAGTATGGTTCAGTATGAATTATAGGTCGTAAAAATAAGCAATAGACAAAGCATTAAGTCTTGTGACCCATTGGTTTCTGAAAAGTGGTTCTGAAAGCCATTTTTCTTCGTACGTGGCACAGCCATGTTGCATGGGAAGCTGACTGGAACCAAAAGTGGAAATCAGTCGACCTCTTTACTCTGGCTGCATATCTGTCAGAGGACAGACTTTTAAAGTTCTGATGCTGGTCTATAAAGCTCTGAATGGTTTGGGACCAAAATACATCAGTGACCCCCTGACCAAGTATGAACCTTCCAGACCCCTCAGGTCATTGGATCCAATTCAGAGTCAGAACCAGACACAGAGAAGCTGCATTCAGCTTCTATGCTATATGACAGGAGTCACACTGGGTGTAACAGTACAGGAGCTCTTGATCAATTTTTGTTAAATTAGTTTCATTGGCTACCAGAGGGGCCCAGATCAATTCAAATGTAATGCTTTATTTCTCCGAGAGAGAGCCGAGAGGCCGGACCAACTGGAGCTCCCAGCAAGGCAAGGCCAGGCAGGTTTACTGGTCAAGCCCATTTCAGTCAGTAAACGTTTGATGTAAAACATTGACATACAAGGTTTGTAACCGACTGAAATCAGGGTTTGGGTTTGTTTTTTTTTACGTTATTTTTTTTTCATGATTTATTTTTATGTATTTTTTTCCTTTTTTAAATCATTCATTCAGGATTCCCTCCATCATCTGTTGACCTTCAGCGTCTGCGTCGGACAACTCTCCTGCGTCTGCGGGCGACGCGGGTCCTACGGACTCTCCGGCGCCTGCGGACGGGGCGAGAGCTCTGTCTGCGTCTGCGTGGCATTGTCAAAAGATGTGATGAGAACTAGTAAGAAGGAGTTCTATTTATAAACTCTGTTACAAGCTTGTTGATGGAATGGAATGTTAATGGAATTGATGACATCATATATTCTTCAATGGAATTAATGACATCATAACTTGATGACATCATATATTCTTCAATGGAATTAATGACATCATAACTTGATGACATCATATCTTCTTCAATGGAATTAATGACATCATAACTTGATGACATCATATCTTCTTCAATGGAATTAATGACCATATTATTTGGGGTTTTTGGTTTAGTTTTTACTTCATAACAGTGATGATGTCATAGAAAAAAAAGAAAGCATATTTTTAATTACTTTAAATTACAAAATAGTGAATAAGAGAATGATGACTGTAATAAAACACATCTTACACGGTTTTTAGCTGTGATTTCACCTGATAAGTGTGGAAACCGCCGCAGACAACAGTGATGTCACAGTCATGTATTGATCATTGATGTGTACAGTCATCTGACAATGATGGCAGGATGAAAACGTCCAATCATGTGCTAACAGTGGAATGATGATCTTCAGCAGTTTCTATTCTGGCTCAGAGGCCAGGGCTTTATGCTCTTATACACTTTCTAAAGTCAACCTGGGGTGTGGGTGATCCTGGGGATGGAGGTGTCCAAGCTGTGGAGCTGTGAAGCAGAAGGTTGCTGGTTCGATACCAGGCTGTGGCAAAGATGAAGAAGTGCTTCAGGGGTCATTCAGACGTGTGTGGAGTCTTTGCAAATGTATTAATGATAATTGATGAATGGAGAATAAAACTCATGGTAAAACCAACATCTGGGGGTTAAGTCTCTTGAGTATTGCTGAATTCAAATCTGCTGAAATGCCTCAATATAGAGAAATAAGTATATCAACTCCACTGGCAATGCATTACTGCTGAACAGGGCAAAAAAAAGTCAATTAATCACCATGAAACTTCTGTAGATTACTGCTTACCCTGAGACAACAAAAAAAAAAATCATATCACAATTTTCAAATTCACATCCAAATTAAGTGTGACGTCATTATGTGCGAATTTGCATCCAATATCTAAAAAAACAACTTATTGTTCATAAGGAACAAGCCAGAGAGGGTTCATGTAGATATGTGATACTTTAATATTCTATCCTGTTCACCTAATTACTGCAATGCCTATGTTTTTAGGCCTATGTTATTGTAGTAATTAGGAGGCTTAAAACTATTTTTTTTTTAGCCTGGTACATACTGTAGCAGATTTGGATACAGCCACTTTAAATACCCCCAAAATGTTAAATAAGCCCATTTCTGACATTCTACCTAGTCTATTGTTGGAAAGTGAAAAGTTGCAGAAGCATTTTATACAAAAACTGTATGCAGCCAATAAGTGTACAAAGAATTTTAATGATGGCAGTAACAGGTTGCATAGAGTTGTCTTTCTGCTCACAATCTAAAAAAAAAACAAAAAAGACACATTATTCTCAAGTAATCATGCAAGAAAATATATTTTATTAAAATAACAACAATCATAAATATTATAAACTTTATTTATAGAGCAGGAATGCAGCCCAAACTGCTTAAACAAAGCAATATCAGATGCCTCATACACGCCAAACTGCCGCTAGAAAAGCAGGGTAATGAAGAAAGTTTAAATACAATGTGAAGGAGATGATGATTGGACGTAAAATTGAATCCTGTGTATAAGTGTCACGCCACTTACTATTCGGCTTATAAACGGTAGCGTTTCAATACAGATTAATCAATATTTCACTCAAACTGTCCCCTGATAAGTAAAATGGATCACTGCAAAAACTCAAAATCTTAACAAGAATATTTGTCTTATTTCTAGTTGAAATGTCTCATTTTAGTAAAAAAAAATCTCATTACACTTAAAACAAGACTCATCACTGGAAAACACAACAATTTTCACCTGTTTCAAGTAGATTTTCACTTGAAATAAGTAGAAAAATCTGCCAGTTGAACAAGATTTTTTTGCTTGTAATAAGAAGATAAATCTTGTCCCACTGGCAGATTTTCCTACTTATTTCAAGTGAAATTTTACTTGAAACAGTTGAAAATTGTCAAATAAGTTATTTTTCTGGTGATGACTCTAAATGTTGAAATAGCAGTAAAACCACATTCATTGATGAAATAACATAAGGGAAGAAAAGGGGGGATGGCAGTTTTAAAGGGGGGATGATTTTGACCATTTTTATTTCAGGGGGGATGCAATTTTTTCTTATTGTGTTTTAAATCCAGCAGGTGTGTCTGATGCCTTTTACTCCAACAAAGCCACCTCCCACGCCTGTGCTCCAGGAAGACACTCACTGACACTGAGTCCAGTTGAATAAAGCTTTTGTTGCACATCATCAGCTGTTGTGCCAACGACAGTCCAGTCAGTGATCCAGTCAGATTTCACAGTTTCAAGCTTCCTCCTTCAGACCGGGATACAATGAAGACGGCAGACATCTGAGAGCACCAGGGCAGATCTTGTAACAGAGTCAGACAGTATGCATCATCTTTTGCACTCAGTAGAATTACATGCGGTTCAACAAGCAGTATGCTAGTTATTGCATATTGGGCTGGCAGTGTGAACACAGCTATAGATACCAATGCATGGGTTAAATCAATATCACTGAAAGCAATTGGAACTCATTCGTGCAAGAAGAAAAGCTGGCGTTTGGTTTTTTTGGTCATGACAAAACTTTAAATACAGTGTCATCCACGACAACTTGTGTGTGCTAAAATGTAACGATTAGATAGCAAGATCATGTGTTATTGGATTGGTATTAGAGTCTTAAAATCAATGGGAATAACTAATAAGAATGCTTGGTAAAATGTTTCTTCCTGAGCTGGAAGACATCTTCACATCAACTCAATGCATAATGTGTTGTTTTTGATAATACACAAGCTTGTTTTTTAACCTCTCATTCAGTACATTACAGTTATAATATTTTCATGGTCTTGTGGCAAAATAATTCCACTACTTCTGCTGTGCTTTTAAACAGCTGTGTGTGTCTGGTTTTCTGGTGTTCTTTATAATAACAAGAAAAGAAATACATCTTCACTCTAATGTGTGCTATTACGTGTGCTTCCTTTTCCACTATTCTTCGTGACGTCATCAAAGACGTCACATGTCTTTGATGACGTTCCAAGGCTCCATGAAAGAGCATTTGAACGCTACGCGTCTGAAGCTGGAGCTGATTTGCTGCAAACGAGGATGAATGTGCACATGTTCCCAAACGTAGCAACAGCGCCCTCTGCTGGTTCATGGCGGTATGGTCGTAAGCGGCAGCTGCGGCTTCACAACTGTCTTCTATACGCACTTACCGAGTGTACTGTCACGTTTGTGTTTGTTTCATCATAACTGAACAACACAAACATCCGTATGCTGTCCTTTGACGACCGAGTTACTCCTTAAAATAAATGGATGGCGCTCCTATAGTTTATTTCTTTAGTTCAGCCACTTATAGGCTCTGCAAAGCGATTTAGTCTTTTTCCTATTCACCCGTTCACAGCCTCTTATTTTAGACACTCACAATGTGACAACAACCCCCGGTGAACATGTGGGAGTGAAGTGGGGCGTCTCTAATATGACGTAGGTTTGATATGACGTAGGTTGATATGGCGGTGGAATTCTTGCCTCCTTTGATCCTTTATGACGTCACCAGCAGTATATTTATCTGTAAATATTCCTCTGGACCGAGTCAGTTAGTTATTCACCTTCAGCTTGGTATCTTCTCACTAAGGATGTGGTGGAAACAGTTCTCATTGAGGTTGGTCGTGTTCCTGTTGGTTATTTGCTGGTATTTGGTGGTTTGTCCAGCGCAACATCAGTCCGTCTCCCTGTGTTTGAGTTTTATGTAAAAGTTCTGTCAAATTAGCTTTCTTTTTTGGTTTCTTTTCTTGTTTTTTGTCAATAGTCATTTAAAAAAGTACATGGCATAATTACTGCAATTGGTAGATTTAACAACAGCGGCTGGATATATATTTTTCCTTTGTTTATAAAGTCATTTAAAATATGATTTAAATTTTACATGAATTAAATCTTGTAATTTTTATTTAGTATTGTTTCCCCCATAAGAGCCACTTGTTTAGCTTCGGCTGCAGTGGTTTGCAGGTGGAAGATGAAATGTGTTATTGTGGACAGATTAGTTTGGTGATTTTAGGTTGGAAGCGCTGACTTCAAACCTTTGTAGTGTATATCATTGTTACATAATTGGCACATATATGTCATTATTTGACGTGAATATTTGCCACCTGCATGCTTTTGTTCAGAAGTATTTACTGCTAATAACTGCCCAAGGCATCACAGGAAGATGTGTCTTTCTGTTTAACTCCTTTAGCTGTGTGCTTTTTTGTATGGGTCACTTGAAAGTAGAGATCAGAGTTTTCATAATCTTCACTTCTGATTGAGGGTCATTATAGATCGTTATTCATGAGTGTGACTGCAATAAGTTACTGAATTTCAAAATGTTTTCTTAGCAATTTCTTTGCTCTGTGATAATAACCTTCTGCAGCATTCATACGTAGACAGCTGTGAATTAGTTTCCCAGGAAAGTCAGTATTGTTTGTGCATTTTAACTGTTGTTCTTTGTCTAATTGTTGCGGGTGAAAGGTTAGTCCAGCATGTAACATCATCTTGTTTTTTTCTAAAGTAGGGGGCATGAAGTTATGATTGAAAAACTGGGGGAAATATTGATATCCAGATATATTATTGATATGAATTGGGAGTGTTAGGTAGAAGAATCACATGAATCTTCAGACTGTGATATTATTCTGGATTTGTTCCAGCTTGGTGTTATACTTAAAGGAGCCGTCTGTAAGAAATGTCCAAAACTGGTACTGCAGTCACTTTCAAAATATTGTTGAGCGGCGTGTACCCTCCCCCTCCTCCCCCCGACCAGAGGTTGCCAGGTAGGCTGCAGAATGCAGCAGGAACGTAGGCTGCCATGGCTGCGATAATTAGAGCCGAGCTGGCAACCCGGATGCCGAAACAATACTGACTTGGTGATTGGGAGATAGGTGGAGGGTGGAGCTTCAGATCAATACTGACTTGGTGATTGGGAGATAGGTGGAGGGTGGAGCTTCAGAAACAATACTGACTTGGTGATTGGGAGATAGGTGGAGGGTGGAGCTTCAGAAACAATACTGACTTGGTGATTGGGAGATAGGTGGAGGGTGGAGCTTCAGAAACAATACTGACTTGGTGATTGGGAGATAGGTGGAGGGTGGAGCTTCAGAAACAATACTGACTTGGTGATTGGGAGATAGGTGGAGGGTGGAGCTTCAGAAACAATACTGACATGGTGATTGGGAGATAGGTGGAGGGTGGAGCTTCAGAAACAATACTGACTTGGTGATTGGGAGATAGGTGGAGGGTGGAGCTTCAGAAACAATACTGACTTGGTGATTGGGAGATAGGTGGAGGGTGGAGCTTCAGGCCAAAACAAAAAATGACAACATAAACATCAGTTGAGGGCTGCAACTCCTCTTTTTAAACTGGAATATCCTGGCTTGAGTGCTGTTGTCAGTGACATAAGTATTTGAAATGAACATGATTTTTAAATGGCTGTTGACATATCGGGGTCATTTTATGATTCGTTTTATTATTGCTCTTACATACAGCTCCTTTAATGTCATTTCTTGATATTGAAAGTTACCTGTAGAATTACTAGTAAGTTATGAGGATGGACGGATCAATAGCAAAGTATCAATATTTCAGGCCTTATTTTTCAGTTTTAAGGATCTATTTTTGTGTAAAAAAAAAAAAAAAACCCAAAACAAACAACAATGCTTTAAATGTTTGGTTTCATTGATTTTAGTTCCTACCCAAACCCTGATCTCAGTCGGTTACAAACCTTGTATGTCAATGTTTTACATCAAACGTTTACTGACTGAAATGGGCTTGACCAGTAAACCTGCCTGGCCTTGCCTTGCTGGGAGCTCCAGTTGGTCCGGCCTCTCGGCTCTCTTCCACTTCTCTCCTGCATCCAATCTCTGGATACAACATCCTGAGAAAACCACCTAATCTGCCTCCCGTATTCCTCCTCTGACTCCTGGGATGTATTTCCCCACAGTTTCACCTTGAGCTGATAAACCTTAGATTCTCTAGTGCAGATAGAAAACTACTGCATTGAAATTTGCTTTGCCTCCCTCTCGTCGAGATTTTCCATTCTATTTTAACTTTTTAACTTTTAACTTTAACCTCTGGTGGAGAAATAAAGCATTTCATTCGAATTGATCTGGGCCCCTCTGGTGGCCAGTGAAACAAATGTAACAAAAATTGATCAAGAGCTTCCCTCTAGTGGAAGACTAAGGGCATTGCATGTTTGTCACTGAGATAATAAAGGTGAATGGCCAGGGATCCCATTGAATGAATGTAACATCACAACTAAATACCAAAGGACCAGGTACCATTCACAATGATATTAATAAACATAAAATAATAAATGTATAATGTACAATACAATAATAATTAAATAAATAATAAAAGAGATCATTGTAATAGCAAGGAATAATTCACAGCCAAATACCATGAACCCCAAATTAGCTCCCAGATGTTGAAACTAGTTTATCTAAGAATTAAATTCAAATTCAGAGGGTATCACCTGCATCACACTGATCCACAGATAATACCCTGCCAAACACTATCCATGAGGCTAAAGTAAACCTTCATTTATAACTCCTTTGTGCTTTGGTTATAATCTTAATTGGACATTTCTCCCTGGATACTGTACATTAATGTTTTTATTTTTAATAACTATGTTTGTTTTTTGTTGCAGTTATTTTCAATAATCATTTTTAAAAACCTACAACAATGGCAGAGGACACATGAATGGAAAACAGAATAAAAAACATCTCACTGTACGACTTGGATCTGCTTCATTCTGGGTGAGATGTCAATAATGTTGTACACCTTAAATATGACCTTATACTATACTATTATAATACCATATATACTTTTTTCTTTTAATTCATATCCATACATACTGTTTAATTTACCCATATCCACTACATATATAATACTGCTCTCCTGAGCTGGTGTGTTTTTATATTTAACTGCTAGAGTTAAGTCTGATTTCATTTACCCAAGCAAGTCTCTGTTTTACCTTTAATGGCTTTTTCTGGACTTGTTTTAAGGAAGATTCACGAAGGGTTTTACGGGCATTTCCACAAATTTCAGCGTGGGTTTAGAAAGTGTATAAGAGCATAAAGCCCTGGCCTCTGAGCCAGAATAGAAACTGCTGAAGATCATCATTCCACTGTTAGCACATGATTGGACGTTTTCATGGCGGTTTCCAGACTTATCAGGTGAAATCACAGCTAAAAACCGTGTAAGATGTGTTTTATTACAGTCATCATTCTCTTATTCACTATTTTGTAATTTAAAGTAATTAAAAGTCTGCTTTCTTTTTTTTCTATGACATCATCACTGTTATGAAGTAAAAACTAAACCAAAAAACCCCAAATAATATGGTCATTAATTCCATTGAAGAAAATATGTCATCAAGTTATGATGTCATTAATTCCATTGAAGAAGATATGATGTCATCAAGTTATGATGTCATTAATTCCATTAAAGAATATATGATGTCATCAAGTTATGATGTCATCAATTCCATTGAAGAATATATGATGTCATCAATTCCATTAACATTCCATTCCATCAACAAGCTTGTAACAGAGTTTATAAATAGAACTCCTTACTAGTTCTCATCACATCTTTTGACAATGCCACGCAGACGCAGACAGAGCTCTCGCCCCGTCCGCAGGCGCCGGAGAGTCCGTAGGACCCGCGTCGCCCGCAGACGCAGGAGAGTTGTCCGACGCAGACGCTGAAGGTCAACAGATGATGGAGGGAATCCTGAATGAATGATTTAAAAAAGGAAAAAAATACATACAAATGAATAATGAAAAAGAAATAACGTAAAAAAAAAAAACCCCAAACCCTGATCTCAGTCGGTTACAAACCTTATATGTCAATGTTTTACATCAAACGTTTACTGACTGAAATGGGCTTGACCAGTAAACCTGCCTGGCCTTGCCTTGCTGGGAGCTCCAGTTGGTCCGGCCTCTCGGCTCTCTTCCACTTCTCTCCTGCATCCAATCTCTGGATACAACATCCTGAGAAAACCACCTAATCTGCCTCCCGTATTCCTCCTCTGACTCCTGGGATGTATTTCCCCACAGTTTCACCTTGAGCTGATAAACCTTAGATTTTCTAGTGCAGATATAAAACTACTGCATTAAAATTTGCTTTGCCTCCCTCTCGTCGAGATTTTCCATTCTATTTTAACTTTTTAACTTTTAACTTTAACCTCTGGTGGAGAAATAAAGCATTACATTTGAATTGATCTGGGCCCCTCTGGTGGCCAGTGAAACAAATGTAACAAAAATGGATCAAGAGCTTCCCTCTAGTGGAAGACTAAGGGCATTGCATGTTTGTCACTGAGATAATAAAGGTGAATGGCCAGGGATCCCATTAAATGAATGTAACATCACAACTAAATACCAAAGGACCAGCTACCATTCAGAATGATATTAATAAACATAAAATAATAAATGTATAATATACAATACAATAATAATTAAATAAATAATAAAAGAGATAATTGTAATAGCAAGGAATAATTCACAGCCAAATACCATTAACCCCAAATTATCTCCCAGATGTTGAAACTAGTTTATCTAAGAATTAAATTCAAAATCAGAGGGTATCACCTGCATCACACTGATCCACAGATAATACCCTGCCAAACACTATTGATGAGGCTAAAGTAAACCTTCATTTATAACTCCTTTGTGCTTTGGTTATAATCTTAATTGGAAATTTCTCCCTGGATACTGTACATTAATGTTTTTATTTTTAATAACTATGTTTGTTTTTTGTTGCAGTTATTTTCAATAATCATTTTTAAAAACCTACAACAATGGCAGAGGACACATGAATGGAAAACAGAATAAAAAACATCTCACTGTACGACTTGGATCTGCTTCATTCTGGGTGAGATGTCAATAATGTTGTACACCTCATATATGACCTTATACTATATATACTATTATAATACCATATATACTTTTTTCTTTTAATTCATATCCATACATACTGTTTAATTTACCCATATCCACTACATATATAATACTGCTCTCCTGAGCTGGTGTGTTTTTATATTTAACTGCTAGAGTTAAGTCTGATTTCATTTACCCAAGCAAGTCTCTGTTTTACCTTTAATGGCTTTTTCTGGACTTGTTTTAAGGAAGCTTCACGAAGGGTTTTACAGGCATTTCCACACATTTCAGCGTGGGTTTAGAAAGTGTATAAGAGCATAAAGCCCTGGTCTCTGAGCCAGAATAGAAACTGCTGAAGATCATCATTCCACTGTTAGCACATGATTGGACGTTTTCATCCTGCCATCATTGTCAGATGACTGTACACATCAATGATCAATACATGACTGTGACATCACTGTTGTCTGCGGCGGTTTCCAGACTTATCAGGTGAAATCACAGCTAAAAACCCTGTAAGATGTGTTTTATTACAGTCTTCATTCTCTTGTTCACTATTTTGTAATTTAAAGTAATTAAAAGTCTGCTTTCTTTTTTTTAATGACATCATCACTGTTATGAAGTAAAAACTAAACCAAACAACCCCAAATAATATGGTCATTAATTCCATTGAAGAAGATATGATGTCATCAAGTTATGATGTCATTAGTTCCATTGAAGAATATATGATGTCATCAAGTTATGATGTCATTAATTCCATTGAAGAAGATATGATGTCATCAAGTTATGATGTCATTAATTCCATTGAAGAAGATATGATGTCATCAAGTTATGATGTCATTAATTCCATTGAAGAATATATGATGTCATCAATTCCATTAACATTCCATTCCATCAACAAGCTTGTAACAGAGTTTATAAATACGACTCCTTCTTACTAGTTCTCATCACATCTTTTGACAATGCCACGCAGACGCAGACAGAGCTCTCGCCCCGTCCGCAGGCGCCGGAGAGTCCGTAGGACCCGCGTCGCCCGCAGACGCAGGAGAGTTGTCCGACGCAGACGCTGAAGGTCAACAGATGATGGAGGGAATCCTGAATGAATGATTTAAAAAAGGAAAAAAATACATAAAAATAAATAATGAAAAAAAAATACGTTAAAAAAAACAAACCCAAACCCTGATCTCAGTGGGTTACAAACCTTGTATGTCAATGTTTTCCATCAAACGTTTACTGACTGAAATGGGCTTGACCAGTAAACCTGCCTGGCCTTGCCTTGCTGGGAGCTCCAGTTGGTCCGGCCTCTCGGCTCTCTTCCACTTCTCTCCTGCATCCAATCTCTGGATACAACATCCTGAGAAAACCACCTAATCTGCCTCCCGTATTCCTCCTCTGACTCCTGGGATGTATTTCCCCACAGTTTCTCCTTGAGCTGATAAACCAGAATCAGAATCAGAATCAGAAAGGAGGTTTATTGCCAAGTTTGTTAGCACACACAAGGAATTTGTTGTGGTGATTGGTGCAATACAGTAAAAATAAAAATAAAAATATAAAAACAAACAAATATATGGAGATAAAATAAGAGATAGAATAAAATAAAATGTATAAGCAGAAATAAACAGAAATGTACAATATGAGGATTAGATCCTTAGATCATCTAGTGCAGATATAAAACTACTGCATTGAAATTTGATTTGCCTCCCTCTCGTCGAGATCATTTTAACTTTTTAACTTTTAACTTTAACCTCTGGTGGAGAAATAAAGCATTACATTTGAATTGATCTGGGCCCCTCTGGTGGCCAGTGAAACACATTTAACAAAAATTGATCAAGAGTTTCCCTCTAGTGGAAGACTAAGGGCATTGCATGTTTGTCACTGAGATAATAAAGGTGAATGGACAGGGATCCCATTGAATGAATGTAACATCACAACTAAATACCAAAGGACCAGGGGCCTGTACTACGAAGCGGGATTTGGGGTTAGCGAGGTAACTTCAGGTTTAACCCTGGGTTTTCAGGACTACGACGGTGGTTCACTTCTCACCGGGGTACATCGCCATGGTAACTTATGCTGAACAGCTAACCTGCTCTGGAGCAGGTTATGTTCGAGATACAGATCGCCGGGTATAAAAGCACCGCCCACTGACCAATCAGCTCTCTTGGAAAATGGCATGCCCTTTCGAAGAGAATCCAGTGGAGCTCGGTGCGCGGATCGTGAGAGGATCCCTCCGAAGAGAACGCGTATTCAGGGACCGCCAAAACCCCTTTGCTTTCCCTGATGAGTACCTGTATGAACGATCCAGAAAAAAAGAAAAAAGAGGTGGAGGAGAAAATAAAAAATAAATCAATCAATGAATAAATAAAACAAATCATCACCCAAAATCCGATGTACAGTCAATCCAAAACTAATACCAATTAAATAAATAAATCAAGAAGAAATCAAAAAGAAGATGCATTTGTAAGGGGATAGCAAAAAAGGGATTTTCAATTTCGTCCCTCGAACATTCTGAGAAGTCACTTTAAAATACTAAATACCCCCCTCCTGAAAAAATAAAAAATAAAATAAAATAAATAAAAAACCCCAATTCTTTGGTACAGCATCAGCACAAGTTATCGGTCAACAACAATAGTTATAGAACCAATATATACAGGACTGTCTCAGAAAATTTGAATATTGTGATTTTCTGTAATGCAAACACAAAAACAAAAAAATGTCATACATTCTGGATTCATTACAAATCAACTGAAATATTGCAAGCCTTTTATTATTTTAATATTGCTGATCATGGTTTACAGTTTAAGATTAAGATTCCCAGAATATTCAAATATATGTTTATATCCCTATGAATTTACGCATTTATACAGTCAGCGATCTTTTGCCAGCTGTCTTTCCTGCATTTTGCAGCTGCAACTGTGTTGCTTTTTGCCTGTATTATATGCCTATACTCATCATATTTCCGTAAAATTATTGTTTGCTCTTCGCTACTGAAAGCGGCTCTGACAGCGGACTTCTCCATGCTTGCGATTGGTCATGCGCTGAAAACACAGCCCCTTTTATGTGCACGCGCTCATATCCAGATTGGAGAAACCTGGGTTGATATACCGAGTTGATAACCACCGTCGTGTGACCGTTTAGCGTGATTGCAATTGTCCGGGTTAGTGAATCTGGATAAGGAAAAGATATCCTGGGTATGTTGAACTTGCTTCGTAGTACAGGCCCCAGGTACCATTCACAATGATATTAATAAACATAAAATAATAAATGTATAATGTACAATACAATAATAATTAAATAAATAATAAAAGAGATAATTGTAATAGCAAGGAATAATTCACAGCCAAATACCATTAACCCCAAATTAGCTCCCAGATGTTGAAACTAGTTCATCTAAGAATTAAATTCAAAATCAGAGGGTATCACCTGCATCACACTGATCCACAGATAATACCCTGCCAAACACTATCCATGAGGCTAAAGTAAACCTTCATTTATAACTCCTTTGTGCTTTGGTTATAATCTTAATTGGAAATTTCTCCCTGGATACTGTACATTAATGTTTTTATTTTTAATAACTATGTTTGTTTTTTGTTGCAGTTATTTTCAATAATCATTTTTAAAAACCTACAAGAATGGCAGAGGACACATGAATGGAAAACAGAATAAAAAACATCTCACTGTACGACTTGGATCTGCTTCATTCTGGGTGAGATGTCAATAATGTTGTACACCTCATATATGACCTTATACTATATATACTATTATAATACCATATATACTTTTTTCTTTTAATTCATATCCATACATACTGTTTAATTTACCCATATCCACTACATATATAATACTGCTCTCCTGAGCTGGTGTGTTTTTATATTTATATATTAGTTGATATTTATACAGGTTTTAATCCCTGCAAGACCAACTATCTATCTGACTCTAAAAGCAACTTTAAATGGAGCTTTTCAAAATCAAAACTGTAACATAAGAGACAAACACAGATTACAGAGTTCTGCTTTATCAGGAAACAATTCAACAATCCAACAGTTTTCACTCTTTCCATCATCAGATATTGTAGGATCATTCACACTTGCAGACAGATGTTACAATTAGATCACTTGATGTTATATTTGACTGGAAAATCTCAAATGTTCCTTTAAAATGAGGAGGAACAAAAAACAGGAAAAATGTAGAAGTACAACATACTAATGTAATAATATAATCCAGGGGTGATTTTAGGATCAGAACTTTAGGCGTGCTGAGCAATCAGAGTTCACTGGCCGGCGAGACAAAATAAACTTCACTGTTTTGTACATTTTAAATCGAAATGATAATAACGTCTCCATGACAACGGGCAATGAAAATATGACTTCTCAAGGAAAAGTTATCTTGTGGCTCAACTTGCCCCAATTTAGGGGTAAGTTGATCTGCATCTGGGGGTAAATTGATCCATTTCCATTTTCCAGTTTAAATCTGAAGAATAATTTGTGTAAATCTTAAAAGGTAACTTAACAATATGTAACAAAACAAATTCAAGTGTATTATTCAGAATATGTTAAAAGAAAAGGTGAAAGAACTCCACATTACACATTACAGACAGAAAAATGCAACTTAACTGAAACCTATAAGAACAAAACTTATACGTATCATCATGGGATCATACACTCCTAACACACACACACACACACACACACACACACACACACACACACACACACACACACACACACACACACACACACACACACACACACACACACACACACACACACACACACACACACACACACACACACACACATATATATACTGTATATGGTTTTGAAATTTCCTTAGCTTATTAAACATACAACATAAAAAAATCTCTTACATTTTAGGGTTCAGTGCTGTATCACCAAAAGAAGCTTGAAACGCCAATGATATGATCAATCAAACAAAATGATCACTTTAATGAGATGAAAGAACTTTGGAGGGAACTATAACATTTGTTTCCATCAATCAGAGTGAATCTTTAATCATTTTAAATGAACATTCAGAGTTGACTAAGATTCATTACATTAAAGATCAGACAGTTTGATTGACAGGACAGATGATCAGAGGAGCAGAGTTTTTACCTCCATGATTGGGACTAGGACAAAAGAACGGGTGGAGTTTCTCCCTGAAGGAGCAGCCTGTAAAGGAGTAGATAAGTGCTGCAGCATCTACATCATAAAAGGAGACCAGACCCTCCTCATAATCCACAAACACCCCCAACTTCTCAGGAGGAGAACTGGGATGGAGACGGACTGAAGGACCTGCAACAGCTTCGTACTCATTTGCTTTTCCCAGCCAAACAGTCCAGTAACCATTCTGAGGACTCACTCTGATTTGTCCCTTCCTGTTGATCGACTCTCTGGCCACTCCTACATCCCAGTCAGTCTTTCCTTTAACCTGAACCTCAAAGTAAAATCTGCCTGAAGAGAAACTCTGTTTTCCTAAAACACCAACACATGGAGAGAATCTCTCTGGATTATCTGGAAGATTCTTCCACACATCACCATGATAGACTTGTTTTCCATCATCAGACAGGATGAGTTTACGATGTGCTGTATCAGGATCAAGAGTCACATCAGCTTCAAACTGCTGGATCCTCCTCAGCTCAGCTTCAAGCAGCTTCTTCATCTTTTCTATGAGGTTCTTCTCCAGCTGGTCCACAGCTCTCACCACAGTCCCCTCATACGAAGGTGGATGGAGTCTGACCTCTGTCCAGTTCTTGGTGGGTGGAGCATCTTTCAGGGATGAGAATCTTTGGAGGAGGTGCAGGTGATCTTCAGAGCGTGAGAGCTGCTCCACCTCAGAGCTCCTCTTCTGCAGCTCACAGATTTCCTGTTCCAGATCTTTGATGAAGTCTTCAGCCTGTTTCTCTGCAGTTTTCTGTTTGTCTTCCATCTCCTTCATGAACTCCTTCAGACGTCTCTCAACAGACTCCTTCAGATCAGTGAAGACCTGAACACCTTCTGCTTTCTCTCTGTCTGCAGCATCGTTACTGATCTTCAGAGACTCTTTGATCTCCTGAATCTTCAGTCGTCTCTTCTGGATCATCTGCTGAATCTCAGCCTCTGTCTTCTGCAGCTCTGCCTTCTTTCCTTCATATTCTTCTCTCAGAGGAACAAACTCATGAGTCTTGTGGTCTAAAACAGAGCAGAGAGAGCAGACACATGTCTGGTCGGTCTTACAGAACAGCTCCAGAGGTTTATCGTGCTTCGTACAAATCCTGTCCTCCAGGTTCTCCACAGGCTCCACCAGCTGATGTCTTTTCAGACGTGAATTTGTCAGATGGGGCTCCAGGTGAGTCTCACAGTAGGAGGCCAGACACACCAAGCAGGACTTCAGGGCCTTCAGTCTGGTTCCAGTGCAGACGTCACAGGGAACTTCTCCTGGTTCTGCAGCTTGTTGCTCTGAGCTGCTGCTGCTGGATTTCTGTTGAGCTTCACGTCTGAACTCAGAAACCATCTCTCTGAATAAGGTGTTGACTTTCAGCTGAGGTCTGGTGTAGAAGGTCTCCTGACATATGGGACACTTGTAGAGAACATTATCATCCCAGTGATGAGTGATGCAGGTTTTACAATAGTTGTGTCCACATGGTGTGGTGACTGGATCAGTGAACACATCCAGACAGATTGAGCACAGGAACTGATCTGCAGATCTCAGGTTGCTGCCAGCAGACATGTTGGTTCTCTGGAAACAAAAGTGAAAGTGTGAAACGTCAAAGCTGCAATGATGAAATGAAGAAGAGAAAAACAACGAGAGAAGGAAGGAAAAAGAAGAAGGAAACAGAACAAAGAATGTCATGAATCCTCAGAGAAAACACCCGTCTGACAGTAAAAGGAGGAACGTTTCCTCAACACAAGTTTAGATTATTAGATTATTAATGTCACGACTCCACAATAATGAACTATTCCATGTGAATCATTTTCCTCTAAAGGTTCCTGTTCTTTGACCAGAGTCAGATGGAGTTTTCAGGAATAACATTTAGTAAACTGAGTTGAAGTTTTGTCGTCCCGCTGACAGAAACACAGTAAATGTTTTCTTCTGGACTCACCAGTGTTTCAGAGACTCAGCTGTGTTGTGGAGGAAAACCCGATGGACTCGCTTGGACCTTCTTTCAGAGACGAACAGGACTCTTCTGGACTGGATTTCTGCTCCTTCACACTAGAACTTTCCTTCTTCCTCCCTCTGCTCTGGTTTCGTCCTCTGATTTACAGGATTATTGTCAAACAGCAGAGTTGATGTGATGAATAAGACGAAGTGAAGCTTCGTCTGCAGCTCGTTGTTCAAACATTCATCTTTACAATGTTGTTTATCTTAAATTAACTGGAACATGTTCAAAGTTCAGATCATGATTGGGCGCAACGGACAATAAAACTATATTCCTCCTCATTCCTGCTGATTTACAGTTCAGACACTTCCTCTGCTTGCTCTCTGCTTGATTTGCTTATGTTATTGATTTTATGCTGATTTTCCCCTGATTTTTTCCTTCTTTCCATCTGAGATTACCTGCGATAGCTTCTGGACACTATGAGCAAGCTAACACACAGCAAAGTCTGTGCATTATAACAAATCATGGAGTGATAATCCTCCCTGGAACTGTCTCTGTGCAAAACCAAAGAGTAAATCCTGTCTCCTGAAACAGGGAGGATGTATCACAGGCAGGGCTGAGTGACCTGAGGGGTTGCAGACTTATTCAATTAATCATTTCAATGTAAAGAGTTAACACCTTGAAGGTTTCAGTCTTTTGAATACGTGGCTGTACAGCTGCAGGCCTCATCCAGAGTCCTGTTTCTGAAGGTTTAAAGGCCCCCAAATACTTTGCAGACTTTTTTGATGACCTCAGTGAACTGCTGTCTGTGATCCGTGTTGATTTTGAAATGTTGCTGACCGCTAAATGTGAGGACCTGGAGGTCAGAGCCAGGAGCAACAACGTACGGCTGGTAGGTGGAGGTGCTGAAGGTGTGGCCCAACTGAGTTTATTTCAAGCTGCTGATGGACTCCCTCAGCCTGGCTTATTTGCCCCTGCTTGTCCGTGCTCATCGCACTCTCCGACCCAAGCCTAGTGATGGTAAACCACCCCGACCCTTTCTGACTCATGTGCACTTCTTTCAAATGAGGAATGATATTCTACGCCGTGCCAGTGAGGCTTCCAGGGATTCCAGGGATAAACCCAACAGCAAGGAGCCCCAAACCCAGGCTGGACAACGGACATCCATCCATCCATCCATCCATCCATCCATCCATCCATCCATCCATCCATCCATCCATCCATCCATCCATCCATCCATCCATCCATCCATCCATCCATCCATCCATCCATCCATCCATCCATCCATCCATCCATCCATCCATCCATCCATCCATCCATTCATCCATCCATCCATTATCTATACCCGTTTTATCCTTTGCAGGGTCACGGGGGTCTGCTGGAGCCTATCCCAGCTAATTAGAGGTGAGAGGCAGGGTTTACACCCCGGACAGGCCGCCAGTCCACCGCAGGACACCCACCCCCACACACCAACATACACTCACTAACAAAGACGTGGACAATCATTCTCTCACTGCCATCTCCCCATGGAGGCCCAGCAGTCCCCCCCCAGGCAGCACGGCGAGCCCATGCCCGGGTCCGGCCATCAGCTCCCCCCCATGGTCCCCAGCCCAAGGCTGAATGCAGGAAACATGGGTGGAGGAAGACCTCACTCCTGCCTCCTGGTGATGAGTGTGTGTGGGTGACTAATGCGGTTCAAACAGGAAGAGGGAGGTCAGGGCATCACATTTGACAGTGCCCCCCCCTCCAAAGACCCTATGTTGAGTGTTTATCTGTTCCCAGGGTATGCCACGTCCCGGACCCCCCAACCCCTCGGACCTACCGGTAAGTGAATGTGTGCGTGAGTCATGTGGGGGGGCAGGAGGAGGATTGTTACCCATATAAGGGTAAGAATTACCACAAATTCTACAGGTGCAAGCGTTTCTTTTTAAAGGACAAAGTAAAAAGAAAGGGAATTTGAAAAGTCGATGAAAAAAAACAATCACTTAAAGAACATAAGTGAAACCGGAAAATCATGGACTTCTGTCATTTTTTAATAACTCACACAACCAAAAAAATCCTTTTATTTTGATGATCAAAATTTAAATGTGGAAACCAAAAGATAATTTCCAAACAACATTGAGTGTCTTCTTACCATCTGTCTGGATTCTGAGCAAACTTGTGGGAATGTAATGTCAGGGTGACTCCCGTCCTGCAGAGTAAACAGCAGTCATGTGAACACTGGTTGAACATAAAAGGTTAAACTCAGTGTATTAAAGTGAGATGACAACCAGCAGATGACTGATGTAATTGTTCTTGTCCAGGGTTCAGCTCCTCCTAACAGGGTACTGAGGGCATTGGTGGGTGCAGGCTTAACTACTACATTAAGTTTGCTCATTTGCTAGATCAGCATCAAAACGTATATCAATATACTTGGTCAGTATATCAATAACCAGTACTACTATCCAATTGTCTAAATGTATTTCTCGTTTTAATGGCCACCAGCTTTAGTGTTTTATGTGTTGCAGCTATTCACTGAGGTGCTCTGACAAAGGCTGCTTGCAATCCATCAAGTCAATTTAAGTCATCACTGACATGTAAATGCACGGTTTAGGCGAAACTTTACAGAAAAAACTCCAGAACCTGGATTAGTATTTGTAAAATAGTATTGAAGTTCTTAGCTGGGTGAATAAATCTACCTATTAATCAATGATAATCATCAAGGTATTGTGCTCAGTCCAGGATAAAAAGGTTTAAATAACCATCAAAACGCTTAAGTGTTGCATCTTAAAAAAAACAACATACTCTGGATTTGTGGAAATAAGATTACAAAAATAAGATAAAAAAAAATCATGTTTGAAAATTACAATTAGGGGATTTGTTTAAACTTTATTCCTCTTACAGGATCCAGCAATGTGACTGGAAATCCATCCATCGTCCGCCGCTTTATCCATTCCCGGGTCGCGGGGGCAACAGTCTTAGCAGAGATGCCCAGACTTCCTTCACCCCAGACACTTCCTCCAGCTCCTCCGGGGGGAGTCTGAGGCGTTCCCAGGCCAGCCGAGAGACATAGTCTCTCCAGCGTGTCCTGGGTCTGCCCCGGGGTCTCCTCCCGGTGGGACATGCCTGGAACACCTCCCTAGGGAGGCGTCCAGGAGGATCCGGTACAGATGCCCAAGCCACCTCAGCTGACTCCTCTCAATGTGAAGGAGCAGCGGCTCGACTCCGAGCTCCTCCCGGGTGACCGAACTCCTCACCCTATCTCTAAGGGAGCGTCCAGCCACCCTGCGGAGGAAACTCATCTCGGCCGCTTGTATCCGCAATCTTGTCCTTTCGGTCACTACCCAAAGTTCATGACCATAGGTGAGGGTAGGTGCGTAGATTGACCGGTAAATCGAGAACTGCGGACGCTGCACCGATCCGTCTGTCAATATCCCGCTCCATCGTTCCCTCACTCGTGAACAAGATCCCGAGATACTTGAACTCCTCCACCTGAGGCAGGACTTCTCCACCCACCCGGAGAAGGCACGCCACCCTTTCCCGGTGGAGAACCATGGCCTCGGTCTTGGAGGTGCTGATTCTCTTCCCTGCCGCGTCGCACTCGGCCGCAAACCGCCCCAGCGCATGCTGAAGGTCCCGTTCCGATGAAGCCAACAGGACAACGTCATCCGCAAAAAGCAGAGACGAAATCCTGTGGTTCCCAAACCGGATCCCCTCCGGCCCCTGGCTGCGCCTAGAAATCCTGTCCATAAAAATTATGAACAGGACCGGTGACAAAGGGCAGCCCTGCCGGAGTCCAACATGCACCGGGAACAAGTCTGACTTACTGCCGGCAATGCGAACCAGACTCCTGCTTCGATCATACAGCGTGTCAACCAAGACAGCCCTACGACATCCAGAGACTTGAGGTACTCGGGGCGAATCTCATCCACCCCCGGTGCCACTGAGGAGCTTACAAACCACCTCAGTGACCTCGGTTTGGGTGATGGATGAGCACGCCCCAGAGTCCCCACTCTCTGCTTCCTCAGTGGAAGGCATGTCAGTCGTGTTGAGGAGATCCTGGAAGTATTCCTTCCACCGTCCGACAATGTCCCCAGTCAAGGTCAACAGCTCCCCACCCGCACCTTAAACGGTGCCGGCAGAGTACTGCTTCCCCCCTCTGAGGCGCCGAACGGTCCTCCAGAATTTCCTTGAGGCCGACCGAAAGTCTTCCTCCATGGCCTCCCCGAACTCCTCCCAGACCCGGGTTTTTGCCTCCAGGACCGCCCGAGCCGCGGCTCGCTTGGCCTGCCGGTACCTATCTACTGCGTCAGGAGTCCCACCGGCCAACATAGCCCGGTAGGACTCCTTCTTCACTCTGACGGCATCCTGTACTTCGGGTGTCCACCACCGGGTTCTAGGATTGCCGCCACGACAGGCACCGGAGACCCTGCGACCACAACTTTGAGCCGCTGCGTCGACAATGGAGGCAGAGAACATGGTCCACTCGGACTCAATGTAGAACCCCCCCCCAGTAGAACAATGGAGTCCCCAGTTGGAGCACTATCAAGTACCCCTCCCAGGGACTCCAAGAAGGCCGGGTACTCCGCACTGCTGTTCGGCCCGTAGGCACAAACAACAGTGAGGGACCTTTCCCCGACCCGAAGGCGCAGGGAAGCGACCCTCTCGTTCACCGGGGTGAACTCCAACACATGGCGGCTGAGCTGGGGGGCTATAACCAAGCCCACACCAGCCAACCGCCTCTCACCCTGGGCAACTCCAGAGTAGTGGAGGGTCCAGCCCCTTTCAAGGAGCTGGGTTCCAGAGCCCAAGCTATGTGTGGAGGTGAGCCCGACTATCTCTAGCCGGTATCTCTCAACCTCACGCACAAGCTCCGGCTCCTTCCCCCCCAGCGAGGTGACATTCCATGTCCCTATACTGTGAGGGTTTTAGTCCAGGGATTGGGTCGTCGAGGCACCCCGCCTCGACTGCTACCCAGATCACAAGGCACTGGCCTGCCATGGTCCTTCTTGCGGGTGGTGGGCCTACGGGACGGCGGACCCGCGTCGCCGTTTCGGGCTGAGCCCGGCCGGGTCCCACGGGCAAAGACCCGGCCACCAGGCGCTCGCCAGCGAGCCCCAACCCCAGGCCTGGCTCCAGGGCGGGGCCCCGGTAACGCCGATCCGGGCGACGTAGCGGTCCTCTGATGTCTCCTCTTCATGACAGGCTTTGTGAACCGCTCTTAGTCTTAGTCTCACCTAGGACCTGTTTGCCATGGGAGACCCTACCAGGGGCGTAAGTGCCCCCGACAACATAGCTCCTAGGATCACTCGGCCACACAAACCCCTCCACCACAGTAAGGTAGCGGTTCAAGGAGGGGACTGGAAATCCACTTTGTATAAAATATCTGACAACCCTCATGGCTTTTTCTATTTATACCTTGTTCCTCATCAATAGAGCTAAATCATCCACGTTTGTTTTGACCCCATCCCGACTTGACTACTCAAAAATGTTTTATTTTTCTTATTCTGACATATTTCCAACCTTCTATTTGTATCTAAAGTCCTGGAAAAGGTAATTGCAGCTAGCCATGTGACCATTTATATAGAAATGATCTATCTGAAGTTTTTTCAGTGAGGGTTCACAATGCATCACAGAGCAACACACTCTCACTGAATCCGACGAACGGTCACGAACCTACTGACGCACAAGGTACCCTTCTGCGTCTCTTTCAGACGCAATAGGCTCCTATTGACTCCAATGTAATTCTGTCTGCAGCTATATTTGACGCTCAGAGCCCGCGAGCGGTTTCCTCATTCCTCTTTTTTTTCAAATTCATATACTTCAATTTAAAAGATGGTTTGATGACATTTCTAGCAAGAAATTTTCAGACACAAATAGAATACACCAAATTGTATGACAATGTAATCCCGTCTATATGTGACGCTCAGAGCAGTACTTCAATTTAAAAGTGTGGTTTGATGACATTTCTATAGCGAGAAATAGGCATTTTTTTCCCACAATCATCAACCTTCTTAAGGAGTGCATTTTCTATTGCTTCCGGTGATCCATAACAGTCCTCCAACCTTTGCCATACCATGCTCACACCTGCTGCTGCATTGTGGATGTGGACTGCTCGTATTCTCTTTGCATGCTCGGATGATTTTGGCCCGAGCCATTTACACAGTAGATCGAGCTCTTCCCTTGATGTTAGATTTAAGTCCTCTGTAGAACTGCAGAAAGATGCCTTCCAGGCCCAATAATTTTCAGGATGATCGTCGAAACTTAGCAGCCCAGAGCTTATCATTTCACGACGTATTAAATACTTGGCCAAATCTGTTGTAGATGATGAACTTGGCTCCTCATTTCTGGCTGTAGCACCGCTGTGTGGCTGAGGAGGTTGGTATCTACTGCTGAATGGTCTTGTATTGTGTGACTGCGTTTGGTGGCTGTAAGTGTCTTTGGATGGATTTGAATCGTGCAGGCGCTCTCGCTTTAGGTGGTCGGTGCTGAATGGAGTAGCATCGGCTCGTAGTTTGAATGTTTGCCGAACAGGGACGTCATAGAGTTCATCGTAGCTGATCTCGTTTGACTCCTCTTTACCTTCTATGCGCCTGTCTTCTCACTATTCTGGAAGTTTATTGCCGAGCGAGCTGCTTGGTGGGGCGGCTTCTGGGAAAGACTTGTGAGATCTGTAAAAACATGTCTGAAGAGGATCATGGGGAAGGCTTCACGAAGGAGTTGACAACCATGCTTGCTGAAATAGAGGCTGTGTTAAACTCCAGGCCTCTTTCTTATGTGGACAGTGATGCTTCAGAGCCCCAGCCACTACACCCTCTCATTTCCTGGTTGGGAAAAGACTAACTTCCTTACCACCAAAGACTATGCTTCCACCATCTCAGGCAACCAACGTGAGCAGAGAGGACATGGGCCGGAGAGGGAAGTACCGGCAGAAGTATCGGGCGGGAGAATGTTGTGAATTGTTTTATTAAAAGGGATTGAAACAGATAATTCATGTTTACTTAAAGCTGTAAGTTAAAATGTATAAGATGCACTATTTACATTATTTACAGTATTTACAGTTTATTTACATGTATTTACAGTTAAACTATTTACAGTAAAGTGAACATGTCCTGATAAACGTTAAATGGTCAATATTCTTATGTTAGTATCGAGATCGTACTGAAAATACCCTATTTCCGGTTTAAAGGGGAATGCTTTTATTTTGAAGTCTACAGGAAGTGATCGAGCGGGTGTTTACCGCTAACTTTGATTCTAACTGCGTGCTGAAGATGTCGAGGCAAGATCCGTTACTTTCTCCCGTTTTGTTTGAGGAGAATAAATGTTCAGTTTTAAAGACACACGTTCTGGTTATTGAGAAGAAGCTTCTGCTCCACAAAACTGCTATAACTTTTGAATGGTTTGACAGAGAATCCTGTGTGGTGTCATCAGACTTAGTTTTGAGTCCTTCACCTTTATTGCTTGCAAAATGAAGCAATGTACACAAATGGACAGCAGCCCGCCGTGGCACTCTCGACATTTCTGCGAGGAAATTGTCTAGTTATTATTATAAGCTTTCTAAGGTACTTCTATGTGAATCCTTTCAGTGCATTTCTGACATTAATTGATACAATCATTCATATTCAACAATGTTAAAGGATTCACAATGAATAAACATTCTAAAACATCACAGAGATGCATCATCAAAGTTCTATGATGTCATTAATGACATCACAATGGATCTGACCTCAGGTTATATATTAAGCAACATTTCCTTCAACAGGTTTACAGTGAGTATTCATCAGAGCATCACACTGAAATATTTCACCTCTGTAATTGAAACAAAGTGAAGAAATTTAAAAACTGACATGAATCATTGAAATTTGATTATTTTTCTTTCTCACATGTTTTCCAATGTGCAAATTGAGATGAACTTTCTACTTGTTTTTTATTTTAGTTTTTCTATGTTTCATGTTTTAAAGCAGTATAATGTAACTTTCAGCTTTTGTTGAGTTTGGCGGCTCCTTTGGACAAAAGCGGTAGTGCTTTAGCAGTAGTGTGGAAGGGTTTCTACCATCCACCTCCAAGTTACATAGTGCCAGTGAAGGCGACACAGACCCCTCAGACCATGACAGAGGTTCATTAAACCTGTTATAAGTTGATGTACCATCACAATGACTCTGGAAATATTAAATTAAGGTGGAAAAGTTACATTGTGCTGCTTTAAATATGAGGATCTGATCCAACATCAGAATAACATCACAGCAGATGAGCAGAAAACTGGACAAAATGCAAAACGGTTTGTAACGTCATCTCATCTATCATGTACGGTGGAACTTAAGTATGAGGTTTGTAAGGTAAACCCTCAGGTATGTGGATATAATCAGAATATTTTAGTCAATATTTTGGAGGAAACTGATGGTACATATTTAAACATGTTTCTTTTTCTTTCTTTCTTTTCTCAGGTTTACATTTGTTGGATCTCATAAAACACCAGAATATCAGGACATCAGATTATGAGAATAATGTAATATCAGCACGACAATAAGGTGATGAAACATTAACAAGTAAGAATGAAAAAAGTACAAAGAATGAGAGTCCCACCTGGTAAGTTGATCAGTATTATTATTTCATGTTTTTACTCATTTCTTCACTGGTTCTCACTGGGAGGATGTACCAGAACACTGGACTAACAGAACACTAATATGAAACGACACTGGAAGAAGGTAAATGTTTTTATCACATCAGACTGAAAATATGAAGGTAACTGGGTCAAATGAAGAACTGCAGTGGTAACGTAAAACACAAGCTTATTTAAGTATGAAGGTTTGAACTCAAATACAAGGCATGTACATGTCTGTTCCACCAATTTAAAATAAATCATCATCAAAAGGATGTTTTGCAAATCTAAAGTACCTGTATGGTTCTTTTTCTTTCTTTTCTCAGGTTCATACTCGGAGGAACGTGGTTTTTATTCTTTCTCTTGTTTCTCAGGTTTACATTTGTAGGATCTGACAGATCACCAGAACATCAGGACATTAACAGAATAACGGAAAACTTGGAGATAACTGGACCAAATTAAGTACTGCAGTGGTAACGTAAAACACAAACTATTCATTTCTGTCTGTGACACTGAATCAAACTGAGATGTAGTTTTCACTTGTGTGTTTTTTTTTCTTTTTTGTGTTTTTCTATGTTTCATGTTTTAAATATGAGGATCTGATCCAACACCAGAATAACAACACACCAAATTTGTAAAAAAAAAAAACTGGAGAAAAAGTAAGCAAATTCATCTTAAGAATACGGTAGAGAACAATTAGTAAATAATAATTATTATTATAAGCTTTCTAAGGTACTCCTAGGAATGTGAATCCTTTCGGTGCATTTCTGACATTAAGTATAATGTACAATACAATAATAATTAAATAAATAATAAAAGAGATAATTGTAATAGCAAGGAATAATTCACAGCCAAATACCATTGACCCCAAATTAGCTCCCTGATGTTGAAACTAGTTTATCTAAGAATTAAATTCAAAATCAGAGGGTATCACCTGCATCACACTGATCCACAGATAATACCCTGCCAAACACTATCCATGAGGCTAAATTAAACCTTCATTTATAACTCCTTTGTGCTTTGGTTACAATCTTAATTGGAAATTTCTCCCTGGATACTGTATATTAATGTTTTTATTTTTAATAACTATGTTTGTTTTTTGTTGCAGTTATTTTCAATAATCATTTTTAAAAACCTACAACAATGGCAGAGGACACATGAATGGAAAACAGAATAAAAAACATCTCACTGTACGACTTGGATCTGCTTCATTCTGGGTGAGATGTCAATAATGTTGTACACCTCATATATGACCTTATACTATATATACTATTATAATACCATATATACTTTTTTCTTTTCATTCATATCCATACATACTGTTTAATTTACCCATATCCACTACATATATAATACTGCTCTCCTGAGCTGGTGTGTTTTTATATTTAACTGCTAGAGTTAAGTCTGATTTCATTTACCCAAGCAAGTCTCTGTTTTACCTTTAATGGCTTTTTCTGGACTTGTTTTAAGGAAGCTTCACGAAGGGTTTTACAGGCATTTCCACACATTTCAGCGTGGGTTTAGAAAGTGTATAAGAGCATAAAGCCCTGGTCTCTGAGCCAGAATAGAAACTGCTGAAGATCATCATTCCACTGTTAGCACATGATTGGACGTTTTCATCCTGCCATCATTGTCAGATGACTGTACACATCAATGATCAATACATGACTGTGACATCACTGTTGTCTGCGGCGGTTTCCAGACTTATCAGGTGAAATCAAAGCTAAAAACCCTGTAAGATGTGTTTTATTACAGTCATCATTCTCTTATTCACTATTTTGTAATTTAAAGTAATTAAAAGTCTGCTTTCTTTTTTTTCTATGACATCATCACTGATATGAAGTAAAAACTAAACCAAAAACCCCAAATAATATGGTCATTAATTCTATTGAAGAAGATATGATGTCATCAAGTTATGATGTCATTAATTCCATTGAAGAAGATGTGATGTCATCAAGTTATGATGTCATTAATTCCATTAAAGAATATATGATGTCATCAATTCCATTAACCATTCCATTCCATCAACAAGCTTGTAACAGAGTTTATAAATAGAACTCCTTACTAGTTCTCATCACATCTTTTGACAATGCCACGCAGACGCAGACAGAGCTCTCGCCCCGTCCGCAGGCGCCGGAGAGTCCGTAGGACCCGCGTCGCCCGCAGACGCAGGAGAGTTGTCCGACGCAGACGCTGAAGGTCAACAGATGATGGAGGGAATCCTGAATGAATGATTTAAAAAAGGAAAAAATACATAAAAATAAATAATGAAAAAAAAAAATAAAGTAAAAAAAAAAACAAACCCAAACCCTGATCTCAGTCCCAGAAATATTGGAGAAATATTATAACTGACATGAATCATTGACATTTGATTATTTTTCTTTCTCACATGTTTTCAAGTTTGCAAATTTAGATGAACTTTCTACTTGTCTTTTATTTTTATTTTTTTCTATGTTTCATGTTTTAAATATGAGGATCTGATCCAACATCAGAATAACATCACAGCAGATGAGCAGAAAACTGGACAAAATGCAAAACGGTTTGTAACGTCATCTCATCTATCAGGTACGGTGGAACTTAAGTATGAGGTTTGTAAGGTAAACCCTCAGGTATGTGGATATAATCAGAATATTTTAGTCAATATTTTGGAGGAAACTGATGGTACATATTTAAACATGTTTCTTTTTCTTTCTTTCGTTTCTCAGGTTTACATTTGTTGGATCTCATAAAACACCAGAATATCAGGACATCAGATTATGAGAATAATGTAATATCAGCACGACAATAAGGTGATGAAACATTAACAAGTAAGAATGAAAAAAGTACAAAGAATGAGAGTCCCACCTGGTAAGTTGATCAGTTTTATTATTTCATGTTTTTACTCATTTCTTCACTGGTTCTCACTGGGAGGATGTACCAGAACACTGGACTAACAGAACACTAATATGAAACGACACTGGAAGAAGGTAAATGTTTTTATCACATCAGACTGAAAATATGAAGGTAACTGGATCAAATGAAGAACTGCAGTGGTAACGTAAAACACAAGCTTATTTAAGTATGAAGGTTTGAACTCAAATACAAGGCATGTTACCAATTCCACCAATTTAAAATAAATCATCATCAAAAGGATGTTTTGCAAATCTAAAGTACCTGTATGGTTCTTTTTTTTTCTTTTCTCAGGTTCATACTCGGAGGAACGTGGTTTTTATTCTTTCTCTTGTTTCTCAGGTTTACATTTGTAGGATCTGACAGATCACCAGAACATCAGGACATTAACAGAATAACGGAAAACTTGGAGATAACTGGACCAAATTAAGTACTGCAGTGGTAACGTAAAACACAAACTATTCATTTCTGTCTGTGACACTGAATCAAACTGAGATGTAGTTTTCACTTGTGTGTTTTTTTCTTTTTTGTGATTTTCTATGTTTCATGTTTTAAATATGAGGATCTGATCCAACACCAGAATAACAACACACCAGATTTGTAAAAAACTGGATAAAAAGTAAGCAAATTCATCTTAAGAATGTGGTAGAGAACAATTAGTAAATAATAATAATTATTATAAGCTTTCTAAGGTACTCCTAGGAATGTGAATCCTTTCAGTGCATTTCTGACATTAATTGATACAATCATTCATATTCAACAATGTTAAAGGATTCACAATGAATAAACATTCTAAAACATCACAGAGATGCATCATCAAAGTTCTATGATGTCATTAATGACATCACAATGGATCTGACCTCAGGTTATATATTAAGCAACATTTCCTTCCTCAGGTTTACAGTGAGTATTCATCAGAGCATCACACTGAAATATTTCACCTCTGTAATTGAAACAAAGTGAAGAAATTTAAAAACTGACATGAATCATTGAAATTTGATTATTTTTCTTTCTCACATGTTTTCCAATGTGCAAATTGAGATGAACTTTCTACTTGTTTTTTATTTTAGTTTTTCTATGTTTCATGTTTTAAAGCAGTATAATGTAACTTTCAGCTTTTGTTGAGTTTGGCGGCTCCTTTGGACAAAAGCGGTAGTGCTTTAGCAGTAGTGTGGAAGGGTTCCTACCATCCACCTCCAAGTTACATAGTGCCAGTGAAGGCGACACAGACCCCTCAGACCATGACAGAGGTTCATTAAACCTGTTATAAGTTGATGTACCATCACAATGACTCTGGAAATATAAAATTAAGGTGGAAAAGTTACATTGTGCTGCTTTAAATATGAGGATCTGATCCAACATCAGAATAACATCACAGCAGATGAGCAGAAAACTGGACAAAATGCAAAACGGTTTGTAACGTCATCTCATCTATCAGGTACGGTGGAACTTAAGTATGAGGTTTGTAAGGTAAACCCTCAGGTATGTGGATATAATCAGAATATTTGAGTCAATATTTTGGAGGAAACTGATGGTACATATTTAAACATGTTTCTTTTTCTTTCTTTTGTTTCTCAGGTTTACATTTCTTGGATCTCATAAAACACCAGAATATCAGGACATCAGATTATGAGAATAATGTAATATCAGCACGACAATAAGGTGATGAAACATTAACAAGTAAGAATGAAAAAAGTACAAAGAATGAGAGTCCCACCTGGTAAGTTGATCAGTTTTATTATTTCATGTTTTTACTCATTTCTTCACTGGTTCTCACTGGGAGGATGTACCAGAACACTGGACTAACAGAACACTAATATGAAACGACACTGGAAGAAGGTAAATGTTTTTATCACATCAGACTGAAAATATGAAGGTAACTGGATCAAATGAAGAACTGCAGTGGTAACGTAAAACACAAGCTTATTTAAGTATGAAGTTTTGAACACAAATACAAGGCATGTACATGTCTGTTCCACCAATTTAAAATAAATCATCATCAAAAGGATGTTTTGCAAATCTAAAGTACCTGTATGGTTCTTTTTCTTTCTTTTCTCAGGTTCATACTCGGAGGAACGTGGTTTTTATTCTTTCTCTTGTTTCTCAGGTTTACATTTGTAGGATCTGACAGATCACCAGAACATCAGGACATTAACAGAATAACGGAAAACTTGGAGATAACTGGACCAAATTAAGTACTGCAGTGGTAACGTAAAACACAAACTATTCATTTCTGTCTGTGACACTGAATCAAACTGAGATGTAGTTTTCACTTGTGTTTTTTTTTTCTTTTTTGTGTTTTTCTATGTTTCATGTTTTAAATATGAGGATCTGATCCAACACCAGAATAACAACACACCAAATTTGTAAAAAAAAAAAAACTGGAGAAAAAGTAAGCAAATTCATCTTAAGAATACGGTAGAGAACAATTAGTAAATAATAATTATTATTATAAGCTTTCTAAGGTACTCCTAGGAATGTGAATCCTTTCGGTGCATTTCTGACATTAAGTATAATGTACAATACAATAATAATTAAATAAATAATAAAAGAGATAATTGTAATAGCAAGGAATAATTCACAGCCAAATACCATTGACCCCAAATTAGCTCCCTGATGTTGAAACTAGTTCATCTAAGAATTAAATTCAAAATCAGAGGGTATCACCTGCATCACACTGATCCACAGATAATACCCTGCCAAACACTATCCATGAGGCTAAAGTAAACCTTCATTTATAACTCCTTTGTGCTTTGGTTACAATCTTAATTGGAAATTTCTCCCTGGATACTGTACATTAATGTTTTTATTTTTAATAACTATGTTTGTTTTTTGTTGCAGTTATTTTCAATAATCATTTTTAAAAACCTACAACAATGGCAGAGGACACATGAATGGAAAACAGAATAAAAAACATCTCACTGTACGACTTGGATCTGCTTCATTCTGGGTGAGATGTCAATAATGTTGTACACCTCATATATGACCTTATACTATATATACTATTATAATACCATATATACTTTTTTCTTTTAATTCATATCCATACATACTGTTTAATTTACCCATATCCACTACATATATAATACTGCTCTCCTGACCTGGTGTGTTTTTATATTTAACTGCTAGAGTTAAGTCTGATTTCATTTACCCAAGCAAGTCTCTGTTTTACCTTTAATGGCTTTTTCTGGACTTGTTTTAAGGAAGCTTCACGAAGGGTTTTACAGGCATTTCCACAAATGTCAGCGTGGGTTTAGAAAGTGTATAAGAGCAAAGCCCTGGCCTCTGAGCCAGAATAGAAACTGCTGAAGATCATCATTCCACTGTTAGCACATGATTGGACGTTTTCATCCTGCCATCATTGTCAGATGACTGTACACATCAACGATCAATACATGACTGTGACATCACTGTTGTCTGCGGCGGTTTCCAGACTTATCAGGTGAAATCACAGCTAAAAACCCTGTAAAACAGGGATATTCAATTGGCGGCCAGCGGGCCACATGCGGCCTGCCAGGAGCTTTTATGTGGCCCCTGGTCATATTTCAAAAAAGGGGGTGTTTGTTGAATTTTTTTTTTTTTTTTTTTTTTTTTTTATAATAGTGATGCACCGAATGTTCGGCCGAAAATAGCAAAAAAAAACACTTTCGGTGTTCGGTGGAATAAGTGGCGAAAAAACCGAACAGTTAATAACAGCTGCGCGTAATTTTGTTGGCCTGCTGCACACCGCTGGCTGACGAGCAGCCTTGAGATACAGGCAGATACACAGGCAGACAGACATGCCGGGAATGCGTTCACACAAGGTGCAATTTTTATTTGTAATGTGTGCAGAGAATGCATATCGCATTTAAATTTAAGATGCTTGGTAGCCTTTTTTTAGTTGGTTAACGATGCATAGTGTTTGTACATGTTAATCTCTGTTGGAGATGTTTTTTACTTCGGATTTTTTGCCAGTGTTGCACAGTGTTAATGTTTGTCACATTATTATTAACCTCCGTTGTATAGAGGACTTGTTTACATCATTAGGCTTCTAGGATTGGCCTGAATTTTTTTTCATTTGAATAAGTGAGGACTTTGCATTTCAGATGGAACTTCTAAGCCTCCTATAATTCGTGATTGTTTTGTTTTGCTGATATAATGCACAGATGTGTAATTAATAAAGGAGTTTATGGTTAACATTTTGGTTGCTTATTTATAACATCAAACTGGCTACTATGGACTGAAATGCTTGTGCTCAATGCTTAATATAATATTCAAATAAGGAAATCTTGGTGGAAAGTGGTGCTTTGTCATTATGGCGTGTTTTATTAAAAGTAGGTCAATATCAATTTCGTTTGCACAATGCATGGTTTCAAAATGAACTTGCATTCAAAATAATATTTCTTTATCTGAATATTATATTTAACATTCACAATTACTAAATCTGGAGACAATTAATACATAATTCATATGTAAACTAGATATATTAAAATGTATAATACAAATGTATTATATTTAAATAAGTCTTCGTCTTTGAGTGCAAAATACATTTTGAAAACCCCCACATTTTCAAATTGTGCGGCCCTCTCCATACAGTCCTTTTGCAGATGTGGCCCCCGGCCGAATCTAGTTGAATACCCCTGCTGTAAGATGTGTTTTATTACAATCATCATTCTCTTATTCACTATTTTGTAATTTAAAGTAATTAAAAGTCTGCTTTCTTTTTTTTCTATGACATCATCACTGTTATGAAGTAAAACTAAACCAAAAACCCCAAATAATATGGTCATTCCATTGAAGAATATATGATGTCATCAAGTTATGATGTCATTAATTCCATTGAAGAATATATGATGTCATCAAGTTATGATGTCATTAATTCCATTGAAGAAGATATGATGTCATCAAGTTATGATGTCATTAATTCCATTGAAGAATATATGATGTCATCAAGTTATGATGTCATTAATTCCATTGAAGAATATATGATGTCATCAATTCCATTAACATTCCATTCCATCAACAAGCTTGTAACAGAGTTTATAAATAGAACTCCTTCTTACTAGTTCTCATCACATCTTTTGACAATGCCACGCAGACGCAGACAGAGCTCTCGCCCCGTCCGCAGGCGCCGGAGAGTCCGTAGGACCCGCGTCGCCCGCAGACGCAGGAGAGTTGTCAGACGTAGACGCTGAAGGTCAACAGATGATGGAGGGAATCCTGAAAGAATTATTTAAAAAAGGAAAAAAATACAGAAAAATAAATAATGAAAAAAAAAAATAACGTAAAAATGAATGTGAATGTGAGGTAGGACACTAGAACTTACTGTCTCAAGTCTCTTTAACCACAGAGGGACTAAAACTCTCACCCTTCTTATCCGAAGTCAGATGCCTTGTCCTTTAGGACGTGTGGTCCACCAATGGCTTCTGTTTCTCATTCCAGCATGTCACACCTCTAAAGGTCTGACTGTTTTGATGTCTGAGACGAGGTAAGTGAGAGGTTGTGGAGGCCCTGTGGCTTAGTTGGTCAAAGCACCTGTCTAGTAAACAGGAGATCCTGGGTTCAAATCCCAGCAGAGCCTCTAAACTCATCTGTCTTTGGATGAGAAAAAGATTATAGAGGTCTCATTCATTCATGGTTCAACCATGGTGGTGAAATGGAAAAATGACATGTAGCTTAAAAAAAAGAAAGGCACATTGAACGTTTCTTACCCAAAGTTAATTCACACATTCAAGTCTTAAAGTTCTTCTAAGAGATGTGGACTGCTTGAGAGGGAGGTAATGTCTGGTTCTTCTCCTTTTAGTCACTTTAATGCTATGCTGTTCTTCACTCGTGCCACAAGGTGGGGTATTCCTCCAATTCTTCTTGACCAAATGTGTATTTCTTTACGTGGTGTTTCTGACAGTCACTAACTTTCCAAGTTTGACCTCACTTAAAAAGGTCTCTACTTGGTTTGGGAGCGAGGCCGGCTCTACGCAGGGGCAAGAGGGGGCGGAGCCCCCTTAAATAAATGTGTTGCCCCCTCAAATCAAAATTTTAGAAGTTGAGAAAGCACATTTTAATATACTCACAAAATTAATATACATTACAAGTTGACAAAATTATCTGCAGTAGCGGAAAAATCCGCTGAAAAAGGGGCACACACGACACAGTGTCGGCTCCCCTCTCATCTCTCTGTTCCTCCGCTGTGCCCTGTGTCTCCGCAGCACAGACGCACACACACACACACACACCCCTCAGCCCTCAGTAAACATCCAATCACTGTTGCAGTATGCAAATGAGCCCAGACGTAGCCTGACATTGTAGTGTCAGGTTTCAGCACGGCCCATGGAGTGGGTTAGACTTCGAAGAAACAGCAGCATTATTGAGAAGTCTATCACAAATAACTTGGACATGGATGAGTTTGTGAGAGTTTTTGCAAAGGGAAACAGGAGACTGCTGTTGTAGAGTGGAGTGGAGAGAAAAAGAAGAGTGGAGAGGAGTGAGAGAAATGAGAGAGGAGTGGAGAAAAAGGAGTTTTTTGAGCTGTTAAACTGCCAACAAAAAAAAAATGTTCTACTGTATATCTGTTGTGTTTTATAAATTTGTTTGAGAAGATTTTTTATTATTATTCATAAGACTACCTTTCAGTTTTGTAAATATTGACTATAGTCTGTGAAGTCCTACTTTAGGTTAACATATATTTGAGAATTAGGCCATCCAGTTAAGATAAATGTTGTTGGTTGATAAAATCTGGATGAAGGATGTTTTGTTTTATTTTATTTTATTTTATTCATTTATTTTATTTTTACTTTTCAGTTTCCCCCCCTGAGGGAATTAATGAATGAATTATTTTATTTTCGTGTCCGGACATTTAAATGACCCATCCCTCATGGGATTACACAGACACATTAATTACATTAAAAAAAAAATACAAAAAGAATACACCCACAGAAATACCGACCCACACGCACACAGCCCCCCCATACCCAGGTCCATAATTAGATCATATCATAACTCACTCCACAACAGCCAATACCAACCCTTACAGACAATTGAACCAATCCATACAATAATAATATGCTGTCCATGTCACAGAGAAACACACAAATTGAGGATTTTATCCCATATAAGTTACCTTTCTCCTTCTATCCCAGGCTTTAAATAAAAATTCAGAAAAACAAAACTATTTTCAAAAAGTTATTCAATTAAAACGCCTTCCTCCATACTTAACAGATCTAAATCAGGATTATAAATTCTTTCAAACAAAATGTGACGTAAATCATGATATAAAGGACAATATAAAAGAAAAGGAATTTCACTCTCCACCACATTTAACTCACAGTACTGACATATCCTATTTTCTTCAGGTTCACCTCTATATCTTCCTGTTTCAATATGCAGGGGTAATATACCACACCTTAACTGTGCACAGAGTGATCTCTTACTTTTAGCCAGATTATAATTAACATATTTTTCACATTCGTACTTTTTCTTAAATAAACAATAAGTTCGCAGTTTTGGCTTCTGCAGGATTTCTTTTACCCATAGTTGTGTATATTTAGACTGAATATGGTCATGAAATTCCTCTATCACTACCTTTTTCATTTGAAAATAATGTTCTTCAAGTCCTCCCTCTTCTAATAAATCAAGTATTTCTGAGGCCCATTCACCACCAACTGAAAAATCCCAAAGAAAAACTTAGGGATTGCCACCTTATTGTGGTCAGGGGGTTAGCGTGCCTCAGTGACCTTAAGAGCTATACCAGCAGGAGCTTAGTCTTCAGGTGGGACACCCAAGTTGGACAGGTCTGAAGGTAGAGGCCTGACAAAGTGCAATCCGCTTCTCCAGGTTGGGGTTGGACACATAGCAAAAGACCCATTTCAATTAAGAAAGCATCGTTACTATAAGCACAGAAAAAAAAGTGGTGGAGCATGATGTGTACACATGATGCCCCCTTCACATTTCTGACTGCCCCCTCATATATGCATGCCTAGAACCGGCCCTGTTTGGGAGACTGTGCAAGTAACTCAAGATGTTGTAAACCAGGCCTGGATCAAACATGCACATACATACATACGTACATACGTACATGCGAAAAAGAAAGACTCACCACGAAGGCCGGTTAGCTCAGAACGTCAGATTCTGGTGCTAATAACACCAAGGTCATGGGGTCAGTCCCCATACTGGCCAAACTGTTTACCACTGAATCTCGGGTTATTGTTGAAAGTTTCAGATTATAAAGATTGTATTTTGACCTGTCCAGGGGTCTGTCTCTCACCTGAAAATGAGCTGGGATAGGCTCCAGCAGACCCCTGTGACCCTGCAAAGAATATAGCGGGTTTAGATAATGGATGGATGTACCATCAAGTACTTTCAGTACTAATCAGTTAGCTGGGCTAGAGCTGTGGTGGTTGAATGACACTCTCTGTATGCATGCTGTGAACTTGTGATCAGATTATTTATGATCAGAGGTGTCAAAAGTATTCACATTCATTACTCAGGTAGAAGTATAGATACTAGAGTTTAAAAATACTCCTGTAGAAGTTGAAATATAAACTCAAGTTTTTTACTCAAGTAAAAGTATAAAAGTACTGGTTTCAAAACTACTTAAAGTATAAAAGTAAAAGTAATGTAAGGGGGAAAAAGCCATTAAGGACAAAAGCCATTGAAAATGAATATATCTTAGTATAATGCAAATATATTAAAGAACCATATATGTGTACTATTGAGCATTAACATGTGTTTCAGAGAGCAGGAGATATGATTACTAGTTGCCTATAAGTATTATAATGGTGCAAAAAGTCAAACTTCAGAGGCATGTTATCATTTATCCTAACCTTTATTGGAATGTACATCCAAGTTTAGTTGCAGGAATCTGAGGGAACGGATGTAAGAACAAAACTGGACAAGAACATCTGAAACAACCACAACCACGGTTGCTGCAACATGGACAAACCATGGTTTGTCCATGTTGCAGCATCCTTTGCCGGACACCGGAACCTGCAGGTGGTCGTGGGTGGCTTGTAGCTTGCATTACGGAGCACAAGTCTTTCCCCGACCCTGCACCCCAACCTGGGACTTGCTGATTGGGCCGGAGCTTCGGGAGCTGCGTGCTGGCCTGCGGTCCCCACCCCTGGTCATCCCGTTGCTGGCCCCCCCTTCTCCTCCCTTTTCTCTCTTTTGTCCATGTTGCAGCATCCTTTGCCGGACACCGGAACCTGCAGGTGGTCGTGGGTGGCTTGTAGCTTGCATTACGGAGCACAAGTCTTTCCCCGACCCTGCACCCCAACCTGGGACTTGCTGATTGGGCCGGAGCTTCGGGAGCTGTGTGCTGGCCTGCGGTCCCCACCCCCGGTCATCCCGTTGCTGCTTCCACCTGCCTGCTGTGCTGTTGCCGTCCCTGACCCACCAGTCTGGCCCTCGGCAGGAGGGTCCCCCCTGATGAGCCTGGTCCTGCTCAAGGTTTCTTCCCTCCTAAAGGGGAGTTTTTCCTTGCCACTGTTTGGCTTAAGGTTTTTCTCCCACTAGGGGAGTTTTTACCTGCCATTGTTTATGTAATAACTGCTCGGGGGTCATGTTCTGGGTATGGGTCTCTGTAAAGCGTCTAGAGACAACTCTGTTGTATTAGACGCTATATAAATAAAATTGAATTGAATTGAATTGAACCAAATTCACTCTATCCGGATGGAGCAATTTAACTGGATAGGTTCTTTTTAAAGGCCGAAATGAAATAGAGGAATGAGGCTGTTTTTTTTTAAAATGTAAAGAGTAAAAAGTACAGATAATTGCGTGAAAATGTAAGGAGTAAAAGTAAAAAGTCGTCGGAAAAATAATTACTCCAGTGAAGTATAGATAACCAAAATTTCTACTTAAGTAAGGTAACAAAGTATTTGTACTTTGTTACTTGACACCTCTGTTTATGATAAAATAATTTTGGATTGGATTAAAAACTATCTTTTCTAACAATTTGCCTAACACAGGAAGTATGCTTATTGGACGGTTGTTAGCATCTGTGAAGTTAGATTTATTGACCTTTGGTATTGGAATTATCTTAGCCTCTTTCCAAATTCTTGATCAAACCCCGTTAGTAAAACATCTATTGAAGATGTAACAAATGGGAGTTGATATGTAAGCTACAGCAAGTCGTAGCAGTTTACCATCTAGGTTGTCTGTTCCAGCAGGTTTTTCAATTAGCAGAGATAGTAATAGTTTATTTATGTCAGGGACAGCAATCTGGACAAAGTCAAACTTACAGTTCTTATGTGGTAACAGTGACCACTCAGATCCTACAGCTTTTTCCCGAAGGATGGTCGCCCCTCTCCCATTGCGCAAAGCATGTTTGTGGAGAACCTGGTGCTAAATCACTTGCAGACGACCTGATTCTGGGTCAGGGTTTCGTGCGTAGCAGAGCAGCTACCTCGCTGCGATCTATTGAAAGTCAGCCCTCGATCCAAGCTTTTGTCGGCCGGTCCTGGCACTTGGTTTGGGAGATTGTGCATGTAACTCAAGATGTTGTAAACCAGGCCTGGATCAAACATGCACATACGTACATACGAAAAAGAAAGACTCACCATGAAGGCCAGTTAGCTCAGAACGTCAGAGCCTGGTGCTAATAACACCAAGGTCATGGGTTCAGTCTCCATACTGGCCAAACTGTTTACCACTGAAACTCGGGTTATCGTTGAAAGTTTCAGATTATAAAGATTGTATTTTGACCTGTCCAGGGGTCTGTCTCTCGCCTGAAAATTAGCTGGGATAGGCTCCAGCAGACCCCTGTGACCCTGCAAAGAATATAGTGGGTATAGATAATGGATGGATGGATGGATGTACCATCAAGTACTTTCAGTACTAATCAGTTAGCTGGGCTAGAGCTGTGGTGGTTGAATGACACTCTCTGTATGCATGCTGTGAACTTGTGATCAGATTATTTATGATCAGAGGTGTCAAAAGTATTCACATTCATTACTCAGGTAGAAGTATAGATACTAGAGTTTAAAAATACTCCTGTAGAAGTTGAAATATAAACTCAAGTTTTTTACTCAAGTAAAAGTATAAAAGTACTGGTTTCAAAACTACTTAAAGTATAAAAGTAAAAGTAATGTAAGGGCGAAAAAAGCCATTAAGGACAAAAGCCATTGAAAATGAATGTATCTTAGTATAATGCAAATATATTAAAGAAGCATATATGTGTACTATTGAGCAGTAACATGTGTTTCAGAGAGCAGGAGATATGATGACTAGTTGCCTATAAGTATTGTAATGGTGCAAAAAGTCAAACTTCAGAGGCATGTTATCATTTATCCTAACCTTTATTGGAATGTACATCCAAGTTTAGTTGCAGGAATCTGAGGGAACGGATGTAAGAACAAAACTGGACAAGAACATCTGAAACAACCACAACTAAACTCACTCTATCCGGATGGAGCAATTTAACTGGATAGTTTCTTTTTAAAGGCCGAAATGAAATAGAGTAACAAGGCTGTTTTTAAAATGTAAGGAGTAAAAAGTACAGATAATTGCGTGAAAATGTAAGGAGTAAAAGTAAAAAGTCGTCGGAAAAATAATTACTCCAGTGAAGTATAGATAACCAAAATTTCTACTTAAGTAAGGTAACAAAGTATTTGTACTTTGTTACTTGACACCTCTGTTTATGATAAAATAATTTTGGATTGGATTAAAAACTATCTTTTATAATAATTTGCTTAAGACAGGAAGTATGCTTATTGGACGGTTGTTAGCATCTGTGAAGTTAGATTTATTGACCTTTGGTATTGGAATTATCTTAGCCTCTTTCCAAATTCTTGATCAAACCCCGTTAGTAAAACATCTATTGAAGATGTAACAAATGGGACTGCAGAGTGCTGCCCGCGGGCTGCGGAGCGCTGTCCATGGTACCACATACACGAGGCATGTGTTGGAAAAGTTTCTAAGTCCCTACACGGGCTGCAGAGTGCTGTCCGCAGTACCACGGGCACGAGGTCCCCCGGGGGTACCAGGGGCCTCTCCTCCATGCCCGTGGGCTGGGCTCTATCACTCAGGGGTGGCCGGTCGGAGGGGTGCGTAAGTGCGGGTCCCCGGGCTCGGCCGGAGCTCCGGGTTGAGGGCTTTGGCTCCCGGTGTGGGGTCTGGCTGGGGTGCAGTGCGGTGGTTGGCGGGGATGGGTGTGGTGTTTCCCGGGGATGTGTGTGGGGTCCCTGGAGGTGCTGGGAGGTCATGGGGGTCCCTGTGGCCGGGGTGCAGTCCAGGAGTTTCCGGCTAGGGTTAGGGTTAGGTAACCCCAGTCCGGCTGGGGTCCGGCCGGGTCTCTGTGGGTCGGCCTGGGTCCCCCTGACCCCGGTGGTGTAGTGGTCCCTGAAGAAGTGGGTATACTCTCAATTTATGCCCCAATTTTTATTTTTTTTTTAAACGGCCTGTCCAGCAAAGGATAAACGCCCTGTGTTATAAACAGTGACATGTAAGACTACTTCTGCATATTTAATTTACCCAAAAATGGGCCAGTAGTATTTGCACATTGTCACTTAATTTCTGCTGCTTCACTTCAGGGAGTAAGGATCATTATGAAATTAACATTAGCCACAGAAGAGGTGCAGATTTTGCAATCAATACTGGCCCACAGACTATAGGGTGAGACAACTACATAATTATGCATTTTGAGTGAATTATTCCTTATTCCTTAGTCAATCCACACATGAAAATTTGACAACTATTCTCTCACCTTTCAAGTAGTTTCTTTTGTAAACTGTCTCTTGGAACAGCTGATTTGCAACAGATAGTGTAGGCCAGAGTATGCCACTATTATAAAATTAACATTATTTGTCAAGGAGCAGTTTGCAGATATTACTGGTCCTACACAGGCGGCCTAATGCATGAATATAACATATATTTAACATGAGGCAAACATGGTGTTTCAGTCAGATATTAGTTTATTCTTAACATTCAAATAATTCAACAATATATTCAACAAACAATGTTACAAAATAACAATATTTAGTTAACAATGAACACAAATATATACATTTTACAACATATTCATGAAAACCACAGTGAAATACTCTCTCAATCCAATGCTGGGTTTCTAAATAAGTGTTCACAGTTGGTTCAAGGCACTTCAGGTAGGAACTTAGGTATGTAGTTCAATATACTTATGAACTGTAAACATCAAAAAACTGATTTTGAACACAAGATTTATTGTCAGTGCAGGTTTTTAAACCTGTTAACAGCCTGTCTACCCCTGTACTACAGTATATTCCAGACAGACTTGCTTTCTGCAGGGGTTTTCACACTGCACTGTCTAGAACGCACAGAAGAGGCAGCACGGTGGCTCTTCACCCCAGGTCCTTGTAGGACAGCCCTCTTGTCTGTGCCTATATTGTTCATAAGGCTAAAGTTCCTCTCACACTCTGCTGTGCTGACAGGGAATGTTTGCAGCATCCTTTGCCGGACACCGGAACCTGCAGGTGGTCGTGGGTGGCTTGTAGCTTGCATTACGGAGCACAAGTCTTTCCCTGACCCTGCACCCCAACCTGGGACTTGATGATTGGGCTGGAGCTTCGGGAGCTGCGTGCTGGCCTGCGGTCCCCACCCCTGGTAATCCCGTTGCTGCTTCCACCTGCCTGCTGTGCTGTTGCCGTCCCTGACCCACCAGTCTGGCCCTCGGCAGGAGGGTCCCCCCTTATGATCCAGGTCCTGCTCAAGGTTTCTTCCCTCCTAAAGGGGAGTTTTTCCTTGCCACTGTTTGGCTTAAGGTTTTTCTCCCACTAGGGGAGTTTTTACCTGCCATTGTTTATGTAATAACTGCTCGGGGGTCATGTTCTGGGTATGGGTCTCTGTAAAGCGTCTAGAGACAACTCTGTTGTATTAGACGCTATATAAATAAAATTGAATTGAAAAATTGAATTGTTTTCATACAGTTCATGAGTGGTTTTATGTCTTTGGGCTCACTGTTGGGCTCTTCCAGTAGGTCCCGCATCCCATTCAGTGCTTGGTCTGTGCACAAGTTAAATCGTTTGCACAGTCGCTTAACTTGTTCTTCACCATGGCGGATACTGGGGTTTGATGGCCATTTACTCTGATCAAGGATGCTGAGGTCCTTGATGGTCTCATCTTCCAAAGACAAGATTGTTCACAAGGCTTTGTAAGAACTGGCCTGGATTGATAGACTTGAGCTTTGCATTTCTTTTCAAGGCTATAGACCGATACTCCCCACTCTCTTTTGAATGGTTAGCACTCTGGACTTTGACTCCAGTAATCTGAGTTCAAATCTCAGTGGAACCTGTCAGTCTTCTACACAACCAGGTATCAAGGTTTTACCCACATGATGTTGAAGTATCAATCCACGAGGCTCCACCTCAAAAAACAACACGGGGAAATGGAAACATGGACACCATTAGACCTGCTTTAGGGGCTGGAGTTTCCCTAAAATGTCCCTAAGAACCCTTAAATATGTGATGAATGTATCTAATATCATGAGTATGTTCTTGAATGATGTTTATACAGTCGTTTTCAGCTAGTGATGCTAATGATGGTCACTGATCAATACGAAGGATCATTTCCAACAGTTGTTTCCCTTCACAGTTCCAAACAAATCTGATCAATTTTAAGAGATAATCAGAAAGAAATCAGTCTTAGAAGAGATCTGCTTCATTCATATCTGAGAGAATTGTGCTGGGTCACATGATGTCATTTAAACTGGTTAGTTAGTTGACAGAGTTGTAGGATTTTTGACACTGTCAGAAGGTTTGAAAGGAGTGACGCCGTCCCCCAAAGTCACGGACTGTGTGGCGGAGTCACATCCTGGTTAAACAGCAGAGTGGTGCAGCGGAAGCGTGCTGGGCCCATAACCCAGAGGTAGATGGATGGAAACCATCCTCTGCTACTTAAGACTTCCTCTCATACATGACATTCCTGTGAGAGATTAACTGAAATCTATCCAGAGCTTTTTGCAAACAAGGAAGTGGATGTATGATCTATGAACATACTGCACTGACTGTTGATGAAAATGCATTGCATCAAAATCTTTAAAAAAAATGAGGATATAAATATGTCTCAAACTGATAAAGTAAAACCAACCATTTTAAAATAAAGGCTCTAAATTGTCTTGTTCTGAAGATTCACACACGCACGCACGCACGCACGCACACACACACGCACACACACACGCACACACACAGCTGACAGGTTGTTGTGGCTGAGTGGTTAAGGCGATGGACTAGAAATCCATTGGGGATTCCCAGGTTCGAATCCTGCCAACAATGAGTGTACAGGCAGATTCTAGTTAGCAGTAGGCTATGGTTTACTCCGGTCCGAGTCCCAAACTCTGTTGTTCTTAAAAAATCCAATGGAATCCAAGTTATGAAAAACAAAAATAAATTTATTTACAAACTCACTAATCCACAAGAACATTCAATTCAGTTTACGACAGGCTACGGGTAAGAAACCGTGTCGCTCCACTGCTACTCAACTCTGTACTGACTCTGTAGCTGAAAAACTCTTAACTGACTGGAGAGCTCAGCAGCAGCTCTTAAAGGTACAGCGTCACTAAATAAACACAAACCAAACAGTGTATTCCAGTTCTATGGTTAACCTAAACACATTCAATTAGCATCAATCTAAAATGATTACTAATAAATATGCAAATTTGAGATCCAAATTACAACATAAACCATATCTACTGTAATTACAAAACCAAAAGAAAACTTATCATTGCCCCATACAACGAGTAATGTTTGAATGTGCAAGAGACTGCCTAATCTTCAGTTATTAACCATATCCAGTTCTGTCTTTCTAAAGTAATCAGTTGGATTCCCTTGAGGTACATTTTGTATTTTCTACCCAGCATGGTAATACCCATGGATGATTTTTAATGTTACCACAACAGGACAACTTATATGAAGTCATACATTTATTTCTAACATGAATGATTTGAAGATAGGATTTTTTTTCATTACGCCCGCCATTTTCAAAGCATGCAAGTTTCCGTAGTGTAGTGGTTATCACGTTCGCTTAACACGCGAAAGGTCCCCTGTTCCAAACTGGGTGGAAACATGTATGACTTTGCAATAATATTATTTGGATCTTGGAAAACCACTCTAGTCCTCTTCTTGGTGCTCAGGACAGGAAGGTCGACCATCTCTTTCTCACATTGGGACTTATGCAGAAATGAATTTCGTTGCAGTTCCACAACTGACCAAAAGCCAGTCATTCTCCATTTACCTACACTTTAAAATGTCCAACTTTACAGGAAAAAAAGAAACAGAGAGATTTTTTACTCGTCATGCCAGCCGTTTTCAAAACATGTCACCATGTTTTTTAACAGTAATTTTGTTGGGTATTCCCCAGATCCTGCAGACACTCTGGCCTCCTGCGTCTCTGGTTCAACACAGGGTTGTTAGATATGCCCAAGTGTCTGATCTTTACCTGCTCATAGTCTATATGTGGAAGGTGGCCAAGGCGCTGGGCATTTCCTCCCGCTGAAGCAGTTCATGCTGTAAATGTGACGGGGCACTTTGCTGCCACTCTGTGTCCACAGTTCCTGTAGAGCAATTTTCACCTGTACGTCATCCCAGAGCTCCTTGTCCTCTCTCAAAACCAGAGAAGTGTGTGCAGAGTACAAACATGTACAAAATATGACTGTTGTGTTGCTAATACAAAGACACAACGTACAAGCACATGTTAAACGCTTTCATAACCAGCTTTCTCTAAGACAATGGTACTGCTTTTGGAAATGCCATAACACATGAGGAAGCAGAAGTTTCTGTGCATGGTTCAAAGAGACCACAAGGTGGCGCTAAAGCGCCACATAAACAAGCAGCAGTCCATGTCAGCTAAACCACGATGTTGAATATTAAGTCATTTACATATAAAGATGGTTTTCCTCTCCCATAGTATGTCTGATTAAAGGCTGATATACACTCCTTTCATACTGAGTATGGTTCAGTATGAATTATAGCTCGTAAAAATAAGCAATAGACAAAGCATTAAGTCTTGTGACCCATTGGTTTCTGAAAAGTGGTTCTGAAACCCATTTTTCTTCGTACGTGACACAGCCATGTTGCATGGGAAGCTGACTGGAACCAAAAGTGGAAATCAGTCGACCTCTTTACTCTGGCTGCATATCTGTCAGAGGACAGACTTTTAAAGTTCTGATGCTGGTCTATAAAGCTCTGAATGGTTTGGGACCAAAATACATCAGTGACCCCCTGACCAAGTATGAACCTTCCAGACCCCTCAGGTCATTGGATCCAATTCAGAGTCAGAACCAGACACAGAGAAGCTGCATTCAGCTTCTATGCTATATGACAGGAGTCACACTGGATGCAGCAGTACAGGAGCTCTTGATCAATTTTTGTTAAATTAGTTTCATTGGCTACCAGAGGGGCCCAGATCAATTCAAATGTAATGCTTTATTTCTCCGAGAGAGAGAGCCGAGAGGCCGGGACCAAGTAGAGCTCCCAGCAAGGCAAGGCCAGGCAGGTTTACTGGTCAAGCCCATTTCAGTCAGTAAACGTTTGATGTAAAACATTGACATACAAGGTTTGTAACCGACTGAGTTCAGGGTTTGGGTTTGTTTTTTTTACGTTATTTTTTTTTCATTCTTTATTTTTATGTATTTTTTCCTTTTTTAAATCATTCATTCAGGATTCCCTCCATCATCTGTTGACCTTCAGCGTCTGCGTCGGACAACTCTCCTGTGTCTGCGGGCGACGCGGGTCCTACGGACTCTCCGGCGCCTGCGGACGGGGCGAGAGCTCTGTCTGCGTCTGCGTGGCATTGTCAAAAGATGTGATGAGAACTAGTAAGAAGGAGTTCTATTTATAAACTCTGTTACAAGCTTGTTGATGGAATGGAATGTTAATGGAATTGATGACATCATATATTCTTCAATGGAATTAATGACATCATAACTTGATGACATCATATCTTCTTCAATGGAATTGATGACCATATTATTTGGGGTTTTTGGTTTAGTTTTTACTTCATAACAGTGATGATGTCATAGAAAGAAAGAAAGCAGACTTTTAATTACTTTAAATTACAAAATAGTGAATAAGAGAATGATGACTGTAATAAAACACATCTTACAGGGTTTTTAGCTGTGATTTCACCTGATAAGTCTGGAAAGCGCCGCAGACAACAGTGATGTCACAGTCATGTATTGATCATTGATGTGTACAGTCATCTGACAATGATGGCAGGATGAAAACGTCCAATCATGTGCTAACAGTGGAATGATGATCTTCATCAGTTTCTATTCTGGCTCAGAGGCCAGGGCTTTTAGAGTACTAGAGAGAGAGAGTGGCGACAACTCCGTTCACTGCAATGGTACAGTTTTTTCACAGCAATGGCGGAGCATGGAGCCCCTCAAAAGTTCCCGGAAGTTAGCGCAAGCTAACTGCTGCTCAATGTATTTCAATGGAGGAGCTGGTAGGAGCAACACGTGTTCGAGGTAAAACGTTTAAAGAATTACATTCTCATATCAGTGGGGGATCGAAATTAAATTGACACGAGTAATTAATTATGTTGGCGTATTTTCTCCGTATAAATCCGTATAAATTAGAGGATTTAGAGAATATTAACGGGTAAAAGTTTAGGCCAGCACACTAGATAACCATAACCCGTGCAGTAGACTGATAACTGTAGATTCTGCTCTGTGAACAGGCTATAAGAACCCTGTATATAATAAATATATATGTATATAATAATAATAATAATATATGTAATATTTGTGGTGTATATCAGTTACCTGCAATTGGTACTGTGTGGTTCAAGAAGCAGTGATGCCAACTTCATTTTGTATGCTGCAGGCCAGGAGTGCTTAGTATAAAATGGTGTGACTGAAAACACAATGAATGCAGTGTTATATGAGCAGTCATAACAAATGTCCCTAACAGGTGATATAATCTTGCGTATTTGTGAACCTACAGGAGCAACACAGTCTCACTCCCAGCGCGTCAAAAACCGACGCTTGGTCAGGGCCCTTAGGCGTCAGTTTCTGACGCACAAGGTCACCCTCAGCGTCATGCACCGACGCAGCGGGCTCTCAACAGATTCTAATGTAACCCGGCGGCGTCGCTTCAAGCCGCTCACAGCATCAATCCCATTGGATAAGTGAGGACCGGCCGCGTCGTTTCCAGCCGCTGGGCGCATCAGTCCCCCATTGGATAACGGAGGATCGGACACACGGAAGTATTCTAATTACTGTCCGTTTTGACGTTACGGCTATTTTCACAATGATATCTGTAACATTTCTTAAGGCAGAAACACAACATTAGTGGGTTAATTTCCTGCACATCAATGTTCATGTTCTTCCCTTCATTCTGAGAAATAAAGAGTTGTTTTACGCTGAGAGCATCATGACAGCCAATCAGAATCCTGGAAAAAACATCAACAAATGACACGTGTAACTTCCAGGCTGATTTATGGTTCCGCGTTACACCAACGCAGAGCCTTGGCGTAGGGTACGCTTTGCGTCGATTTAACGCGGACCATAATTCAGGCTTTATTCTAAAGGATGCAGCGGCAAAATGTTGCAAGGATGTCTTTGTGGTTTCCATTCGGAGCTATAAATCTGTTTTTTCCTAATCTGCAGGTCAACATATGAGACGTAAAATGGTTTTACTGACACCGGTACTGTCGCTGCTGCTCTCCTGGGCTGCGGCGGAGACGTGCCGGGGGACGCGCTGCTTCGGCGGGGGCTCCGGAGACCCGAGCCCGGGCAGCAGAGCCTCCAGACCCCCGAGCACCATGGGCAGCACCCCGGGGCAGCACCCAGGGGAGATGGGCGCACCCCGCCGGGGCGCAGCAGCAGGACGCGCAGCCGCGGATTGCGCTGCCGGCGCTGGAGGATGCGCCGGCGCGCACTGCTCCAGCTCGGGGAGACGCATCCCCATCCCCATCCCCATCCAGCCCGGAAACGACACCCGGGACTGCCGGGGGATAGAGTGCAGGCTGCCGCTGAGGATCGGAGCCAAGCCCCGGGGAAGGTCCTGCGTCGGGGACGGCTGTGCCCCGGAGAGCGCGCCCCCGGACCCGGTGCGTGTGTCCGACAGAGCCGCGCAGTTCCTGGCCGACTCATCATCATCATCATTGTTCCGGTTTTTTCAAATCCCCCCGGACAGGGTGTAGGGAGAGTGGACGAGGAATAACTAAGCTTTTCTCTTTTCTTTGTTTTTATTTTCTTGAAATTAATGTACTGCTTCTGTGGCAACAAGACGTACATTTGGGTTGTAGCAGGTTATAAACCTGTGAAAAAGAAATGAAATCCAAGTACAACGTAGTTAATTGCCTCAAACATAATCATATAATCAATAACAACAAAAGCAATAACCATCGTCATCATCATTGTCATCATCTGTCATAATTAAATACAATTAAATGGGGATTTACAAATACAAAATAAATTGCTTTGCACTTTTGCAAGTAAACACAAAAAGTTAATCTTATGTCATATGTTTATTTCATCTTAAGTTTTGAGCCGCGATGTTCATTCATAACTTAAACGGCGTGCTCCGCCACACCCACAAACACACACATTCCCAGGTGCCGACAGCGCGACAGCGCAGCGGCGCATCATCAGCACAGCAACCATGTCACACACAAGTGATCGCAGCCGCGAGATGCGGATCCAGCACAGCAAGTATAAACAAAACCTGTCACATTAATAAACGGAGCTCTTACCAGTACCGCATCACTCTCCCGACAATTTTACGTCACTGCACGGATCGCTTCCGCTTATGGCGTAACCGGCGGCACACAGCTGATTAATAATGACATCACACCCGGACACGTGGACCACCCACCTTACACCCCGCTCCTCCCACTGTGATTTATTGGAAGTGATTTATAACTTAACAATCATCATCATCATCATCATCATCATCATCATCATCATCATCATCATCATCTTCATCATGATCATCTTCATCATGATCATCTTCATCATCATCATGATCATCTTCATCTTCATCATGATCATCATCATGATCATCTTCATGATCATCTTCATCATGATCATCTTCATCTTCATCATCATCATGATCATCTTCATCATGATCATCATCATCATCATCATGATCATCTTCATGATCATCTTCATCATCATCATCATGATCATCTTCATCATCATCATGATCATCTTCATCTTCATGATCATCTTCATCATCATCATGATCATCTTCATCATCATCATGATCGTCTTCATCTTCATCATCATGATCATCTTCATCTTCATCATCATCATGATCATCTTCATCTTCATCATCATCTTCATCTTCATCATCATCATCATCATCTTCATCTTCATCTTCATCTTCATCTACATCATCATCATCATGATCATCTTCATCATCATCATCATGATCATCTTCATCTTCATCTTCATCATCATCATAATCATGATCATCTTCATCTTCATGATCATCTTCATCTTCATCATCATCATCATCATGATCATCTTCATCATCATCATCTTCATCTTCATCATCATCATCATCATCATCATCTTCATCATCATCAATATCATGATCATCTTCATCTTCATCATCATGATCATCTTCATCTTCATCATCATCATGATCATCATCATCTTCATCATCATCATTATGATCATCATCATGATCATCTTCATCTTCATCATCATCATCATGATCATCTTCATCATCATCATCTTCATCTTCATCATCATCATGATCATCTTCATCATCATCATCTTCATCATCATCATGTGATCTTCGGAAGTGTCAAAGGTCACCGCGTCTGTTGCTTTTCGGCCTGAAAAGACTATTTCGTGTCTTTTTTTGCATAGTTCCCTAACGCTTTGAGCTAAGACACTAAAATTCTAGATTATGTATCAGGAGGTGACTTTCATCCACTGTCCGGATTTTCAGATCTGTGTGACCTTCGGAAGTGTCAAAGGTCACCGTGTCTGTTGCTTTTCGGCCTGAAAACACTATTTCGTGTCTTTTTTTGCATAGTTCACTAACGCTTTGAGCTACGAGACTGAAATTCTAGACTCTGTATCAGGAGGTGACTCTCATCCCCTGTGCCGAGGTCCAGACCCGTGCGACCTTCGGAAGTGCCAAAGGTCACCGTGTGTGGTGCCTTTTTCGGGCCTTTGAAATGTTTTTTGAATAATTCACTAACGCTTTGAGCTGGGAGACTGATTTTTGACTATGTTGCAATGCAGAAGGCCCTTTGCTAGGATCTTTTTGTCCCGTGGCTGTACGACTTCCACAGAGCTAGTTGGCATTGCAGAGGGTTCACAGAGTTGAGACTTGGCAAGCCCAATCTAAGCCCCATATGGAGGCCACAGGTCGAGTTTTACTTGGTTTGGTCAAATATTGTGGCAACGTTGTCCGTTCGAATGTTGGAAAAGGTGACGTTTCAAAGCCCCGCCCATCGAAAAGTACAGGTCTGATCTGCACCAAACTAACGTCTGTCTGATCAGGGGATGCCCCCAAACAACATATACAAAATTCAGACTCCTAGCTAAAGGCGTTAGTGAACTATGCAAAAAAAGACACAAAATAGGCCCTGTTCCATTAGTCAGGAGGCTCTCAGAGCTAGAGGTTTCTACACCCTCCTAACCAGCCAGAACGTTTTAGAGGAAACACTGTTGCAGAAGTCATAGAAATCTGAATTTTGTATATGTTGTTTGGGGGCATCCCCTGATCAGACAGACGTTAGTTTGGTGCAGATCAGACCTGTACTTTTCGATGGGCGGGGCTTTGAAACGTCACCTTTTCCAACATTCGAACGGACAACGTTGCCACAATATTTGACCAAACCAAGTAAAACTCGACCTGTGGCCTCCATATGGGGCTTAGATTGGGCTTGCCAAGTCTCAACTCTGTGAACCCTCTGCAATGCCAACTAGCTCTGTGGAAGTCGTACAGCCACGGGACAAAAAGATCCTAGCAAAGGGCCTTCTGCATTGCAACATAGTCAAAAATCAGTCTCCCAGCTCAAAGCGTTAGTGAATTATTCAAAAAACATTTCAAAGGCCCGAAAAAGGCACCACACACGGTGACCTTTGGCACTTCCGAAGGTCGCACGGGTCTGGACCTCGGCACAGGGGATGAGAGTCACCTCCTGATACAGAGTCTAGAATTTCAGTCTCGTAGCTCAAAGCGTTAATGAACTATGCAAAAAACACGAAATAGTGTTTTCAGGCCGAAAAGCAACAGACACGGTGACCTTTGACACTTCCGAAGGTCACATGATGATGATGAAGATGATCATGATGATGATGAAGATGATCATGATGATGATGAAGATGAAGATGATGATGATGAAGATGATCATGATGATGATGATGAAGATGAAGATGATCATGATGATGATCATAATGATGATGATGAAGATGATGATGATCATGATGATGATGAAGATGAAGATGATCATGATGATGAAGATGAAGATGATCATGATATTGATGATGATGAAGATGATCATGATGATGATGATGAAGATGAAGATGATGATGATGAAGATGATCATGAGGATGATGATGAAGATGAAGATGATCATGAAGATGAAGATGATCATGATCATGATGATGATGAAGATGAAGATGATCATGATGATGATGATGAAGATGATCATGATGATGAGGATGTAGATGAAGATGAAGATGAAGATGATCATGATGATGATGATGAAGATGAAGATGATGATGAAGATGAAGATGATCATGATGATGATGAAGATGAAGATGATCATGATGATGAAGATGAAGACGATCATGATGATGATGAAGATGATCATGATGATGATGAAGATGATCATGAAGATGAAGATGATCATGATGATGATGAAGATGATCATGATGATGATGATGATGAAGATGATCATGAAGATGATCATGATGATGATGATGATGATCATGATGAAGATGAAGATGATCATGATGATGATGAAGATGAAGATGATCATGATGAAGATGATCATGAAGATGATCATGATGATGATCATGATGAAGATGAAGATGATCATGATGATGATGAAGATGATCATGATGAAGATGATCATGATGAAGATGATGATGATGATGAAGATGATGATGATGATGATGATGATGATGATTGTTAAGTTATAAATCACTTCCAATAAATCACAGTGGGAGGAGCGGGGTGTAAGGTGGGTGGTCCACGTGTCCGGGTGTGATGTCATTATTAATCAGCTGTGTGCCGCCGGTTACGCCATAAGCGGAAGCGATCCGTGCAGTGACGTAAAATTGTCGGGAGAGTGATGCGGTACTGGTAAGAGCTCCGTTTATTAATGTGACGGGTTTTGTTTATACTTGCTGTGCTGGATCCGCATCTCGCGGCTGCGATCACTTGTGTGTGACATGGTTGCTGTGCTGATGATGCGCCGCTGCGCTGTCGCGCTGTCGGCACCTGGGAATGTGTGTGTTTGTGGGTGTGGCGGAGCACGCCGTTTAAGTTATGAATGAACATCGCGGCTCAAAACTTAAGATGAAATAAACATATGACATAAGATTAACTTTTTGTGTTTACTTGCAAAAGTGCAAAGCAATTTATTTTGTATTTGTAAATCCCCATTTAATTGTATTTAATTATGACAGATGATGACAATGATGATGACGATGGTTATTGCTTTTGTTGTTATTGATTATATGATTATGTTTGAGGCAATTAACTACGTTGTACTTGGATTTCATTTCTTTTTCACAGGTTTATAACCTGCTACAACCCAAATGTACGTCTTGTTGCCACAGAAGCAGTACATTAATTTCAAGAAAATAAAAACAAAGAAAAGAGAAAAGCTGAGTTATTCCTCGTCCACTCTCCCTACACCCTGTCCGGGGGGATTTGAAAAAACCGGAACAATGATGATGATGATGAGTCGGCCAGGAACTGCGCGGCTCTGTCGGACACACGCACCGGGTCCGGGGGCGTGCTCTCCGGGGCACAGCCGTCCCCGACGCAGGACCTTCCCCGGGGCTTGGCTCCGATCCTCAGCGGCAGCCTGCACTCTATCCCCCGGCAGTCCCGGGTGTCGTTTCCGGGCTGGATGGGGATGGGGATGGGGATGCGTCTCCCCGAGCTGGAGCAGTGCGCGCCGGCGCATCCTCCAGCGCCGGCAGCGCAATCCGCGGCTGCGCGTCCTGCTGCTGCGCCCCGGCGGGGTGCGCCCATCTCCCCTGGGTGCTGCCCCGGGGTGCTGCCCATGGTGCTCGGGGGTCTGGAGGCTCTGCTGCCCGGGCTCGGGTCTCCGGAGCCCCCGCCGAAGCAGCGCGTCCCCCGGCACGTCTCCGCCGCAGCCCAGGAGAGCAGCAGCGACAGTACCGGTGTCAGTAAAACCATTTTACGTCTCATATGTTGACCTGCAGATTAGGAAAAAACAGATTTATAGCTCCGAATGGAAACCACAAAGACATCCTTGCAACATTTTGCCGCTGCATCCTTTAGAATAAAGCCTGAATTATGGTCTGCGTTAAATCGACGCAAAGCGTACCCTACGCCAAGGCTCTGCGTTGGTGTAACGCGGAACCATAAATCAGCCTGGAAGTTACACGTGTCATTTGTTGATGTTTTTTCCAGGATTCTGATTGGCTGTCATGATGCTCTCAGCGTAAAACAACTCTTTATTTCTCAGAATGAAGGGAAGAACATGAACATTGATGTGCAGGAAATTAACCCACTAATGTTGTGTTTCTGCCTTAAGAAATGTTACAGATATCATTGTGAAAATAGCCGTAACGTCAAAACGGACAGTAATTAGAATACTTCCGTGTGTCCGATCCTCCGTTATCCAATGGGGGACTGATGCGCCCAGCGGCTGGAAACGACGCGGCCGGTCCTCACTTATCCAATGGGATTGATGCTGTGAGCGGCTTGAAGCGACGCCGCCGGGTTACATTAGAATCTGTTGAGAGCCCGCTGCGTCGGTGCATGACGCTGAGGGTGACCTTGTGCGTCAGAAACTGACGCCTAAGGGCCCTGACCAAGCGTCGGTTTTTGACGCGCTGGGAGTGAGACTGTGTTGACAGGAGGAGCACTTTGTTGTGGAGCATGCTGCAGGCCAGGGGTGTTGAGTGGAACAAGACTGAAAATACATTAAGGTAGGTCAGGCATAATAAGTCATACTAAATGGGTATTATCATGCAATATTATTCAAGGAATCATACTAAACATTATTTTAACTATTGCAATTAGTGAGATTATTTGATACACCTGTGCAGAATCGTGCAGTACAACAGCTGTTCTAAATAGGTTCTGCTTTTATACTTCATTTGTTGAGGTCATAGTGGGTGGTGGTGCTGTGCTGGCTGCATTACCTTGACAATTGCTGCTCACATTTTACCTTCAAGTATTTTAATGGAGAGGGCAAAATATCAGGAACACAGATTAATATAATGCATCCCAGCACAGCAGCATCCACATTGACTCCCGTAATAAACAGCAACCAGTGATCACCTTTTTGTCACGATTGTGGCCGGGTTCTGGTAGTTGGTGGAACAGTGATGTTCACTGGATACATGTAGGTGGAGGCGGGGAATGGTGTTGGCAGGGAGGGAGCAGTGATGTTGCAGCGGCTGGTGTGTGTGTGTGTGTGTATGTGTGTGTGTGTGTGTGTGTGTGTGTGTGTGTGTGTGTGTGTGTGTGTGTGTGTGTGTGTGTGTGTGTGTGTGTGTGTGTGTGTGTTGTATTACTGGTTCTGGGTGGTGTTGAAGGAGGAGGGATGTGGGTTGGGTGCTGGAAGGTAGAGGATTAGTGTGGTTGGTAGGGCGATGACAGGTGGAGGATTACTGAGGGGGCCTGGGTTTATGTTGGTGGAGGGGAAGTGATGTTGGCTTTCAGCTGTTCTGGGGTTGTCTGATGTTGAACCTGTTCTGCTCTTCTTCTGTTTTTTGGTTTGGCTCTTGCTTCCGAGATGGCTGTCTTTTAAGTGTTTTTTCCTGTCATTGTGAATTTTTTTTGCTTCAATCCTCAGCCTCAGTCTTATAAATCTCCTAATGATTTTTTGTTCTACTCCACAGCATGATGGAAGCCTGCTGGAGAGTGCCAGAGCTTCCTTCTCCAACACACCCACAGCGTTTGGAAGCTCTATGAGGGAGGAACCAGTTTTTGTTCTGAACAGTTCCTCGATGTGGTGAATGACATCATAGACATCTTGGGAGGGGTGGCAAAGGGCACCTGACTTGTACTCTTTAAACTTTAGCAACATGCTGTTTTCTCCCACAGGATTGTCATCAAAGTGCTGTGTTGCAGTTTTGCAGTTTTCACAGATGCTGGAAAACTTGATGACCTTGTGGACAATGTAGCCTGCAAGATGGAAGAGTATGCATTTTTCGGTCTTTGTTAGGTCAGGTGCTGCTCTGTCCACCACTGTCAGTTGTTCCACTCTCACTGACGGAGTGACATTTTCCTCCACTCTGTCCAGGAAGTCTGCCAGAAAGCTACTGTCATCCTCCTGGTAGCTGCCCGATTTGATCGTGGTGAGGAACTGCCCCACAGATATGATCCTGAGAGCATGATGGAATTCCATTGGAGTTGGTACAGGATTTTTGGACCTCACACAGCTGAATGTATTTTCAAGGCAGTCTTGAGTGAACCTTGAGGTTAACACAAACTTGTGTCCCTTTGACAGCATCTCTTCCTGTATGGTCTGTTATGGTGTTCCGCAGGGTTCAGTGCTAGGGCCAATCTTGTTCAGTTTATACATGCAGCCGTTGGGAAGTATAATCCAGAATCACGGCATACACTTTCATTGTTATGCTGATGATACGCAGCTCTACTTGTCTATGAAGCCGGATGAAACAGAACCGTTAGTTAAACTTCAGGCATGTCTTAGGGACATCAAGGACTGGATGTCCAGAAATTTCCTGCTTCTAAATTCAGATAAAACAGAGGTTATCATTCTTGGTCCAGAGCATCTTAGGAAGGGATTAGATGGTGTTGCGATGGCTTCCAGTGCAACTGTGAGAAACCTTGGTGTTATTTTCGATCAGGATTTGTCGTTTAAACCATATGTCAATCAGATTTGTAAAATAGCCTTTTTCCATCTCCGTAATATTGCAAAGATTAGGAAAATCCTCTCGCAGAGTGATGCAGAAAAACTAGTTCATGCGTTTGTATCTTCTAGACTAGATTACTGTAATGTGTTGTTAGCAGGATGTCCAAGTAATTTGCTGAATAGGCTCCAGCTGATCCAAAATGCAGCAGCACGAGTACTGACAGGAATTAGCAGGAGAGACCACGTCTCTCCAGTGTTAGCGTCGCTCCATTGGTTACCCGTAAAATTCAGAATCCAGTTTAAAATTCTATTACTTGCGTATAAAGCCCAAAACGGCTTAGCTCCGCATTATTTGCAAGACCTGATAGTGCCTTATGTTCCTGTCAGAGCTCTCCGTTCTCAGAGTGCAGGTTTACTCGTAGTTCCTAGAGTATCTAAATGTAGATTTGGAGGGCGGGCGTTCTGCTATCAGGCACCACTACTATGGAACCAACTTCCAATCTGGGTTAAGGAGGCTGACACCACCTCCACCTTTAAAACTAAACTTAAAACATTTCTGTTTAGTAAAGCCTATAGTTAGTGTTTAGTAAACCTCTAGCTGGTGTTGGTAAATCTCTAGGTAGTGTAAACTTTAGTGTGTCAGAGTCGCTCCTGTAGTTTCTTGTGCTGGCCCCCCCTTCTCCTCCCTTTTCTCTCTTTTGTCCATGTTGCAGCATCCTTTGCCGGACACCGGAACCTGCAGGTGGTCGTGGGTGGCTTGTAGCTTGCATTACGGAGCACAAGTCTTTCCCTGACCCTGCACCCCAAACTGGGACTTGCTGATTGGGCCGGAGCTTCGGGAGCTGCATGCTGGCCTGCGGTCCCCACCCCTGTTCATCCCGTTGCTGGCCCCCCCTTCTCCTCCCTTTTCTCTCTTTTGTCCTGCAGGTGGTTGTGGGTGGCTTGTAGCTTGCATTACGGAGCACAAGTCTTTCCCCGACCCTGCACCCCAACCTGGGACTTGCTGATTGGGCCGGAGCTTCGGGAGCTGCGTGCTGGCCTGCGGTCCCCACCCCTGGTCATCCCGTTGCTGCTTCCACCTGCCTGCTGTGCTGTTGCCGTCCCTGACCCACCAGTCTGGCCCTCGGCAGGAGGGTCCCACTAGGGGAGTTTTTACCTGCCATTGTTTATGTAATAACTGCTCGGGGGTCATGTTCTGGGTATGGGTCTCTGTAAAGCGTCTAGAGACAACTCTGTTGTATTAGACGCTATATAAATAAAATTGAATTGAATTGAATTGAATTATGGCCAGAATTGATGTGGTTGCCATTATCACTCCTGACTGAACAGGCTTCCACCATCCCTTTGGACCAATCTTGATGCCACTGAACAAATAGACAATGTCTTGAAGGATGGAGATGGCCTTCTGGTATTCCTCCATCTTGACCCGGCTCAAGGCTGTAATTGGATGCCGTGATGACATGAGATCAAACCACTTATCAATCTGCTCCAGGAACCATGCTGTGGTCATGTAGGAAAGAGGGCGGTTTTCCTGCTGGACCATGTATTTCAGCCCAGCACTCGTTGCCCTACTGAAAACATTGAGAGCTGGACCAACCTTCATTTTTTCAAAGTGGCTTGGTCCAATGGCTGCAGCTGTCAGGCGAGGGGCTATTTTTAATGCCATTCCTTCTTGAAATGCAACTAAATCCTTAATTGGGACCACAGAAACCTGATTAGAGGGGAGATTTTCTTTTTGGACGATATCTGAAGGAATGACAAATGCATGTCCACGGATAAGGGCACTTTTTAGATTTTTGACGAGATGTGGGACGTCGGGCATGAAGAACAGCCGCCTGTCGGGTGTTACTGGATGTGGCAGCGACGTTGTATTGTGGTCGACCCCAAAGGATTTCCACATGGCCTGGTTAGGACTACCCATGTCCGTGGTGATATTCATTACATGTAGCCCAATGGATGATGCCCTCTGAATTAATTCACAAATTATTGGCCTGTACACTGCTCCATTTGTTGAATTTCCACTGAAATGATAGGCGACAACTTGCTTCCAGCGTGTTGTGTTTCCAGCCAACATAAACACACACGCATGTGTTGCTGCCCCTGTGTGACCTGGCAAAGTCACATCACCATAGAGCTTTCCAGAAAGTGTGTGTAACTCCACACTTGGTGTTATTGCCATCTCGTCAATGGTCAACACACACCCCCTTTCCAGGTCTGAAAACCCACTTGCCTTCAGTTTAAGGAAGTCAAATACTTCTGTTAGGACACCAGGCTCAAATCTAACTGTCTGCATTCGTCTCTGCAGGGTTCTAATTCCTGGCAGGGGAATCTGCAAGTCCTGCAAGGCCTTGTAGCCAGTGGAACCAGCAGCAAAACGAAGTTTTAATGCCTTCTTTACCGTGTCATTGCTCCATTTCATCCCTCTTGTGGTTAGTCTCCCTAATGCTCCAATTTGATCTTTGGTTAAAATATTTTTCATTTTTTTGTCCTTAATTTTCATTCTCCTCTTAAGAACTGCATTTTCCTGCTTTACTTTTCTCAGTTCTGCTCTGTTTTTTTTAATTATATTTTCTTGTTTTTTCAATTGTTTTAGGAGCTGTGATTCCCTGCTGCTTGGTGGCTCCCTGCTCTGCTGAATGGCTGATGGCTCTCCCTGTCTCTCCTCATCTGCCATGTCCTCTCTTCCTTCTGTGTCACTTCCCCTTCTTTCACTCTCCTCATCTTTTCTTTCCCCAATCTGAGAAACTGGTGTGACTAGAAGACATGACACAGCTCATTTTTAGATGACTAAAATAATATTGTCACTTAAACAAGAAATATGGTATAGTTATCAAGAGTTCATATACATTATACCTGTATCATCTTTAATACAGTAGCTGTGATCAGCAGGTATGGACCCTGTCTTTGCAGGTGAAAGGGGGCATCGTGGAATAGGGGTCCTCCTCTTTCTGACTACTGGCCGATGCACAAAGATGGTGGGTATGGCATCTTCTTTCAGCCTAGTCTTGCCCTTGCTGGTCTTGAGAAACTGGTCAGCCTCAAAATGTGCCTGCAGGATGACTTCAACTCAATTCTCACACTCAACAACTCATTGTTATTGAGGATTACGTACATGTCTAGTATATATCCCATAGTGGTTGAATACACACTATTAGGCCCAATTCCAATCTGCCCCCTAAAGTCTCAGGCCCTGTCCATTTACTTTTTTTCCCCTTCTTTTTTTTAAAACAGTCACGTTCCAACGGCATTCCCTGTATTTGACTTCACAACACTATGAACTGTGGGTAATGTCCTTAGGCTAAATCAATATCGATGCTGACTTACAGTAAGGGGGCAGAAAGTGCTCATTCACGGACTCACTGACTTGATGATCTGCCAATGGAACAGCCCTCAAACACTAACAAACTTCCTGTGAACGCGCCTCTAAGTCAGCGCGTCTGTCACTGGTCGGATTGGAATTGGGCCTTAGGTAGCACATTATACTAGATATGTTTAAAATCTTTGCACATATAAAACACAACCAGTTAAGAACCTGAGGCAGCTTGACAAATGTGTTACATATCAGTGGTTGAATCAATGGCGAAATTTCCACTGGGGACAGGGGGGACATGTCCCCCCCACTTTTCAAAATCATGTTTTTTTCCCCCCCCACTTTTTACAGTACACCCTGTGCTGAAGCTACTGGTGGCACGGCAGCCCCGCTCCCCCTCCCCTCAGTGCTGCTCACAGACAGCCAGGACGCAGTAGTAGCAGAAATGAAGAGGAGCCGGCAGCTCAGTTTAAAATCCATTTTTGCAGCGGGCAACAACAAAGCAGCAGCACTGCTGTGTTGCAGGTAGGCTGTACAGCTACACCCACAAATTTGCCGTTCCTACTTGTGTCCCCCCCACCTCTGAAACTAAAGTTTCGCCCTTGGGTTGAATATACTTAATGATAAGCAGCAAAAGGTGTTGATTACAAAATGTGGCTCTCTTGTTTGATACTTTTTTCTCTGCCTTGTCTTTCCTCTCCTGGGTTGCAGGAGGAGGGCAGAGTCCAGACACAGAAGCAGAGAGACAGCAGTGCATCACTCTCTGCCCTGGTCCAGCTCTGTCCTGAAGAACCTTCAGCTTTTCTGGTCCCGCCTTATATTCAACTTTGTTTAGGTCTTGCTTCCATTCAGTTACAACTTTTGTTTTTTCATCTCATTTTTTACCTCCAGTTTGCAACCTAACTTCCCTTGGTTTGTTCATTGTTTTCCTGTTCTTTTTTCTATTTTTTTAATAAAAAAAGGCTAATTTCCTAATGGTCTGGTATTTGAAAGTGTGCAAAAGTGCAAATGCATTGTTTGAATGTGATTACCTCACATATTTTTTTGTTGTTGAAATTTTTGTCTGTCACGGCTAAATTGCTCCTTCCAACTTTAGCCACCCAGGTTTTTCGTCTGTGCTTGTCTTTGGGGAAGCCAAACATACGGACGCCTTTCTCTGAGCGATTGGAGCATCCCCATGCAGCACAGTATACCATGGTGAAGGCTGTATCAACGACAACATAGCAGAAATGAGACAAACAGCTTGCAGTGCTGCTGATCTGTTTGTTTCATTGTGGTCTTCAGTGCATTTGGGAAAAAGGACTGATTTACTATGCATCCATCAGTAGAGTAAGTTTGATAAGCAAGAACAGGTAAATAGTGATAGAACTCAATTTATTAGCAATGAATTCAAATATTAGAATACAGTTATTATGCTGTTGCAAGTCCAAACTTATAGTGTGTAGTCAATTGACAAATCATTGTGGGTCACCTGTTAGTCTGCCTCACTCTGAAAGTAAAAAAAAAAGAGAGAAAATATTGGTTTAGTAAAGGTAACAGATTTCAAAGTTAACATATGCATATATAATTATAAAGGTATAGGTAGCAAATGGTAGAATTCAGTTTATTTGCAATTAATTCAAATTAAATTTTAATTTGACATTGGTTTCCTATTAAAGCACAGTTATTGTCATGCTGTTGCGAGTCCATACTTATTGTGTGGTCAATTAACAAATCATTGTTAGTCACCTGTGACTCTGCCTCACTGAAGTCTGAGAGTTTAGGGGGGGAAAAAAGAGGAAAAATATCAGTTTATTGCTGCCAACAAATGTACAGGTTTAGTAAAGAAATAAGAGCTCAAGGTAACTAACACAAGCATATATATTTATAAGGAAGAGGAGGTAACTGATATAATTCAATTTATTTGCAATGAATTCAAATATAACACTTATGCTGTTGGGAATCCAGATGTATTGTTAATCACCTGTTATTCTGCCTCACTCAAGTCTGAAAGTTAAAAAAGAAAGTATGACAGGTGTAAATGTACAGAATGTACATGGTTTAGCAAAGAGACAACAGGTCAAAGCAATTAACACAAGCATACAGTATATCCTACATTTATAAGGAAGACTAGGTAACAGTTAAACAGTGATAGAACTCTAGATAGAATTTAATTTATTTTCCACAGATTTCTTATTAGAACACATTCATTATATATGTTGTTGTGAGTCAGGCTTATTGTGTAGTGGTCAATTGGAAAACCACTGTCATCTGTCAGTCATCTGTCATCTGTCAGTCTGCCTCACTCACGTCTTTAAGTTAAAAATCAACAGATATATTACGATTGTATTGTTGTTGTCAAAGAATGTACAGGTTTAATAAACTTAACAGAGTTCAAATCAATTAACATAAGCATAAAAATATTCCAAAGCGAAACATTTATTGACATTCTTTACCGATTGTCGTGGTTTTTCTCAGGTTTTTGAATTGCCCGCCAAGCACTTCCGGGAACTTTGGGGCGCTACATGGACCACGTGATCAGCCAGCTTCCGTTGTCGCCACTCTCTCTCTCTAGTACTCTAAGGGCTTTATGCTCTTATGCACTTTCTAAACCCACGCTGAAATTTGTGGAAATGCCTGTAAAACCCTTCGTGAAGCTTCCTTAAAACAAGTTCAGAAAAGCCATTAAAGGTAAAATAGAGACTTGCTTGGGTAAATGAAATCAGACTTAACTCTAGCAGTTAAATATAAAAACACACCAGCTCAGGAGAGCAGTATTATATATGTAGTGGATATGGGTAAATTAAACAGTATGTATGGATATGAATTAAAAGAAAAAAGTATATATGGTATTATAATAGTTTATATAGTATAAGGTCATATATGAGGTGTACAACATTATTGACATCTCACCCAGAATGAAGCAGATCCAAGTCGTCCAGTGAGATGTTTTTTATTCTGTTTTCCATTCATGTGTCCTCTGCCATTGTTGTAGGTTTTTAAAAATGATTATTGAAAATAACTGCAACAAAAAACAAACATAGTTATTAAAAATAAAAACATTAATGTACAGTATCCAGGGAGAAATGTCCAATTAAGATTATAACCAAATCACAAAGGAGTTATAAATGAAGGTTTACTTTAGCCTCATGGATAGTGTTTGGCAGGGTATTATCTGTGGATCAGTGTGATGCAGGTGATACCCTCTGATTTTGAATTTAATTCTTAGATAAACTAGTTTCAACATCTGGGAGCTAATTTGGGGTTAATGGTATTTGGCTGTGAATTATTCCTTGCTATTACAATTATCTGTTTTATTATTTATTTAATTATTATTTTATTGTATATTATTATTATATGTATTATTTTATGTTCATTAATATCATTCTGAATGGTACCTGGTCCTTTGGTATTTAGTTGTGATGTTACATTCATTCAATGGGATCCCTGGCCATTCACCTTTATTATCTCAGTGTCAAACATGCAATGCCCTTAGTCTTCCACTAGAGGGAAGCTCTTGATCAATTTTTGCAGCTGTGTGTGTCTGGTTTTCTGGTGTTGTTTATAATAACAAGAAAAGAAATACATCTTCACTCTAATGTGTGCTATTACGTGTGCTTCCTCTTCCACTATTCTTCGTGACGTCATCAAAGACGTCACATTCTTTGATGACGTTCCAAGGCTCCATGAAAGAGCATTTGAACGCTACGCGTCTGAAGCTGGAGCTGATTTGCTGCAAACGAGGATGAATGTGCACATGTTCCCAAACGTAGCAACAGCGCCCTCTGCTGGTTCATGGCGGTATGGTCGTAAGCGGCAGCTGCGGCTTCACAACTGTCTTCTATACGCACTTACCGAGTGTACTGTCACGTTTGTGTTTGTTTCATCATAACTGAACAACACAAACATCCGTATGCTGTCCTTTGACGACCGAGTTACTCCTTAAAATAAATGGATGGCGCTCCTATAGTTTATTTCTTTAGTTCAGCCACTTATAGGCTCTGCAAAGCGATTTAGTCTTTTTCCTATTCACCCGTTCACAGCCTCTTATTTTAGACACTCACAATGTGACAACAACCCCCCGGTGAACATGTGGGAGTGAAGTGGGGCGTCTCTAATATGACGTAGGTTTGATATGACGTAGGTTGATATGGCGGTGGAATTCTTGCCTCCTTTGATCCTTTATGACGTCACCAGCAGTATATCTATCTGTAAATATTCCTCTGGACCGAGTCAGTTAGTTATTCACCTTCAGCTTGGTATCTTCTCACTAAGGATGTCGTGGAAACAGTTCTCATTGAGGTTGGTCGTGTTTCTTTTGGTTATTTGCTGGTATTTGGTGGTTTGTCCAGCGCAACATCAGTCCGTCTCCCTGTGTTTGAGTTTTATGTAAAAGTTCTGTCAAATTAGCTTTTTTTTTTTGTTTCTTTTCTTGTTTTTTGTCAATAGTCATTTAAAAAAGTACATGGCATAATTACTGCAACTGGTAGATTTAACAACAGCGGCTGGATATATATTTTTCCTTTGTTTATAAAGTCATTTAAAATATGATTTAAATTTTACATGAATTAAATCTTGTAATTATTATTTAGTATTGTTTCCCCCATAAGAGCCACTTGTTTAGCTTCGGCTGCAGTGGTTTGCAGGTGGAAGATGAAATGTGTTATTGTGGACAGATTAGTTTGGTGATTTTAGGTTGGAAGCGCTGACTTAAAACCTTTGTAGTGTATATCATTGTTACATAATTGGCACATATATGTCATTATTTGACGTGAATATTTGCCACCTGCATGCTTTTGTTCAGAAGTATTTACTGCTAATAACTGCCCAAGGCATCACAGGAAGATGTGTCTTTCTGTTTAACTCCTTTAACTGTGTGCTTTTTTTATGGGTCACTTGAAAGTAGAGATCAGAGTTTTCATAATCTTCACTTCTGATTGAGGGTCATTATAGATCGTTATTCATGAGTGTGACTGCAATAAGTTACTGAATTTCAAAATGTTTTCTTAGCAATTTCTTTGCTCTGTGATAATAACCTTCTGCAGCATTCATACGTAGACAGCTGTGAATTAGTTTCCCAGGAAAGTCAGTCTTGTTTGTGCATTTTAACTGTTGTTCTTTGTCTAATTGTTGCGGGTGAAAGGTTAGTCCAGCATGTAACATCATCTTGTTTTTTTCTAAAGTAGGGGGCATGAAGTTATGATTGAAAAACTCTGGCACCCTGGGGGAAATATTGATATCCAGATATATTATTGATATGAATTGGGAGTGTTAGGTAGAAGAATCACATGAATCTTAAGACTGAGATATTATTCTGGATTTGTTCCAGCTTGGTGTTATACTTAATGTCATTTCTTGATATTGAAAGTTACCTGTAGAATTACTAAGTTATGAGGATGGACGGATCAATAGCAAAGTATCAATATTTCAGGCCTTATTTTTCAGTTTTAAGGATCTGTTTTTGTGTAAAAAAAAAAAACAAAAACAAAAAAAACAAACAACAATGCTTTAAATGTTTGGTTTCATTGATTTTAGTTCCTAACCAAATCCTGATCTCAGTCGGTTACAAACCTTGTATGTCAATGTTTTACATCAAACGTTCACTGACTGAAATGGGCTTGACCAGTAAACCTGCCTGGCCTTGCCTTGCTGGGAGCTCCAGTTGGTCCGGCCTCTCGGCTCTCTTCCACTTCTCTCCTGCATCCAATCTCTGGATACAACATCCTGAGAAAACCACCTAATCTGCCTCCCGTATTCCTCCTCTGACTCCTGGGATGTATTTCCCCACAGTTTCACCTTGAGCTGATAAACCTTAGATTCTCTAGTGCAGATATAAAACTACTGCATTGAAATTTGCTTTGCCTCCCTCTCGTCGAGATTCTATTTTAAATTTTTAACTTTTAACTTTAACCTCTGGTGGAGAAATAAAGCATTACATTTGAATTGATCTGGGCCCCTCTGGTGGCCAGTGAAACAAATGTAACAAAAATGGATCAAGAGCTTCCCTCTAGTGGAAGACTAAGGGCATTGCATGTTTGACACTGAGATAATAAAGGTGAATGGCCAGGGATCCCATTGAATGAATGTAACATCACAACTAAATACCAAAGGACCAGGGACCATTCAGAATGATATTAATAAACATAAAATAAGAAATGTATAATATACAATAAAATAATAATTAAATACATAATAAAACAGATAATTGTAATAGCAAGGAATAATTCACAGCCAAATACCATTGACCCCAAATTAGCTCCCAGATGTTGAAACTAGTTTATCTAAGAATTACATTCAAAATCAGAGGGTATCACCTGCATCACACTGATCCACAGATAATACCCTGCCAAACACTATTGATGAGGCTAAAGTAAACCTTCATTTATAACTCCTTTGTGCTTTGGTTATAATCTTAATTGGACACTTCTCCCTGGATACTGTACATTAATGTTTTTATTTTTATTAACTATGTTTGTTTTTTGTTGCAGTTATTTTCAATAATCATTTTTAAAAACCTACAACAATGTCAGAGGACACATGAATGGAAAACAGAATAAAAAACATCTCACTGTACGACTTGGATCTGCTTCATTCTGGGTGAGATGTCAATAATGTTGTACACCTCATATATGACCTTATACTATATATACTATTATAATACCATATATACTTTTTTCTTTTAATTCATATCCATACATACTGTTTAATTTACCCATATCCACTACATATATAATACTGCTCTCCTGAGCTGGTGTGTTTTTATATTTAACTGCTAGAGTTAAGTCTGATTTCATTTACCCAAGCAAGTCTCTGTTTTACCTTTAATGGCTTTTTCTGGACTTGTTTTAAGGAAGCTTCACGAAGGGTTTTACAGGCATTTCCACAAATGTCAGCGTGGGTTTAGAAAGTGTATAAGAGCATAAAGCCCTGGCCTCTGAGCCAGAATAGAAACTGCTGAAGATCATCATTCCACTGTTAGCACATGATTGGACGTTTTCATCCTGCCATCATTGTCAGATGACTGTACACATCAATGATCTATACATGACTGTGACATCACTGTTGTCTGCGGCGGTTTCCAGACTTATCAGGTGAAATCACAGCTAAAAACCCTGTAAGATGTGTTTTATTACAGTCATCATTCTCTTATTCACTATTTTGTAATTTAAAGTAATTAAAAGTCTGCTTTCTTTTTTTTCTATGACACCATCACTGTTATGAAGAAAAAACTAAACCAAAAACCCCAAATAATATGGTCATTAATTCCATTAAAGAATATATGATGTCATCAAGTTATGATGTCATCAATTCCATTGAAGAAGATATGATGTCATCAAGTTATGATGTCATTAATTCCATTGAAGAAGATATGATGTCATCAAGTTATGATGTCATCAATTCCATTGAAGAATATATGATGTCATCAATTCCATGAACCATTCCATTCCATCAACAAGCTTGTAACAGAGTTTATAAATAGAACTCCTTCTTACTAGTTCTCATCACATCTTTTGACAATGCCACGCAGACGCAGACAGAGCTCTCGCCCCGTCCGCAGGCGCCGGAGAGTCCGTAGGACCCGCGTCGCCCGCAGACGCAGGAGAGTTGTCCGACGCAGACGCTGAAGGTCAACAGATGATGGAGGGAATCCTGAATGAATGATTTAAAAAAGGAAAAAATACAGAAAAATAAATTATGAAAAAAAAATAACGTGAAAAAAAAACAAAAAACAAGCCCAAACCCTGATCTTAGTCCCATTATTGACTAACATGACCTTCCAGTACGTAAATATGTGTAGCAGGTATATAAGACGGTAGCTAAACTGAAGTGACCTGTAAAGAGTGAATGTGAGGTAGGACACTAGAACTTACTGTCTCAAGTCTCTTTAACCACAGAGGGACTAAAACTCTCAACCTTCTTATCCAAAGTCAGATGCCTTGTCCTTTAGGACGTGTGGTCCACCAATGGCTTCTGTTTCTCATTCCAGCATGTCACACCTCTAAAGGTCTTACTGTTTTGATGTCTGAGACGAGGTAAGTGAGAGGTCGTGGAGGCCCTGTGGCTTAGTTGGTCAAAGCACCTGTCTAGTAAACAGGAGATCCTCGGTTCAAATCCCAGCAGAGCCTCTAAACTCATCTGTCTTTGGATGAGAAAAAGATGATAGATGTCTCATTCATTCATGGTTTAACTAGTGGTTTAACTGGTGGTGAAATGGAAAAATGACATGTAGCTTAAAAAAAAGAAAGGCACATTGAATGTTTCTTACCCAAAGTTAATTCGCACATTAAAGCTCTTCTAAGAGATGTGGACTGCTTGAGAGGGAGGTAATGTCTGGTTCTTCTCCTTTTAGTCACTTTAATGCTTTGCTGTTCTTCACTCGTGCCACAAGGTGGGGTACTCCTCCAATTCTTCTTGACCAAATGTGTATTTCTTTACGTGGTGTGTCTGACAGTCACTTACTTTCCAAGCTTGACCTCACTTAAAAAGGTCTCTACTTGGTTTGGGAGACTGTGCATGTAACTCAAGGGCTACGTTCACACTGCAGTCCTTAATGCTCAATTCCGATTTTTTCCCATATCCGATTTTTTTGTGTGGCTGTTCACATTATCTTTTAAAATGTGTCCTATATCCGACTCGAGTGTGAACGCATTGCGGCCCTGAACTGACCCCTATGCGCAGAGGCGTGTGATGATGACAATAATGGATTTGCATCCAACAGGTGCCTATGAACTGCCAATTATCCATCAAGCTCCACAATTATCATGTTAACATTAAATCAGATAGATTTGTCAAGGACGTTTCTCTTGCATCTCTATCATTATGCGGGCATGAATTCTCAGAGTTTTGCGGGCGCGGGCGGGAGTGGAACACACGTTGCGGGTGCGGGCGGTAATGGTCAGAAATGCAGCGGGAGCGGGATGAAGAAAACAGTCCCGCTATAGTAGGGCTCTAGCTCCGCTCCCCGGAGTGTCAGCTCTGCTCTCCGGCATTCAGCTGGGTTTATCACCTAACACATGGTCCAGCTCGTTGTAAAACTGGCAGGTTATGCGACCACGACCGCTTCGCTGATTTGAATCCTTAGCTTCTTTATTTAGTAATATGCTTAAATTCAGCAGGTTGTCTCGTCTGATCTGAGGTCATAGGCGAAAAAGAGGTGAGCGGTGGGGAGGGGAGGAGGAGAGGCGGAGGCGGCCCGGAGGGACCCCGCCGTCTCCCGTGTCTCTCCCCCTCGGCTCGGGGCTCTGCGTGTGACGTCAAAGTCGCATTAATTCCGACCTGGCTGTTCACACTGAGGTCGCATTGCAAAACATCAGACCTGTATCCGATTTAGAACCACATATGGAAGCGACCTGAATCTGATTTGAAAAGATCAGATTCCATGTGACTTGTGCTGTTCACACTGTCATAAACAAATCGGATCTGAGTCACATATGAGCAAAAAATCGGATTTGGGTCACAGTTCCAAACAAATCTGATCAATTTTAAGAGATAATCAGAAAGAAATCAGTCTTAGAAGAGATCTGCTTCATTCACGCACGCACGCACGCACGCACGCACGCACGCACGCACGCACGCACGCACGCACGCACGCACGCACGCACGCACGCACGCACGCACGCACGCACGCACGCACGCACGCACGCACGCACGCACGCACGCACGCACGCACGCACGCACGCACGCACGCACGCACGCACGCACGCACGCACGCACGCACGCAGCTGACAGGTTGTTGTGGCCGAGTGGTTAAGGCGATGGACTAGAAATCCATTGGGGATTCCCCGCGCAGGTTCAAATCCTGCCAACAACGAGTAATGTTTGAATGTGCAAGAGGACTGCCTAAGCTTCAGTTATTAGCCATATCCAGTACTGGATTCCCTTGTGGTTCATTTTGTATTTTGTACCCAGCATGGTAATACCCAAGGATGATTTTTAATTTTACCACAACAGGACAACTTATATGAAATCATACATTTATTTCTAACGTGAATGATTTGAAGATAGGATTTTTTTTTCGTTACGCCCGCCATTTTCAAAGCATGCAAGTTTCCGTAGTGTAGTGGTTATCACGTTCGCCTAACACGCGAAAGGTCCCCTGTTCCAAACTGGGCGGAAACATGTATGACTTTGCAATAATATTATTTGGATCTTGGAAAACCACTCTAGTCCTCTTCTTGGTGCTCAGGACAGGAAGGTCGACCATCTCTTTCTCACTTTGGGTCTTATGCAGAAATGAATTTCGTTGCAGTTCCACAACTGACCAAAAGCCAGTCATTCTCCATTTACCTACACTTTAAAATGTCCAACTTTACAGGAAAAAAAGAAACAGAGATTTTTTACTCGTCGTGCCAGCCGTTTTCAAAACATGTCACCATGTTTTTTAACAGTAATTTTGTTGGGTATTCCCCAGATCCTGCAGACACTCTGGCCTCCTGCGTCTCTGGTTCAACACAGGGTTGTTAGATATGCCCAAGTCTCAGATCTTTACCTGCTCATAGTCTATATGTGGAAGGTGGCCAAGGCGCTGGGCATTTCCCGCTGAAGCAGTTCATGCTGTAAATGTGACGGCCACTTTGCTGCCACTCTGTGTCCACAGTTCCTGTAGAGCAATTTTCACCTGTACGTCATCCCAGAGCTCCTTGTCCTCTCTCCAAACCAGAGAAGTGTGTACAAACATGTACAAAATATGACTGTTGTGTTGCTAATACAAAGACACAACGTACAAGCACATGTTAAACGCTTTCATAACCAGCTTTCTCCAACACAATGGTACTGCTTTTGGAAATGCCATAACACATGAGGAAGCAGAAGTTTCTGTGCATGTTTCAAAGAGACCACAAGGTGGCGCTAAAGCGCCACATAAACAAGCAGCAGTCCATGTCAGCTAAACCACGATGTTGAATATTCAGTCATTTACATATAAAGATGGTTTTCCTCTCCCATAGTATGTCTGATTAAAAGCTGATATACACTCCTTTCATACTGAGTATGGTTCAGTATGAATTATAGATCGTAAAAATAAGCAATAGACAAAGCATTAAGTCTTGTGACCCATTGGTTTCTGAAAAGTGGTTCTGAAACCCATTTTTCTTCGTACGTGACACAGCCATGTTGCATGGGAAGCTGACTGGAACCAAAAGTGGAAATCAGTCGACCTCTTTACTCTGGCTGCATATCTGTCAGAGGACAGACTTTTAAAGTTCTGATGCTGGTCTATAAAGCTCTGAATGGTTTGGGACCAAAATACATCAGTGACCCCCTGACCAAGTATGAGCCTTCCAGACCCCTCAGGTCCTTGGATCCAATTCAGAGTCAGAACCAGACACAGAGAAGCTGCATTCAGCTTCTGTGCTATATGACAGGAGTCACAGTCACTGGGTTCTCCGAGAGAGAGCCGAGAGGCCGGACCAACTGGAGCTCCCAGCAAGGCAAGGCCAGGCAGGTTTACTGGTCAAGCCCATTTCAGTCTGTAAACGTTTGATGTAAAACATTGACATACAAGGTTTGTAACCGACTGAGATCAGGGTTTGGGTTTGTTTTTTTTTACGTTATTTTTTTTTCATCATTTATTTTTATGTATTTTTTTCCTTTTTTAAATCATTCATTCAGGATTCCCTCCATCATCTCTTGACCTTCAGCGTCTGCGTCGGACAACTCTCGTGCGTCTGCGGGCGACGCGGGTCCTACGGACTCTCCGGCGCCTGCGGACGGGGCGAGAGCTCTGTCTGCGTCTGCGTGGCATTGTCAAAAGATGTGATGAGAACTAGTAAGGAGTTCTATTTATAAACTCTGTTACAAGCTTGTTGATGGAATGGAATGGTTAATGGAATTGATGACATCATATCTTCTTCAATGGAATTAATGACATCATAACTTGATGACATCATATATTCTTCAATGGAATTAATGACATCATAACTTGATGACATCATATCTTCTTCAATGGAATTAATGACATAACTTGATGACATCATATCTTCTTCAATGGAAGTAATGACCATATTATTTGGGGTTTTTGGTTTAGTTTTAGTTCATAACAGTGATGATGTCATAGAAAAAAAAGAAAGCAGATTTTTAATTACTTTAAATGACAAAATAGTGAATAAGAGAATGATGACTGTAATAAAACACATCTTACAGGGTTTTTAGCTGTGATTTCACCTGATAAGTCTGGAAACCGCCGCAGACAACAGTGATGTCACAGTCATGTATTGATCATTGATGTGTACAGTCATCTGACAATGATGGCAGGATGAAAACGTCCAATCATGTGCTAACAGTGGAATGATGATCTTCAGCAGTTTCTATTCTGGCTCAGAGGCCAGGGCTTTATGCTCTTATACACTTTCTAAAGTCAACCTGGGGTGTGGGTGATCCTGGGGATGGAGTTGTCCAAGCTGTGGAGCTGTGAAGCAGAAGGTTGCTGGTTCGATACCAGGCTGTGGCAAAGATGAAGAAGCGCTTCAGGGGTCATTCAGACGTGTGTGGAGTCTTTGCAAATTATGTATTAATGATAATTGATGAATGGAGAATAAAACTCATGGTAAATACAACATCTGGGGGTTAAGTCTCTTCAGTATTGCTGAATTCAAATCTGCTGAAATGCCTCAATATAGAGAAATAAGTATTTCAACTCCACTGGCAATGCATTACTGCTGAACAGGGCAAAAAAAAAAGTCAATTAATCACCATGAAACTTCTGTAGATTACTGCTTACCCTGAGACAACAAAAAAAAAATCATATCACAATTTTCAAATTCACATCCAAATTAAGTGTGACGTCATTATGTGCGAATTTGCATCCAATATCTAAAAAAACAACTTATTGTTCATAAGGAACAAGCCAGAGAGGGTTCATATGTGATACTTTAATATTCTATCCTGTTCACCTAATTACTGCAATGCCTATGTTTTTAGGCCTATGTTATTGTAGTAATTAGGAGGCTTAAAACTATTTTTTTTTAGCCTGGTATACTGTAGCAGATTTGGATACAGCCACTTTAAATACCCCCATCATGTTAAATAAGCCCATTTCTGACATTCTACCTAGTCTATTGTTGGAAAGTGAAAAGTTGCAGAAGCATTTTATACAAAAACTGTATGCAGCCAATAAGTGTACAAAGAATTTTAATGATGGCAGTAACAGGTTGCATAGAGTTGTCTTTCTGCTCACAATCTAAAAAAAAAACAAAAAAGACACATTATTCTCAAGTAATCATGCAAGAAAATATATTTTATTAAAATAACAACAATCATAAATATTATAAACTTTATTTATAGAGCAAGAATGCAGCCCAAACTGCTTAAACAAAGCAATATCAGATGCCTCATACACGCCAAACTGCCGCTAGAAAAGCAGGGTAATGAAGAAAGTTTAAATACAATGTGAAGGAGATGATGATTGGACGTAAAATTGAATCCTGTGTATAAGTGTCACGCCACTTACTATTCGGCTTATAAACGGTAGCGTTTCAATACAGATTAATCAATATTTCACTCAAACTGTCCCCTGATAAGTAAAATGGATCACTGCAAAAACTCAAAATCTTAACAAGAATATTTGTCTTATTTCTAGTTGAAATGTCTCATTTTAGTAAAAAAAATCTCATTACACTTAAAACAAGACTTATCACTGGAAAACACAACAATTTTCACCTGTTTCAAGTATATTTTCACTTGAAATAAGTAGAAAAATCTGCCAGTGGAACAAGATTTTTTTGCTTGTCAGAAGAAGATAAATCTTGTCCCACTGGCAGGTTTTTCTACTTATTTCAAGTGAAATTTTACTTGAAACAGTTGAAAATTGTCAAATAAGTTAGTTTTCTGGTGATGACTCTAAATGTTGAAATAGCAGTAATACCACATTCATTGATGAAATGACATAAGGGAAGAAAAGGGGGGATGGCAGTTTTAAAGGGGGGATGATTTGGACCATTTTTATTTCAGGGGGGATGCAATTTTTCCTTATTGTTTTTTAAATCCAGCAGGTTTGTCTGATGCCTTTTACTCCAACAAAGCCACCTCCCACGCCTGTGCTCCAGGAAGACACTCACTGACACTGAGTCCAGTGGAATAAAGCTTTTGTTGCACATCATCAGCTGTTGTGCCAACGACAGTCCAGTCAGTGATCCAGTCAGATTTCACAGTTTCAAGCTTCCTCCTTCAGACCGGGATGCAATGAAGACGGCAGACATCTGAGAGCACCAGGGCAGATCTTGTAACAGAGTCAGACAGTATGCATCATCTTTTGCACTCAGTAGAATTACATGCAGCTCAACAAGCAGTATGCTAGTTATTGCATATTGGGCTGGCAGTGTGAACACAGCTATAGAGACCAATGCATGTGTTAAATCAATATCACTGAAAGCAATTGGAACTCATTCGTACAAGAAGAAAAGCTGGCGTTTGTTTTTTTTGGTCATGACAAAACTTTAAATACAGTGTCATCCACGACAACTTCTGTGTGCTAAAATGTAACGATTAGATAGCAAGATCATGTGTTATTGGATCGGTATTAGAGTCTTAAAATCAGTGGGAATAACTCATAAGAATGCTTGGTAAAATGTTTCTTCCTGAGCTGGAAGACATCTTCACATCAACTCAATGCATAATGTGTTGTTTTTGATAATACACAAGCTTGTTTTTTAACCTCTCATTCAGCACCCGGGTATTGTAAGTGTTGTTTTTTGAAGCTTTGCACATGTAAAATAAAGTGTTGAATGCAGCTCCCTGTCGGACCACTTTTTTTGGAACCAGCATGAGTTGGAAATGTCTTCAAATTCCCTCACATGGCATTTTTTGTTGTTAGATTGCCATTGCAGTTATAATATTTTCATGGTCCTGTGGCAAAATAATTTCACTACTTCTGCTGTGTGTGTCTGGTTTTCTGGTGTTGTTTATAATAACAAGAAAAGAAATACATCTTCACTCTAATGTGTGCTATTACGTGTGCTTCCTTTTCCACTATTCTTCGTGACGTCATCAAAGACGTCACATTCTTTGATGACGTTCCAAGGCTCCATGAAAGAGCATTTGAACGCTACGCGTCTGAAGCTGGAACTGATTTGCTGCAAACGAGGATGAATGTGCACATGTTCCCAAACGTAGCAACAGCGCCCTCTGCTGGTTCATGGCGGTATGGTCGTAAGCGGCAGCTGCGGCTTCACAACTGTCTTCTATACGCACTTACCGAGTGTACTGTCACGTTTGTGTTTGTTTCATCATAACTGCACAACACAAACATCCGTATGCTGTCCTTTGACGACCGAGTTACTCCTTAAAATAAATGGATGGCGCTCCTATAGTTTATTTCTTTAGTTCAGCCACTTATAGGCTCTGCAAAGCGATTTAGTCTTTTTCCTATTCACCCGTTCACAGCCTCTTATTTTAGACACTCACAATGTGACACCAACCCCCGGTGAACATGTGGGAGTGAAGTGGGGCGTCTCTAATATGACGTAGGTTTGATATGACGTAGGTTGATATGGCGGTGGAATTCTTGCCTCCTTTGATCCTTTATGACGTCACCAGCAGTATATTTATCTGTAAATATTCCTCTGGACCGAGTCAGTTAGTTATTCACCTTCAGCTTGGTATCTTCTCACTAAGGATGTGGTGGAAACAGTTCTCATTGAGGTTGGTCGTGTTTCTTTTGGTTATTTGCTGGTATTTGGTGGTTTGTCCAGCGCAACATCAGTCCATCTCCCTGTGTTTGAGTTTTATGTAAAAGTTCTGTCAAATTAGCTTTCTTTTTTGGTTTCTTTTCTTGTTTTTTGTCAATAGTCATTTAAAAAAGTACATGGCATAATTACTGCAACTGGTAGATTTAACAACAGCGGCTGGATATATATTTTTCCTTTTTTTATAAAGTCATTTAAAATATGATTTAAATTTTACATGAATTAAATCTTTTAATTATTATTTAGTATTGTTTCCCCCATAAGACCCACTTGTTTAGCTTCGGCTGCAGTGGTTTGCAGGTGGAAGATGAATGTGTTATTGTGGACAGATTAGTTTGGTGATTTTAGGTTGGAAGCGCTGACTTAAAACCTTTGTAGTGTATATCATTGTTACATAATTGGCACATATATGTCATTATTTGACGTGAATATTTGCCACCTGCGTGCTTTTGTTCAGTAGTATTTACTGCTAATAACTGCCCAAGGCATCACAGGAAGATGTGTCTTTCTGTTTAACTCCTTTAGCTGTGTGCTTTTTTTTATGGGTCACTTGAAAGTAGAGATCAGAGTTTTCATAATCTTCACTTCTGATTGAGGGTCATTATAGATCGTTATTCATGAGTGTGACTGCAATAAGTTACTGAATTTCAAAATGTTTTCTTAGCAATTTCTTTGCTCTGTGATAATAACCTTCTGCAGCATTCATACGTAGACAGCTGTGAATTAGTTTCCCAGGAAAGTCAGTCTTGTTTGTGCATTTTAACTGTTGTTCTTTGTCTAATTGTTGCGGGTGAAAGGTTAGTCCAGCATGTAACATCATCTTGTTTTTTTCTAAAGTAGGGGGCATGAAGTTATGATTGAAAAACTCTGACACCCTGGGGGAAATATTGATATCCAGATATATTATTGAAATGAATTGGGAGTGTTAGGTAGAAGAATCACATGAATCTTCAGACTGTGATATTATTCTGGATTTGTTCCAGCTTGGTGTTATACTTAATGTCATTTCTTGATATTGAAAGTTACCTGTAGAATTACTAGTAAGTTATGAGGATGGACGGATCAATAGCAAAGTATCAATATTTCAGGCCTAATTTTTCAGTTTTAAGGATCTATTTTTGTGTAAAAAAAACAACAAAACAAACAACAATGCTTTAAATGTTTGGTTTCATTGATTGTAGTTCCTACCCAAACCCTGATCTCAGTCGGTTACAAACCTTGTATGTCAATGTTTTCCATCAAACGTTTACTGACTGAAATGGGCTTGACCAGTAAACCTGCCTGGCCTTGCCTTGCTGGGAGCTCCAGTTGGTCCGGCCTCTCGGCTCTCTTCCACTTCTCTCCTGCATCCAATCTCTGGATACAACATCCTGAGAAAACCACCTAATCTGCCTCCCGTATTCCTCCTCTGACTCCTGGGATGTATTTCCCTACAGTTTCACCTTGAGCTGATAAACCTTAGATTCTCTAGTGCAGATAGAAAACTACTGCATTGAAATTTGCTTTGCCTCCCTCTCGTCGAGATTTTCCATTCTATTTTAACTTTTTAACTTTTAACTTTAACCTCTGGTGGAGAAATAAAGCATTACATTTGAATTGATCTGGGCCCCTCTGGTGGCCAGTGAAACAAACTTAACAAAAATTGATCAAGAGCTTCCCTCTATTGGAAGACTAAGGGCATTGCATGTTTGTCACTGAGATAATAAAGGTGAATGGCCAGGGATCCCATTGAATGAATTTAACATCACAACTAAATACCAGAGGACCAGGTACCATTCACAATGATATTAATAAACATAAAATAATACATATAATAATAATATACAATAAAATGATAATTAAATAAATAATAAAAGAGATCATTGTAATAGCAAGGAATAATTCACAGCCAAATACCATTGACCCCAAATTATCTCCCAGATGTTGAAGCTAGTTTATCTAAGAATTAAATCCAAAATCAGAGGGTATCACCTGCATCACACTGATCCACAGATAATACCCTGCCAAACACTATCCATGAGGCTAAAGTAAACCTTCATTTATAACTCCTTTGTGCTTTGGTTATAATCTTAATTGGAAATTTCTCCCTGGATACTGTACATTAATGTTTTTATTTTTAATAACTATGTTTGTTTTTTGTTGCAGTTATTTTCAATAATCATTTTTAAAAACCTACAACAATGGCAGAGGACACATGAATGGAAAACAGAATAAAAAACATCTCACTGTACGACTTGGATCTGCTTCATTCTGGGTGAGATGTCAATAATGTTGTACACCTCATATATGACCTTATACTATATATACTATTATAATACCATATATACTTTTTTCTTTTAATTCATATCCATACATACTGTTTCATTTACCCATATCCACTACATATATAATACTGCTCTCCTGAGCTGGTGTGTTTTTATATTTAACTGCTAGAGTTAAGTCTGATTTCATTTACCCAAGCAAGTCTCTGTTTTACCTTTAATGGCTTTTTCTGGACTTGTTTTAAGGAAGATTCACGAAGGGTTTTACAGGCATTTCCACAAATTTCAGCGTGGGTTTAGAAAGTGTATCAGAGCATAAAGCCCTGTCCTCTGAGCCAGAATAGAAACTGCTGAAGATCATCATTCCACTGTTAGCACATGATTGGACCTTTTCATCCTGCCATCATTGTCAGATGACTGTACACATCAATGATCAATACATGACTGTGACATCACTGTTGTCTGCGGCGGTTTCCAGACTTATCAGGTGAAATCACAGCTAAAAACCCTGTAAGATGTGTTTTATTACAGTCATCATTCTCTTATTCACTATTTTGTAATTTAAAGTAATTCAAAGTCTGCTTTCTTTTTTTCTATGACATCATCACTGTTATGAAGTAAAAACTAAACCAAAAAACCCCAAATAATATGGTCATCAATTCCATTGAAGAAGATATGATGTCATCAAGTTATGATGTCATTAATTCCATTGAAGAAGATATGATGTCATCAAGTTATGATGTCATTAATTCCATTGAAGAAGATATGATGTCATCAAGTTATGATGTCATTAATTCCATTGAAGAATATATGATGTCATCAATTCCATTAACCATTCCATTCCATCAACAAGCTTGTAACAGAGTTTATAAATAGAACTCCTTCTTACTAGTTCTCATCACATCTTTTGACAATGCCACGCAGACGCAGACAGAGCTCTCGCCCCGTCCGCAGGCGCCGGAGAGTCCGTAGGACCCGCGTCGCCCGCAGACGCAGGAGAGTTGTCCGTCGCAGACGCTGAAGGTCAACAGATGATGGAGGGAATCCTGAATGATTTAAAAAAGGAAAAAATACATAAAAATAAATGATGAAAAAAAAATATCGTAAAAAAAAAAAACCCAAACCCTGATCTCAGTCGGTTACAAACCTTGTATGTCAATGTTTTACATCAAACGTTTACTGACTGAAATGGGCTTGACCAGTAAACCTGCCTGGCCTTGCCTTGCTGGGAGCTCCAGTTGGTCCGGCCTCTCGGCTCTCTTCCACTTCTCTCCTGCATCCAATCTCTGGATACAACATCCTGAGAAAACCACCTAATCTGCCTCCCGTATTCCTCCTCTGACTCCTGGGATGTATTTCCCTACAGTTTCACCTTGAGCTGATAAACCTTAGATTCTCTAGTGCAGATAGAAAACTACTGCATTGAAATTTGCTTTGCCTCCCTCTCGTCGAGATTTTCCATTCTATTTTAACTTTTTAACTTTTAACTTTAACCTCTGGTGGAGAAATAAAGCATTACATTTGAATTGATCTGGGCCCCTCTGGTGGCCAGTGAAACAAATTTAACAAAAACTGATCAAGAGCTTCCCTCTAGTGGAAGACTAAGGGCATTGCATGTTTGTCACTGAGATAATAAAGGTGAATGGCCAGGGATCCCATTGAATGAATGTAACATCACAACTAAATACCAGAGGACCAGGTACCATTCAGAATGATATTAATAAACATAAAATAATAAATGTATAATATACAATACAATAATAATTAAATAAATAATAAAAGAGGTAATTGTAATAGCAAGGAATAATTCACAGCCAAATACCATTAACCCCAAATTAGCTCCCAGATGTTGAAACTAGTTTATCTAAGAATTAAATTCAAAATCAGAGGGTATTACCTGCATCACACTGATCCACAGATAATACCCTGCCAAACACTATCCATGAGGCTAAAGTAAACCTTCATTTATAACTCCTTTGTGCTTTGGTCATAATCTTAATTGGAAATTTCTCCCTGGATACTGTACATTAATGTTTTTATTTTTAATAACTATGTTTGTTTTTTGTTGCAGTTATTTTCAATAATCATTTTTAAAAACCTACAACAATGGCAGAGGACACATGAATGGAAAACAGAATAAAAAACATCTCACTGTACGACTTGGATCTGCTTCATTCTGGGTGAGATGTCAATAATGTTGTACACCTCATATATGACCTTATACTATATATACTATTATAATACCATATATACTTTTTTCTTTTAATTCATATCCATACATACTGTTTAATTTACCCATATCCACTACATATATAATACTGCTCTCCTGAGCTGGTGTGTTTTTATATTTATATATTAGTTGATATTTATACAGGTTTTAACCCCTGCAAGACCAACTATCTATCTGACTGTAAAAGCAACTTTAAATGGAGCTTTTCAAAATCAAAACTGTAACATAAGAGACAAACACAGATTACAGGGTTCTGCTTTATCAGGAAACAATTCAACAATCCAACAGTTTTCACTCTTTCCATCATCAGAGATTGTAGGATCATTCACACTTGCAGACAGATGTTACAATTAGATCACATGATGTTATATTTGACTGGAACATCTTAAATGTTCCTTTAAAATGAGGAGGAACAAAAAACAGGAAAAAGGTAGAAGTACAACATACTAATGTAATTATATAATCCAGGGGTGATTTTAGGATCAGAACTTTAGGCGCGCTGAGCAATCAGAGTTCACTGTCCGGCGAGACAAAATAAACTTAACTGTTTTGTACATTTTAAATGGAAATGATAATAACGTCTCCATGACAACGGGCAATGAAAATATGACTTCTCAAGGAAAAGTTGTCTTGTGGCTCAACTTGCCCCAGTTTAGGGGTAAGTTGATCTGCATCTGGGGGTAAATTGACCCAGTTCCATTTTCCAGTTTAAATCTGAAGAATAATTTGTGTAAATCTTAAAAGGTAACTTAACAATATGTAACAAAACAAATTCAAGTGTATTATTCAGAATATGTTAAAACAAAAGGTGAAAGAACTCCACATTACACATTACAGACAGAAAAATACAAGTTAACTGAAACTTATTAACGTATTATCAAAGAATAATTGGACCAGTGTTTTTGATCAAATTGAAGTGCAATTCATAGTGGATGACTCTTGACACCACACAAGTAGGTGTATTCTCTGTCTCCTTAAATTAATATAAAAAATTATAATAAAAATACTAAAAAAAGTCCTCTCTCTGCTCTATTAAATAGTAATATTAATATAATAATCTATATAAAATATTGAATCATTTATATCCAATAAATGATATAAATTGATCCAAATTACATCATTCTAATTGAATATTTGTTTGCAATGAGAAATTAAGTCACATCATGTGATCATACACTCCTACCTGAACCTGGATCTTTTTTTCTAAAAAACCTCTGTATGTCCATAATAAGGCCTTCTGTCTGTCTGTCTGTCTGTCTGTCTGTCTGTCTATACACACACACACACACACACACACACACACACACACACACACACACACACACACACACACACACACACACACACACACACACACACACACACACACACACACACAATGAACATTCAGAGTTGACTAAGATTCATTACATTAAAGATCAGACAGTTTGATTGACAGGACAGATGATCAGAGGAGCAGAGTTTTTACCTCCATCATTGAGACAAGGACAGAAGTACGGGTGGAGTTTCTCCCTGAAGGAGCAGCCAGTAAAGGAGTAGAGAAGTGCTGCAGCATCTACATCATGAAAGGAGACCAGACCCTCCTCATAATCCACAAACACCCCCACCTTCTCAGGAGGAGAACTGGGATGGAGAAGGACTGGAGGACCTGCAAGAGCTTCGTACTCATTTGTTTTTCTCAGCCAAACAGTCCAGTAACCATTCTGAGGTCTCAGTGGGGTGTTTTCCTTCCTGTTGATCGACTCTCTGGCCACTCCTACAGCCCAGCGAGTCTTTCCTTTAACCCGAACCTCAAAGTAAAATCTGCCTGAAGAGAAACTCTGTTTTCCTAAAACAATAACATATTTAGAGAATCTCTCTGGATCATCTGGAAGATTCTTCTCCACATCTCCATGATAGACTTGTTTTCCATCATCAGACAGGATGAGTACAGGATGTGCTGTATCAGGATCAAGAGTCACATCAGCTTCAAACTGCTGGATCCTCCTCAGCTCAACTTCAAACAGCTTCTTCATCTTCTCTCTGAGGTTCTTCTCCAGCTGGTCCACAGCTCTCACCACAGTCCCCTCATATGAAGGTGGATGGACTCTGACCTCTGTCCAGTTCTTGGTGGGTGGAGCATCTTTCAGGGATGAGAATCTTTGGAGGAGGTGGAGCTGATCTTCAGAGCGTGAGAGCTGCTCCACCTCAGAGCTCCTCTTCTTCAGCTCACAGATTTCCTGTTCCAGATCTTTGATGAAGTCTTCAGCCTGTTTCTCTGCAGTTTTCTGTTTGTCTTCCATCTCCTTCATGAACTCCTTCAGACTTCTCTCAACAGACTCCTTCAGATCAGTGAAGACCTGAACACCTGCTGCTTTCTCTCTGTCTGCAGCATCGTCACTGATCTTCAGAGACTCTTTGATCTCCTGAATCTTCAGTCGTCTCTTCTGGATCATCTGCTGAATCTCAGCGTCTGTCTTCTGCAGCTCTGCCTTCTTTCCTTCATATTCTTTTCTCAGAGGAACAAACTCATGATTCTTGTGGTCTAAAACAGGGCAGAGCATGCAGACACATGTCTGGTCGGTCTTACAGAACAGCTCCAGAGGTTTATCGTGGTTCGTACAAATCCTGTCCTCCAGGTTCTCCACAGGCTCCACCAGCTGATGTCTTTTCAGACGTGCAGCTGTCAGATGAGGCTCCAGGTGAGTCTCGCAGTAGGAGGCCAGACACACCAAGCAGGACTTCAGGGCCTTCAGTCTGGTTCCAGTGCAGACGTCACAGGGAACTTCTCCTGGTTCTGCAGCTTGTTGCTCTGAGCTGCTGCTGCTGGATTTCTGTTCAGCTTCACGTCTGAACTCAGAAACCATCTCTCTGATGAAGGTGTTGACTTTCAGCTGAGGTCTGGTGTAGAAGGTCTCCTGACATATGGGACACTTGTAGGGAACATTACCATCCCAGTGATGAGTGATGCAGGTTTTACAGAAGTTGTGTCCACATGGTGTGGTGACTGGATCAGTGAACACGTCCAGACAGATGGAGCACAGGAACTGATCTGCAGATCTCAGGTTGCTGCCAGCAGACATGTTGGTTCTCTGGAAACAAAAGTGAAAGTGTGAAACATCAAAGCTGCAATAATAAAATGAAGAAGAGAAAAACAACAAGAGAGAAGGAAACAGAACAAAGAATGTCATGAATCCTCAGAGACAACACCAGTCTGACAGTAAAAGAAGGAACGTTTCCTCAACACAAGTTTAGATTATTAATGTCACGACTCCACAATAATTAACTTTTCCATGTGAATCATTTTCCTCTAAACGTTCCTGTTCTTTGACCAGAGTCAGTTTGAGTTTTCCAGAATAACATTTAGTAAACAGAGTTGAAGTTTTGTCGTCCCGCTGACAGAAACACAGTAAATGTTTTCTTCTGTACTCACCAGTGTTTCAGAGACTTTGCTGAGTTGTTGAGAACAAACTCTGAAGTTTGAATTTACTCAGAAACCCAGAATCAGACAGGTTTAGTCTCTGCTGCAGCTCTTCTGTCGCTCTGACAAACCTTCTGATTCACTCAACCATGTGACTTGAAGTTTTCCTGTATTTCCAGTTCTGCTGCTCCTCCTACAGTTCTGGGGCCTCATTTAAAATGGACTGCGTAGGATTCATACTAAAAGTGCACGTACGCTCAAAAGCCGAAAATGCCGTGCGCAAAAAAAAATCCGGATCAATAAAACCATGTGCACGCAGACTTCCACGCAGTCCAGCTGGAAGGTTGCGTAGCTGAATCCGCCCCTTTACACGCCCAGAAATGCATATGGATGAGCCTGCTGAGCATGCGCAGTGGCTTTCTGCAGCCTGTTTGGCGCAGATCCATGGTTTGGCGTCAGAATGAATGAGAAGTAGCAGCCACCGTGACACTGACTTTCACGGAGACCTAGATGCTGTAGATGATGTGGAGGACAGGAAAACCACATTATTTGGTGGTCACAGTAAAAGTTAGAATAAGTATATAAATAGTATACAATAAAATAAAGCGAGTGAGTGGCAGCAGGCCGTTGCTGCGCTAAACGCCGTGAGTTCCCCGGCGCAACAGGGGGGACACACGTCCCCCCGTCTTTTCAAAACCATGTTTTTTTTTCCCCTTACTTTTTACAGTTTAAAAACTAATGGTAGGATCAGCCTTAAATTGCAAATTATCAAGACACTGTATGAAAGCGATACGAAAACGGCCCCGCAGCCCCGCTTCACCCCCCGTTACCCCTCCTCCTCTCCCGTCTCCCCTCAGAGCTGCTCAGGGCGGGTTTATGGTTCTGCGTCACCGACGCAGAGCCTACGCCGTAGGTGCGCGCCGCCGCGTACCCTACGCCGTAGGCTCTGCGTCGTTTTAACGCGGGACCCTAATTTAGGCACCATATACAAGCAGCACGTAAAGGTTTCACGCGCGCGTAAAACTCATATATATGAAAAAAAATCTGTGTCCCTTTAGGGAAGAAATGAGGGGCTCCGTGGGGCTCCATAAACGCAGCCCCTCATTTGTTCTGTCCTAAAGCGGTGGGTGAAGAAGAGGCTGCAGCAGCAGCAGCAGAGTCCTGACTGACAGCCAAGCTTCACACACAGACGGACACGATCAGCGCTATATTACTTTATTTTATTATTTTATTATTTTAAGCCTGACATATGTTGTGATATGTGATGACATTATTAAGAGTATGACATGAATCTGGCTTCATTTCACCACCTCACAGCCTGCCTCGCCAGTTCCCCGTGTCTTAAGTAAATTCTTACGGGAGGGTCCTAGTTGCCGTAAAGATACGCAGATTTTTCGGTTAGTTTTTTCTTTTTAGATCCGAGGATTTGCGTAGAAGGCGGCTTCCGCAACTTTCAGGCGCTTTTTCTGCGCAAGCAAGCTTTATAGATGAGGCCCCTGATCTTTCCACCTGATTACTGTCACATGACTTTCATTATGCCTGTTTTACCTGATGTCATCGGTCGTTGCCATCTTCATCCTCCTGAAAACTCTTTACTAACTCACATTAGTTCATCTTTTTGTAGATAAACATTAAAATCTTCACCTTCAGCTGTTCGACGACATGTCTGTTTGTGCTGGAATTTCAACTCTTCATGGCTGTTTTTAGGATCTAATCAGGAAGCTTTCTGGTTGTATTTTAGTAATGCAAAAGTGTCAGCAGGAAGTAAACATCATCCAGTAGCTGGGTCGGGTCTACAGATTTAGGATTCTTGAACCATCTCTGACTATAAACTGTATTTGGGCAGCGTCCAGGTAGTAATGTCAACAAAAAGATTTGTGCTCTATGTCTAAAACGAAAATTACGACTGTAACTACGGCTCTATGAGTCCCCTACTGACCGCCAGGCGGTGCTGTAAGCACTCGCGCATGCGCATGTCGAGTACAAATAACAACAATGTCACGTCACCCCTGACCCCTGCATGACCCCCGGAAGGGTATAACTTCTGGCGTCGGCAAGGGATCGGTTCCTAGAATCTTCTCGCGAGAGCACGAGGATTCTGAGTGACCGGCAGGCCTGGCGGTCATCCGGGACTCATAGAACCGTAATTACAGTCGTAACTTTCGTTCTATTTCGTCCCTACTGACCGCCAGGCGGTGCTGTAAGCACTGGATGACAAATACCAACAACGTCATGAAGAATCCCGGTCACCTACCTCACTGACCAGGAGCAGAAGGACCTGGGAGCAGAACCACGCCCAACGGTTGGGGAGTGGCGACGTTGATTCTGTAGAATCTGGAGAACGTGTCCGGCGACGTCCACGAAGCCGCGGTGCAGATGTCCAGAGGCACCCCCTTCAGGGCAGCCAAAGAAGCTGAGACGCTTCCGGTCGAGTGGCACCTCACTCCCATTGGCAAGGGGCAGCCACTGGCCCTGTAGGCGTGCTTGACGGTGTCCACCACCCAGTGGGACAGGCGCTGTCTAGAAACAGCACGACCTCTGTTAGGGCCACCATGGCAGATAAAAAGTTGCTCCGACCGTCGCACAGGCACGGTAGCATCAACATAAGCAGCGAGGGCCCGTACGGGGCACAAAGGGCTCGGCCCACTTTCCGCAGGCTGGGGGTTGAACAGGGCCAGCTGGATAGGCCGATTAGTATGAGTGTGTGGCAGGACCTTGGGCAGGAACGCCACGTTCGGCCACAACGTAGCCCCTGAGCCATCTGGGTTCCACCTCAGGCAGGACCCGCTGACTGACAGACCATGTAACTCACCGACTCGCTTTGCCGATGTCATAGCGAGGAGGAAAGCTGTCTTCATAGAAAGCCACTTCAGGTCCACCTGGGCCGAGGGCTCAAAAGGTGGAGAAGAAGGGCACCTAGCACCATGGACAGGTCCCACACTGGGACCCTTGGGGTCCTCGGGGGGCGCACCCTCAGAGCCCCCCTGAGAAAGAGAGAAACCAGCCGGTGGCATTCTCAACCAGGGCATGTCGTGATGAAATGGCCGCCACGTACACCCTTAAGGTGGACTGAGCACGGCCACCATCCAGGAGGGACTGAAGGAACTCCAGGATCGTGGCCACAGGGCAAAGCACAGGGTCCTCTGCCCTGTCTGCACACCTGGCAGAGAATCTCCTCCACTTGCACTCATACTGGAGGCGGGTGGAAGGCGCACGGGCGTTCAAGATGGTAGCCCTGACGGGCTCAGTACAGCTTGACACTCGAAAATGACAATTTCAACTTTGATGTGAACCTACAGATGAAATCCTCCACGCGCCGCGGGATCCTATCAGTCATCGCTTCCCTGTACGATCCAGTTGGATTTGTGGCACCATTCATCCTAACTGGAAAATGCATACTTCAGGAGCTCTGTCGCAGAGGCATCGCATGGGATGACCCACTTCCTGAAGACTTAAGCCCACGGTGGGAGAAATGGGAAGAGGGTCTCCAAATGCTGAAGGAAGTTTCCATACCAAGATGTTACCAACCATGAGACTTTGGTAAAACTGTTAGAAGGGAACTCCATCACTTTTCGGGCTATGGCTCCTGTTCATATCTGAGAAGCAAGAACGAAGATGGCAAAGTCTACTGCAGTCTCGTGATTGCAAAAGCCAGAGTTGCACCCACGAAACTTACCAGCATTCCAAGACTCGAACTCTCAGCAGCGGTGGTCGCTGCGAGATCAAGTGTCATGCTAAGAAACGACCTTGAGATGAAGATTGATGGAGAGTTTTTCTGGACTGACTCCCAAGTGGTCCTAGCTTACATCAGTAATGAAGCAAGAAGGTTTCATGTCTTTGTTGCCAATCGTGTCCAAATGATCAGAGAATACACAAGCCCCAGCCAATGGCACTACATAGACACAACCAAAAACCCAGCTGACCACGCCTCAAGAGGCCTCCTCGCAACAGAAATCTCCTCAACGAACTGGTTAACGGGACCTGAATTCCTGTGGAAATCGGAAATACATGCAGCATCTGACCTCCAACCAGAATTGCTCGTCGGCGATCCTGAAGTCAAGTCAATGCAGGCGTTTGCAACCAAAGTTGAACCTCCCCAACCAAACATACTTACCAACCTGAGTCGATTCTCCTCTTGGTCAAGACTCCTGAATGTCGTCGCGAAAATGAAGAGACTGAAGTCCAAGCAAAAATGTCCCAGTGTGACTCTGGAAGAACGTGAGACAGCAGATGTAGTAGTGATCCAGCTTGTACAAGAAGAAGCGTTCTCCCAAGAAATGAAGACACTTCAGAAGGGAGAAAGTCTTCCAAACTCCAGTACTCTGTTTCGCCTGGATCCCATCCTAGAGGAGGGAATACTTCGTGTCGGCGGAAGACTGAAACAGTCGTCCCTATGTCTACAAGTCAAGCACCCCGTGATTCTACCCAAAGAAGGACACATCACCAAGTTGATCCTGACTCATTACCATGACAAGATCTGTCACCAAGGTCAAAGTCAAACTGTAACAGAACTTCGAGCCAATGGGTTTTGGGTCCTTGGTGGAAGCAAATCAGTTGCTAAGTTGATTCACGGCTGTGTGAGATGCAGAAGACTTTGACGGCCATCAGAAGAACAGCGCATGGCTGAGCTTCCGAAAGAGCGCACAGAAGCCTCTGCTCCCTTCACCTACTGCGGAAATGATTGCTTCGGCCCATTCATCACCAAGAAAGCCCGTAAAGAGCAAAAGCGATATGGCTTAATCTTCACCTGCCTCTCCTCTCGAGCTGTGCACCTCGAGATGCTTGAGGATTTGTCAACGGATGCTTTTATTAACGCCCTAAGATGCTTCATCAGCCTCCGTGGAGCCGTTCACCAACTCCATTGCGATCAAGGAACCAATTTCGTGGGAGCCAGTAATGAGTTCAAGAAAGCACTGAAACAACATGATGCTGAGACACTCGAGAGCTTCTTCGCAGAAAAGCAATGCGAGTTTGTCTTCAACGCTCCCTCCGCAAGTCACGCTGGTGGCGTCTGGGAGCGCCAGATCCGTACTGTTCGTAACGTCCTGAACGCCACACTCAAGATTATCTCATGAACATCTCCACACGGCAGAAGTGGCACTCGACTCAACGCAACCTTAAGGTGGATGACCTGGTCATCATAAAGGAAGACACCCCAAGAAACCAATGGCATCTTGGTCGAGTGGTTGGAACCACAGAAGAGAGTGATGGACTTGTGCGTCGTGTTAGAGTGTTAGTAGGAGACAAGACATTAGGAAAACAAAACCATTCAACTAAACCTTTGATCTTAGAAAGGCCCATTCAGAAACTAGTTCTCCTCCTTGAGAGTGAATGATAAGTTTGGTAGTCTATACCTTAAATCTTGCATGAAGTACTTACCTGCAAATCACGTAGGCATAAGACTCATGTATACCCATTCAGTCAGGAAGATCCATGTTTTCATTCTGTATAACATGAGTGGTGGGAGTGTAAGTGGCCGTGAGTTGTGTTAATTGAGCACTGTCGCTTTAGATTTCCCGTGCCTTGTAACTCCCTCGTGCACGCTTCAGGTCAAGCTCAGAGAAAGATGAGACCTCGAAGAAGATAGCAGCAAGAAAGAAAGCTTATAATAATTTATATTTAACATCTTCTTTCCACTGTTAATGAGTGTTTCATTTGTTTAACCCCACTCATTATTGGTTAAAAGTGTTATTGTGTGCCTTTTTGTGCCGTTTTTGAGAGAGAATTATCGGCAATTTTCAATTTAAAAGAAGACTGTTTTTTTTGTTTGTGTAGCCAGCAAAAGTCATGGCTAACTAGTTTTTTGCAACAGTAGTGGTGGCAGCTTTCCAAGGATTCCCCTTAGCACCCTTGATCAGCGGAGCGAGGTACGATTCATTTGTATACTGTATTGATTTGTATAGTATTTCATATATTCTGTAATTTGTATTGCCTGCTAATATGCAGTTGTTGTTTATAGAGTGTGCCTGTTGTGGGCTAATTTACCTGTGTCATTTTGTGTCACAGTTTTCACGGTGTTCAACGTTTTTGGTGCTATGCACAAATCTTCAATAAACTACACCCGTCTGGAAACACTCCAAGCCTGTTCCTTCAAAATCTTGGGTTGGTACAGTAATTTAAAGTAATTGAAAGTCTGCTTTCTTTTTTTTCTATGACATCATCACTGTTATGAAGTAAAAACTAAACCAAAAAACCCTGAATAATATGGACATCAATTCCATTGAAGAAGATATGTCATCAAGTTATGATGTCATTAATTCCATTAAAGAATATATGATGTCATCAATTCCATTAACATTCCATTCCATCAACAAGCTTGTAACAGAGTTTATAAATAGAACTCCTTCTTACTAGTTCTCATCACATCTTTTGACAATGCCACGCAGACGCAGACAGAGCTCTCGCCCCGTCCGCAGGCGCCGGAGAGTCCGTAGGACCCGCGTCGCCCGCAGACGCAGGAGAGTTGTCCGTCGCAGACGCTGAAGGTCAACAGATGATGGAGGGAATCCTGAATGATTTAAAAAAGGAAAAAAATACAGAAAAATAAATAATGAAAAAAAATAACGTAAATAAAACAAAAAAAAAAACAAACCCAAACCCAGTCGGTTACAAATCTTGTATGTTAATGTTTTACATCAAACGTTCACTGACTGAAATGGGCTTGACCAGTAAACCTGCCTGGCCTTGCCTTGCTGGGAGCTCCAGTTGGTCCGGCCTCTCGGCTCTCTTCCACTTCTCTCCTGCATCCAATCTCTGGATACAACATCCTGAGAAAACCACCTAATCTGCCTCCCGTATTCCTCCTCTGACTCCTGGGATGTATTTCCCCACAGTTTCACCTTGAGCTGATAAACCTTAGATTCTCTACTGCAGATATAAAACTACTGCATTGAAATTTGCTTTGCCTCCCTCTCGTCGAGATTTTCCATTCTATTTTAACTTTTTAACTTTTAACTTTAACCTCTGGTGGAGAAATAAAGCATTACATTTGAATTGATCTGGGCCCCTCTGGTGGCCAGTGAAACAAATTTAACAAAAATTGATCAAGAGCTTCCCTCTAGTGGAAGACTAAGGGCATTGCATGTTTGCCACTGAGATAATAAAGGCGAATGGCCATTGAATGATATTAATAAACATAAAATAATAAATGTATAATATACAATAAAATAATAATTAAATAAATAATAAAAGAGATCATTGTAATAGCAAGGAATAATTCACAGCCAAATACCATTAACCCCAAATTAGCTCCCAGATGTTGAAACTAGTTTATCTAAGAATTTAATTCAAAATCAGAGGGTATCACCTGCATCACACTGATCCACAGATAATACCCTGCCAAACACTATCCATGAGGCTAAATTAAACCTTCATTTATAACTCCTTTGTGCTTTGGTCATAATCTTAATTGGACATTTCTCCCTGAATACTGTACATTAATGTTTTTATTTTTAATAACTATGTTTGTTTTTTGTTGCAGTTATTTTCAATAATCATTTTTTTTAAAACCTACAACAATGGCAGAGGACACATGAATGGAAAACAGAATAAAAAACATCTCACTGTACGACTTGGATCTGCTTCATTCTGGGTGAGATGTCAATAATGTTGTACACCTCATATATGACCTTATACTATATATACTATTATAATACCATATATACTTTTTTCTTTTAATTCATATCCATACATACTGTTTAATTTACCCATATCATCTACATATATAATACTGCTCTCCTGAGCTGGTGTGTTTTTATATTTATATATTAGTTGATATTTATACAGGTTTTAATCCCTGCAAGACCAACTATCTATCTGACTGTAAAAGCAACTTTAAATTGAGCTTTTCAAAATCAAAACTGTAACATAAGAGACAAACACAGATTACAGAGTTCTGCTTTATCAGGAAACAATTCAACAATCCAACAGTTTTCACTCTTTCCATCATCAGATATTGTAGGATCATTCACACTTGCAGATAGATGTTACAATTAGATCACATGATGTTATATTTGACTGGAACATCTCAAATGTTCCTTTAAAATGAGGAGGAACAAAAAACAGGAAAAATGTAGAAGTACAACATACTAATGTAATTATATAATCCAGGATTTTAGGATCAGAACTTTAGGCGTGCTGAGCAATCAGAGTTCGCTGGCCGGCGAGACAAAATAAACTTCACTGTTTTGTACATTTTAAATGGAAATGATAATAACGTCTCCATGACAACGGGCAATGAAAATATGACTTCTCAAGGAAAAGTTGTCTTGTGGCTCAACTTGCCCCAGTTTAGGGGTAAGTTGATCTGCATCTGGGGGTAAATTGATCCATTTCCATTTTCCAGTTTAAATCTGAAGAATAATTTGTCTAAATCTTAAAAGGTAATTTAACAATATGTAACAAAACAAATTCAAGTGTATTATTCAGAATATGTTAAAAGAAAAGGTGAAAGAACTCCACATTACACATTACAGACAAAAAAATGCAACTTAACTGAAACCTATAAGAACAAAACGTATACGTATTATCAAAGAATAATTGGACCAGAGCGTGATTTTGATCAAATTGAAGTACAATTCATGGTGGATTACCCTTGACACCACACAAGTAGGTGGTTTCTTATTTGTGGTCTCCAAGCTCCTTCTCTGTCTCGTGACATTAATATAAAAATTATAATAAAAATAGTAATAAAGTCCTCTCTCTTCTCCTGTCTTTCTTTGTACTGTCAACCAAACACACACACACACACACACACACACACACACACACACACACACACACATATTAGCAGGTTGGGTGCTGCTGTAGTTTGTTGTTAAAATATTACGTTTAAACCATATACTGTATATGGTTTTGACATTTCCTTAGCTTATTAAACATACAACATAAAAAAATCTCTTACATTTTAGGGTTCAGTGCTGTATCACCAAAAGAAGCTTGAAACGCCAATGATATGATCAATCAAACAAAATGATCACTTTAATGAGATGAAAGAACTTTGGAGGGAACTATAACATTTGTTTCCATCAATCAGAGTGAATCTTTAATCCTTTTAAATGAACATTCAGAGTTGACTAAGATTCATTACATTAAAGATCAGACAGTTTGATTGACAGGACAGATGATCAGGGGAGCAGAGTTTTTACCTCCATGATTGTTACAAGGACAGAAGTACGGGTGGAGTTTCTCCCTAAAGGAGCAGCCAGTAAAGGAGTAGAGAAGTGCTGCAGCATCTACATCATAAAAGGAGACCAGACCCTCCTCATAATCCACAAACACCCCCAACTTCTCAGGAGGAGAACTGGGATGGAGACGGACTGAAGGACCTGCAAGAGCTTCGTACTCATTTGCTTTTCTCAGCCAAACAGTCCAGTAACCATTCTGAGGACTCACTGTGATGTTTCCCTTCCTGTTGACCGACTCTCTGGTCACTCCTAAAGTCCAGTCAGTCTTTCCTTTAACCTGAACCTCAAAGTAAAATCTGCCTGAAGAGAAACTCTGTTTTCCTAAAACGCAAGGACATTGAGAGAATCTCTCTGGATTATCTGGAAGATTCTTCTTCACATCACCAAGATACACTTGTTTTCCATCATCAGACAGGATGAGTCCAGGATGTGCCGTATCAGGATCAAGAGTCACATCAGCTTCAAACTGCTGGATCCTCCTCAGCTCAACTTCAGCGAGCAGCTTCTTCATCTTCTCTCTGAGGTTCTTCTTCAGCTGGTTCACAGCTCTCACCACAGTCCCCTCATATGAAGGTGGATGGACTCTGACCTCCGTCCAGTTCTTGGTGGGTGGAGCATCTTCCAGGGATGAGAATCTTTGGAGGAGGTGCAGGTGATCTTCAGAGCGTGAGAGCTGCTCCACCTCAGAGCTCCTCTTCTTCAGCTCACAGATTTCCTGTTCCAGATCTTTGATGAAGTCTTCAGCCTGTTTCTCTGCAGTTTTCTGTTTGTCTTCCATCTCCTTCATGAACTCCTTCAGACGTCTCTCAACAGACTCCTTCAGATCAGTGAAGACCTGAACACCTTCTGCTTTCTCTCTGTCTGCAGCATCGTTACTGATCTTCAGAGACTCTTTGATCTCCTGAATCTTCAGTCGTCTCTTCTGGATCATCTTCTGAATCTCAGCGTCTGTCTTCTGCAGCTCTGCCTTCTTTCCTTCATATTCTTCTCTCAGAGGAACCAACTCATGAGTCTTGTGGTCTAAAACAGGGCAGAGAGAGCAGACACATGTCTGGTCGGTCTTACAGAACAGCTCCAGAGGTTTATCGTGCTTCGTACAAATCCTGTCCTCCAGGTTCTCCACAGGCTCCACCAGCTGATGTTTTTTCAGACGTGATGAAGCTGTCAGATGAGGCTCCAGGTGAGTCTCACAGTAGGAGGCCAGACACACCAAGCAGGACTTCAGGGCCTTCAGTCTGGTTCCAGTGCAGACGTCACAGGGAACTTCTCCTGGTTCTGCAGCTTGTTGCTCTGAGCTGCTGCTGCTGGATTTCTGTTGAGCTTCACGTCTGAACTCAGAAACCATCTCTCTCAATAAGGTGTTGACTTTCAGCTGAGGTCTGGTGTAGAAGGTCTCCTGACATAAGGGACACTTGTAGAGAACATTATCATCCCAGTGATGAGTAATGCAGGTTTTACAATAGTTGTGTCCACATGGTGTGGTGACTGGATCAGTGAACACATCCAGACAGATGGAGCACAGGAACTGATCTGCAGATCTCAGGTTGCTGCCAGCAGACATGTTGGTTCTCTGGAAACAAAAGTTAAAGTGTGAAACATCAAAGCTGCAATAATGAAATGAAGAAGAGAAAGACAACGAGTGAGAAGGAAACAGAACAAAGAATGTCATGAATCCTCAGAGACAACACCCGTCTGACAGTAAAAGGAGGAACGTTTCCTCAACACAAATTTAGATTATTAGATTATTAATGTCACGACTCCAGAATAATGAACATGAATTTCATGTGAATCATTTTCCTCTAAACGTTCCTGTTCTTTGACCAGAATCAGATTGAGTTTTCCAGAATAACATTTAAACTAAACTGAGTTGAAGTTTTGTCGTCCCGCTGACAGAAACACAGTAAATGTTTTTTTCTGGACTCACCAGTGTTTCAGAGACTCAGCCGTGTTGTGGAGGAAAACCCGATGGACTTGCTTGACCTTCTTTCAGAGACGAACAGGAATCTTCTGGACTGGATTTTTGTTCCGTCACACTTGAACTTCCCTCCGTCCTCCCTCTGCTCTGGTTCCTTGCTCTGATTTTCAGGATTATTGTCAAACAGCAGAGTTGATGTGATGAATAAGACGGTGTAATGAAAATTTCCAAAAAGTTTGCCTATTTCCAAAGCTTCTTCATTACTTCACAGGTGGGGCAGGAGTGAACCAACACAGTTCAAATGACTAAATTCCAGGCAGTGGCAGTTGCAGTTAGTTGGTGGTTTATTGAAGAAAAAGGTTAACATAGCAGTTTTCTGTTGCAGGCACAGCTCTGTTCTGTTTGTCTGTGTGATCTGTTGGGCGTCTGGTGGGAACTGTTTGACTTCCTCTTCCTGTGCTTTTCCCTTCCTGTTCCCTATACCTCCATATATGGTGAACTCTAATCACAACCACCTAGTGTCTAAATGATGTAACCACAACCCAATAATTAAATTAAATAAACTGTCAACAATAAACATAAATGGCTCCTACACACCGGCCCCTAATTGTCCTAAGTGTATAACAAAACAATTACTAATAAATACAAATGGAGCTACATACTGTACATCCTTTTCTTCACCTTTTTTTTATAAAAACTTTATACAATTTTCCAAAAATAAAAGGTTATGTACTATATGTTGCCATTTAATCATCTTGATTCTTCATCTTCTTTTCTTCTCCTTTTTTCTGAGTAAAGGCCATCAGTCATTGCCGTGTCTAGGCCTCAGCTTCTTAAAATAGACATAGACATAGACGTACACATTTGCTTATCGATCTCTCCAAGATGTTGCTCTTTGTCTTGAGCCGAACTGTGCGGACAAGACCCTTTGCATCTGGTTTTGTTTCCAGTATTCTTCCCATTAACCAGGATCCTCTTGGTGCAGTGGAATAAACCACCAGAACAATGTCACCTGGGGCAAAGCTTCTTTTTATTTTATACCACCGTTGTCATTCTTGGATCAGGGGTAGGTATTCTTGTGTCCATCTTTTCCATACTAAAACAGATCTGCCATATATTGCACTTGTCTCCATCTGTGACTGTTGTACAAGTCTTCTCTTGCAAAGAGTCCAGGTGGTAGTACAGTACAGTACAGTATTTCCAGCAGAAGATGGTAATAATAATAATAATGACTTGGATTTATATAGCGCCCTTCAAGGCACCCAGAGCGCTTTACAGAGATCATTATTCATTCATACACATTCTCTCTGGTGGTGGTAAGCTACAATTTGTAGCCACAGCTGCCCTGGGGCAGACTGACAGAAGCGTGGCTGCCATATCGCGCCTAACGGCCCCTCTGACCACGACCAACATTCATACACATTCACACACATTCACACGGGGCAAGGTGGGTAAGGTGTCTTGCCCAAGGACACTACGGCAGCAAACTGGGACAGAGCGGGATTCGAACCGCCGACCTTCCGATCATTGGACGACCTGCTCTGCCACCTGAGCTACTGCCGCCCCAAATGGTGATTTGGTTAAGTGCTTCCAGGTCCCGTGGATCGTCAGACATTTTATTTATGGGTCGATCATTTAAGATCGCTCCAGCTTCGCAAAGAAAAGTCTGCAATTCTTCATCATCAAGAACTTGTTGGTTTAGCACAGATTTCAACCAATTTCGAACCATGCGGATCAATCTTTCCCAAACATCGCTGTGATGGGATCCTGCTGGGGGTTAAAGCGCCACTTTAACCCTCGTTGAAGCATAGCACTTTGAATATTGTCCTGATTTAGGCCGTTGAGTGCTTCTCTCAATTCCTTTTCCGCTCCAATTAAATTTGTGCCATTATCTGATCGTAAAGATAAAACTTGACCTCCTCGACAGATAAAATCTTCGCAATGCATGGATGCAGGAGTGTCCAGTGTATGTGCAACTTTGAGATGTACTGCCCTGCTCTTCTATGGAGGTAGATTTGTTTCTTAATTATTCAATCAAAAAAAAGATTTCTTCAATCAAAGAATATATTTTAAATTAAAAAAATTTCACCTGTCACAACAAACACTTGTCACTCAAACATGTCTGACCCTATGGGCTGACCAATGGGGAACTTCAAAACTTTTTTCACTTCAATCCAAAAAAAAATCACTTCAAATCAAAAAAAATATTTTTGATCCTAATAAAAGTGTTCAAATGCAATTTTTTGGGTCTTAAAAGAGCTGTATGTAAGAGCAATTATAAAACGAATCATAAAATGTCCCCGATATGTCCACAGACATTTAAAAATCATGTTCATATCAAATACTTATGTCACTGACAACAGCACTCAAGCCAGGATATTCCAGTTTAAAAAGAGGAGTTGCAGCCCTCAACTGATGTTTATGTTGCCATTTTTTGTTTTGGCCTGAAGCTCCACCCTCCACCTATCTCCCAATCACCAAGTCAGTATTGTTTCTGAAGCTCCACCCTCCACCTATCTCCCAATCACCAAGTCAGTATTGTTTCGGCATCCGGGTTGCCAGCTCGGCTCTAATTATCGCAGCCATGGGAGCTTACGTTCCTGCTGCATTCTGCAGCCTACCTGGCAACCTCTGGTCGGGGGGAGGAGGGAGAGGGTACACGCCGCTCAGCAATATTTTGAAAGTGACTGCAGTACCAGTTTTGGACATTTCTTACAGATGGCTCCTTTAAATATTATTTTGCATTCAAACACTTTTTTCTACGGAGCCTGTAAGAGCTCAAGTGAAGAAAAAAAAGTAACTTTGTGGCCACGTTAAAGTTAATCGAGAGCACGTTATGTGTCATCGTGAGCACAATTTATTAAAACGTGGGTACCATTAACAAAGCGTGCGCACATTTTGGAAAATTGTGCGCACAATATATCATAAAATCATGAGTACGATTTACTTACCCTTAATCAAAATGTAATAAACGTGCGCACGTTATATTCAATTGTGCTGTAATGCGCCCCTTATCAGCCATAAGGGCATTAAGATCCTTTAAACATGGATCTCCTAAGAATTTACCATGGGTTAGGCATGGCGCAAAAAGAAATGCTGGCAACTCTAGCCACCCAACATGGTATAGTGATCAGTCTAGCCCAGGGGTCGGCAACCCGCGGCTCTAGAGCCGCATGTGGCTCTTTAGCGCCGCCCTAGTGGCTCCTGGAGCTTTTTAAAAAATGTTTGACCTTTTTTTTCCTTTTTTTCTTCTTTTTTTTCCTCTTTATTTTCTCTTCTTTATTCTTTTTTTCCTCTTTATTTTCTCTTGTTTTCCTTTTTTCTTCTTTTTTTCCTTTCCTTTTTAATCTCGACATTTCAACTTTTTTCTCGACATTTCAACTTTTTTTCTCGAAATTGTACTTCAACATTAATCTCGACATTTTGACTATTTTCTCGAAATTTTGACTTTTTTCTCGACATTTCGTCTTTTTTCTCAACATTTCCACTTTTTTCCTCAACATTTCCACTTTTTTTCTCAACATTTCCACTTTTTTTCTCAACATTTCCACTTTTTTCCTCGAGATTTTGACTTTTTTCTCAACATTTCCACTTTTTTCTCAACATTTCACCATTTGCCTTCATTCTAAGACTTATACAAGACTTTTCATTTTTTGCGGCTCCAGACAAATTTGTTTTTTGTGTTTTTGGTCCAATATGGCTCTTTCAACATTTCCGGTTGCCGAACGCTGGTCTAGCTTTAAAAAGAATGCTTAGAGCAAGTAATCTCCGCCGTCGGAATTATGATGATCTAGGTCTCATCATTGATTTTATTTTGGGCCAATTCCAAGGCCCAGGAAGATGATGATTGAAAAAGTTTTTTTTATTTAATTTACAATATTTTTTTCTTTTTGAAGCAACTTCTTTTTTGATTAAATGATAAAGACACAAATCTCCTACCCATAATATGGCCCAAACACAAAACAACACTACTTTAATCAAAAAAGTTGCTTCAAACAAAAAAAACTTCTATCAAAGAAAACATTTCCATTTAAAGAAATACAGTGTTCAAATGCATTTTTTTGAGTCTCAAATATTTCAAACACTTTTTTTCTTTGATTGAAATCTTTTTTTTTTATTGAAGTTATTTTTTTTCAATTGAAAATATATTTTTTGATTGAAGCAATCTTTTTTTTGATTGAATAATTAAGAAACAAATCTACCTCCATACTTTTCATGCAGGTGAAGTTTACACCATACCTTTTAACAATACTTCGTCCTCTCTTGATATCCATAGGACCAAAGTAGTCCCTCCTAAATCTGTGAATGGAGGTTTATCTGGAAGAATCTTCTCGAGAGGCAAGTCTGCCATTTTTTATTCTCCCACTCTTGATTGCTGTCGTTTACACACAACACAGTCGGTTATGATTTATCTTGCTGCAGAGTTAGCTTTGATGATCCAGTACTTTTTGCAAAGACAAGACAGCATGTGGTTTCTTCCTCCATGTCCAAGTTGAATATGTCGTGTGGAAACAGTGTGGAAATGTGAAGGTTCTTTGATACCCTTTTACACCAAGCTGGTTCCGGGGCTGGTTCTGGGCTAGAGCCAGACTTAGCACCAGTTCTTTGGTTTTACACAGCCTAAGCACCGGCTCCTGGCTCTCAAAACTGGTCAAAACTGGTATTCAGTCCGCACATGACGACGAAAAGCATTCTGGGAAATTCTGGGAACAGCCAATCACAGAGTGAGCTGTTTGACCGACGGCCGACGGCGATTCGACAGCATACAAGTGTGCATATTTAAAAATAGAGCTGGAACAAAACTTAGTTTGATTATACTTTATTTAAGATATTACATTAATCAATTGTCAGAGGACTCAGCGCGTCAGCCTGATCAGCTGATGTTGTGCCCTTAAAAAGGGGAAAAATAGTGAGGGAAGATGACAGACACAGCTCTTGCCTTCACTAAATTGTATTCAGTGTAATTATAAAACATACAACAAAAATCCCATATTCTCTGGTAAGAACAACCAAATGAATCCTTTTCTTTTAATCCATTTCTTGTTCATGCAAAGTGCACCCTCAAACAATATAAAACATGGATTACAACCCAAATGAAATACATTTATCTTTAACTTATCCTAATTAACCCATTAGCTAACTTATTAAGTAATGAACTAATGTCTTTTAAACATTTAAACACCATATAGACAATCTCGCAAATTAAATAAAATGGTACAACAGTCAGACGCCATGTGGTGAAGTAGCATTTAGCTTAGCCTCCCACGATGACGGAGTTAACCAGTAACTTAAACAATATAAAATAACTCAATTCACTTGCTTAACTTAAAATAAACAACAATGACAGAATAAAATAATCAAGAACGTTTCGCTAGGTTTATAGTGTTTTGTGCACAGTATTTACCTTAAAAAAGGGGAAAAATAGTGAGGGAAGATGTACAGATGACGGACACAGCTCTTGCCTTCACTAGATTGTATTCAGTGAGGAAGAGGAGCGCTATTCCCCCTACTGGAGCCCTGAGGTATTACTACTGACGCACAATTGACGCACAATTACCACAAACACTTACACTTTAAATGTATTTTCTACACAATTATAACCGGAGAAAGAAATAACAAAAAAACTTATATTTTACAATAGTCTGAAAAGTAATTAAATTATATTTTCTAAAAAAAGAAATCATTTGTTTTAACTAAATACTCTCATCTGCTACACTGAGACGGGCAGGAGCCCGCAGCTCTGCGGAGCAGCCGAGTCTTTCCGATGCTTTTGAGAAAGCCCGAACAACAGTCCAGCCCAGCAGACACGTCAGCCCTGCATCTACATGTACAATCCTTCAGCAGTAAACGACGGAGCCCGCAAGCCCGAGCGGCACCGACCTCCCCGGCCGCGGGGACGCGTCAGGATAAATGATCACACGCGTTTCTGTTTAAGGAAAAAGATTGTCTTCCAATTGTGGCTGATGTTAGAAATTGTTGCTTTTAAAGTCAGGAAGCTGAATTTAATTCATGGCTGATTTGTGCGTTCAAGACATCAACTGGTTTTAAAAGATCAGTGTCCACTTCCTGCCGCATCAGCCTCTGCCTGCTGAAATCCTCCTGTGCCGTTTGACTTTGGATATGTCGTTTACCTCAAGGAACTTCTTTTTTTTTTGTTAAATGGAATAAAATAAATTATGTTGTGTCAGCGAGAGCTTAAATAAATGAGTGCTTAAGAGCTGCAACAATTGCATCGTCTGGTTTCTACATCTAGTCTAGTCAGAGTCCAAAGTTGGAGGAAAAAAAAAATAATAAAAAAAATTCCCACTTAATAAACAGGTACATTTTCCTCAAAAAGTGTGTATTTCTGCCTTCATTAACCCAATGTGAAAGTTACAAGTTAAACCTGCAGGTTCAAAGCAGAAATGAGTGAAAGCATCGGTCAGATTTTAGGGGGGGATTGAAACGGATTTCTTTAATCTGACACTGATTCAAGAGCCTACAGAGAGGGTGGAGTCAAGTGTCAGACTCCACCCCCTAAAAGTTTGGAAAAATGGCTGACAGATGCTCAAGGAATCTAGTACTCCTCTCCGACGCTAACGTCTAAATATTCCTCATATTCCTTCTCCAGGGCAGCCATGTCCTCTCTGGCCTCCGAGAACTCCCCTTCCTTCATCCCTTCTCCAACGTACCGGAAGAAGGCCCTCTTGGCGTACATCAGGTCAAACTTGTGGTCCAGGCGTGCCCAGGCCTCTGCGATGGCGGTGGTGTTGCTCAGCATGCACACGGCTCTCTGCACCTTGGCCAGGTCTCCCCCGGGAACCTCGGTGGGGGGCTGGTAGTTGATGCCCACCTTGAAACCGGTGGGACACCAGTCCACAAACTGGACGGCCCGCTTGGTCTTGATGGTGGCGATGGCAGCGTTGACGTCTGTGGGCACCACGTCGCCGCGGTCAGTGCTGGGTAGAGTAGCCAAAAATTGTACTCAAGTAAAAGTACTGTTACTTCAGAATAATATGATTCAAGTAGAAGTAAAAAGTAGTCATCCAAATAATTACTTGAGTAAAAGTAAAAAAGTACTTGGTGAAAAAACTACTCAAGTACTGAGTAACTGTTGAGTAACGTCTGATTTATTTTTTTAACACAACCATTCAAACAGACAAAAGTACAAAATACTCATCTTCAGGCAAATTTAATCAAAAAAATAAATTGAAATTAATACAAAATAGCTTAAATTTAAATCTTAAAGTAAATTAAAGTACTTTAATAAATAAATAAATAAATAACAGAATAAAAAAAATAAATTAAGCACCATTAGCACAAAATTTCAAGCCTTTGTACTTTTCTTTTTTAACCAGGCTCCGCAGGCAGAACTAGAACAAGCCCATGAACTCATAGAAACTCTATGGTGTGTGTGTTTGAGCATTTTTCCCAAAGAATCACCCAGTGATGTCATGAGATTGACCCGTATGTGGAGGAGATAAAAGAAAAGTAACGAGCTCAACGTAGCCTAATGTAGCGGAGTAAGAGTAACAGTTTCTCCTTCACAAATCTACTCAAGTAAAAGTAAAAAGTATAGTGATTCAAAACTACTCCTAAAAGTACAACATTTCCCAAAACTTACTCAAGTAAATGTAACGGAGTAAATGTAACTCGTTACTACCCACCTCTGGACGCGGTACAACAGACAACAGGCCGTGTCATTTCCGTGGCGAGGGTCGCACTTCACCGTCTGATTGGCTGATTCAAAGCAGGTGTTGGTGATCTCGGCCACTGATAACTGCTCGTGATAGGCCTTCTCTGCTGAGATGACAGGGACATAGGTAGCCAGAGGGAAGTGGATACGAAGGTAGGGCCGCAGGTCGGTCTGGAACTCCGCCAGGTCCCAGTTCAAGGGGATGGAGGAAACCATCTGTCCCATCAGCCTGCTGAGGCTGGTGTAGGCGGGACGCTCCATGTCCAGGTTCCTGCAGCAGATATCGTAGATGGCCTCGTTGTCCAACAAGATGGTGCAGTCAGAGTGCTCCAAGATGAAGTTGTAAGGCTCCACCACGGCAGTGGACATCTGAGGAACTGGATAAACTGAGAAATCCAGCTTGGACCTCTTAGCGTAGTCGACGGAGAGACGCTCCATCAGCAAAAGGAATGGAAAATGAGGAAAACCTGGAGACCTGTGCACTGGTCAGCCTGCAAGGGGAAATGGTCATCAAGATATCTCCTATATAAAAAAATAAATGCACACCCCACACGCTAGACGCTTGTCCACACTCACAAGTATGAGAGTCCTGTCCAGAACCAGTTTGATGATCTTCTTCCCTACGGTGTAATGACCACGGGCGTAGTCGTTGGCCACGTCTTCCTTCCCAGGGATCAGCTGCTCGGGGTGGAAGAGCTGCCGGTAGGTTCCCGTACTGACTTCATCTGAGCAGGAACAGAACGGACTCAGTTACATCAGCTTAATCACTTATTTAGCTATTTATTTTAAAGTCAGAAGTATACTGAGGTAGCGGCCTCATTCACAATATAACCCAGCTGTTACAACAGAAAAACCAGTGTTTGAAAAAGGTGTTTCCATCGCAAAAAAATAACTTAAAATAAATAAAGTAAATAGAGTAAAATAATAAAACCATCAAGATAAATAAGAGAATAATAATAGTTCCTACAAGCAGCGTGTCATTTAGACAAAATCTGAATAGTTTAGTTACTTTCCGCCATATTCCTGTTACCACAAATGACTGAAGTATTAAAAGTACAGATATTTTAGTTTGAGAAACGATTTTAGAGCATACAGATCTGGTATCGGAAGTATCGATATTTCAGTATTGATCCTCACATCACTACTATTTAAAGGAGCTTGAGGCTCCTTTTAAGAAATGAGACTCTCTAGCGCCACCCTTCACCACGACGGCCGTCGGGGGTACTGCAGCCAACAGTGAAGCCGGCACGGGAGAACGGGGAGAACGCACATGCAGCGTCATGTGACGTCACATCCGGCGCCCAGCGTGGGAAATTTGGAGTCCGAATTGCAGCACATTTTGCAGCACACAGCCTGTTCAAGGCAAAGGAGAGATACACTAGAGAGCTCATTCTTTTTGGTTTGGAACGCTTCATAAGACATTATTACTAGAAACTTGAAACATATACGAATTTTTTTCATAAATCCTGCCTCTATCCTGCCTCATGCTCCTTTAACCTAAAGTTGCTTCTGCTACAGTTAGTTGACCAACGGTCAAAGAAATTTGAACTCACTGAAAACCGCCAGTCTTTTGCAAAACGTAGCAACACCCTTCCCTATACAGACAATTTAGCTTTTAAAATGTAACTTCTGAGCGACTTTTAGTCATTACTTACTTATAGGGTTGCCAACTTCTTGAAAAATAAACAAGGGACACCTCATTGGCCGGGCCGGCCAACCCGATGGCCTTCACCTTTCCTGGCGTGGTGAAATTTTTTAGCCCCTTTTTTTGTGAGTGAAACAATTATTTAACTATTTTTAACTATTGAATTAGATGCATATTTTTGAATGCCATGAACACATGGAAAACAAATTATTATCCAGCAATTCACTATAATACAAAATAACAAAATGAACTGAATAAAATAAGTATCTTTCTTAAACAGAAACCTGTCCTGCTTAACTTAAAATTGTATTAATTAATATAAAACAATAGAAATAAAGCACATCCATTTTGTAATAGTGCACATTTTTAGTGCAATAACAAAAGTGCAAACAGAAAGTCTGTAGAAAAGTTGTAAACATATTTTTGCCTCAAAGACCATGACTGTAGCTACAGTTGGAGTAAAACAGAAAAAAACATGAACTCAACAGCTCAAGGCCATTTTCCATTGGCATTTTATGGCTATTTTTTGACACTCACAGTAATACGGGACAAAGTGTGTCCTTTTATACGGGACGCGTACTTTAGTTTATAAATACGGGATGATTCCGTTTTTCAAGGGACGGTTGGCAACCCTACTTACTTACCATCTTTATTCTTTTGCCTTCTCACCAATGTCAAGGAGCTGATGCTGCCTCTCACTATTGTCCACCCATCAGGTGCTGGAGGCAGATGCGCTGCTGGAGGGAATTTATATGTTTAAGAAATGCTGGGGGCAACGGCGGTTAGGATTTCTTGACGACAGATGACAGATTGTTATTTGAATTTGAATTTGAATTTACTCTATGACATGATTACACTCTCAACCACTCCCAACATAAACCCACATTGTGACTTTCTTTTGACTAATGGCTTACTTTTTTACCAATCACGTTCCCCCCTCTCTTATAGAAATTGTAAGAGTTTCTGCGATAGATTAAGAGAAAATGCTGTCACTAATAGTGAAGCCAGCCTGAGATGTAGTGGGCTGTATAATAAGAGGCGAGCCTGTTGTGTGTTATGATCTGCGCCCCGACCGACATTACTCTCGAAGCCCCCTATGTGTTTATTAACGAATTATTAATAAAGATTGTCCTTTTCTATAGGCTATAGCCCCTGTCTGCGTGGTTATTTAAAGGTCCTGACATTCTTAGCTTTTATTGTTCAAAGTAAAACCCACATTTATTGTGGAGTGCAGGGCCCTCCTGGGGTTGGTATGGGTGAGCAATGTCCAGGACTGACTTAAAAGCACTGGGTGATATAATGGGGAAAAGTCGGGATAAAAAAATATTTAAAAAAATAAAATATAAAAATAAAAGATGTAGAAAATCCCACATTTTGATGGAATAAATAATAATAATAATAATAATAATAATAATAATAATAATAATAATAATAATAATAATAATAATAATAATAATAATAATAATAATAATAATAATAATAATAATAATAATAACAACAATATAAAATAAATAAAAAATAAATGATAATAATAAAAATACTCCTTGTAAAATTCTAAATAAGTGAGAAGATTTAGACAAAGATGCAGGAAAAAACAAGTGATAATTTTACGTTTACATTTAGCCTAAATTACTTTGCATATATTTATAATCATAGTTATAATGCCTGTAACTGGGGAGTTTATAGAACATGATGTGTCGTCAATTTAAAAAGGTTAGTCTAAGAACCGAAAGAAAGAGATTAGAATATTAAAAAACAGGGAATAGAGAAAGATAGGTGAAATACATTACTTGAATATCAAAAAGATATCTGGTTCAATATCTGGTTTAATTTAAGCCGTTTACGTCAATGTTCAAATGCAGGCTGAAAACCGTTCTATTTAGCATCTATATATGACAACTGAAAGGATTTTACCTGCAGTCTTCATTTGTAATCAAATTAATTAATGTTTTTTACAATGATTTTATTTGCTTTCGTGGGATTTTATGTAGCTGTAAAGCACTTTGAATTGCCTTTTGTATGAATTGTGCTGTACGTACTGTACCTTGCCTTGCCATGACGTTACACTTTCTGTACACTAGATGGCAGCATACAACTGTAGCGCTGGTTCCTAGCCTGGCTTTAAAAACAGACGAAGAAGAAGAAGCAGGAAAAAGGGAGAAGAAGAAGAATATTATGGCTGCCAGTGAACGACAACAAGCCGGTAAAATTAAGTTTTTAGTAAATATTTCGCTTTTTTAAAGTTATCACTATGTTTAATTATGTTGTATGTGCTCGTGTTGTTAATATACAATCTCTGGTAACGTACACGCAATACAATACAATACAAACCTCGTATAAGACCAGTAAAGCTGCAGCTGCATGTTCTCTACTAACAGCAGTTCAGTTTTTGAAATCACATAAATGAAGAAACAAACAGAGAAACAACAAATAAACAACTGACCGAAAAACATATAACTACTGTACTCAAATACACGTTTTTCATCTTTATTTACAGTACAATTAACTCCTTTTGTCAAATTGCAACACAAAAACAGGTATTGTAATGATGGTGATAATAATAATAATAATGATGATGATGATGATATTGTTGTTTGTTTGAAGGGAAAACAAAAATAAAATAGTGTAATTGGTTATTTTACATTTCAAAAAGCAGCGTTGAAGCTTTCTTATCTCTTAAGTTACTGTGCATTCAACAAGGGTTTGGTCTTAAAATGTCTGTTTTCAAGAATACGCCATTTTTGAATAAGGAACAACATTCATTTCAAATTCAAGAATGTTGTTTCCGTCACCAAAATGTTACGTCTTTTTTAAAGCTGCGGATTACAAGGCAAACCTATTGGTTGTAAACAACTAATAGGCAAGTTTATTTATATAGCACAATTCAACACAAGGTTATTCAAAGTGCTTTACATCAACATTAAAAGCGGCAAGACATAATTAGACAGTAAATAACAAATAAAATGAAATAAAATTATGAGAAAAGAAGGTAAAATAATAAAAAGCACAAATAATAAATCCAATAGGATTACATGAAGTACATGACGGGAAAAAAAGGTGTTACAGACTTTTAGATCCTTGTTCAGAAGATGCAATCCACTGTTCTGATCACAGAAACTCTTTAGTTACATGTCATTAAAAAGCTTAATGATATAAATTATCTATTGCTCCAAATAGTGTATTAGAGGTCTGTAGCTGTTATTACATTCATTTCTGGCAAGACTGGCGCAAGTTTATTTATAGAATTTAAATCGTATGCACGGGCAGTTCAGACATATCTAGAAATAAGAGCAGAGATGTAATGTAGGCACAACCTTCTTCATGTATTTAATCTTAATTCTAGTAATGTTCTTTGCTTTATGCTGGTGCTCAGTCATTTTTTTGGTGATCTGAAGTTCCCTCTTCCTTCAGGTGAGGGGAGCATCCTGGAGCCTCTGTGTTTCCCAGAGCTTTCAGCTGAAAGTTGCAGTCTTCCCAGTGAGCATTGTTCCAGTGCTGAGCTGCTGCTGCTGTGTCTTTTCTGTTCGGAGTCATTCCCGCTGGTGCAGAAGGAGCAGCTACTCAAACACCTGGTGCTGGAGCACAAGTTGGTCATTGCTGACGTCAAACTCATCGCAGACCTCCCTAAGTATGAATCCAAACCTGTGTCCAAGCTGCTGACGCTCCCCTGTTTGTGTAACCAGGCTTAGAAAAAGGACAGAGAGAAAAGATCTGAAGTTGAGGCTTGAGTAGTCTGTCTGAGTAGTCCCATGTACCACGAGCAGGTCCTCATAAGAGCACAGAGCAAAGATCTAGTAACAGTCCATCACTGGAAGAAGCAGTGACCAACAAGGTTTTAATAAACCATTAAAATTATTCATTAGGTAGTAGATTTTGCCACCTCTGGACAATATAAAGTTACCGCGTAACCTTGTTATCTTGGCGGATGCAAGGATAAATATGAGAAAAGTAGTAAATCATTCATGAACAGTTGTTGAGTCAAATCATTTTGTTCAGAAGAGCTTATGTTTCCTCAAACAGGTACGTCCTATACTGGAAGGGCAGATTCCTGGAGCAACCAGTCACAGATTTCTGTAGTGTGATCAAGACCAACTCCACTGGTCCAGCTGGTGAGTCGGGGCTGAGGAGGCCGGACATCACACACTGAATCTAAGCTTCATCCTTCTGAGAAAGTCCTTTTAACAATGTAAATGATTCAGAGTCATGACATGTCCACATCTGACAAGTTTTTGACCTCCAGAGAAATGGGAAGAATACTTCTTGCTGTGTGACGTCCTTCCAGAAGACCGAATCCTCAGAGAGAATCTCCAGCAGAAACGGCTGGTGAGCATCTGAACAGCATATGCAGCATCAGCTAAATTCTAGTCCACCTGAAAATGTTGGCTCATGGATGACGTTTTTAGCCCATCATCAATAATCATGCATCTTAATTAGGGGTGTAACAATATATCGTGCAACGAAATTTCGCGATACAAAAACGTCACGATACGTGTCATGGAGGTGACAAAGTGTATCGCGATATTGGGTTATTAATATTAATCTATTGTGTTGACTAGTAACGCGCATCCGACCGCGGCCGCGACCGCATCTCGACCCGCGGACCAAAATCTTACTCCGCTCAGAAGAAACTAGTCCCGTTTTGTGGTCCCGTTTTGAGCTCTGAACTTTTACTAATGTAAGGCTGGTGTAGAGTTAAGCCTTACCTTATTAAATTAAACCTTTTTCTGGTTGTGAGTAGGATAAACACGGGGACAACTTCTGCTGGGTTCCAGTGTACTTTAATGTCCCTCAACAGTGTAGGATTTTAGAACATCAACACAGCACCTAGTGCCGTACTGTGGCGTATCACTCCGCCCTAAAACAGACTAATCATTACAGATAAACTGACTAGTGTCATTATAGTCCCTGATTTACATCACAATATAAAGAATATATTTATAAAATAATGAACCCTGAATTACCAAAATAACCTTCTTAACAAAAGTAAATCTCCTCTTACACTTATAAGGTGAGCATGAATCAATCTTTTTTATGATGTAAAATTGTATGTATTTATTTACTTTTATTTATTTATTTATTTAATTGTAGTTGTTAAATTTTGGAAAAGAAAAAAGTAAAATCGTACATGAGAGAAATTATTCAGTTTGTGGCAAAATATTTGTACTTGTATGAAACTGAAGATGCATAATGCAAACCTGACATTTACTTTTAGTTCAGTTTGTGGAAAATGGTTGGCCTGGCTTTCTCTTTAAAACTTAAACAGTTATAAAGCATTACAAACTGGAACAATAAGGCAAACGTACAGCATTGTTTTGTATTTTGTGTCTTTTCAAATAAAAGACAATTTTTTACAGTCATATGTTCCTCATTCAAGGTTGTTAAAAAAATACTGCTATAATCGTATCGTTATCGTGACCTCAATATCGTGTATCGTACCGTATCGTGAGATTAGTGTAGCGTTACACCCCTAATCTTAATCCAAACACGTTATCGTTTTTGATGTACAGTAACGTTTCTCTTGATTGATTCATGTCGGGAAGACCAAAAAGATGTGTTTTCTGACTCAGACTTGGAGAAGCCTTTGAACCAAGAAGTTTGTGGTCTCTGAGCCCTCAGTCTCTCCAGGTTCATGTCCTCCTGCAGGGAAAGAACATCTGTTGTGCAGCATTACGCATGATTAATATATTTACTACAATCTGCCTTGTTACAACACATCTTACTGTAATGATCAGTGGTATATCATTTCAGAAGGAGACTTTGCCAGGTTACTTTGTTGATACATTCTGAGTTTAAGATGCTATTTGACTGTAACTATTTTCTTAATTAGTCTCTTGAAAGTAACTGAAGTGAAAATGTTTCAATATAAAGAAAAAACGATTGGTGCTGAATTTAGTGTCATGGTACATTTCTGCAGCCGTCGACCTCACATTTTTCTGCAGCTGATGCTGAAACAGCTGTTATTAATAATTATGGTAATTTAACCCTAGGTATGAAACAAAAACGTACCCGAGGCTCTCTCATTAGATTTAACTTAATCGCTTCAGTGTCCTGGGGTGCGACATGGAGGTAGACTGAACAAACTGATCAAGAAGGCTGAGTCTGTTTGCTCGAAACTTGTCACCCTGGAGGAAGTGGTGGAGGAGAGGATGCTGGCAAAACTGCTGGCAATCATGGACAATCCCTCCCCTCCAAAATACTCTGGACAAGCTAAACAGCAGCTTAAGCAACAGACTCATTCAACCCCCTGCTCTAAGATACAGAAAATTGTTCCTACCAACTGCAATAAGAGTCGCCCGGATCTAAATCTTTGCAGTGTACAAATACTGGAACATATACTTTTATCAAGTGATATGTGTTAATACTAATCATATTGATATTATCTATCATATTCATACGATATTTTCTATTATTATTCCTGTTTTTTTCTACCCAAGTATTTCATGATTTTGTATTCATACTATGACATCCGTTTATCTAATTTCTACAGGAGGAGGTGCTGGAGCAGCAGCAGCATGAGAGAGATGCCTGCACCTTCCAGCGACTCTGCATGTTCTGCAATGAAGAGTTCAGTGGAAACAGGTGATGCACACCTGTCCCTGTACCGTCTGTAAAAACAAAATGATTTAGACAAACCTTTCCAGGTAGGAAAGAGCAGCAACAAAAGCATTGATTGTCTTCATTTGACTAACTTTTAGCTAAAAGTGATTGTATTCTGTCACTATTACTGAGGATATAAAGTTAATGGTAAAACTATTCATAGGGTTTTTCTTGAACAAAAAAAACCAGTTAGATTTCAAAGAGGTAAAATGTTATCATCTTGGACGGGCTGTACTGGAACAAATTTCACTGTGCTGGGCCGCTGACTCAATGACAATAAAATGAATCTGAATCTGAATAAAATAAATGACAGCCGTGCTGTCATGTCAGTAGGTGAATCTCACTGATGTCATGTTTTCCAGGTCATCACTGCTCAACCACATGGCCAGAGATCATTCCTTCAGCATCGGGCTGCCGGACAACATCGTCTACTGTGACGACTTCTTGGACACTCTGCAGAGTAAACTGGACAAGTATGAACCGAGTCGTTTGTGTCTGTGTAACACGGCTCCAAACAAAGTGTTGTTCAATTTTCTGATTTCAAATGTAGTTTAAATTCATAAAAAATATAAATCCAGTTTGAATCATTCAGTTATGAACAGAGATAAACAGTGAGGGTTAAGGGTAAAACAGCCGTACCATCAACCCAGCGTGCTGTGGCCTTGGAAGGAAAGGTGGCGAAAGTTTGAATCAGAAGAGCAATAATAGTGACCAACATCGTTCTTAACATCGTTTTTTCACGGATGCATCTCCAGAACGGCTTCAGCTGTTTTTGTGGCATCTGTCACATACACCTGCTGTTGGACCACAAGTGGTTTGTCAGGATGGGACACTGAGGAAGAATAGCTGGATTCGAGTCTGTGTTTTAGACCCCACACATTTTTAAAGATTAGCTCTAATTATAGTGGGGGAGGGGTTTGAGCCAGGCCCAGTTCAGACACAATCAGACAGACCAGTTTAGCACTAAATAAGTGGATTCAGCTCTGTGTTAAAGGGCTAATAGATGCATTCTGTAAGCAGATGATAGGTGGACAGCAGTGGAGATGGTTGACAGCAAGGTGTCAATCATTGTTATACGCTGTTCCTTCAAGAAAGCAAAGAACCTCTGTAACTAGAGAGACAAATGAAGATGAGAGGCAGCTCTCCTGGATGCTGCACTCATCGCTCATATGCACATTCAGCTGATTGTTGTAGAGTGGTTAGAAAACCAACTCTGAATAAGGCAGTTTGGGCGGAGGCTTGCCGTTACATCCAGGTGTCTCATTGTGAAATTAAGATGACTGACCTGCTGGTCAGTTTTCACCAACCACATCAGTTCAAATGATGAAAAACACTGAAGTTCATCAGAACTGCAGGGCTTGAGTTTAGCATCTGCTTGAGGAGCAACATTGTTTTTTGTTTTCATATTTGTGAGTGTTTTTTTTCTTTTCATTTCCATCAGACTGCAGTGTTTGTACTGTGAGAAAACATTTCGAGATAAAACCACTCTGAAGGATCACATGAGGAAAAAAGCTCACCGCCGCATCAACGCCAACAACCGAGAATATGACCGCTTCTACGTCATCAACTATCTGGTAAAACAAGACGCCTTTACACTTCTGTGAAGTAAATCATGAGTTTTCTTGTCTCTGCCAGCCAGGAAAAGGATGTTTAACTTCTCCTGCCTCCTTTTTGGCTTACAATAGCAGCTCCAGCCTGTGTTGAAGCTGCTTGAAGAAGTTGTTCTTTAAGAAAAGGAACTTGTTCTCACAAATACTTCTCTGATAATTACTTTACATTTAGCAGGTGGTTTTATCCAAGCCCCTTACAACACAGTCACAGCTGATTTTGTACATTAAAAGTTATTTCACCATCATTAGACAGTTTTCTTTCCCTCCCACCGTAACTTCAGCCACACATTTACAAAGTTTGTGTTCAAATATCTGCAGACGTGTTGTACTGACAGAGAAACGTCTTCTTTCTGTTTCTTCTCTGCTTCTTTGATTGCTAAAAAAACACACACACACATGCACACACATTGGACAGGACATTAGGGGATTCACTCTTTTGTGACTATTTTTGGTTTTATATCTGTTCTCCTGTCAGGAACTTGGAAAAACCTGGGAAGATGTTCAGAGTGAAGATGACCGTGAGATGGTGGATGATGATGATGAGTAAGTATGTTACATTCAGCCGAGTTTAATGTTGATGTAACTTATTGATTTCTAAGTCTCTTGATTATAGTGAACAGAAGTGTTAAGTGTGCATTAAATATAACTGTTCATAAATTAAATAAATCCCTTATCGACTTAAAGTAAATTTTATTTGCACACCCAATTTAATATTTCCTAAACAAAACCCATCCACCAATCAATTCATCTAAGATATCTATATCTATATATATATATATTATTTACAGCCACCAGGAACAAGTCTGTCCTTTTTGAGGGTGCGTTTCCACCTCCCACGAGTCACAATCGTCACCACACTATACATGCAGTTTCCTACCACACCAGGGGCCTCATGATCCAAGAGTGCGTGGAATTCAACGTGAATCCGTGCGTGGAATTTTCACGTACGCAAAAAAAAATTCTGATGTTCAAAACTGTGCGTTCGCCAAAATCCACGCAGGTTCCTTTGAACATCACAATCAGCGTGGATTTGAGCACAACACTCCGCCCTGTCTCCTCCCTCAAATACATACATTTGAATATGATAATGAAGATAATTATCCATTAAAAACCACTCATCCTAACAAGGAACTTGCTAAAACAAATTAAAACTAAATTAAAACATTGGCTGTGAGCTGGAGACAGTTCTGTCAAAAGTTGAGGCCTGGAAAAAATAATTTATTTGGAGGTCTATAGGAATAAATTCCTACAGACCTAATTTTTCATGTATTGGTGAAACTCGATAAGACATTTTCATCTTTTTTACTTACACCCACACACGACTCGTAGAGTTAACTGTAGTTGCCACTGTAGGCCATAAGTGGTATTGCTACAAGTATGTTCATCAGAACAACTATCTACTTTGTTTTAGTCTAATCGTCTTTCGGGGGAGGATTAGAGCCATGTGCCGTCTTTTCCAGTAACATTTTTAATCCAAGAAACCAATAAAAAGTTCTTCAACATGGACTTTTTCCAGTTAAGATTTCTGAGTCGTATGATGGCCTTGACTTTGTTTTCAACAGTTGTTTTTTTTTATTTTTTTAATCCCCCTCAGCGACTGGTCAGACTGGCGAGCTCATCCAGTCTCTGCTGTGTGTCTGTTCTGTGATCATCAGTCAGAGACGATGGACCAGATCTACACACACATGAAGGTAAGGTCTTGTTTCACAGACTGAAGCACAGTTGACTCCAAGAAAAAGCGTAGACGAATCTTGAACATGAATAGATTTTAATAAACGCAGCTGAAGTTCCACTCCCTGGTTATCGGTCTGTTTAGGATGTTGTAGCTGTTGCTGGAGCCTCGCCACAGTTTTACTCTCCAGTTTTATAATTGTCTGATGTTGCTTGAACCTTAACCTGCATGGAAAGAGTCAGGGTTTAAAGTAAAAAACAAAACAAACAAAAAAACTAATTTCTCTCAAAATGGGTCTGAATTCTTTTGATTAAAAGGACAACACTTCTCCATCCAGCATTTCCTGAGGATTTTTTGATGTGTCATGATTGCTGAGGGTTTTGTGTCACATATCTTTTTTTTCTTTTTTTTGCAGGGTGTACATGCCTTTGATCTGCATCAGCTTAGGACACAACTCAGTAAGTAAATGAAGATGTTGACCACTACTTATGTCATCATGAAGTATCTGTTTACCAGCAGTAAGATATCTGTATTTATGTTATGTGCATTGTGCATCTATTCCTTTTTGTGACTAACAACTCAGATTTGTGAAGTGAAGGTGTAAATATGACGGCGTTTTCTCTCAGACGTGAGGGTGATTCTTTCAATACATGTCGGATTAAAACAGAGGATTGTGGACTAAAAGTACCGTATTTTCTGGACTATAAGTCACACCTGCATATAAGCCGCATCCGCTCTATTTTAAAAAAAAAAAAAAAAAAAAAAAAAAGATTGCAAACCGCAAATATTTATGTTGTTAGATTAGATATTTACTACATGTACAGAAGGATTTTGAACTGTAAATGATGTACATGTTTGTACCTAAATAAATCCTTTTCCTAACAGTGTCTTTTAACACGGCAGCAACTTTGCTGATTAAAACGGGACAGAACCAAGAGAAAATAACCGGTATCTATTTGTCTGTTTGAAATCTGCTTCTACCTACTTCTATCTGCTAAGTAGTAGTGTATTCTTCTTTGCATTTATTTTGTCTTTTTTTTAAATTCTAATTCCGGTTAAAGCGCCCCGAGAGGTGGAAGAAAAATCCACAGAATAGCCGCACCTTTGTATAAGCCGCACGGTTGAAAAACTATGAAAAAAGTAGCGGCTTATAGTCCAGAAAATACGGTAGATCTTTTCTTTCTTCTTCCAAATATTTCCTTATTCCTGCACAGTTCAGTCCTGTAAAAACACAGTTTTACAGGGCTTCCTGTGAAACATTACAGGGACTGGTGAAGAAATTGTCAATTTAACTGTGTGGTGTGACATAGGAGAGTTATGTTCGCCTGAGTTTAGTTGTATTTTCTTGTGTTGGTGTGACGTGTGCTTGTGTCGTCACCGTGCCCTCATGTGTCGTCCCTCAGACCTCAAGTTTTACCAGCAGGTCAAGCTAGTGAACTTCATCCGGCGTCAGATCCATCAGGGCCGCTGCTACGGCTGCCAGGAGAGGTTTGACTCCAAAGCTGACGTCATGCATCACATGGTCTCTGAGGAGCACGTCATGAAACTGCCCGAGATGTCCACCTGGGATCAGCCACAGTACGTCCTGCGGCCGAGTTGATTTAACTTTTTTGATGAATCAAGCTTTTCAAGCTTTCTAGGAAGCGTAAGTTTAGCACCGAGTAGGAGATCATCAGCTGCTGGTTTAATATTGAACCAGTATGTGTCTCTGCAGCAGAGGTGTCAAAAGTATTCACATTCATTACTCAGGTAGAAGTATAGATACTAGAGTTTAAAAATACTCCTGTAGAAGTTGAAGTATCAACTCAAGTTCTTTACTCAAGTAAAAGTATAAAAGTACTGGTTTCAAAACTACTTAAAGTATAAAAGTAAAAGTAATGTAGGGGGGGGGGGGGCATTAAGGACAAAAGCCATTGAAAATGAATGTATCTTAGTATAATGCAAGTATATTAAAGAAGCATATATGTGTACTATTGATCATTAACATGTGTTTCAGAGAGCAGGAGATATGATGACTGGTTGCCTATAAGTATTGTAATGGTGCAAAAAGTCAAACTTCAGAGGCATGTTATCATTTATCCTAACCTTTATTGGAATGTACATCCAAGTTTAGTTGCAGGAATCTGAGGGAACGGATGTAAGAACAAAACTGGACAAGAACATCTGAAACAACCACAACCAAATTCACTCAATCCGGAAGGCTGAAATGAAATAGAGGAACGAGGCTGTTTTTAAAATGTAAGGAGTAAAAAGTACAGATAATTGCGTGAAAATGTAAGGAGTAAAAGTAAAAAGTCGTCTGAAAAATAATTACTCCGGTGAAGTATAGATAACCAAAATTTCTACTTAAGTAAGGTAACGAAGTATTTGTACTTTGTTACTTAACACCTCTGCTCTGCAGTATTAGACGCTGTCTTTATAGATTAGATAGAGATCCTTTTGAAATAAATCTAGGGAATGTTTTTAAGTCTGCAGAGAGATTAACCTCCAATTGCACTCTTTACAGGTACTACTTCCCCACATACGAGAACGATGCTCTCCTGTGTACTCTGACTGACAGTGATGAAGACGGTAATGACGAGGCAGATCATAGTGGTGACATCCCTGTCATCTCAGAGGACATCTCCAACCTCAGGTCACTGAGACAGAGCAGCGTCCTCAACCAGCTGCTGAAGAGCAGAGGATCCTACCGCTGAAATCATGGCTGGACTAGGGGGAGTAGGATAACTCTTCCTCTCACTGGACTTGCTGTGTACACGTGGATAACAGCACATTTCTCTGAGGATAATGGAGCAGTACAATAGTGCTTCCTGAGAGTGAAAACAGACGCTTAGCCCCAACAACAAGGATTTACGTTGCCAGAAGATTGAACAACGCTCAGGTGCTGTTCAGATCTGAAGCTGCTAATTGTTTCCATTCAAATAATAAATCACAACCAGTATCACATTTATTCATCAGGTTTGTGGAAATCAATGAGGAATCTCATTCAGTAGACTTTGTCTCTTAAGGTTCAATTTGAAAGAAAAAATAATTAAAAAACTAAGTAAAAAGCCACAGTAATGAAAAGATATGAACTCTTTACAAGACGGAACCGATATTTACAGATATGAAGAAATATTCAACCCTCTATGGGCCTGATTTACTAAAGGTTTGCGTGCGTAAAAACGTGTGCAAACTTGACATCACCCGCAAACCAATGTGCAAGCTGATCTACTAACAGCGTGCAAAGAGGACTGCGCCTCTCAAATGAGCAAAATAGCACACGCTATTCATTTAGTACTTTTGCCCTGATGAATAATCAATATGGGGCGTAGCCGCCAGAAAGCGCTAAATACTGGGAGGGGAAAATGCTAATAGGGTAATTTACCACACGCAATGAGATTTACCAAGCCTGAAAGTAATTGCGGGGATTGTGATTGCGTCTGTATTTAATACGTTCGAAAGGAAGGTGCTAATCTGCCCAGCATTACGCACCGATGGCTGCTGTTATTATGGCAAGGAGTCGACATCGCCAAAATCAAAGAATAGCAGAGAGAGAGTCTTTCGGATTCATGTAAATTTGTTTGGAATGAATGAAAACCAGATAGTTGAAACATATCGACTATCTAGCGATTCCATCATGGAGCTGTTGAATGAGTTAAGGGCTGATTTGGAGCCGGTCACAAGCAGGAGTAACGCCATACCTGCCTTGCCGAAACTGCTCTCAACTCTTCATTTCCTCGCATCAGGGTCATTCCAGCGCACTGTAGCCATTTCTGCTGGGCTCTCCCAAAGCAGTTTTTCAGGTGTGCTGTCCACTGTCCTCAACGCTCTGTTACGCAGGATGGGCAGGCACATACGGTTCCCATCCACTCGGGACGCACTGAATGATGTCAAACACGGATTTTATGCAGTTGCTGGGTTCCCCAGAGTAATAGGAGCGATTGACTGCACTCATATTCAGCTGGTTCCCCCATCAAACACGGAGCATGTGTACAGAAATAGAAAACACACACATTAATTTTTTTATTTGTGATAATAAATAAATCAATGGTTTTCATGGAGAAAAAAAGTGTTTCTTATTGTGCGACTACCTTGTTCTGCAGTTGGCTCTAGCGTGTCATAGCCCGGTATCCCAGTTATCTGCTCCTCGCAGAAGGTGAGCTGCACCTGCTGCTCAATGCTGGTTAGAGGCATCTCTTCCACAGGCCCTCCACCCGTCTTGTTTGCCGAAGTTTTATTAAAGGCCACTTTTTCTTTAGTTCTTCGCCTGATATCTTGCCACCTTCTTTTAACCTCATCTGCCATTCTTTTTGTCTTACCAACTGCATTTATTCTATCGCAGATTTTCTCCCATATTGCGTTTCTTTTGGTAATGTTTACATTTCTTTGCTGTAGTTTATGAATGTGTTTATTTGCCTCTTCCACTAATATCTCTAACTCCAACTCGTCAAATTTCATTTTGCGCTTGCGACTATCCTGCTTTCCATCCAGACTCTCCATGGCGCAAACCGTAAGACACGCAACACCTCATTTAAATACTGAGGTTTGCACCTGTTATCAATTGCGCACGCAATCTTAGTTGATCACCCGCAAAACACACAACAACAGCACGTGCAAACTTTTTCAGTGCACACGCAATTTAGTACTCTTTATTTAGGATCTTAGTAAATCAGGCCCTATGAGTACTGAAAGTGCAGCAGAGCGACTGTTTGAGGGAATAAACTGTCTCTGTGATGGTGGTTTTGGTGCACAGTTCTGTGTGGCGTCTACCAGACGAGAGAAGTTTAAGAAGATTATGTGCAGGGTGTAGAAATGTGCAGAAATGTCCCTGGATAGAGGGAAAGAGTAGTGGAGGTTTCCTCCTGAAGTCCACTGTCATCTCCACCAGGGCTGCTACAAATCATCGACATTGTCGATAAAAATCCTCCGCGCTGGAAATATTTGCTGTCAACAAATTAAATAATGAGTTACTAGTTGGTTATGTCCACACAGACATGAGAGGCCCTCACATGTGGAACTAACAACACTTCCTAAAGGAATAATGGTGTTCACGTTTCTTTTAATGACACTTGTTAATATAACAGCCTAAAAACACCTATAAAAAACCGTGTGTGTGTCTTTGTTTTGGGTCATTGTGGCAGAACTCCACAGTGAGTGATACAGAGAGCAGAGAAAATTGTGAACAGGAGACCAAAACCATGGTTGGCATGTTTTTCTCTGAGACCTAAATATTCAGATACATGTTCCACTTGTTAACGTCTGATGGCGGCTGAAGAGACAAAGCTATCGTACTGTTTTGTTTTACAGGCTGGTACTACGAGTCTCCATACTGATGAAAGCAGCTTGAATTCAGCATTAAGGGGGTAGGAGTCATCTTTTAGGCCAGGGGACAGTTACCCCCTGTAACAGACTGGTGTACAGGGATTCTGGATGAAGCTGAGACTCCAATCAACCTACTGCTGTTTCACAATCTGGTTTAATATGTTTTTGTTTGGAGTCCCAAAGGCAGGGCAAGTTTATCTGCATTACCATTTCAAAGTGGCTTACATAAAAAGATTTGCGTTAGCTCCGCCCACTGAGTTTGACGAGTGAAACTGACAGTTTTACATTTACATTTCATGATTCAGCAACACGAAATCATTAATTAAATGTGTCATTAATTAATTAAATGCAGTTTTACATTTCATGATTCACACGCAACACGAAATCATTAATTAAATGTGTCATTAATTAAATGCTGAAATAATAAATATATATTTTTACTTAAAATTAATTGTATTTTAATTAATGACATATTTCATTCTAATTTTAATTAATTAATGACACATGTAATTAATTAATGATATATTTCATTCCCAATTTAATTAATTAATGATGTATTTATTTATTTAATTTTGGCACAAAAAATCCTCCATATACTAGAAGCTAATCAAATTTGAATTAAATACAATTAATTTAACTTGAAAAGCATGTTAGGGTTTCTTTTGTTTAAAGTCAAAAACCTGAATTTCTATTTCCTTGTTTGTTCTGCACTTAACCTTTAAAATAACACCCAACATTGGAAAAGGTAGACTTGTTTACTAGGATTTGACCCTTACACACTACTAGTGCAGCACTTATTGTATGACCAGACCCCTCCCCTTCCACAGGACATCTGGTAAAGCAGCATTCTTCATGACTGTAAGCATGTAACAAAGTGGGGTGGAGCAAAGGCCAATCTGATGTCAGGCAGCATACTGTACTTACTGTTGTCCACATGTACATACAGGAACAGGTCCAGGCTGCTTTGGTGTGAAGACATAAGTGAACAAGAGACAGGGGGGATTGTTGAGACTTTTAAGCTTGTTTTTATAATATAACGAACATATGGCAACTTTGAAATGAAATTGTGGATAAACTGTCTGGGGTATTGTGAATGGAAGCTGTAAATTTCCTGGCTTTCCTGTTGTCCTTGAGTATTTCCTGTCCAAACCTTCCACTGATCGTTCTTCACCTCCTTCATCATAAACCCCGGTCTCCGATCTTTATTGTCAGATTGTGACCTCTGGGTCTGGTCACGCTGTTCATGTTCTTATCTGAGTGAAGGTCAAGTCTAAGTCGCGTTGTTCAGCTACTTAACAATCCTTTGCTCGTCACAACACCCCACCCCTGCCAAATAGCACAGACTTACCAGACTCAGGATTCTGCTCTCAGATCAATGAGCCCCCTGTACAGGGGGATCAGGTGGCCTACAAAGACAACACTGAACCCTTTGGATATATGTGACCGATGTAGGAAGTGGTGATATTTTACCGTTCACGATAAACCGTCAAAAAAATTCCTCACGATAAGAATTTGTCATCTCACGGTAAAAACGATAAATTCCCGTTGATGATGTTTTTGTGTAAAGCTGATTTATGGTTCTGTGTTAAATCCATGCACAACGTACGGGAAGGAAGGAAGGAAGGAAGGAAGGAAGGAAGGAAGGAAGGAAGGAAGGAAGGAAGGAAGGAAGGAAGGAAGGAAGGAAGGAAGGAAGGAAGGAAGGAAGGAAGGAAGGAAGGAAGGAAGGAAGGAAGGAAGGAAGGAAGGAAGGAAGGAAGGAAGGAAGGAAGGAAGGAAGGAAGGAAGGAAGGAAGGAAGGAAGGAAGGAAGGAAGGAAGGAAGGGGAGAAGGAAGGAAAGAAAGAAAGAAAGGGGAGAAGGAAGGGAGAAAACAAGGAAAGGAGGAAGGAAGGGAGAAAAGAGGAAGGGAAGAAGGAAGGAGAGAGCAGAAGGAAGGAAGGAAGGAAGGAAGGAAGGAAGGAAAGAAAGAAAGAAAGAAAGAAAGGGGAGAAGGAAGGGAGAAAACAAGGAAAGGAGGAAGGAAGGGAGAAAAGAGGAAGGGAAGAAGGAAGGAGAGAGCAGAAGGAAGGAAGGAAGGAAGGAAGGAAGGAAGGAAGGAAGGAAGGAAGGAAGGAAGGAAGAAAGGAAGAAAGGAAGAAAGAAAGAAAAGGATAAATTCCCGTTGATGAGTTTTTTGTGTAACAAACATGGCGGATCTGAGAGCGAGATAGATTCATAGTTAAAAAGGTGGAGTTGAATTGGTATTTTTTTTATCGTCATTTTTATCGTTATCGGGATAAATGCCAGAAATGATCATGATACATTTTTTAGTCCATACCGCCCATCCCTAGACCGATGTATGTCTTCTCTGCATGAATCACACTCTGGAACTCAAGTGGTGGTAACAGCTCAAAGGGTGTTTATTCTGCAGCATTGAACAGAAAAGGGGTACAGGAGACAGTGCACATTAACTGAGATGTGTGTGGACCAAAGCACATGGTCTGTCTGCCGCATGGGAATCCTCCAGCACACTGAGTACTAGTACTAGTATACTATACAGTGTTCTGATTGCTTCACATACATTGATCGTTTGATACAGTTACATTAAAGTGAAATAAATCAAATGTCTAATATATGAAATATAGAAAATGTAAAATACATGTATCTTTTTGCCATAAACTGTTTTATATATTTTTATATATTATTTTAGCTTACTTATCAAATACAATGAATTTGCACATAACATGAAATTGTGACACTCAACATACCTGCAGCATTGAACAGAAACGGAAAATGCACTGAACATGTTGTAAATACTGGAATTAATTTGTTAACCGCAGAAATTGTTCATGTCATCACGTTGTTCCCTATCTGGTTGACAGGAAGCAGATCTGCAAGAGTTCCTGCGTGAGAAAGGACATTTATCTTCCGAGGTTTGCTGTGGTGAGAACAGCTGAAGATGAGGAATCTTCCAACGTTGACAAGTATCTCAAAGAACAAAGTGTTACTGTACCAGAACAACCCATTCTCACATCAAAATGTGAAATAGCAATGTTGGTCCACAGTACAAAACATATTAATTTCACAATAAGGTTGTTTTTTTTTCTTCTCTTCTATTGGCCTGCAGAAAAGTCATGTGACTGTCCGCACATGCCTTGTAGAAATAAAAACATGGCGGCCATCCTTGTCTTTCTCAGTGGAAAATGCATTATTTTAAGGTGGTTTTGACAAAAAAAGCATTTTGATCATATTTCTAATGAGCAAAAATATATATTGAAATTTCATAATATTCGTTCAGTTGCTGTATATGATCTTTGGTTTGTTAGTTATTACGATGAATCTTTCAGGTCTCAGGATAAAATTGTTACAGTTTTACGTTTTCTGTCGTTGCTATGCTGGTTGCTAAGTGTGCAGCTATGGACGAAACCAAGTGGCTTTTATGCTATTTGAATTATTCTTTACATTATATGGTTATATGAGATGTTAAAATATTTGTGTTATTTAGTGTAACTGTTGATGATATTATTACAATATAGAACAAAATAAAATGGATTTTAATGCTCACGGGATTACACATTTATTCTTCTTTGAATTTCGGCACCCCCATGTTTTTGTGAGAAATTACTTCTCGCTCCAAAAAATGGAGGTTACACTGGTGGGTTTAGGGATAGATCCATGGTTAGGGGGATGGTAAATACATTTGTGTAATCAGAGTTAAATATCTAATTGTTTAATATGTGAAAATTATATTTAACCATATTTTACCTATATGAGGCTGAGGTCAAGAGCTTTCTATAACACTTGGTCTCATGTCTGTAGCCCTGTTTGTTGCTGAATTATTAGCCTCCAAACATGCACTAGGGTTAAGGTTCAAAGGTCACTATGTCAAAGCAGAAGCCATGTTAAATCTTCATATTGACATATGTTACTCTCCAAGTCAAGACCCTTCCAATGATGTATTTGGTTTAGCTCTATGGCAAAGTTTTGATTTTCTTCATGTTATGCACACAGGCCATGCCAGGCATAGTTTCATACAGCACTTTGAAGGCCTTGCATATAATAAAATGAAGCTTTTTATTTGTTTGTTATTGTTTTTATTGTAAATAGTGACCAAATGAGTCACCTGAGAATACAATAATGTTACTAAGCCAGGGCATTACTTTAGGCTTTGAAATCCTTTGGGTTAGGGTTGAAAAGACCAACTATTCTTATTCATTTATGTCAGCATGCCATAGTTCATTCAATCAGAATGTGTTTTATCAGCCAATGAAAGCAAACATATTCATTCATACAAAGATCCAGTCATATATCTGGTGCAAGCACTCAGTTTTCACCATTTTATTTTATTGTCTTGGCTTCTGTACTCCTACTCTACCTCTATACTTTGTGTGTTTTTCATTCAGATTGCTGTGATTGCTATGACACCTAAATTTCCCTCAGGGAATTGATAAAGTTTTATTTTATGTTACAAAGAATGTCTTCGCATTCCCAGCCAAGACGGAAGAATACATTTATAATTCTAAGAGAAAGCACTGTTAACTTTATTCGGTGAACTTGTGCCAGTAGACCCGTCTAAAGGAAGAAATGTTGAAATAGTAAACGGCTATGCATCATTTTATTTGGAAATTCAAGTGATATATTATACACAAATGTGTATTTTCTGTGACAGCCGCAGGGCTCCAACTGCATCCATGCAATCAGCATCTCATTTACAAATGGATTACAATATAGGAATTTAACATGGTGTAGAAGTGCAGGAAAATTCAACAGTAGTTCAAGTTCAAGTAATTTATTTGTCATATGAGCATCAATTACAGTCTTTGGCAATCATCATTTATATTCTTTGGCTCATGAAAAAGGAATAGATTAATACAAAGTGAAACGAGAATCTAAAGGCATCAACATAAAATCAGAATAATCTTTATTAGTCAATCTAAGTAATTTGGTGCACATAACACAAGATGTAATATATACTCACTATGCTGTATTCCTTAACAGCATGTATTAAATAAATAAACAAAAACAGTCCAATGCAAGTGCACGAATAGACACACACGAGAATATAGACTTTGTGGGATGGAGAATAGTGCAAAAAACTCAACATGGGTTCATCATTGATTCTGATTCTGATTCTGATTCTGATTCATTGAGTCTAAGTAGATGGAGTGCTAAAAACAGACCCTTACACCCTTAGCTCAATCACACCCTCTCCTAATCATCAATTCTTTCATCAGTGGAGGAGTTACTGTCCAAGTTTTCCTCTTCAGAGGACTCATCCAAAATACAATTTTCTCTCCCAAAATATTGTGGTATGTGTTGTGTGCTGTGGCCTGCTGAGCTTGGACCTGGTGCAATCTTGTCTTCAGTACACGGAGTAGCCCCTCACATCCTCCCTCCGCCAATGCCTCGGTACTGCCTGAAAATATATCATATAAAAATGTATTATCCATGTTACCAGGCAGGTAATTTACAAATAATTTATCGTACTTACTTTATCCAGGGAGGCCTTGGGAAAGCTGGGAGAAAAGTTCTTTAGTCACTTTTGTCATATTCTTCATCTGCTCCCAGTACTGCTTGAATTCACGAATCAAAACGACTGCTTCTTCTTTAAGACTGGTCAGCTCCATAACGTTAAAGTAGAACTCTTTCTTCTGTGCCATATCACCATGACCTGCAATGCATCACAAAGTGTTGTCAAGTGTCTTACACTTATGGCAAGATGTGCACATTAACACTTTTGTATTCAGTGTCTTTCAATGTTCACTTACATTCTGATTGCCTGTAGTCGTTGTTCTCAGTCAAGAAATCATTAGGAAGAGGAAGTTTTTCAGCTTCACCCACAACAGCATTATATTCAGTGACGGCTTCTTCAAATGCTTTCTTTGCTACAGCAATCTTTTTCCTGAGCCTCTGCTTATTGCCATCTAGAATGTGAAACAAAATCATTTAGTGTATTATATGGAGCAATGTATCAACTCCTGATACATACATAATAAAACACAGAAAATCCTTACTTTCAAATGTTATTACATGTTAAAACACTACAATATAATATATAATAATAATAAGTAATAATATATTATATAAAATGTTTTGTAAACAATAAAACCCTAGTTTAGTCTTATTTAAATATAAATATTCTTGGTATAGTTACAAACAAATGGGTATTAATTTATTTATGTATTGTATAAAACTAAAACGTATTATTATGATTATGATGATTATTATTATGATTATGATGATTATGGTTATTATTATTATTATTATTATTATTATTATTATTATTATTATTATTATTATTATTATTATTATTATTATTATTATTATTATCATTATTATTGAATTTGGTCGTGTGTCATGCTGCTAGACTACCTTAACCTTTGAAGCTGAGATAGATTTGGTAATTTAATTGCCTTGCAAGATTTCACTGAAGCATGAAGTAGTAGAAGCTGATCAAATTTAAATTAAATACAATTCATTTTACTTGAAAAGCATTTTAGGGTTTCTTTTGTTTATGTATTCTGTTTGTTTGGACATCTGGTAAACCAGCATTTTTCATGACTTGCATGTAGCAAAGTGGGGTGGAGCAAAGGCCAATCTAATGTCAGCCAACAAGCGCCTGGGGTATTGTGAATGGAACTTGTAGATTTCCTGGCTTTCCTGTTGCACTTGAGTATTTCCTGTCCAAATTTTCCACTGATCGTTCTTCACCTCCTTCATCATAAACCCCGGTCTCCACTCTTTATTGTCAGATTGTGACCTCTGGGTCTGGTCACGCTGTTCATGTTCTTATCTGAGTGAAGATCAGTTCAAGTCGCGCTGTTCAGCTACTTAACAATCCTTTGCTCGTCACAACACCTCACCTGTGCCAAAGAGCACAGACTTACCAGCTTGTTCTCAGGCGTCTGCTCTCAGGTGGCCTGCAAAGACACCACTGAACCCTCTGGAAGCGTGTGTATGTATGTATATGTATATATTAGTGTCCATGGTTTTGTCAACTAGACACACGGGAAGAGTGGAATTGGACCAGAGTTGTTCAATTGAAAGTGCACTAAGAAAGTAAATGAGCACTCCTGGCACATTGTTGCTTTTTCTTTGTCCAATGTTGTTCAGTGACTCCCCCTTGCTTCTCATGGTTCCCTTGCTCATGGTTCCCTATCTTCCCTACATAAAAGTATGTGACGCATTTGAGATAGCTTGTCGATGTGCTGGTTCACTTCTGTAAACAGTAGACGCTCACCAACACATTCTTTAAGGAGTTTGCACACGACGACTACATGGTTACTGATGAGGGCTGATCACTCACAGATTCATCTTTGATTTAGAATTTTATTTGGCAAAGTTGGCAACTCGCAAGTGGGCCTTTTAAGCTTGAGTTCCAAAAACTTGATTATATTTTAACATCTGATTTCATTTATTCTTTTTTCTTTCCTTCCTTTTGTTAAAAGTTTAAATCATGCTTTTTATCACTGTGATATTTTAATGTGTCTGTAGAACACCTTGCATCACCTTGTTGAATTGTACGATAAAAAAATATGATTTGGTAGGTCATTCAAAGCAATTGTAGATTGGAAAAAGACAATGCTTAAATAACGACATTATCTTTTAACTTCCTGCAACTATATGTCATGTTATGCTAGTGCAGGGGTCGACAACCCAAAATGTTGAAAGAGCCATATTGGACCAAAAATGCAAAAAACAAATATGTCTGGAGCCGCAAAAAATGAAGTCTTGTATAAGCCTTAGAAAGAAGGCAACACATGCTGCATGTATCTATATTAGTTATAACTGGATTTTTGAACAGATTTTTTTTTCATTATGCACTTTGAGAAAAAAGTCGAAATTTCGAGACAAAAGTCGAAATGTCAAGATTAATGTTGAAGTACAATCTTGAGAAAAAAGTCGAAATTTCGAGAAAAAGGTCGAAATGTTGAGAGAAAAAAGTCAACATTTCGATAAAAGTCGAAATGTTGAGGAAAAAGTCGAAATGTTGAGGAAATAGTCAAAATTTTGTGAAAAAATTCGAAATGTTGAGAAAAAAGTCAAAATTTCGAGAAAAAAGTCAAAATCTCGAGATTAAAAAGGAAAGGAAAAAGGAAGAAAAAAAGAGAAAAAAAGGAAAAAAAGAATAAAAATGAAAAAAAAGAGAAAAAAGGAAAAAAAAAGAGAAAAAAAGAAGAAAAAAAAAGAAGAAAAAAAGGAAAAGAAAAAGGTCAAACATTTTTGAAAAAGCTCCATGGAGCCACTAGGGCGGTGCTAAAGAGCCGCATGCGGCTCTAGAGCCGCGGGTTGCCGACCCCTGTGCTAGTGGAAGGTTTATATTTGTTCACATCAGAAAACACTGAGGACAGAAGATCAACACCAGGAGTAGGGTGCACATCATTCTTGCACCTTGACTCGTGTTGGTGACCGGCTCCGTGATGGCGCTGAGAGACAGAACTGATCTACACGGCTCCGGGCTGTAGCACATGCAGTCAAAGTTTTGATCGTAGAAACGGATGTCATCCTGCGAGAGGCGGCCATTCACAGTCAGTGGGCCACCAGGAACGTCCCGCTGGATTCGATAGCGACGTGGGTCAAGATGAAGGTAGACGTCTTCATTCCAGTTCTTCCTCACACAGCGTCCTTGGCCCTGGCACAGTGCCTTACTACACATTTTTGTTGCCATGGAGACATTCAGGATGTATGGATTCATCACTTGATCCAAGTGATTGTCGGCATCAATGCAAGACTCCTAGAAGGATTATTAAATCCATTAGGGTTGGTGGAGAAGCAAATGAAAATTGTAGAGAATCAAACATTTCTACCTCTGTATCTGTGAGGTCCATGTCTCCCCAGGCAACGACACCAGCGGCACCGAGAGAGGCAGCTTCTCCAATAGTGTTGACGAGGTCATACTGAAAATAAACGTCAGCAAATCAGAGAGGAGCAGCAAACGCATTTGCAAATACACATCTCAGCTGATAAAGAAAACTCATCAGTGAAGTTCAGAGCTAAAATAGACCATTTTTCAAAGTAAACATTTAACTTTGGTTAATAAACATAGCAAAGGTTTCCAGCAGAGTGAGGTAGAAAAGCTAGAATATGGAAACATGAACTGTATTCAGCTTCCCAGTTATCAGTGAAGGGTGCTAATGTTATGGCTAATCCTGGTATTTCTTTTTTTTTTGTTAACAATTTTTTATTAATTTTATGCCAACTTTAAAAAAAAGGGCAGACAGTCACAGGCACAGCTCTATACATTTTGTTGTAGCAGCATGTCCACTATACATTTGAAAAGAACAAATGCAAAAAACAAGGGCAAAAATGTATTACAACAGTTAGAACAAAACAAAAACATTTCATATACTGTACATATTTAATCCTAAATATGTCTAATCCTAGTATTTCTAATAAAAAAGTCCCCAGACTTCCTGGAAGAGCTTTATCTTTGTGGTACAGGATGTGAATTAATTATTGTTTCCATCTGTGAGACCTGTAACTTCTCTGTGAGTTTATATATATCTCAATTTCCTACACAGGTTGTCATAGCATTATATAATGCAAAGTTATTGCATACAAAACAGAAAATACTGAACTTAGACATATACAGGACTGTCTCAGAAAATTAGAATATGGTGATAAAGTTCTTAATTTTCTGTAATGCAATTAAAAAAACAAAAATGTCATACATTCTGGATTCATTCCAAATCAACTGAAATATTGCAAGCCTTTTATTATTTTAATATTGCTGATTATGGCTTACAGTTTAAGATTAAGATTCCCAGAATATTCTAATTTTTGGAGATAGGATATTTGAGTTTTCTTAAGCTGTAAGCCATGATCAGCAATATTAAAATAATAAAAGGCTTGCAATATTTCAGTTGATTTGTAATGAATCCAGAATGTATGACATTTTTAGAAAATAAAGGACTTTATCACAATATTCTAATTTTCTGAGACAGTCCTGTACTGTTGCATTTTAAAATGCTGCTTGTTTTTGAGGGAGAACTGCTTCTTACCTCTGACATGTAGTTATCAACGCTGTCCTTATACACAGGTCTTATGTAGGGATAGACGGGGATGGCGTGAGAGCTGTTGGCGAGCGCTGAGACCCTCATGGCCTCTTGCATACGATGGCGAACAAACCAACGGGCCTGCTGGGTGTCTCTGAGCATCAACTCCAGATAAATGGATGGATAGAGCGCTGTGGACTCTTTCCAAAGCCACAGCAGCTCGTCATTTCGATCCTTCTCGATATCAGGACACTCCCCAGTGAAATCCTCTAGCCCCTGGTTGAAGTCGTAGTTGTAGCAGTCAGGGTATAAATAATAACCCCAACGTCTGTTTGGCCTCAGTCTCTTCCCAATGTTGATGGATTTGACGAAGTACTTCTTTGCTGCACGTTCAAACACAATTTTGGCCCGGTCCTCTGCCATGTCATCAGACATCGTTGGATTTTTAAACTTCACCATGTCCACTGAGATATCTCGGTAGATATCTTTGTCTCCCCAGTTTCGGTTCCACTGTGGCCGCCATTCCTCAAAGTCAAGCACAGCCAGACCCGGTTGGTCAGTGGGGATGTAGTACTCAATGTCATCCTCAGCCTCCTCGCGATGCTCTGCCATATCTATGAACTGTGGGAGGCCGTCTTCATGCATCTCACCAGTGTCTTCATTGACATAAGGGAAGACACCAAAGCGATCGGTGTAGAACAAGGAGATGCTCTGATTAGTTGCCGATTTCAGCGTGCTGCTCTCAAGGTCGAAGTATGAGAGGTCGAGGTCGATGTCGTAGCGGACTTCACAGAGCTCGGTCGGGGCGTTCCACATGAACATAAAGGGGCGCCCAGGAACCATGGGGGGGTCTGCCATGGGTAAGGAAACACTGACGCTCAGGAGAGCCAACACGGGGACCAAGGTGGAGCAGAAACGCTGGGCCAGCTTGACTGGGCTCATTTTGATGAGCATTATATCTGGAAAAAAAAGGAAACGTGGGTTGACAAATGAGTTCCAGAAGCTTTTATAGATCCTTATAGATGTTGTGATGTAGATCCATGCAATAGAAATGGCTGCACATGTCAGTTAGGTCTATAACTTTGGAGGAGCAGCAAAGTAACTATCAGATTATTACTACAGATGGTCTTTTTTTTCCCTTGAAAACTTTGGAGAACAGAAACATCTGATGTAAAATGCAAATGTGTGTAAAAATATGAATACCAATAAATACTTGGTTACTTGGTACAAATTAAAAATAAAAAGATGTGAATTTTAGGCACATATTTGGGGGTGTGAACTAACCATTATCCAGTTTTGGATTGTCTTACGCTGCAAGCACCATAAAATGTATTAATTTGTTGATTTTCTTTCCAAACAAAAGGTATAATAATAATAATTTTCTTAAAAACATGTTCTTTGGAGCGAGCAATAATTTCCAAGTTGTCTTACCAAAACACGGGGGGGGGGCGAAATTCAAAGAAGAATAAATGTGTAATCCCCTGGGCACTAAAATCCATTGTTATTTTGTTCTATATTGTAATAATATCATCAAAAGTTACACACAATAATACAGATATCTTAAGAGCTCATATAATCACATAATGTTAAGAATAAATGGGCAGCTTGCTGCAATAGCTTCTGTCATGTTTGTATTTTTGTTCCTTTTCAAATATTTGTTATGACATCAGGAGAGTTGACCACCAGAGGGAGACACTAACTGAGATCTTGAAAATCTAACAAGTAACCAGACTGAAGCCGATTATCCATGACGAGTTGAAGAGGACACATCTCTCTTGTGAAGGAGGAGCTCATGAGAGAGGCAGGTACACTGACTTTAAGCCACTTCTTCCCTTCATCACCACAACAAATACAAAATCTGTGATGATAATAAGTAAATAGATAATATAAGAAAAAAACACTTGATAATTTTGCAAAAAATTCACGAGCTTGGAAATCTAACTTGATTAATTTACACAGAGTTGAGACATTACATTACAGTAAGTGTGTTTCCATGAGCTGGAGTTCTGGGTAGTTTTACCAGGAATGGCCTTCAAAAGTGGCCTTTAGGAACCTTTACGGGGCTGAAAACGGCCCATTAGTAGGAGAAGTACTCAGCTTGGCCAACAGAATCTCCTGGTGGGAGATCTCTGCTGATCGGGATTTTTAAATTACGTCCAACACTCTCAAGTGAATATAAATCATGTGAACACAAATCATTTAAGCATAAGGACCAGAGACATTTTGCTACGACCACCAGTACTGGAGTTGAGGGGGGATGAGGGGGGATGGCATCCCCCCCTGAAATAAAAACGGTCCAAATCATCCCCCCTGTAAAACTGCCATCCCCCCTTTCCATCCCTTATGTCATTTCATCAATGAATGTGGTTTTACTGCTATTTCAACATTTAGAGTCATCACCAGAAAAATAACACCAGAAAAATAACACCAGAAAAATAACTTATTTGACAATTTTCACCTGTTTCAAGTAAATTTCCACTTGAAATAAATAGGAAAATCTGCCAGTGGGACAAGATTTATCTACTTATTACAAGTGAAAAAATCTTGTTCCACTGGCAGATTTTTCTACTTATTTCAAGTGAAAATCTACTTGAAACAGGTGAAGATTGTTGTTTTTTCCAGTGATGAGTCTTGTTTTAAGTGTAATGACATTTTTTTTACTAAAATGAGACATTTTAACTAGAAATAAGACAAATATTCTTGTTAAGATGTTGAGTTTTTGCAGTGATCCATGTTACTTATCCTGTGAAGGACAGAGTCATATTGATAAGTTCAGAAAAGTGTTTTTTATTGTTGTGTTTTGATGTATTTGATGTAAGTCCAGTGGATATTTAAAGCTTACTATGTCATTCCTGCAGTATTTCTGCAGGTGTTTTGGTCACTGCTATTATTTGTAATATATTATATTATCTGTAATCAGCACAAATTATCTGTCCCCATATGATAAAATCCACCATCCCCCCTGATATTTTTTTTACAACTCGAGTACTGACGATCACATTTGATGCAGTCAGAGTTTATCAGATGACTAAAATACCATCTGAGACACAACCAAGTTCTGAGTTCCTCCAGTCCTGAAGAAAAGAGACAGCCCTTGAACTGTTTCAGAACGTGTCTTTTTGTGAACCATATGAACAAACTTTAACATGTGTGTGAGTTGGTTGAGCAAGGGAACGTGTTTAGAGGATATCATCCTTGTTGCCTTACAGGCGTTAAGGATGATACAGGCAGTAAGGGTTCCAGTCCAGGCATGTGATCCAGTCACAGGCATGTGATCCTTTCCCCCCTCTTTGCTCTAACAATCCTGTTGAGCTACTTTGAAATAAAGGCAGCTGGAGCTGACGCATCATAAAAAAACACTTTGTCATGGCAGGAAGAAATTTAAAGTTATTTTCTTAGTTGGCATCAAGAGCAATATGACAGTTGAAACAGGGCCTAAAGACTAAAACCCCCTTTTTTTAACAGACTGTAAATATTTTAGTTTCTGCTGTAAAGTTGGACATTTTAACTAAACGCCAACTATCAAACTACTATTGTTGCAGTTCCTTGACTGGCCGCTAGAGGTTGGCTGCAAAAGGAAATCAATCTCCATTGATCTCCATGTTAAAATGCCAGACTTTAGAGCAGAAATAAACATATTATACAGCCTGGTTCAAACAACTGCTTCAATTTTTTGATTTCACACCCACGACAGCTCTGAGAAGGGTGAATATATATTTTTTTACCATGTCAAGAGAGTTTATTTAAAACAAGTCATTTATTTCTAATATGATTGATTGACAGTTGGCTCAGCCAATCACCAGCTGTTATTACTTCTCATTCATAAACGTCACGGTACTGCATTTAATGAAGCCACCACCCGTTTGTATTAACCAAGCATCGGCTAAACGCAGCGGTCATTTTTTATTTTACATATTAACCCTGTTAATGTTAACATGTTAATGCTATGTAATGTCATCTTCTTTCTTAATTATTAATAACTATCGTAAGACAGTTATTAATAACACTTTAATAACTGAACCAGCTAAAGCTTTGTGGCACAACATCATTAAGATCACACATGTGTTCCTGGAGCTGTGTATTACAAGCTGCTCACTGGACCTCAATGTTAACCTTCGTCTTTTGTTAGGGTCGCCACCGACCCGTTCTTAGGTTTTAAATTCATAAAACTACCACAAAAATGCGTTTATTGCATCAAGGCTTTTTGACTTTGTCAGGAACCTTTATTTCAACTATAATATCCAACATTTTTTTTTCACTAAATTATAAAATTCTCTGGTTGAAATTGTTACCTTTTACTTTTTTTCCATTTCCTTGAAGTAAATGGGTCGACATTTACCCATAACACCATAGATGTTACTATAGTTAATAATATTAAAATGAAAAAATAACTGAAACAAATTTATTTAAGATATGTGTTCTAATACGTCTCCGTAATAGCCAGGTAACACAACAACCTTTTATTTATTCATATGATTCTCTTGAGGCTCATTTTACCAGTTTTTAAGATTGAAATTAAGGGCTATACTGACAAAAAAAGGCCCAGAGTCCCATACCAAAAATATAAAAACCAATATTTTCATGGATAAGGAAGCCTAACAATGTAACCAAGAGATGAGAAACAAATTGGATGATGGATAATTGCTTTTACTGTATTTTAGAGATAATTTAAAACACGGGTCAAAACCGACCTGTTAACATCGGAGATGGTAACAGAAAGCTAACACCAGACAAAGGTTAAGGTCAAGTTGTTGGTAAAACCCTTGAGCCTAAATGAAACAGTTAAAGGAGATATTGTTGAGTACCAACCTGCTCTTTGGTTCCAGCTTCCAAACTCCTCGTTGGTGACACCTGAAATGACTATCTGTTGGTCTTCAATACTTTGACCTCGTCCTCTGGGAGTTGGTGCAGTCCCTGTTGCAACAGCTTGACTTGCAGTATGAACTGAATACTTGTGACTGAGAGGTTTTATGGTGTAACGTGTTGCTCATTCTTTATTGGGCCGTCCTAATACTTTGGAAGCTTCCCCCTTTCCCGCCTGGAGGCAGGTATCTGAGGAAGCTCCAGGATTGGGACATTGTGTGCATGCTGCCACCTATAGCCGAGTCCTTAACAGGGACAAATAGGAACAACCTGTTCCCATTTGTGGTTTGAAGTATACTTGGAGGATGGAAATCCACCTAGTGTCATCACCACAGGGATGAGTCCCAGGATGAAACAGCTCTGCTGAGTTTATGTCAGCAGGTTTTAGTCTTATCTGCACCTTACAATATACAGGACTGTCTCAGAAAATTTGAATATTGTGATAAAGTCCTTTATTTTCTGTAATGCATAAATGTCATACATTCTGGTTTCATTACAAATCATCTAAAATATTGCACGCCTTTTATTATTTTAATATTGCTGATCATGGCTTACAGCTTAAGAAAACTTATTCTTATTCTGGGAATCTTAATCTTAAACTGTAAGCCATAATCAGCAATATTAAAATAATGAATGTAATAAAAAATGAAATGAAATAATGAAATAATAATTAAATAATGAATAATGAATTATTGTTTCCATCTGTGAGACCTGTAACTTCTCTGTGAGTTTTGATATACCTCAATGTCCTACACAGGTTGTCATAGCATTATATAATGCAAAGTTATTGCATGCAAAACAGAAAATACTGAACTTAGACATATACAGGACTGTCTCAGAAAATTAGAATATTGTGATAAAGTTCTTTATTTTCTGTAATGCAATTAAAAAAACAAAAATGTCATACATTCTGGATTCATTACAAATCAACTGAAATATTGCAAGCCTTTTATTATTTTAATATTGCTGATGTATGGCTTACAGTTTAAGATTAAGATTCCCAGAATATTCTAATTTTTTGAGATAGGATATTTGAGTTTTCTTAAGCTGTAAACCATGATCAGCAATATTAAAATAATAAAAGGCTTGCAATATTTCAGTTGATTTGTAATGAATCCAGAATGTATGACATTTTTGTTTTTTAAATTGCATTACAGAAAATAAAGAACTTTATCACAATATTCAAATTTTCTGAGACAGTCCTGTAAACCTTTTTTGCGTGGAGGAATGAATGTGTGCTTGTGGCTGTTTATTTTGTGGCCCATTTTTTGGAATACAAAGGCGGAAATAACATTTTAGAATGAAATAAACACTTGAAGTTGTCTGTCAGCTGTCTCTGTTTGGCTTCTGAGTTAATGTGTATGCTTACAGCGAACATTTTGAACAGTCTGAAGGAAAATGCACTGATCATGTTGTAAGTGCTGGAATTAATTTGTTAACCACAGAGATTGTTCATGTCATCACATTGTTCCTAATCTGGTTGACAAGAAGCAGATCTGCAAGAGTTGCTGCGTGAGAAAGAACATTTATCTTCCTTTGCTGTGGTGAGAACAGCTGAAGATGAGGAATCTTCCAACGTTGACAAGTATCTCAAAGAACAAAGTGTTACTGTACCAGAGATGTGTCAGCAGCGGCTTACAATCAAAAAAGATTGGGCAGCATGGACAATCACACAAATGAATAAGTTAGTAAGTGGAAATTAAAAAAGTAAATGTAGTAACTGTTAAATTTACCTGAACTTATATTTATATAGACAGAAGGAAACCAGGGTAATTTATATAGTTTTTCTTGTCAATCTCATCTTGATGCACATGCTTTTTGCATTTTAGGGTGGCAATAAAGTCCCCAAACATTTCGGGACGGAAAACCTTTTATTTCATTGTGATGTTTCCAGTAATTCCAACAATAATTAGGATACCAAACAATGATGAGGTTCAATGGTTTTTGTTTTTTTTTTGTCTCATTTTTGCTGCAAACATACCTGAAGGTGTCCAACAGCACAAGACATTTCTGGACTTTTTCTTCCAAAAGTCTCAGCTCATCCTCTGTTGTGGACGGTCGGGGATGCAATGAGGTGAGTCAAGAACCTCTTCTTCCTCAGCCATAAATGATGTATCCAGAAAGTGTTTTTTAGCTGTTTTTTGTTTTTTTTTTGTTTGCATTAATGCAGAAATGACCTTCAGTAAAAGCACCAGGCTAGATCCTGACTTTCAGACTTATTCTTGATCTGGATGCTCCAGGATATAATGTGATGTGATATATGATGTATGAGATTACATGAATTCTATGTAAAATCTTTGCATTATGTTTTGATTCACACTAGTCTCAGAGTGATTCAGTATCATATAACGCTTCCATGCTTTGATCTTGAAGACACGTAATCTGCGTCGGTTTAACGCGGGACCATAATTCAGGCGTTACTTCCAAGACGGAACGAGAGTCTTTCGTTTGGAGTGACAGAGAAGTGGAGTTACTTTTAAGTGTGACTTTAGAATATAAAACAGGTAAAATACAAGAAAATATTGACGGTGGCCAAACTAATTGTAAACACAGGTCGCACACATGACGCTGGTGACGTTTCTGTTGCATAATGTGACGTTCTGAAGCCTAAATCTCCGTTTTCCTCTGTTTAGACGCAAACGTGAAAACTGAGTTTTTGAAAATCTCCACTGTGCCGGAGTTTTCAGAAATGATGGTTTTTAGTGACTTTGAGCTCCGTTTTCGTGTAAACGAACGGCCAAAACGCATGAAAACGCCTCAGTTTTTGCTCCGTGTAAACGGGGCCTTAATATCACCACTGTGTCACTTTAAATTCACTTAATTTACTGCTCAATGTTTTAACATATATTTATAAAACTGTTTTTACATACTGCACAAAAAATCGTATCTGTTGTGCCTGTGCCTGCGTACTTTATATGTTTCACCGAGGGAAGTGGGAAACGTCCTCTCGATTCCTTGTATGTCTGACATGTGAAGAAACGACAATAAAGCTACTTTGACTCTGACTTTGACTAAGACAATAATAGGTGGTAAAATCAAACACCAGAAACATTTAGTCTGTTTTTATTCCATCCATCTTTATTTTGAGAATGACCACAGCAGTTGCTTGTGTCATGTGTTTCAGGGCAAAACTTGAATATAATCAGATCTGTGAGGCAGCAGTGACTTCACTCTCCTCACACTTTAAACCTTGATTAGTTTGATTTTGTTTGGAATAACCAGTTTGGGAGCACAGTACCAGCCAGCATAGCACTGACAGGTAAAGTTTTCCGCCCAGATCTTGAGATCCCTGGCAGCTGGGAGACCAACGGCCACGTACTTCCCGCCCTCCCGGAGGATGTCGAACCTGGTGGGGTTCAGGTGCAGGTAAGTGGGGGAGTCGTAGTCCTTCCTGACGCAGCGGCCTTTTCCCTGGCACAGCACTTCGCTGCAGAGCATGGCAGCTGCCGTCACATTGGCAATGTATGGGTTGAAAGTAGATTCCAGATATTCGGACAGACTCTGGCAGGCGACCTGCAGGGAGAGAATCCGTTTACAGTGAAACAACAGGTCACTCTACTCATTGTTATCTGCTTCCCATAAATGCAAGCGCTAAGATGGAGACGAAACAGGAGTTATTCTCAACTTGGACGTGATTCAAATGATTCCTTCTGGGACCGCTTTGAGGATGCAGTGAAGTGTGCTGCTGGGGTTATAAAGCTTTTTCTAAGGCTTTAAGGCATGGCACAGTGGTGAACTTTCCCAGGAGTGGCCCGCCTACCTCAATTACTACAAGAAAGCATCGAAGAATCAGCCCGGAGATCACAAAATAACCCAGAACAAAATGTAAAGACCTGCAGGCCTCACTTGCCTATGTTAAGGTCAGAGTTCATGACTCAAGAATAAGGAGGAGACAGACATGGCATCAATGAGAGAGTTCCAAGATAGAAACCACTGATGACCAAGGACAATATAAATGCATTTGCTAAAAAAGAAATGTTCCGAGTGATGAGACTAAGTGGAACTGACTGAAAGGTGTGCAGCCTGTTACATCTGGCGTTAAACTAATACAGCATTTCAGAAATTGATCATTATCCCAGCAGTCAAACATGGTGGTGGTAGTGTGATGGTCTGGGGCTGCGCTGCTGCCTCAGGACCTACACGTCGTCATTTCTGGAACCATCAATTCTGCTCTTGACCAGAAATTCCTGAAGGAGAATTTCCATCATTGGTTCGTGATCTTAAGCTCAAACAATGTCAGGCAGGTGGAAGCAGCAGTGGGATGATCGGAGGGACTGCAGGTCAGCATGCAGCTCCTGAAGCTCCGGCCTGCAAACATACACAAAAGAGAAAAAAAACAAAAAACTAACACTAACTAGATGTTTACTGCACACTAACTATAGACTTTACTAAACAGAAACATTTTAAGTTTGGTTTTAAAGGTGGAGGTGGTGTCAGCCTCCTTAACACAGATTGGAAGTTGGTTCCATGGTAACGGTTCCTGATAGCAGAACGCCCGCCCTCCAAATCTACATTTGGATACTCTAGGAACTACGAGTAAACCTGCACTCTGAGGACGGAGAGCTCTGTTAGGAACATATGGTACTATCAGGTGTTGCAAATATTCTGGAGCTAAGCCATTTTTGGCTTTATACGCAAGTAATAACATTTGCCTCTCGCCTGTGATGAGCTGGGATAGGCTCCAGCAGACCCCGTGACCCTGCAAAGGATAAAGCAGGTATAGAAAATGGATGGATGGATGGATGGATGGATGGATGGATGGATGGATGGATGGATGGATGGATGGATGGATGGATGGATGGATGGATGGATGGATGGATGGAATCAGAGCCTGAAACACCTTGCAACGGCAACAGACTGCAAACAACAGGAAGTGATGCCAGTGATCCAAAGCATATGAGGAATCACTGTGAGTAATGACAAGCGCATGTCTGCAGCTGCTGCAGCCACGAGTGGAAAAAAACAGTTCTTAGCTTCAGGGGGCAGTTACAGGAATAGAGTTTTGTTTTGTTTTTTCACTGAATAAATGAAATCATGATTTAAAAACCCCATTTTGTACTTAGGTTACTTTAACTGGTATTAGAATTGATTTGATCTTAAACGTTTGACAAAAAAACGGTAATCTCCAAGGGCGCAACGATGTTTTCACTGCACTGTAGCTCCTGGTGGTTGCTGATGTTTGGTGTTTGGTGGCTTTTTCACTTCGGTATGAATCATACATACATACATACTGTACATACTGCTCTGTGGCACATTTTCTTTCTTTCTTAAAGGCAACAGGATGGGAGTATAACTTAAAAGAGGAACAATTGTGTCCTTAACTCTTCTTGTTTGATATGTTAGGTAGGTACTGTACGTTCTGTGTGTAAAAAAATCACCATGTCAGAGGCTTTCTAAACTTGTTGGCCTGTGGAGGAAGGGGAAATAAAAACTTCCAGTCACTCTGCTTTCAGTAAAAGATTATGTAGCAAGACTTATTTATTATGGCTTCACATTTCATTGAAACAACGTGCAGTGTGTGGTCATTCCCATCTTTATTTTGAAAATTGTGTTGTTTTTAAGGGTAAAAATCTAATTCACTGAAAAATAAATAATCATAAAACATAATTACCCAGCACAGAACTGACAACGTAGAGCAACATGTTTTTTTTATTTCACTGCTTTGTCATCTCTGGTCTCCTTGAATAATTTTTTCTTTTCTTTTCTACCTCATTCTGAGATGCAACATTGTTTTATCAAATGCATTTTCTTTTTTTCATTTTCATCATTTTCTTGCATTAGTAAAAGTGCCATTTGTAAAAGTAGCCTGACACAAGAAGGGGGGGGGGGGGGGGGTTCTATGCACTGACCAAACCTTCTGCGAAAAAGTTTCACTGAACTTCACATGTGAAGAAATGAAGCCTGAGAAGGAGCAGACACGTCACATGAAGCTGCAATAGCGCTTTCACACATCTGTAAACACAGATAACAAACACCTTCCTGTCTTTGCTGTTGGTTCTTTAAAAAAAAAAAAGAGGAAATAACTGCACAGACACTCAAGGTATTGTCGTCCGATTTCCCGCGTGCAGATCATAAAGCATGTTTTATCATGGTTGAAGTCAAATCCAGAAGCATCTTTACATGATGAAGATGCATCTTCCCACTGGTAACGAAACATTTGGAAAAAAAAGCCTGTCTATGTTTTTTGTGGTTCAGATTTTATCTTTCACATATAATGACGTCCTCTTTACAAGGAATACGTTTGTACCAAGTGCAAAAACTGAGGTATTGATTACTGCAAAGTTTTCAGTATGCATGCTCGCGTGTGAATACTGGATGAAGAAGTCAGATCAGACCAGTCCAGCCACTCACACTCACGGTGCTGTGCTTACCTTGCTCCTGTAGTCTTTGGTGCCCCCCCACATCACGACCCCAGAAGCTCCCAGAGCAGCAGACTCTCCAACGGTACTGACAAGATCCGCCTGAAAGAGCAAAAACCACAGAGCAAGTTGATCCTTCTGAGAATAATGTGATTGATTCATGATTTGCATCAGGGATGTCTTCTGTAGAAACTGTCTGACACTGGAAAATGACTTGGATGTGGATGAAGCAGAGATGCTGTAGTCGGGACACACCGACTGCTTTGAAACTGTCTTTGTGTTTTAGAAACTAACCGATATGCTGGAGCCTGGTTATATGGATTTCTTATGATTATAATATGAACCTGATCACAGAGGTGTCAAGTAACGGAGTACAAATACTTCGTTACCTTACTTAAGTAGAAATTTTGGTTATCTATACTTCACTGGAGTAGTTATTTTTCAGACAACCTTTTGCTTTTACTCCTTACATTTTCACGCAATTATCTGTACTTTTTACTCTTTACATTTTAAAAACAGCCTTGTTAATCTATTTCATTTCGGCCTTTAAAAAGAAACTATCCAGTTAAATTGCTCCATCCGGATAGAGTGAATTTGGTTGTGGTTGTTTCAGATGTTCTTGTCCAGTTTTGTTCTTACATCCGTTCCCTCAGATTCCTGCAACTAAACTTGGATGTACATTCCAATAAAGGTTAGGATAAATGATAACATGCCTCTGAAGTTTGACTTTTTGCACCATTATCATACTTATAGGCAACTAGTCATCATATCTCCTGCTCTCTGAAACACATGTTAATGCTCAATAGTACACATATATGGTTCTTTAAAATATTTGCATTACTTCTACCTAAAGTTTTCCACGTTTTTCCACCAAACTACAAGCGAGTTTTTAGAAATTGTGTCTTTATTTTTTGTAAACTGCCTCTGTAATTCAGTTAAAGGTATTTGGGAGCTGTAGAGTAGAGTAGCATTTTTTATTTTTTTTGTTAAGCATCAAATTCATTTTATGAAACATTTTCATCATTATATATTTTTTTCATCTGACTATTTGCTTTTCTTCTGCAAAGTTTGAAAGGCAATATTTTGTGCGCTGGTGTTACCCAACAATTAGGAAGTTCAGATGAATCGACATTTACATACAGTAATCTGAGAAATTAAACACACTCACTCTTTAATTGCAAATGATGGAAATGCAAGAAATAATAATATTATCAATGTTATGATATTATCAAAATTATGAACCCTTACCTGCTACTCTCTGTAGATCAATGAAGATCTGCCCTCTAAAATATTTGCATTATACTAAGATGCATTCATTTTCAATGGCTTTTGTCCTAATGGCTTTTTCCCCCTTACACTACTTTTACTTTTATACTTTAAGTAGTTTTGAAACCAGTACTTTTATACTTTTACTTGAGTAAAAAACTTGAGTTGATACTTCAACTTCTACAGGAGTATTTTTAAACTCTAGTATCTATACTTCTACCTGAGTAATGAATGTCAATACTTTTGACACCTCTGTCTGATCAGAATCCAGCTGCCCCGTCAGGTAACTTAAGTCCTTTTTATTTATTCTCAACTGACTTTGTCTATTTGTACGGAGCCCCTAAAGGGACACGGATTTTTTAAATATATATAATGAGTTTTACGCGCTCACGTGAAACCGTTACGTGCACGTGTAAAACCTTTAAGTGAGCACGTAAAGTTGTTTATGTGAGCACGTTTATGCACTCACTAAAAAGTTTCACGCGCTCTCGCAAAACTTATAAGTGAGCGCCTAAAAGTTGTTCTACGTGAGCGCGTAAAAACAAGTACATGGGAGTTTTGCTGGAACAGGACACTCTCCAGTTCCTGCTCTGTTTATGAATGGAAATGACATTACAGGATTTAGCTGAGCTATATTTTAACCTGGGTCTTCATTATAAGGACATTACCACTTTGCTTGCAAGTAAACAACTTTATTTGGAGCTTAACAAGCGAATTTCGGGAGCAGGACCACGCCTCAACCACGCCTCCTCCGGCACCACGCCTCTTCCGGCAAACCTTCAAATACCAGCCTAACCCTCATTTCCTCTTCGCTCTCGTTCTCTGCAGCACGTTCGCTCTCGTTCTCCGAACCAGAACCGCAAGCACGACAACACTACTACACGCTCGTATCTCAGATCGTTACTCACCCGTTCAGGCATGGATCTCGTGTCATTATCGCCATCGGATGAGACTTGTTTGCAGGGGATCATCAGCAAACACCAGCTGATCACAAGCTTTCAGCCGTGCCATGCCGGAAGCGCCGCAGGTGCGCAATCCACCGGTCCCGGCGTCGCCACGCTCCGGCGGGTCCGACGGCCGGCATGGATCTCGCGTCGATCACCATCAGGACAACGATCAGCTTGCAGGACACCACCAGCAAACACCAGCCGATCGAGATCCCGAGGAGAAAAAACTTTCAGCCGTCGCCCGAAGCGCCGTTCTCCCTGGCGGCCGCGGGGCCGCCCGAGCCCCGTCTCCTCAGCGGTCCGCGTCCGGTCCATCTCTCCTGATCATCCGGATCGTCGCCGACTCTCCTGTGTCTCCTCGCCGCCAACCCGAGAGCGCAGGTTGCCGTCGTATTCCTCCGCCGCGCACGTGTTTCTCTAACCCTTTTTCCTCTCTCTCTCAGCCACGCACGGAGCCCGCGGTTAACCCGGTCCACCAACCCGGTGAGCAGTCCATCCCGTCCGGTCCATTTTTCCTGAACATCCGGTATTGCGGCAGCCCGCCATGGCGTCCTCCCTGTCTCCTGGCCCGCCACGCCCGGCGGGAAGGAAGGGGACGCGCCGCGGACAATCCCTCGCCGTTGACCCGACAGCGCAGGTTGCGCAATCCGCCGCCCCCCTCACCCCCGGGGGGTGCCGCGCAGCGAGACCGAGCCGCCCCGTCCGCCCCGGTGTCCCGCCAAGAGCCCGCCGACCTCCCACGTCGGCTGCCGCTCCGGCGGTGGTTTATTCCTCCGGAACGCACGTGTTCTCTCCTTTCTTCTTTTCTCTCAGCCACCTGCGGAGCTGCTGTCAACCCCGCTCCACCACACACCCAGAAACGAGTGGTCCTTCCCGTCTGGTTCATCTCTCATCAACATCCGTGATCGCAGCCGCCCGCAGGTGTGAAGAAAAAACTTCTCAACCATCTCATCTCAGCCTGCCACGCCATCAGCCCCGCCGACACCTGCTCTCTTCCGGATGACGTCATCACGCCAACTCCGACGGCGCGCCGTGACGTCGACCCTCAGGTCTCGCACTCAGAAGATTTTCCAGTGGCCAGCCCCGGTACTGCACGCAAAAAAAAAAAAAAAAAAAAAAAAACCCCGAAAGCTTTTCCCATAGACCGCAATAGTAAAAGAGAAGCGATCATACAAACCGGACGTTGAGCATTACCTTTACTCACAAGGTCTTTTATTAACATTCTCGTTAAACATAATCTCTGAACAACGTTGCCTCGTTGCAGGAACCTCAACTGCACATGAGCGGTCTTTCACCTTAAGCCGTCCGTGTGGAAACATAAACGATTCCATCGTCACACTGCCCACCTCCAGCAAGTACAACAGCTAACTTTGGCCGGGGTTGCTAGCACCGGGTTTCTAGGCCCCCCCCCCCCCCCCCCCCCAGTCCACCCCCGGCACCTACAACAGCTAACTCAGCCGGGGTTTTTAGCACCGGGATGCTAGAAACCCCCGCTATGCTCATTCAGCAGCCTCAACCGCCAGCGCCAGAAGGAGCTCTTGGCACCGGGTTGCCAGGATCCTCTGCTTCCCAGCTCCATCAGTCCCAACAGGTTACCTCGGTTGGGGGCCACCGGCATCGTGATGTCGGTACCCGGCATCCCTCCCACCGCATTTCAACCCAGTTTCCTTCCTCAACCCGTTCCGGCCCCGCAGGCAACTACTCATTTCACCCCGTCCACAGCTAATCCCGCCGTCCGTCATCCCAACGCTTTCGCTTCCCGCCCTTCCCCAGTTCCGGCCAGTGCCTGGCTTCCCTCCCACCACATTTCGGCCTGGTTTTCTTCCTCGACTCGTTCCGGCCCCGCGGGCAGCTGCTCGTTCGCCCTGTCCGCGGCTGGTCCCGCCGCCCGTCATCCCAACGCTTTCGCTTCCCGCATTTCTCCGGTTCCGGCCAAACCTGCGCAAACAAACCTACAACAGCTAACTTCGGGGCCGAGGTAACTAGCACTGGGTTGCTAGCCCCCCCCAGCCCACCCCCAACACCTACAACAGCTAACTCAGCGGTGTTACTAGCACCGGGATGCTAGCACACCCCGCCATGTTTCGGAGGAGGCAAACTCCTCAGCCACCGCCGTGCCCGAAACACCGCTCTCCCGAGCCTGACAGCCGCCCAGAAACTTCTGCCTCTTCAGTCGTCCACATTCCACCCGGTTCATCCCTTCTGAACATCCAGCATCACTGCAGCTCACCATCTTCCAGCCTTTCCAGCCCACCTCCGCCATCGGAGGGAAGAGGACGCGGACAATCCGGATCAGCCCATAGCCGTCGTCGCAGGTCGGATTTCCACCCACACCAGCAATCTCCTCACTCCCTCCCCAAGGTCCCTGGCACCGGGATGCCACTACAGCAGCTAGATCCGGCTGGGGTTTCTGGCACCGGGATGCCACTACAGCAGCTAGATCCGGCTGGGGTTTCTGGCACCGGGATGCCACTACAGCAGCTAGATCCGGCTGGGGTTTCTGGCACCGGGATGCCACTACAGCAGCTAGATCCGGCTGGGGTTTCTGGCACCGGGATGCCACTACAGCAGCTAGATCCGGCTGGGGTTTCTGGCACCGGGATGCCACTACGGCAGCTAGATCCGGCTGGGGTTTATGGCACCGGGATGCCACTACGGCAGCTAGATCCGGCTGGGGTTTCTGGCACCGGGATGCCACTGCCCCCCCCAGCCCACCTCCACCAACTACAGCAGCTAGATCCGGCTGGGGTTTCTGGCACCGGGATGCCACTGCCCCCCCCAGCCCACCTCCACCAACTACAGCAGCTAGATCCGGCTGGGGTTTCTGGCACCGGGATGCCACTGCCCCCCTCAGCCCACCTCCAGCACCTAATCCACCTCCAGCACCTACAACAGCTAACTTCAGCCGGGGTTACTGGCACCGGGATGTCACTGCCCCCCCCAGCCCACCTACACCAACTACAGCCGCTAGATCCGGCCAGGGTTTCTGGCACCCTCTCTCATCGCCACCCGCTTCTGGGCTGGTGTACTTCAGCGTCCGCTGGCGAGGTGCATACTACTTGCAGTCAGTCACTGCAAGAGTAGCCCCTAACTTTTCGACACCTTCAGAGGCCCTCTGCTGGATCCTCTCCAACAACCACGGCATTCCTTCCTCGTCCATCTTTTGAATGATTCCTCATCGTTACCCCTCTCTCATCGCCACCCGCTTCCGGCCTGGTCACCCTGACTTCCGTTTTCTCCGAACTCGGGGTTCCATTGTCCGCTGAGAAAACGGCGGGCCCCTCCACCTCCCTCGAATTCCTTGGTATCACTCTCGATACGGATCTGTTTCAGGCTTCTCTTCCAACCGAAAGCTCAACCGAATCGGTCTTCTTATTTATCGGTCTTCTATTTCCTCTTAGCTCCAGGCCGCACCAAACGCCAACTCCTCTCCCTCCTGGGCCACCTCAATTTTGCCATGCGCATTATTCCCCAAGGGCGGGCCTTCATCTCACACTTGCCGTCCATCGCTTCCGCTGTTCCATCTCTCTTGTCTCCCATCTCCCCAGACAACTCGAGCCGAGCTTCGTTGTGGCTCAACCTCCTTGCCACCTGGAAGGGGATCACTTTCTTTTATGATGACCAACTGGCTCACCCCCACGACATCAATCCATACACTGATGCTGCTCCTTCAACCGGTTTTGGGGGCTTTTACGATGGCAGATGGTTCGCAGCAGGACGACCCTCAGAGCGCGCAAACGAATACCACAACGTTTCGACCGAACCATAGATCATCATCGTCATTGCCATAGTCATTGCCATCGTCATTTGCATCGTCATTGGCATCATCATCGTTATCGTCATCGTTATCGCCTTCGCCATCGTCATCGCCGCCATCATCATTCATCGCCATCATCATCATCATCGCCATCATCATCATCATCGCCATCATCGCCATCATCATTCATCGCCATCATCATCGCCATCGGCTTCGCCGCCATCATCTTCATCGTCATCGTTATCTCCTTCGTCATCGCCATCGTCATCGCCATCGACATCATCATTGTCATTGCCATCATCATTTGCATCATCATTGGCATCGTCATCGTTATCGCCTTCGTCATCGGCATCGCCATCATCATCATCGCCATCATCGGCATCGTCTTCGCCACCATCATCGCCATCATCTTCATCGTCATCGACATCGTCATTGCCATCATCACTTGCATCGTCATCGGCATCGTCTTCGCCATCGTCATCGTCATCGCCTTCGTCATCGCCATCATCATCGGCATCGTTTTCGCCACCATCATCGTCTTCGCCATCGTCATCGCCTTCGTCATCGCCATAATCATCGCCATCATCATCATCGCCATCATTATCCATCGCCATCTTCTTCGCCACCATCATCGCCATCATCTTCATATCGATAAGTATCGACATAATTAATAAAGGACGCTCCAACTCCACATCCATCATGCTGTTCATGCGCCGTCTAGTCTGGCACTCAGCCATACATCAATTTATCCTCCATGCAGCACATGTCCCCGGTCACTCCACCACCATCACCGACTCTCTTTCTCGTTTCTCATCCCCGAAGACCAATCTCCCCTGAATACTTCGAGACCCTGGCCAACTACTTGTCTTCCTGGAAAACACAGAGCACATCTTCGACAGATCCTTGCGTCCGAGTCAGGACAGTCGTCACCAGTTTCTGGTTTCACCATCGCTTCTGTCATATACTCTCCTTATCTGGCATCTCCCCAACGCACTACTCCGGTCACTCCTTAGGATCGGAGCCGCCACTTCAGCCTCCCGCCACGTATCCCAGAGCACCTCATACAGCTCATGGGCCGATGGTCCTCCCAACCATCATCGCTACATTCGCTCAGATCTTAGCGACCTCAGATCCACTCAGTCTCATCTCCTTAAATAATCCACGGTTTTGGGGGTTCGTCGTTGCCCGGGCGCTGCGGCGGATTCCCTACCAGCTTCCCCACAACGCATCGACTGATCCATAGATCATCATCATCGCCATTATCATCACCATCGTCATCGTTATCATCTTCGTATCAATAAATCATTTAAACGTATCCTGTTGATGGCGTGGTCCTTGCTAGTGAATTGGAGCTTAACAAGCGAATTTCGGGAGCAGGACCACGCCTCAACCACGCCTCCTCCGGCACCACGCCTCTTCCGGCAAACCTTCAAATACCAGCCTAACCCTCATTTCCTCTTCGCTCTCGTTCTCTGCACCCCTCCCCCCCACCCCTTTTCTCTTCTCCTTCTTCCCTCTCTTTCTCTACCTCATAGATTCCTAGGGGGTTCGTCGTTGCCCGGGCGCTGCGGCGGATTCCCTACCAGCTTCCCCACAACGCATCGACTGATCCATAGATCATCATCATCGCCATTGTCATCGCCATTATCATCACCATCGTCATCGTTATCATCTTCGTATCAATAAATCATTTAAACGTATCCTGTTGATGGCGTGGTCCTTGCTAGTGAAGTGCTCACTTAAAGGTTTCACGCGCGCGCGTAAAACTCATTATATATATTAAAAAAAATCTGTGTCCCTTTAGGGGCTCCGTATATTTGTACCTTTGGTAAATTTAGCTGTAAGAAGTCTGGTGATGTTGTAGAGTCACAGTCTGAAATAAAAGGCAGGTTTGATTGGATAGATCAGGGGTCGGCAACCCGCGGCTCTAGAGCTGCATGCGGCTCTTTAGAGCCACCCTAGTGGCTCCTAGAGCTTTTTCAAAAATGTTTGACCTTTTTTCCTTTTTTTTTCTTCTTTTTTCCCTTTTTTTCTTCCTTTTTCCCTTTCCTTTTTAATCGCGACATTTCAACTTTTTTCTCGAAATTTTGACTTTTTTTCTCAACATTTCAACTTTTTTCTCAACATTTTGATTTTTTTCCTCCAAATTTTGACTATTTTCTCAACTTTTTTCTCAACATTTCAACTTTTTTCTCAACATTTCAACTTTTTTCTCAACATTTCGACTTTTTTCTCGAAGTGCATAATGAAAAAAAAAATCTCCCCCCAGTTCTAACTAATATAGATACATGCAGCATGTGTTGCCTTCATTCTAAGGCTGATACAAGACTTTTTATTTTTTTGTGGCTCCAGACACATTTGTTTTTTGCGTTTTTGGTCCAATAAGGCTCTTTCAACATTTTGGGTTGTCGACCCCTGGGATAGATGAACCACATACATTTGAACTCTGAAACCATCTATTATTGTATCCATGACTACGATGGTCCTGAAATAAGACTTAGATTAGGGAAATGTCAATTTTCCTACTGGGGCAACAACTGAGAAAAAGAAACAAAAAACAGTTTAGCGTGGATCAGTAAAATCACTTTGCTTATAGTGTTTATAATGTGTAATTAACGAGCAGCACATCAAATAGCACAGGGAACCGTTCACTCATACCTGCTATCATTTGCAGCCCAAAATCAGCGATTGTTACAGTAATTGTAAAACTCACCTGGCTCTCAAACTTCCGGGTCTGATCTCGGTAGAGTGGCCGGGAGTAGACATAGACTGGTACCGTGTAGGGACGTCTAGGCAGCGCCGCCACCCTCACCGCCTCCTGGACACGATTGCGGACGAAGAGTGCGGCCTTGGGTGAGTTCCTCAGGCTCCGGTGGAGGTAGACAGAGGGAAAGAGGGCAGTGCTTCGTTCCCACAGCCACATCAGCATGTTGTTCTGCCACTGAATTTTAGGGGAACACTTCCCAGTGTAGTTTTCCTTGCTCCATCCATAGTTAAAGCAGTCAGGAAACAGGTAGAAGCCCCAGCGGCGGCTGGGACGCTCGCCAATGCCCAGACTGATGGTTTTCTCCATGAAGCGCCGCCCGGCTTGTTGGAACAGCTTTTTTGCCAGTCTGGAAATCTTCCTTGATGACAAAAATGGACCAATCTGCATAGCGTGGGTGATGGATAACTTCTGATAAATACGTTTTGAGCCCCAGTTCTGGTCCCACAGAGGACGCCAGGACTCCCAGTCAATGACAGCCAGCCCCGGAGCAGCATCTTGGGAGATGTAGCGATTTATCTGCCTTTGTGCTTGGGTAAGATGTTCTGTCAGGTTGCCTTTCTGGGGGACGCCACCTTTGTAGATTTTGTGGTTGACGGTGTCAACTTTGGGGTAAAGGCCAAGGCGGTTTTCATAAAAGAGGGTCAGGAACTGCCCAGGCGCAGCTGTGGGCGTAGTGACGGCCTGGAAGGCTGCCGTGTCCAGGGGGATTTCTAGCTGGTGGCAGCGGTCAATGGGGGCGTTCCATATAGCCACAAAAGGGTGGTCACGGATCAGCGGCGGCTCAGTAGGAGGTAATGCAAGGGCTGGGATGACTGAGCCAACGACGCAGAGAGTGATGCAGGTCAGAAAGGGCAGGGCCATTGCGATGCTCTGGACAAAAATGGAAGATAACAAATTAAAGTCAACAGATCAAGATGTAATCAATGACACGTGGCCCTGGAAGTGCTGCGTCCACATTAGCATGGAAAATCACCATGTCAGAGGCTTTCTAAACTTGTTGGCCCATGGAGGAAGGGGAAATAAAAACTTCCAGTGACTCTGCAGATGTGCAGATATATCTTTGAAACAATAAAGAAGTTCAGTGGAACATTAAAGTTGCTATTTTGCAAACAAACTAAACATTTCTTCAACAAGGGCCTTCAAACGCTTTGTGGACTACCAATGAAAATTATATTTACAAAAATCATAAGAATTTTTCAAAACTCTATTTAACATGCCTTTCTTAACATCTTATACACGTCAATAGATCTAAAAATTTCTCTGATGTAAAGTTTTCCACGTTTTTCCACCAGACTACAAGCGATGCGATCTTTGTTTTTAAATGCTGAAGTACAAAAAATCCCTTCAGCTGGTGAAATTGTGTCTTTATTTTTTGTAAACTGCCTCTGTAATTCAGTTAAAGGTATTTGGGAGCTGTAGAATAGAGTAGCATTTTTCAGTTTTTTTGTTAAGCATCAAATCAATTTTATGAAATTTGGTTCATTGTATATTTTTTTTCATCTGACTATTTACTTTCTTCTGCAAACAGCAATTTCTTCATGTTCATTCAAAATCACACAAAAACTAGTTAGATTAGCTGCATCATTATAAACTTTTCTTGATATTAAATGAATACATACAGTAATCTGAGAAATTAATCACGCTCACCCTTTAATTGCAAATGATGAAAATGCATTAAATAATAATATTATCAATGTTTTTAACAGGGAATTATGAACTCTTACCTGCTACTCTGCAGATCAATGAAGATCTGCCCTCTGTTTCTTAACTTCTCTACATTTGGATTTCTGCTGTTTCATATCTCGCAGGAAATGATTTCTTCACTCTGATCGACTGGTATTTCATCATTGTTCTGGATCAGCTTTTCTCTGCATTTGTTCAAAATATATTAATGTCAATAATTATTGAACTTGCTTTCACATGGGGTTAATGTAGGAAGGAGTGGTCCTTTCACTTTTGCATGCACTGATATCCCCTTTGTGTATATTTGTGTAGTAAAATATGTAGTCACTGAAATGACAAGGACATTGTTAGTTTTTACTATATTTTACTGTCAAGTGGAACATTCAGCATGCAAAGCCGAACAGGGAAACAGAAAAAAAATGTCTTTTAACTTTCAGAACCGTGGCTTAACGACTCCACGCGTGTTCTCGGGCGCTCATGTCGGCGCTCATGAGCGAAAGAGAAATATTCCATATTTTTCCTGTAATATCCGTGAGCCCCAAGTTCTTTTTAACATTTTGATCTCCCTTGTAAATCCTTGTGATAACGCTCCAGTGAGAGTTTTCTTAGATTTTTTATTGATCTTATAACCAGGTCTTAGGACACCTGTCTCCTCACCTGCAGGCCCTAGCTCTGATCTCACAGTTCCCCCTTTACATGCTGTTTTTGATCAGTTTGAACCTATATCCCTTGCCTTGTTGGTTAATATAGTTCAGCATCTACGACCCACAAACTGTCCTTCAGACAGCATCCCTTCTCAGCGTCTTTTTAAACAGGTATTCAGTACGGTGGGCCCTGCTATACTTTTATTTATTAACTCCTGTCTTAATACTGGATGTGTTCCAACTGCTCTCAAACATGCTGTTGTGCAGCCTCTTATCATAAAGAAAAATGTAGATCCTTCTGTGCTATCTAACTTCAGGCCTCTCTCTAAACTGCCCTTTTTGTATAAAGTTTTAGAAAAGGTGTTTTTTGTTCACATCTAATCATTCCTAGTGGCCATTGATATCTATGAAAAGTTCCAGTCTGGTTTTAAGCCATCCCATAGCACAGATACAGCTCTGCAGAGAGTTTTTAATGACATAATGGTAACTATAAACCTGCTATGCTGGTGCTCCTAGATTTGACTGCTGCTTTTGACACGGTGGACCACGGGGTCCTTTTAGCACGACTGGAGAAGTGGGGGGGCATTACCGGCACTGCTCTCTCTTGGTTCCAGTCCTACCTGTCTGACCGGAGTTTTATTGTCCAGTTAGGTAAATTCACGCCATCCTCAGCCCCTCTCACCTCTGGGGTCCCTCAAGGCTCCATCCCTGGACCAGTTGTTTTCCTGCTGTATGTGCTGCCACTAGGGTCAATTTTCAAGAAACATATTATCTCTATTATCTCTACATCATTTCATCATGCCGATGACGTGCAGATTTATTGACACAAAAATCCAGTGACACTATGACGACATTGCTTGATTGTGTGGCTGACGTCAAATCCTGGATGACCTCAAACTTTTTGCATCTAAATGAAAATAAGAATGAAATTATAATGTTTGGATGTGGTCCATCAGACTTTCCTTTTGGCCTTTTTTTTTGGGGGGGGGGGTCCCCTTACAACCGACATTAATTCTTCTGTAAAGAATCTTCAAGTGATATTTGATGATAAGCTAAAAGTTGATCGCCAAGTCAGCTCAGTTATAAAAAACTGTTTTTATCATTTAAACCTGGACGCCTCCCTACAGGACGCCTGCTCACTTTGACCCTGCTATCTATCTGCTTAAGCAATGTTTTTATCTTCATTTTTTATTTAATTCCTTTTCCTGATTTTTTATTTTCTTAACTTTTCTGTAAGGTGTAGAAAGGTGCAAACAAATAAAATGTATTATTATTTTTACTATATTATCAGTATTATTACAACTATATAGTAACCCAGCAGCTACAGTATCCGCAGCAGCATTATTATGCAACTATTATTATGCAACTGAACTTCATTCCAACTACCATATCTTCCGCACTATAAGGCCCAATTATTGCCCAAAATGGGCAGTGCGCCCTATAATCAGATGCACCTTATGTATGACTTTTGTTGTGCTTACTGACCTTGAACCAATTGTTTGTGGTACACTGCTTTCAAAAATATTTCTCAAGCAACCATCATCCAACAGCTACTCAATGTTATCTTACTATAATTAGACATCACACCAATGTTAGGTTTTTAGCATAAACCCAATTTTGAAATCGAAATGATAATCAAATGATAATCAAATGTTGGAATACAACATTGTTCCATCTCACACTAACTTCAGGTCTCCCCCTTTCACTGTCACTGATGAACCAATGAGAGAACAGGACGTAGTACTACACTTACCTCCTCCACTTTTTATTTGGGGATTCGTGGAAGATGAATGATTTAAAATGTGAGTTTATTTTACTGTTTTAGTACAACTGAACGATATTCAGAGTTATTGTGAATGAGTTGGATAAAGTTCAACTTACCAGACTGTTTTGTTTTGCTTTATATATGTTTTATCATGCGTCCAATAAGCCGGTGAGCCTTATCTATGAAAATAGACCCATTCATTGATATTGCGCCTTAAGGTCCGCAAAATACGACCAATGAAATTTAATACAGTGTTTTATGTAAGAAGAGATATGTTTCTTCACAGAGACCTTTTCCAAAGTCCAGATTACTCCACTTTTTGAACGCAGCCCCTGACGGCTTGACAGACCATTTCCTGATAACAATATCAAAATTACAAATATTACTTGATCCTCCGTGGGGCGGCTGGTGGCCTGGGTTCCGGTTTCTTCCTTGTCGGCTTCTGGTCTCTCGGGTGGTGTGGTTGTGCCCTCCCTCCTCCACTATAGTTGCAGTTCAGGTAGAGCCTTGTTTTCACTTTGCACACACACAGTTACACAGACATACACACCTGCTCACTCACCTACATACTCACTCCACAGATAATCGCAGAAGCCTAGTCATGATTCAGTTTTAGAGACCTGAAATGGCTGCTGTTTGTGTCTCTGCCTGTTCCCGTTTCTGTTTGTTTGTTTTTATCTCTTGCAGATTCCTAAGGTTTGTGTGCCCATTGTGTGTTTTCATATATGGTTTAAACAAATAGATTCATACAATGTTGAGAAAACTGACTTATAGGCTTCTGGCCTGTTATTGCTGGTACAAAAAAAAATATCACTTCTTGACATTTGTCGGTATGTCCCTGAGATGAACACTGGTAACTCGCCCACTGCCCTCTTCTACAGTACGTTTGCAGGACAGGTTCAAGGTCAATCAGATGAAGAGAAATAGCCAGTGGGTTTCTTTCTGTATTTTTTTCATTAAAATTTTCAAGACATAGCATGATGAAAGGGCCCGAGTTGGTGTGTCAAATTACTTAAGAAAAAATGAAAAAGCTGCTTTTTATGAAAGGATCATTTAGATATGAGAAAGTAAATCATAGGTTTCCATACCGTGATTTACAAAAAAAACTAAAAAACTAAAGCAAAACAAAAAAGGCCCCAATGAAAGAGATCGAAAGACATCAAAAGCGTGGTAAAAAATAATCAACAAAATAATCAACAAGGATGTGGACTCTTGTGGACTCTATTGATGGACGTGGTTGTTAGTATGAGTGAAGCCTTAACAACACCCATCTTCAAGTTTAACCACTAAAAAGAGTCACTTTTTGAGTTATTGCATGTGGAAGTCACGTATTCATCTTCCTTCTGACTCAACTGTGAGGACAGAGCAACCTTGAAGAACCACAGAGTCTTCCTGAGTCAGACACAACATCATCTCAACGCCGTGTTCCTCATTTGCGAACATGGTCTCCGCTTTGAGATAACGGCGTGTCTAAGAAATGCAAATATTGCTCTATAAGCTAAAGCAAACAAACAAACAAAAAAAAACCCACACAAATTCATGTTACGTGTAACATTTGTAACATGTAGCTTCCTGAAAAACTTCAGGAACATACAACTGTACCAGTCATATTTTTTGTATAAAGTCAAGTCACATAAGTATTCCTTGTTTAGGATATAACGTTCTATAAAGTTAATATGTATACCAGCACTGTTGAGGTCATATGGAAGGATGTCTTTAGAAACACCACAGATGAAGGGTCACATCTTCCAGGGGTCCGTTTCACAAAGCAAGTTCAACAAACACTGAGTCTAATCCTGAACTCTTAGTTGATCTACTCTGAGATCGGAAACTCTGAGTTTTCGGTTCCAGAACAGCGGATTTGAGGTAATTTACTCAACTCTAGGTAGTTTCACCGGGAGTTAAGCGCGAGCGTGAGGGAAATAAAAAGCCAGCATCAGTAGATCGCTGATACAAGGATTCACCATGGCAACCGGCGACACAAAATAGCGACATACATTTTCTTTTTTTTCTTTTTAACTTTATTTATCTTTTCAATTTACAAAATCCCTTTGAGGAAACGTTAGTTTGCATCTGAAGATCCACATACTTCACGCCACTGGAGTTAGAAGCGTTAATACGTGCATATGGCGAGTATGAGAGCATATTTTGAAAAAAAAAAAAGAAATTTTATTGATCAGGGCCGTCAATTGGGTACGGCAGCTGCCACACCTCGGCTTCAGGGGAGAATGTAAATGTTTTTTTTTAAAATACATTTATGGAATTACTCTGTATCTATTTGTATTGATGTATTCTATTACTTCATACATATAAAATAACTACAAATGCATATCAGAACAACATGATGGATTTCAGTAGGTATTATCTATCCCAACACTTGTACCCCCCCCTCATATCTTGAAATGTCCCAGCGTCCCTGAAGACAGTGGTCGATCAATCTCGTTTTTAGTGCGCTCTGCAGATATAATATATGTCCTGCCATTTTCTTTCTTTTTATTTAAATTGATTTATTTTATTATATTTATGTTACTTATGTAATGACTTATGCACTTCATCCACTTTATGTCTCATACTGTATTTGTTTATTTAATTCCTTGATGCCTGACTGTCCACGGTCAATGTTCTGACTGTAATTGGAACTTTTAAATAAAGTTTTAAATAAAGTTAAAAAAAGTGCGCTCTGCAGTGTTACTAACTTACAAAAATTAAAATGAAGCAGACAACCACGCAATAAAAAAAAAAGAAAGAAGGCAAGTGATGGGTCCAGAATATATTAACGAGGCTGTTAGCCACTGATGGATTAATTATGCAAGTTCATCTCAAAGTAAGATATAAATCCTCTTATACATCTGTTTAAGGGAAATATTTGACTTTTTTTTACTCTCCCTTTCCTTTTTGCATTTGGACTTTAACTGTTTGAAGTTAAACTGGGATGTCCCTGTGATATTGTTGCACTGACATAGTGAATAAAATACGTTGCGTTTGTCAGATACGCTTTTTCTGCTCTCTAACTCTGCCGCTTGCTGTCCGTGGTGCAGAAAACGGATGTGTATTGCGTAAAGACCCATTGGCTGAATTGACGCCACTGAGGGAGGAGACGGAGAGAAACTCCAGATTCGCTGAAATAAACCTGGTCCCGACCAGGTTAGGTTCAGAGATTCTGTTACTACGGTAACTGACCGAGAGCTTAAGTTACCTCTCTTTGTGAAACAGGCTAGAGTTACCTCTCTTTCTCTGGTTTGAGTTACCTCCCTTTGTGAAACGGAAAACTCAGAGTTTCCCTCATTTCAGGGTTAACAGACTCAGAGTTCTCACTAAACCTGCTTTGTGAAACGGGCCCCAGGTCATTTGACAAAAAAAAAAAAACATAATTTTTATGAGCAAGTTATCTACAGTGGTGCTGAATGATTGTCATATCAAAATAACTTTCTGTTTTTACTTTCTGTTCTATTACAATACAAGCTGTGTCTCCAGCATGTTCTAGAGACCCACAACGTGACCCGCAAGCACTTATTAAATAAACAGTGCAGGTAAAAACCTTGACCAGGACCTGGATCATAAGGGGATCCTCCTCATGAAGACCAGCTGGGCAGAGCAGGAAAAGGGTGATCAGAAAGAGAGGATGAAGAGCAGAGAGACAAGAGACACAGATATAATGTCAATGGTAAATAAGACAAGATATATTTATCTGAAGGGAACTGAGAGTTTTCTGTACATCTGATACATGGTTAGTTGGTGTACTAGAGTACAGTAGACCATGTGTGCGTCCTAAAGGGCCATCACAATCCTCATTTGTTTTTTCAATACAGCACAGTCTGAGAAAAGGTTGTTTATTGTGGATGTGTCTTTTCCACACAGCTGGGAGTAAACTGGAACTCATTTGTGCTGTAGTGTTTCATGAGTGAGTCAACGTCCCCCACACAGTGTTTCCCAATCCCGGTCCTCGGGGCCCCCTGTGCATCAACAGACCTGATTCTAATTAACAGTCGTCATTACCTCGTCATCATGGTCTGCACTACCCTGCTGACGACACAGCTCCTTGTATCACGCTGTGCTGAAGCAGAGTAGCACTAACATGGCAGCCAGTTATCTTAGCTGAAGAAACTGTGAAATATGTGCAGTATCTATGTCCTGGACTGTGAAACACGTGGAATAATGGGTCTAAACCAACCTCTCACAGAAATCCGTGAAATGCCCACGACCTCTCACCACTATTTTCCGTGGTACCAACACGGAAAGTGGTATAATTCCGTGTGTGCACCACGGATATTGTACCATGCAAAGTCAATGGGATCCGTGGTCATGATATATACATGGATTATGACATTATTATTATTTATATATTATTCTTTGTTATAGTGGCTAGATTATGCGTTTTTGTCGCGCAAGGTATTGTCTTTTACTGTCAGTTTGTAAAAGCATGTTTTTAATGCTGTTTTAGCAGTGTTTTATTGAGGTTTTAATGGGAGCACCACGGATATAGTACAATGCAAATTCAATGGGATCCGTGGTCGTGATATATACACGGATTATGACATTATTATGCCCATTCAGTTATCCTCATTATTTTTTTTCTATTCGATACAAAGGATTAAACTGGTTCCTCTGGATTCAACTAGTTTCCAGGGGACGATACCAACATAGTCATGTAACCAACATGTAAGTATGTGACTTAGAACCCGTTTACACGTAGCAAAAACGGTGGTGTTTTCATGCGTTTTGGCCGTTCGTTTACACGAAAACGAAGCTCAAAGTCACCAAAAACAATCATTCCTGAAAACTCCGGACAAAGTGGAGATTTGCAAAAACTCCGTTTTCACGTTTACTTGTAAACGTGAAAACGGACATTTAGGCTTCAGAACGTCACATTATGGGACAGAAACGTCACCAGCGTCATGTGTGACCTGTGTTTACAATTTGTTTGGCCACGTGTCATTTGTTGATGTTTTTTTCCAGGATTCCTATTGGCTAGCATGATTTTATGCTTCTCGTTACACTGCCTCCTGTAGGTTTCATAGCACCTTAACAGCGTATTTATGTGGATTTGTGTAAATGATGGTATTTTTCAAAACGTAGAGGGGGAAATTTGCGTTTTTGTTAATACCCGGCTCTGTGTAAACGTGGCCTTAGACAGAGTGACAAGTAGACAACTACCAGTAAAAAGAAACATCTAAAATAGCTGCAGTGGAGCAGCACTTCTAGTGAATGACTATTTTCTGGTTAACAGATACCTGCTTTTCTGAGGTACTGCAGCCATCTGGGATGTTTTGGATCTTGGATGTTCCTGTATGAGTCCTTGCATAAAGTGCACTGTGGCCTGGCTGTAGTTGGTTTGGTACCTTATGTACCGATGGAAATGGCTGTGAATGTGAGGAACAACCGAACCATTTCATTTGTCTTCCTGTTATTGGTGGTTTGTTTTCCTCCTTTTGTCCTTTTTTCATATATGCACTCTAGGTTCATGGTTAGCTTTAAAAAAGTAAAATGCCTGGATAAGAACAAGGAATTAAATATTCACTTAAGGGTCAGGAAAATATAGTCAAATGTTCTGAATACATTGCAGTGATGCGGGAGCTATTTTGGTTTTGAAAAGAGAGATCAGTCAAAGCTCTCAGTTCAGTTCAAGGAGGTGGTTTGAGCAGGGTAGCTACTTCCACATAAGGACGTCTCACATCCAAACAGAGCTGGGTAGTAACGAGTTACATTTACTCCATTACATTTACTTGAGTAAGTTTTGGGAAATGTTGTACTTTTAGGAGTAGTTCCCTATACTTTTACTTTTACTTGAGTAGATTTATGAAGAAGAAACTGTTCCTCTACATTACGCTACATTGAGCTGTTACTTTTCTTTTAATCCTCTGCGTCAATCTCATGACATCACTGGGTGATTCTTTGGGAAAAATGTTTGTTTTTGCATGTTTTGTCACATATACACAGACTCAAACACACACAGAGTTTCTATGAGTTCATGTTTGTTCTAGTTCTGCCTGGTTAAAAAAGAAAAGTACAAAGGCTTGAAATTTTGTGCTACTTGTGCTTAATTTATTTTTTTATTCTGTCATTATTTTATTATTTATTAAAGTACTTCAATTTACTTTAAGATTATTCAAATTTAAGCTATTTTTTATTAATTTTAATTTATTTTATTATTTTATTGATTTAATTTGCCTGAAGATGATTATTTTGTACTTTTGTCTGTTTGAATGGTTGTGTTAAAAAAATATATCAGACGTTACTCAACAGTTACTCAGTACTTGAGTAGTTTTTTCACCAAGTACTTTTTTACTTTTACTCAAGTAATTATTTGGATAACTACTTTTTACTTCTACTTGAGTCATATTATTCTGAAGTAACAGTACTTTTACTTGAGTACAATTTTTGGCTACTCTACCCAGCTCTGCATCCAAATAAGGATTTCCTGGAGACTTCCTGGAGAAATGTTAGTAAATCTCGGAAGGTGGCAAGTGCCAAAAAAACATTGACGTGAATGCCGGGATCCAGGCATTCCCAGCAAATCATGGCATTGCAACAGGATAGGGTTTATAACTGTTACCACAGCAAGGAGGAGATTTGATAGTAAGGCAAGAGTCACAGGGAAGGGATGAAAATGAATGGAAAAGACATGATGTGGTGCTAAATACCAGCTCGAGTGCAAGCACAACGGGCATGTACAAAGTGTACACAATACATGTATTTGAATAAAGGTAAAATAGCCTTTATTAAGTGAAAAATGACCAGCGTACACATATTTTTGGTCTATGTTTGGTTATGTGTATTTTACTGGAAACTGGGCTGAAACAGCAAACCACCCCGTTTGCTCCATTAAAAAAAAAAAAAAGAAAGAAACATACAGCTGGATTATGTGCCAAAGTATCTCTGCTTAAAGGAATATTAACTCCATGACATGACATTTCAGTTGTACAGGACTGTCTCAGAAAATTAGAATATTGTGATAAAGTCCTTTATTTTCTGTAATGCAAAAATGTCATACATTCTGGATTCATTACAAGTCAACTGAAATATTGAAATATTATTATTTTAATATTGCTGATCATGGCTTACAGCTTAAGAAAACTCAAATATCCTATGTCATAAAATTAGAATATTCTGGGAATCTTAATCTTAAACTGTAAGCCATAATCGGCAATATTAAAATAATAAAAGGCTTAAAATATTTCAGTTGATTTGTAATGAATCCAGAATGTATGACATTTTTGTTTTTTTAATTGCATTACAGAAAATAAAGAACTTTATCACAATATTCTAATTTTCTGAGACAGTCCTGTAGACACCGACCAAATAGCTCTGTAAATATAGTCAATTAGGTAATCAAAAAGACCAGGATACATTTCTGCATGATTTATGGATAAAAAAAATGTGCTGTTTGGATTTAGCAGGCCATTAGTGAAAATACTTCACCTGGAAAAACAAAAAGGGGGTCATTTTGTTATGCTTTAAAAATAATTTTCTCAAAATTAGAAGTTCAGAAAATTCTGAAAAAAAGTAACTTGAACTCCCCTTTGTGTTGCTAATCAAATCTCTTAGGCTTTTTGACTCGTTGTTTGTTGTGTTCTTAGGAGCAGGACATACATATTTCATATCATCTGAATGCTTCTGTCTAGTTTTAGTCATAATTAATCCTAGCGCTGGGTTCATGATGGAGATGTTTCTTCAGGATCAGGTTACAGTACATTCGTCATGCTCGTGGTGCACTGAGTCATGTGAACAACGAGGACCTCGCTTCAAACAGAACAACATCATAGATAAGTGTTGACAGATAAAGTCAGTCCACAGTTGCATTTAATTTGATGCCTCTCTCACAGTTATAAAAGCAATAAGTTCAACAGAAGCAGGAGGAGGATCCAAACAGCCCCTGAGCTGGTTGGCCGTGCACCGCTCTCTCTCCCCTCCCATTGTTCCCCCTGCTCGTCCTCCCACTCGGTCCTCCTCCTTTCTTGTTCCTCCTCCTCCTCGTCCTCCTCCTCCTCCCTCCACGGCTCATCGTCCTCCCTCACTTTGTTGATGCTGTCACAAGAGTCTCCTTCGTGGCCCTCGTAGCAGTGGCAGCGAAACCTCTCGCTCAGCAGTTCTTGCTCGTGCTGCGAGTGCCATCCAGTGATAGAGAAGTCCCCGTCTCCAGAGGGATGGATCTGATAGCTGTCAGCGCTCAGATGGAGGTAATGGTGGGCCAGCGGGTCCCGGCGGACGCAGCGGCCGTTGCCCTGGCACAGGAAGTCGCTGCAGACCTCTGCGGCCCGGGTCACGTTGGTGATGTAGTGACCCAGGTGGTGGCTCAAGAAAGACTTCACCATGCTGCAGTTGTGCTGTGGAAACAACCACATCATTTGGGGGTTTAGATTGTTCTTTTATCAATATTTTAATTTAAGAGCATGTAATTCTCTTGTTTCATTCACTTGAATGTGGCAGAATCAGTAAAAAAACAATCAGGGGGGATGGTGGATTTTATCATATGGGGACAGATCATTTGTGCTGATTACAAATAATATAATATATTACAAATAATAGCACTGACCAAAACACCTGCACCTTCTGTAAGCTTTAAATATCCACTGGGCTTACATCAAATACATCAAAACACAACAATAAAAAACACTTTTCTGAACTTATCAATATGACTCTGTCCTTCACAGGATAAGTCAAATGGATCACTGCAAAAACTCAAATTCTTAACAAGAATATTTGTCTTTTTTCTTGTTAAAATGTCTCATTCTAGTAAAATAAATTTCATTACACTTAAAAAAAGACTCATCACTGGATAAACAACAATTTTCACCTGTTTCAAGTAGATTTTCACTTAAAATAAGTAGAATCTGCCAGTGGAACAAGATTTGCTTTGCTTGTAATAAGAAGATAAATCTTGTCCCACTGACAGATTTTTCTACTTATTTCAAGTGAAAATTTACTTGAGGTGAAAATTGTCAAAGAAGTTATTTTTCTGGTGTTATTTTTCTGGTGATGACTCTAAATGTTGAAATAGCAGTAAAACCACATTCATTGATGAAATGACATAAGGGATGGAAAGGGGGGATGGAAGTTTTACAGGGGGGATGATTTGGACCGTTTTTATTTCAGGGAGGATGCCGTCCCCCCTCATCCCCCCTCATCCCCCTCAACTCCAGTACTGGGCAGAATAAGTGACACCACAACAGCTAACATATTACCACTTGGTGACCAAAACTGTCTATTACCACATCCACTGACTAAAAGCTGCACATCATTTAATCTTTTCTTTTCTGTTTGAAGAATTTTGCTCCTCAACATTTTCATCTATTTAGCTTGTAGCATTGATTTTGATGTGGTCAGATCACAAATGGAGGATATTTCTGTATGGAAAAGGAGGCCATAAATATTTGGACATAAAATCTCTGCTTTATTTTGGCCAAACAGTTGGTTCCAGCCTGTTTTGATCAGACTGGTTGAATCCACCTGCTTTTAAAAACAATCAATGGCTTGTCCAATCACCTGCGTGGTACTCTCTTAAGTACTTGCTCGTCTCCAGCATCCAGATAAAGCTTCCCAAATGTTTCTGTGTAACAAACCATCTGTTGCACCAGATGCGTTCCCTGAGGTGCTCCATACAGATGTAAGGAAAGCCCAACATTCACTGGATCTCTCCACTATCATCGTGTCTGCTACTTGCCCTGTACTTGCCCATGTTTGGTCCTAATGTTAACTCAAAACGTCCTCACGTTGAATGCAAAAACAACTACAGCAACCATCACTAAACACTGACTTGGCCTATTCATCATGTCAAACAATAAAGAATAAACTATTATCTTATTTCTTTTTTTACATATGCTATGTGTGAGTGGGGGGCATTGCCAGGATGAACGATGACCTGGGAAAGTAGGTGTGGCCGTTTTTCCACCAGGGAGTGGTCTTGGTGAAAAATAAATACTTGCAATGAACTCAGAATATTGAAAAACCCCTAGTTTGACCCCTTGCAAGTTACTTAAGGCCAAATTAAGCATTTTAGAAACACATTGGTGAAGAGATTTCTTGGTAACGATTTAATTCCCAGATTTGCCAAATATCCCATAAGATGACCTTATTACAGCACATGATTCACCAAAAACACTTTGGAGTACTCTTTTGTTTAAACAGGTTTGATGTAAATAAAAGTACTTCACAGTGGAAAAATTATCTTAAGATTTGCACTTTTGGACACATTTTGGACTCTTACAATAGGTTGAATTCATTGTTATTGTCTATGTATTTTTAATATGGCCTTAATATGGACGTTCACTATGACTAAGACCAGGAGCTTCTTGGTAGAGTTGAACAGTCATCAGTGGAGGACTATACCAGTCACACTTCTATGATAGAAAAGCAGATGACATCCTCCAATAAAAGACACAGCAACAAGTTTTATCAGAACAATACGGATCTTCTGAACAAACAAACAAACAAACAAACAAGCAAACAACAAAAAAAGAAGTAATTTTGGTTTCAGTTCCCAATAGCACCTGCAGGAAAAACCAGGCAATGAGTGTTCCTCTTAAATATTATCCTGACAGTCTAACAAGGTGATGGCAGCTTCACGTTGCGCTCATTACTTTTTTCTTTCCTTTTTTTAAATAAAAGACTGAAACACACGTGAAAAATATGCTTAAAAAGTATAAATCAGCATTATAGTTGTCCAGGTGTCAGACAAAAAGTGTGTGTGTGTGTGTGTGTGTGTGTGTGTGTGTGTGTGTGTGTGTGTGTGTGTGTGTGTGTGTGTGTGTGTGTGTGTGTGTGTGTGTGTGTGTGTGTGTGTGTGTGTGTGTGTGTAGGTTGGATTTTGGTTTAAGGTCCGGGGTTCTCTACAAATCAACAGACTGCAAAAACTCAAAATCTTACCAAGAATATTTTTCTTATTTCTAGTTAAAATGTCTCATTTTTAGTCAAACAAATCTTGTTACACTTAAAACAAGTGTCATTACCGGAAAAATAACTTGTTATTTGACAATTTTCACCTGTTTCAAGTAGATTTTCACTTAAAATAAGTAGAAAAATCTGCCAGTGGAACAAGATTTTTTTTCTTGTCATAAGAAGATAAATCTTGTCCCACTGGCAGATTTTTCTACTTATTTCAAATGAAAATGTACTTGAAACAGGTGAAAATTGTCAAATAAGTTATTTTTCTGGTTATGACTCTTGTTTTAAGTGTAATGAGATTTTTTGTCTAAAAATGAGACATTTTAACTAGAAATAATACAAATATTCTTGTTAAGATTTTGAGTTTTTGCAGTGTGAGGACAAATCTTACACACCAAAATGCTCACATGAACTGAATTTACCAGTTGTTCAGTTGTTTGTTAGTTTACAAAGAGATGAGTGAGGACAATACACGTACTCTGGAAGAAGTCAAGTTTAGGTCGCCCCAGATGACAAATCCTGCAGCTCCTAGAGCAGCGCTCTCGCCAATGCTGTGGATCAAGTCATTCTGCAGGAAGCACACAGGAGCAGACATCACATCACTAACACACAGAGAACAATAACACTCGTCATGACTGTTCCCTTTTCCTTTTATCAAACTGTTTTTTATCAAACTGCGGTCTGATAAATGTACAATCAAAACGTAGTGATAAAACTGACGTAACACATTTGCTCCAGTTGCTGTCTGGTGGAGCACCAGCAGATGGCAGGAGAGAATCAGTTCCTCTTGCTCAGTGAACGAACAGGAATGTTGAGAAGAAACGATCTCTATGTCCTTGAACCCCGAGAGTGAACGTTGCATTACTTTTATAATGTTCTATAGGAAGTTTCTACACTGGTATCTGTAATTATAGTGTTTCATTGGAAATCATGTTAAAAAGAAAAAAGAAAAAAAGGAGAGGGCCTGGTCTCAGGACATTGACCATGGGGCAGTATGAGTTGGCCTTTCAACTACAAATGGACCTAAAGTTGCAGTGTTACTAGTGTTTTTCAGATAGGATTTAATATGAAGCTCCGATTGGATAATGTGGGGTTGGAGGAAGCGCTTGAGCACGCTCTCATGTACATGTTTATACATGCTCATATGACACTTATAACATTATGATATATATTTTAAGCCTTACTGCTTATTAATCTTCCAAGCTGTCACTGAGGTATTTGTAGGAAAGAGCAAACGAGCCTTCATCACAAACTCGTCAATGCTGGAAAAGTTCAAGTGAACTCAGACAAGTGAAGCTGCTGCTGTCATGTTTGATGCCACAGGTGAACCTTATTATTATTAAATTGTTTTTATTAGTTTTTTCATTAAAGCAAAAACATACATACAAACAAGACTACAAATGGACAATACAGTAAAACCCTTGAAATCCATTAAAAATAAAAATAAAATAAAAGGTACTAGACGACAGACAGACAATAAAAATAAAATAAAAATAAAAATAATATTTTCATGTTGCGTTGCGCTTAAGCAGATCTACATTTGTCATACCGAATTGGTTGAATTTACGAGAATGGTAACTCACACTTGAGCCCCTTCAGCCTGGAATTTGTAACTGAAATAATCCAGAAACGGCTGCCAAACTTTATAAAACTTCTGGATTGAGCCCCTGGTGGAATATTTGATCCTCTCCAATTTTAGGTGAGCCATTACGTCACCGACCCATCTTCGATGTGACGGGGGAACCGCTGATTTCCAGTTGAACAGAATTAGGCGTCGGGCCAACAGGGAGGAGAAAGCTATAGCATCAGATTGGGGGACAGATACTGTTATTTCACCAGGGACCACTCCAAACACAGCAACAAAGGGGCAAGGGCTGATCTCCCTGCCACAGATGTAGGAGAAGGTCTCAAAAACGGAACACCAGAATTGTGATAATGATGGACATGACCAGAACATATGGTTGAGAGTGGCTGGAGCCTGGTGGCATCTGTAACAATTTGGATCCACATCTGGGTAAATTTCGGCCAATCTACTTTTGGAGAAATGTAGTCTATGGAGCACTTTGAATTGAAGCAGCCCGTGCCTGATACAAACAGAGGATGAATGAATTCGTTTAATTGCCAATTGCCAAGAATCGTCCGGAATCTCAATCCCCATATCCTCACTCCACGACTCCCTGATACGATCCAGAGATGGGGATGCCATCTCCTGAATCTCACTATAAAGCATGCTCACCAGCCCTTTTTGATGCGGGTCTAGCTCCAACCACTCATCAAGCCAACCATCAGCATGGAGTAGGGGAAATGTAGCAACATATTTCTTAACAAAATCCCGTGCTTGTAAGTACCTGAAAAAATGTGAGCGAGGAATGTCATATTCCTCTATCAGTTGATCAAAGGACATAAATGACCCATCTTTAAACATATCCCTCACCCGCTTTAACCCCTTCCTAGCCCATAATTGGAACGCCGTGTCCATAAGTGAAGGTGGGAAAAGGGCATTGGATATTAACGGGAGACAAGATAGAGCTTCCCTATATCTGAAGTGCGTCCTAAACTGCGCCCAGATACGGAGTGAGCCACTCACTAAAGGGTTATTCGTGCGGCGTTTTTTACTGAGTGGAAGTGGAGCACAGATCAGAGAAGACAACGACACAGGATGAGCGGAGTGTTGTTCCATGTCAACCCATACCATCCTCCCACCCCCATATGATGCAGCCATCCAATATGTCAGTTTATGAATGTTTGCCGCCCAGTAGTATTGTAGAAAATTTGGTAGTGCTAAACCCCCATCCTCCTTCCGTCTCTCTAAGAATGACCTTCTAATACGCGGTGTGGTCTTATTCCAAATAAAGGTTGAGATGTATTTGTCTAGCTCTTTGAAAAAGGATTTTGGTATGAAAACGGGCACAGTTTGAAATAAAAATAGGAACCTAGGCATAATTGTCATCTTGACTGAGTTAACCCTGCCGGCCAACGACAGGGGTAACGTCGACCAACGCGCCAGGTCCTGTTTAGCCTTTTGCAGGGCTGGCTTAAAGTTCGATTTAAACAGGTCTCCATATTTCCGAGTCACATTCACCCCAAGGTATGTGAAAGAGTCAGAGACTACCTTTAGTGGAAATGACCCGAGTAACAACTTCTGAGCCAGCTCATTGGCAGGAAACAATAAGCTCTTTGGGAGGTTAATTTTGTAGCCTGAGAATCTGCCGAATTTGGAGATAATATCTAACGCCTTTGGGATGGAAACAAAAGGGTCAGACAGATACAAAATCAGGTCATCTGCATAGAGTGATAATTTATGTACTTGGCCGCCCCTAGTAATACCAGCGAGATCCTCATCAGCCCTCAGGGCAACTGCCAATGGCTCAATGGCGAGGTCGAACAACAGGGGGCTCAGTCCACAACCTTGTCTGGTGCCTCTACCTATCTGAAAGTAGTTGGAAATCAACTTATTAGTGCAAACCGAGGCCTGTGGTGAAGCGTACAAGACTCTGATCCATGATAGAAAAATGGGGCCAAACCCGAACCTCTCCAGGGCCGTGAAAAGAAATTTGTATTCAATTCTATCAAAAGCCTTGTGGGCATCGAGCGACAATAAAACCTCCGCTGTGGGCGGGGCATCAGGAGAGTAGATAATATTGAACAACCTACGCACATTACCAAAGAGCTGGCGCTCTAAAATAAAACCCGTTTGGTCCGGATGTACCACAGTATGGATAACTGACTCAAGCCTGCTAGCCAGAGCCCTGGTTAAAATCTTATAGTCGCAGCCGAGTAAACTGACAGGGCGGTACGATTCACACCTCAGAGGATCTTTTCCTTTTTTAAGGAGCACTGAAATTGTGGCCTGGGTCATTGTGGGCGGGAGTGACTCTCGTTCCAATGCCTCTACATATACACATTTCAGAATAGGAATAAGTTTGGAAGCAAATGTTTTATAAAACTCAGCCGGGAAGCCGTCTGGCCCGGGAGCCTTACCTCCCTTCATTTTTTTGATGGCGCGATCAATTTCAGCCACCGTCAAAGGCCGATCAAGGTCAGACTTATCCTGGTCGCTTAGGGTCTGTAACTCTAAATTATCAAAAAACTGAGACATTTCTGCGTCCTCACACCCCTCAGAGCTGTAGAGGTCCTCATAGAACTTTTTGAATTGATTGTTTATGGATTTTTGGTCTGTAGTTATTCCCTCTGAAGTGTCAATCTCGGCAATAAGTCCAGCCTCTGTAGACTGTCTCAACTGGTGACACAGCAATTTACTGGCTCGTTCGCCATGTTCGTAAAACTCCTGGCGGGATCTAAGGTGAAGCTCCTCCACTGCCCCAGAAGATAAAATATCAAACTCCGTTTGTAGTGTAACTCTCTCCTTATATAAGTCTGTGGATGGTGAGGTTGAATGCCTATTATCAAGGTCCTTTAACAGGGATGTCAGTTCGTGAAGACGTGCTGCCCGTCTCTTGTTCAAACCAGAATTAAAGGCGATTATCTGACCCCGTAGATATGCTTTCATCGATTCCCAAAAAATAGAGTGGCTTATGTCTGGATGTTTGTTTGTTTCTGTAAAAAAGTCAATTTGAGAGTTGATAAAGTCAACAAACTCTTCATTTGATAATAGACGTGAATTTAGTCGCCATACTCGTTGCGGGCGTATGTTATTTGGAAAGCCCAGCGTCATAGTGACTGGACCATGGTCTGAAATAACAATGCTCTCACATTCACTTGACTTTAGAAAAGGGAGAAGCCTCTTATCCAACAGAAGATAATCGATCCTGCCGTAGGACTGATGAGCTGCGGAGAAGAAGCTATATTGTCTAGACCCTGGATGTTTATACCTCCACACATCAATCACTCCATATGTCTGAAGGAAAGCATTAATCGTCTCCGCCGATTTGCTCATTGCACCAGGGGTCGCACTGGATCTATCCAATAAGGGGCTCAACACCGTATTCAAATCTCCCCCCAGTATCAAATTATGGCTATACATGTCTGGAAGCAAGGAAAACAGGTCGCTGAAGAATTTGGCGTTGTCCCAATTGGGGGCATACACACATGCCAGTATTACTGGTACATTAAACAGGTGTCCCTGTACAATAATGTAGCGGCCATCACTGCCCGATATTACCTTTGATTCTATAAACTGCACATCTCTGTGAATAAGGATCGCCGTACCCCGGAACTTGGCGTCAAACTTGGAGTGGAATACTTGGGAAAAGCCCCCCCTCTTCAGCATATTATGGTTCTTATTAAGCAAATGTGTTTCAGTCAGGAAGGCTACATCAGTTTTCAATTGAGATAAGCGAGCAAACACTTTGCTGCGTTTCACTGGGTGGTTAACACCTTTAGTATTCCAAGTTGTAAATTTTGTAGCGGCCCCTCCAGATGTATTAAGATTAGGAACTGCCATGTTCGGGCAATAAAGCTAATAAGGATACCAATATACCTTGGTCAAGAGCCGCACAGGCAGAAAACCAGTTAGTTGGCCATAACTCTCTGCAACAACAACGCAACCTTATGGATACAAATATAAAACATAAAAGAAGACATGAGAACAGACATATAACACAAAACATCCAAAAACCCCTCTGCCGGCCCCTCCCCCAATGAGGGACTGCAAAAAACCCCGCTCCTCTGTTTCCTTCTGACGAAAACAAACTCAAAGCTTACCCTGTGGGGCTGAGCCCTATCGGAGCTGCGCAAAACTAGAACAGAAAATATATATATATCAACCAGCCTGACCATAATCAATCTTTTTCTAATCTAGAGAACAGGTAAATATACTCTTGGAGTTAGAACATAAAATAACCATCAGCATGAGTGCGTATAGTGGAATACAATTATATCTGGGTATACTCAGGCACGCACATGCACACACACACACATACACACACACACACACATACACACACACACACACACACACACCAGCGAATGTGAGTCCTGTAATGTACACATATTCATGCCCAAGCCCACTCGCTTGGCCACATAAACATTAAAAGATGAAACAGATAGTCTGTTAGAGTGGCACTCCAAGCCTGTGTCAGGATCTCTGACCAGAGGGCACCCTTGATAACCCATTCGAGACGAGAGGTAAGCCATAGTCTTCTAGACAGGTCAGTATCCCCATGCCCACCACATACTGTGACAACAGGTTAGATTTGTGAGGCCGGCCGCGTCCACTCAAGATGAACGCAACCGACCCCACTCACAATACATAGAAAACATGACTCAGCATAGAGTGTTGCCCACAGGCTGCCCGTAGATATAAACATGTCCCCCCCATTTGGCTTGGTCTCGATGACATTCTGCATCAAAAATTATATGATATTATAAATAAAATACAGAAGAGAAAATAAAAATGTAATTATACGCACACACACACACACACACACACACACACACACACACACACACACACACACACACACACACACACACACACACACACACACACACACACACACACACACACACACACACACACACACACACACACACACACCACAGGACTACAGCAATTGTGAATGATAGACATGCACCTGCTAAAATTAGGACATAAAATGTCCCTCTGCCTTAGTATAACATTACAGAAATGATCAAAATAAGTAGTAAATAATAACAATAATGAAATGAAATAATAATGACAATATATTTAAGCAAACATATATACACATCCCAACACAGTAATTGCGAGTTATATAAACTGCACGCACGCACGCACACGTAGTCACGCACACACACACACAAGCGGCCCAACCACTTGCACACACGCATGATGGAAAATGAAACCAGTAAACCAGTAGAGGGCACCAAAGCCCTATGACATAGTCTCTGACATAAACACCCTCTTGAAGATTGACTCGTCGGTTTTAACCCCGGACGTAGAAGGAATAGGGAAACTGCCTTCAAAATAAAACAGCATGTAGAAGAAAATAACGAGAGCGATAACTGCTATCCATGCCCGAACAGTACAGACGCGACACTCTCCGCGTCTCACTAATATATTAGCCAATCTCCAAAGAGCGCTACACCATATATTAAGAAAAGTAAAGCCACTGAATGAGGCAAGAAACATATAGTAAAAATAGAAATACGACAATTCAAGAGGCAGGAAATGAGAGAACGCTTAGATTATTCCTTAAATTACCGAAAACAAATACACATAAATAAAACGCCCCCCCCCCCCCCTCCCCCCTGGCCGTCAATGCACTACGTAATACCCGTGGAATATATAGACAGCATTCTTAAACCCAGACCAGAATAACAGTAAACAAAAATACAGGACCCAGCAGATCAGTCCGAAAAAATTGGCAGATATGCCACTAGTATAAGAACACAAATAATAAAATGGTGTGAATCCCAAAACTCCTACTGTCGATGCAGTGGCGTTCAGTCAGTTAAAAGAGAAAGAGTAAACATACCGATACACAGTGGCGTGCACAGATAGACACCAGGTGGTGCTAGAGCACTTGCCCGTTGCCCTCTGGACCAAGCAGGTGCCCTCCTCAACGTAAAGCGGTTTTCACATAGAGGGCGCACAGCGGCAGCCGCCGCCGGCTTTCCCATTCATTGTGTATGTGCTGCTGCCGCGCAAGGGCGCAGGGCTTTGCGCAGGGCTCTGCGCCGGGCTCGGCAGCGCGCAACAGGGCGCACGCCGCCGAGTTTGTGCGGCGGCAAAGGGCGCAAGACGGCACAAAGCGGCTTTCACCTAGAACGCGGTTGCGCCACGCACACCGCCGGGGTGGGCGCAGACTCGGCCAGAGACGTTCAATAAACTGTATAGAGGATCTTTTGACTCGGCGCAGAGTTGGAGCAGAGCAGCGCGCGCCTGTGCGCATCGCGTACATATTTGTTGCAAGTTGCTTGGCAACCAAAAAAAAGTTTTATTTTAAATTAACATTTTATTGTTAAAAGAGCAAAAGAATATCAAATTTATACCACTTTTAAACACACCAGGTATTTCCAAATTCTGGGAGATTTCTCTCCACTTTTGTCTCTTTTTATTGATGCCCCTGCAGTCTCGCATCCCACAGTTCCAGACTCACAGCCAAGATCATTCTTTCTTCCATCTTGATCGTCTCTGATCTTCAGAGAGATAGCTAATTTTATTGAGATATCTTAAAAGCTGTCCCTGATTTATTTTGTCAACACAAAGTGGTTTGGTGGAACTAAATCAGGCATGAAGCTGTATTAGCAAAATATGTTATTTTGTACCAACCATAAGTTATTTCTATGTTACAACGCTTGCAGTAATCTTGTATTTACATTAAGGCTATTATTAAAACTTTGACAATGATAAATAAATACCCTATTAAAATGTGTCTGCAGAACACAGCTCTGTAGTAGGAAATTGAAGTTAGGCCATGGCAGTTACAGCCTGGTGTGGTGAGTCTTAGCGTTGTAATGCATTGACTCTTGTCACCAAGCAGTCTTACTCAAATAAACATATTCTATTCTCTCTGCTGTCCTGCAATAGGCCATCTACCAGCATGGAAGATGAGGGACATACTCATAGCAGAGAGGCAGAAACGTCAGCGTCCAGAGTTATTTGTTTTATTACAATGTTATAAAGATATTGAAATAAATATGCCATGCCATATGCTATGTTTTTTTTCTCTTCCAAATATCACACTGCTATAAGGCAGCCAGCAGTTCCACATGCCGCGCGTGTGCCCTTATTTTGCACTGAGCACCTGCCCCCCAAAATGTCTGTGCACGCCACTGCCGATACACACCTTTAGTTCCAGAAGAAGTGAAAAGTAACCATAAAACTGAAATCCTCACAGACCGATCGCTGAGTCCAATCCAATCATTATCCGCTGGGCACCTCGTGAAGAAAGGACTTTGTATCTAAGCAGCCAGGTATCCATATGTACTCATGTCCCGCCGCCGCTATTCCTTTGGATGTAAATTTTTCTTTATGTAGTCTTCAGCCTTTGCAGGATCCTTGAAACTCGCACATTTGCCATCCGGTGTTGTTATTTTTAATACGGCGGGGTACCATAACCCATACCGGACTCCGTTGCATTCCCTGAGCAAGCCTCGCACCTTGTTGAATCTGGAACGCTGTTGAGCCACGGCATGCGTAAAATCTTGATGGACGTGGAGAACATCGCCGTCCGCGGTAGTCACTCGCTTAGCCTGTCTAGCTTTCTTCAGAATTTCCTCCCTCTCCTGGTAGTAGTGGCATCTGATGACGAACGCTCTCGGTGGGTCACCATTATCTTCACTCGGCTTCGTGCGTAAAGTACGGTGCGCAATGTCCAGGGTGGGTAGCTTGGAGAGGCCATAGGCATCTTTCAGGCACTGAGAAACAAAGTCGGTTGGGCGCTTTCCATCCTCCCTCCTTTCCCGGATTCCTGAGACACGTAGGTTAAAGCGACGGGACCGAGCCTCCCCGTCCTCCAGTCGGGCTTTATGGGTAGCCAGTTCCTCCAAGACCGCCTTAAGATCACATTCCAGCGCCGTGACCCTATCTGACTGATCGCTGACCGCAGCCTCCATTTCCACAAACTGTGTGTGCAGAGCCTCGATCCTGGCGTTAGCATTATCATTAGCCTGCTTAATTTCTGCCCTGAGGTGGTCAACCTGGGTCTTAATCTCCACCGACTGGGCTTCGGCTTTGTCGAGAAGTTCCTTCCTCAGGTCTGCAATAGCCTGGAGGATAGCCTCTTGTCCGGCAACCGGTGTAGCGTTAGCATGCTCCTTAGCAACATCAGGGCTAGCCTTGTTCTTCTTGCTCATTGTCCTCTCTTATAACGACAGTAAAAACTTATGAAACTGTTCTAATTAACCCTATTACTGTTCCCAAGCACTTTGGGTCACTTTGCGGACAGATTGGTTTATTTAGTTACATATTACACAGATCCGACAGGGAGCCCAGCCAAAACGTGTCCTCACATGGCGCTGCCCCGGAAGCCCCCCCACAGGTGAACCTTAGTGCCACATTTGTTTTTTGCTCTGAGGAACTCAGTTGTACAGGAATATGTTCTTGCCACAGATGTTGTTCAGAGAGCTTATCACTCTTAAAAACTAACACTTAGCAGCAAGGGTTTGAAGAGCCAAGTGCATATATATTCCTCCACATTCTTGGCTCTTTGATTTCCGTCAGACTCATGAGTCCAGGCCAGGGCTGTTCATGTCTGTGTGCATTTACTGTACATTTTGATCTTTTTTAACATCAAAACTCCAGTTTTGAAGTTGCATGTTTCCTTTTGTCCAGCTTGTCCTGGTTTAACTGTTGTCCTTCATGCTTTGTGAAGATGAACAAAACTCTGACAGTGAAACAGCTCTAAATGTTATTGTGCTGTATATGGTTATAAACTTTGCCACAGCTGAGGGGCTGCTTTCATCGGAGGACACACTCCATGAAAACACGTCTTTTAAAGAGCACAAAGGTTCAACTGAGCCTTGGTAAATTGAGACAGAACCTTCTCAGCATGTGTCCTTGTCTGTACGTCTGAGCTAGTGAAACATAATCATACCAAAGTCTTTATCCAGTCAAGTACCTTCGTAAATCCCCCTTATGTGCTCTCTGATCTTCCCATTTTATCAAGGATGGAGACTTATGGGAAATTGAGAGGGCAAAGAATCACAGAAAGCATTTCACCTCAATGAACAGCGAGATGGTGAAGTCCAGCATTCACAGTTAAAACTTTGAAATACTAATGTTACCGTGTGACATGATGTAGATTTTTCTAACTTCAAAGTTGTGGTTGGTTTATCAAAACAGAACCTGTTTGAAACTTACTAAAACATTTGCAGGGGTGTGTGGGTTTAGGCTAGTGGTCTTCATTCCTGGTCCTTAAGAGCTACTGTGCTGCAAGCTTTAGGTGTTTCCCTGCATCAACACACCTGATTAATCTAATTATGGTCATTGTTAGCTTTCCATTATGGTCTGCACAACTCTTCTGTAACTCGTAAGGACACAGGCATTTGTATCAGCGTGGATTGAGGCAGGGAAACATCTAAAACATGCAGGACAGCGGCTCTCAAGGACATGGGTGGAAGACCACTGCTTTAGACTAACCAAAGAGCAAACTGCATCTTCCTCTGAAGTGCATTCTCCTGAGTCAGGTTTCCCAAGTACTACCAACTTCACAAGACTTGTATTTGCAGAGATGTCTAGGTATAGTTGGTACTGAAAGACAGCAATGTTTTTTTCCTCTGAAAAACTTCCTTTTTATGTCATTGCTTCCAGAAACACTGGCAGTGTCTTTTTAAATGCACACTCCAAACTACCTTTATCATCCTTTATCATCAAAGGGGAAACTTCCATCCGTATGGATGAAGAAACTGAAGAGCACAGTGCAAGTTACTCTGAATTATTGATAACTGACCTGAATCATCACATCACTCACATCAACCTAAACTGATGATCCACTAGATCACACGGCACAGCGATCTAGAGGCCGTCTGGAAATAAATTACTAACATAGGAACATTTGTTAAAAAAGGGATTCAAATCTGGTTTATGCTTCTCCATCAACTTTACTCACAGGGAACACTGTCAGACTGATGCCGTAGTTTACCCTCACACTGCAAAAACTCAAAATCTTACCAGGAATATTTGTCTTATTTCTAGTTAAAATGTCTCATTTTAGTCAAAAAATCTAATTACACTTAAAACAAGAGTCATCACCAGAAAAATAACTTGTTATTTGACAATTTTCACCTGTTTCAAGTAAATTTTCACTTGAAATAAGTAGAAAAATCTGCCAGTGGGACAAGATTTATCTTATTATTATCTTATTACAAACAAAAAATCTTGTTCCACTGGCAGATTTTTCTACTTATTTCAAGTGAAAATCTACTTGAAACAGGTGAAAATTGTTGTGTTTTCCAGTGATGAGTCTTGTTTTAAGTGTAATGAGATTTATTTGACTAAAAATGAGACATTTTAACTAGGAATAAGACAAATATTCTTGTTAAGATTTTGAGTTTTTGCAGTGTAGAAGTTGTGCACTTAGGTAGAAGTGCAGAGAACCAATTCTCCACCAAAATGCTAGGGTGTATAGAGTTTTGAGAGGAACGTTCATGATCTCACGTGAAACTAGTTTGGTTGAGTGTTCACCTTTGGGTTTCATTTTTCTACGAGAGAGGTTGATGTTGGAGCACTTTAATTGTAGATGTTGCATCGAATGAAACAGAAGTTGTGCAAGGACATGGTCTGCACACTCTTTAAACGAGTCTAGCAGAAGGGATAAAGAGCAACAGCGAGGTGCCTGAAATGATTTAGTCCAGTGGACCAATCACAGCTCTACGTTGAAACAACGTTGATTTAATGGAGAAACATAAATGAAGAGTATCGTTGTGTCCAGGATATTCAAGCATTGGATCCACATTTGTATGGTGGACAATGTGAATTATGTATTTTACTTAAAGGAGCTTGAGGCTCCTTTTAAGAAATGAGACTCTCTAGCGCCACCCTTCACCACGACGGCCGTCGGGGGTACTGCAGCCAACAGTGAAGCCGGCACGGGAGAACGGGGAGAACGCACATGCAGCGTCATGTGACGTCACATCTGCAGCCCAGCGCGGGAAATTCGGGACCGAATTGCAGCACATTTTGCAGCACACAGCCTGTTCAAGGCAACAGAGAGATACACTAGAGGGCTCATTCTTTTGGGTTTGGAACACTTCATCTGACATTATTACTAGAAAACTTAAAACGTATACGAATTTTTTTCATAAATCCTGCCTCAATCCTGCCTCAATCCTGCCTCATGCTCCTTTAATATGGAATAGGAGTGACTGTGAATGTTTTTCCTTACTGTGGTGAGAAAGGCCAGAGCGTCGTCCCGGTAGCCCAGCCTGAGGTACACGTAGGTGGGAAGGTCATAGTCCCTTGAGGTCAGTGAAGCGATCCGGAGAGATTCCCGGATCCTGTGCTGGGAAAAGTGCAGGTTGAGGATGCTGTCAGTGTTGCTTTTCCTGAATGCCACCGAGGGAAACAGCGCCGTGCTGCTGTTCCACAGCCACAGCAGCTCGTCGTTCCTCATCCTCTCCAGCAGGGGGCAGAGGCCAGTGTAGTTCTCCCCATGCAGGTTATAGTTGTGACAGTCAGGGTAGAGGTAGAAACCCCAGAGAGCGTTGGGGCGAAGCCGCGTTCCTAACTGGATAGTCCGCTGCATGAACGCTTTAGCACTTTTCTCAAACCGTCGCCTCGCGAGCTCCTCCACCTGAGCCGCTGTGACGTTTATGTACGCCTTCCTAGTCAGGTCCTTGGACTTACGCCGATAGATGTCCTTCATGTGCCAGTTACGACTCCACTGAGGCCTCCAGAACTCCCAGTCGATCACGGCCAGGCCGCGGAAGTCCTTTGCGGGGATGAAGTGAGTGATGTCCTGGAAAGCCTTGAGCAGGTGCAGGTCCAGGCTGCAGTTCTGGGGGAGGCCTCCGTGCACGGGTTTGCCCTGAGGGGTGTAGTAGGGGTAGTAGCCCAGCCGGTTGGCGTAGAAAATGGTAACATTCTGACCTTTCCAGTTAGCGCGTGGGCTTCCTTGGATGTGAAAAAGACGACCGAGATTGGTGGTGATGTTGTACTTGATGGTGCACATGTCCAGCGGAGCGTTCCAGGCGGCGATGAAGGGTTTGCGGTTAATCAAGGGAAGCTTTGCAGGTTTCTGGCCAAAGGCAGCGTGGAAGAGCAGGATGAGCCAGTAGCAGGTGAGGGTGACGGGTACGACGTGGTGCGGGGTGGATGCCCCGCCCGCCGGCACCACAGGCATTCTGGGCTTCAGTTGTACTGGTCAGTCATCCTGAAGAGAGGGGGTCGATGGGGAGACAAGAGCGGAAAAAACATCAATGCTCACATTCTCATGACCTTAAATAAGCTATTGAACTTTGGGTATCTTTGGCTTGTAAATGTTTCCATGAAAAGTTAGACTTGTGATCAGGGCGGAGTCTTTGATGATCTGGATGAGCCGATTCAGACTGATATTAAGGCAATAGAAAGTTGAAATGATCATGCATAATGTAAATGTCAGATGATGAATCAGAATGTTCTCGTTCATTTTATTTTATGTTTTATTTATTATCTAACAACACTGAGACCAACAGACCAAAACACTCCAGAAAGCTTAAAGCAGCAGCCCGCGGGGACACGTGAAGAGCCGCAGCAGCTCCGGCTCGGAAGCTGTATGGGGTCCGTGGGGATGGAGGCGTCTCCATCCCGGCGAGAGCGGAGAGCGCTGGTGCGGCTGGCGGAGCGCTGCGGTGCCGTGCAGGCTCTCTTGCCACAGCTACGCCGTAGGGTACGCCGTAGCCTACGCCGTAGCCTACGCCGTAGCCTAGGGTCAAAATGTGCTGTCCAAAATGTTTAATAATCGCTCTCCTCTGCCTTGTTGAATCCTGCGTATGCGCGTTCGTGTTTGTGGGGGCGTGGCTTAGAGGAAGCGCCACTTTCAAATCTTGCTAGCTCTCAGAAGTTGCATAGAATAACTTTAAGAGACACATACGGTAAAGCAATAAATGATGTGTCAGAGAACATAAAACTACCAGACTTCTCTAAGTAAGAAGAAAAATGTACTCAAACTATAACTCAGTGATTAAAATCATTTTTCTCTGATCTGACTAATAATCAACTCGTAATTTCTGGTTTCAATGACTGAACAGCTTTAGAGAATCAACTCTGAATGAATGAATTAATTAATCTTTATTTCGGCTTGTACACACTTTTTTACACAACAAGATGAAAAGGTAATATAAACATTTTTTTAGCCGAAAAGGTGTAGCTGAAGCCGTAGCTTATAGTGCCGAACCTTTTTGTCTTAAGATCAGCTTAAATATGAGACATTAACATTACTCTGTGGAAACAAACAATACATAAAGAAGACGAAAATAAATGAGACAAAATATAAAATTGACGTTTCACATTCTAGAATGTTTTTGATAATATACTTTATAATTATAGTGTTTTATATTTATTTACAATATTTTCTTTAAACATTTCCTTAAACTTGAAGATAGAACTGCACATTTTTATGTCGTTTTATGTCGTTTATGTCGTATTCCATATTTCTCTAGCCTTAACTGATGTACATCTCTTTTTAATATTTGTTCATGCTGTCGTCGTCTCAAACATGAGTTTCCCCCTCAGGTCAGAGCGTTATAGGTTTCTTTTATTTGGAACAGGTCCTGAATGTAGTTTCAAAAGGACTCTTTTGTTTAGCAATGATTTCTAGATTAATATATCCAGCATTTCTATCAGATTCCTCTCTCGGAAACCTGTTCCAGGTTAAAATGACACTTCCGAGGGGTCAAAGGTCACCGACAGGAAGTCCTTTCACACCCAGGGACTGAAGGGAAGACTTCAACTCAACAGACCGCAGTTTTTCAGTCCACATGTAGTGTTTCCTTGACCAGAGCTGGAGGCCATAATGACAGGCTTCTCTGCCAAACGTCTCAGCGTGGTTCACTGTTTTTGTATCCATCGACAGAGTCTGGAGGTCTGAATTCAGCACCCACACCTCTCAGGTGAGCTCCGTTCAGCCATGATTCCAACATCATATACATAACATTTTCAGCATCTGGTAACAGGCCACAATTGAACAGAAATTACATTTTAAAAAGTTTTTTTTTAAAGTGCTTCAGTCTCTTTTCAGTTTGGATCCCAGCAAGACCCCCCCCCCTCCCATCAGTTTAAATTAATTTAGTATACATCCTGCTTTGCCTGTCTCTGTCTCGTGCAACACATATAAAAAAGTTGGTTTTGTGCAACAAGCTTCTAACTAATAGCAAAGAGTTATCTTGAAACATTCACACTCTAGAAAATGTAAAAATGTGTCAAATAAGGTGTCAGCTGTAATATGACTGATGTACGGAAGAATATTAGGGCCATGCAGGAGAAAAAATATTTTGAGAGGGGAAGATTTTTTTTTATTGTACACTTCGAGAAAAAAGTCGAGCGCTGAGATTAATGTTGAAATACAATTTCAAGAATAAAGTCGAAATTTCGTGAATAAAGTCGAAATTTCGTCTTTTTTCTCGAAATTGTACTTCAACATTAATCTCAACATTTCAACTTTTTTCTCGACATTTCGACTTTTTTCTCAACATTTCAACTTTATTCACAAAATTTTGACTTTTTTCTCAACATTTCGACTTTTTTCTCGAAATGCATAGTGAAAAAAAAATCTTCCTCCTCTAAAATATTATTTTTATTTTTCTCCTGTCTGTACTCTTTCATACTGATGAGTACTGAAGGTAATTTTCATCATAAATTCTTACTCCACAAAATAAAGTATGACCTATGCTGTCTGCCTGGTTTGTGGTGTAAGTCTGCTTTCAGTGTGATTTCATCTATTTCATTTTTAAACCTCATTTATCTGCATATCTACCTCCATTTCCCCCCTGCTTTGCTTCAACACAATTTACCATAAAGAAGTTAAACATGCAAAGAAAAGCTGTATATACTTTTTTCTCTCTCTCTCTTTATGACCCAAAGCTGTTTTCAGAACAAACAATAGATTAGTCATGATTGAAATCCTAATTCGAGATATAAAGCTTTTATAACACTTCTGTTGTGATAACCTATTCTGAACTGTACATTCATAGTTTTCTTTTTCTTCAGCTTTCAGACTAAATCAAATGACTTTTGCTTTGAGTTATGTTGGTCTTGAATCAAGCTATGGTTCTTTCTCTGTGTTCCTGCCAGTTCCTCGTGTTGCTTTGCAAATGATTTGACTGCTGAACTCAGCAACAGAAGATAATCTTTCAAAGCTGTACTGCAGCGCTGCTGTAAATATATGGATGAAAGGCCGGGCACAAATCATTTCCATCTGAAGCCCGCTAGAGAGCATAGAACACATGATTAAACCAGAGCAATGCTTGTAACTATTATCTTTGGAGCGTTTCTGGTAAACTAAAACAAAGAAAGTAATAATCTGATGATGAATAGAAGATGTCAAGGTGTGATAGACCTCAAACCTGCAGGTCCCTCACACAAACTCAGTATTTTTGAATCAAAAGGTGTGCAGACAGACGCAACAAAACAAGAACCATGCTATGTTACTCATGTGCACCTGTATGTGGAAGCCATTGGACTGAGTCGCGGATTTGTGCACCGCTAAACATTTAGCTTTATTTTATGGTTTTGTTTTCTTTCTTTCTTTTTTTTTTTTTCAAATTTTCTCGGAGATGATAGTGAACAAGATTTCAGGACTATCATACTATCTTCTTCTTTTTCCATCAACTTGCTCCGACTGTGCCTTTCAACCACTGGTGTGACAGTGAGATATGTCACCTGCACTGCAAAAACTCAAAATCTTAACAGGAATATTTGTCTTATTTCTAGTTAAAATGTCTCATTTTTAGTCAGAAAAAAAATCTCATTACACTTAAAACAAGACTCATGACTGGAAAAAACAACAATTTTCACCTGTTTCAAGTAGATTTTCACTTGAAATAAGTAGAAAAATCTGCCAGTAGAACAATATTTTTTTGCCTGTAATGAGAAGATAAATCTTGTTCCACTGGCAGATTTTTCTACTTATTTCAAGTGAAAATGTACTTGAAACAGGTGAAAATTGTCAAATAACAAGTTATTTTTCTGGTAATGACACTTGTTTTCAGTGTAATGAGATTTTTTGACTAAAAATGAGACATTTTAACTAGAAATAAGACAAATATTCCTGGTAAGATTTTGAGTTTTTGCAGTGTGTGTAGGTTCAGCTTTCTTACCAACACCAGAACTACAGTAGGTGGTTAGAACTGAGAAATGATAACTGTCAAAGTTGTACAACGCTAACGGCAATCAACTGTCTGAGGAAATCTGCAACAATCTGGAACTCCAGAAGGACATCTTATAGTCAACAATTATAAGGATAATCTGCAATTTATTTGTGATTATGCTTCAGACCTTTGCTTTAACAGCTTGTTTAAATCATATATCAGATGCCTGATTGTGACACCTTAAAGGGATCTTATATGATTGTAATATGCACAAATCAAACATCCATTAAACCGCCGTCTGGGTCCTTTGGGCAGCCTGAATGGATCTGAGTCCTCGCGTTTCCCTCAGTACCTTCTATCACGATGAAAGCCAGAAGCCCAAGCTTCAACTTCAACACGATGAAACTCATATTTACAGTTCGGCAATGTGTCAAAACGAATCATTTATCCTGAGCAGCTTGGAGCTGTGTGCTGGTCTGGCAGCAATTAAGATAAGAGTTTGTTGATGTTTGTGGTTTGTGTGGAATGTAATGGCTCCGCTCATTCAACAAATAAGAGAAAAAGAAACTGTAGTATTCAGTGTCTGTTGGAAAGTTGGACTGGGTTTCAGCTGCGGTTGCCAGCATCTTAAGCCTAGATGATTAATCTGCAGGAATATTGGTCTACCACGCTGAGGCTCCCTGTAACGCTTTTCAGCTGATAACAGATCAGTTTTTTTAATCTTATCTCTGATGCAAAGTACCAAAGTAAAGCTTTTGGTCAGTTTTGTGCTAGATGTGTAGCTTACAGGGATGCTGGACCAACATGCTCTCACTGTTGGAACATGGCAGACTTTGGTGCATGTAGAAGTTATTGTGACTTTATGAGTATGAGACTTTGATAAAGGCACGTTTCTAAAGGACAGGACTACAAGAAACACTGAAAGCAAACATGCTGCAAGACAGAGAAACATGTCTTGCAGTGCTTTGGAATCAAGTGGACCCCTGCCCGAGGGCCAGATCCTCTCTCATGAGCCATCTGTCATATAAACAAGTCCCAGAACCAACTGCACTTTAGTAGGTCACATGACCATTTACTCAGTTTATTCATGAAGCATTTCATAATCAATGCTTTGCCCTCCTGAGCCGATGCTTGGCTTGTTTATAGCTGCAGGTTTGATATTCCTATTATTATTTAACATTTTATTTCTTTTGATAAAAATGAAAAGCCTGCATAGACAAAACATGAAACAGCAGTGGTGTTTCTTTGTGTAAATTACAGTATTTTCTAGAACATATAAGAAGCACGATGTTTCTATGTTTGCATGCACGATAAACAAAACCCCCTCAACTCTGGATACAACAGGTGGTTGCAATGATGATTTGGTACAAAGGCAATATTTTCACAGGCGGACTTGGATGGTATTGAAACATTTATTATTATTATTTGAATATTTTTTCCTTGTAGAGTGAATAATGATTTTTTTTTAAAGATTCAAGGGATCTGGAGGACTTTTTAGTGCGTAAAAGGAAAAGGCACAAATCTAAGCTGGACACTGATCTCTGACTCAGATCCACATCCAGAATACTCATCCATCAAGAACTGATTTAACCAAGTGCACAAGGATTAATAAGAGAAACCTTTGTCAAAGCACATAAACTACAGAGCTACATTCACAAAAGCCACTTCACACATGAATACCAAAATAGGGAAACCTTGTCCTTGTGTTGATGTCTAGGCTTAGAGGAATCTAGGGATTAGATCATAATTCACTATGAAGAAATGGATACCGACTGATCGAAGACCAAAGATAAAAAATTGTTAACGGCAACAAGTTTAAAAATCAGGTACTGTGGTACCTTTGGTTTGCACCAGTACCGCCAAAGCCACTTACACTTCTGTGATGGCAGCGAGAACGCACAAAGACTGGATTTATGGATCACTGGATTGAAAACTGTTCAAGTAATGATGATGATGATGATGATGATGATGATGATGATGATGATGATGATGATGATGATGATGATGATGATGATGATGATGATGATGATGATGATGATGAAAATGATTGATGATAAACTATATTACTATAGCAACCTTCTGAACAATATTATAAAGTCTAAGCCTAACATAGCAGCTGAGAGTTAAATGCAAAATAGTCCAGGTAATATAAAGCCAATAAAAATAAGAATAACAATGACCTCATAAAGAAAACTAACAGATTGCATCAAAGCACAATGGGAAGGAGACAGTTCTTTGAGTTTGCGGTTAATTTAAACATTAAGCCTATGATGATCTCTCTTTTCCTGCTCTGCCCAGCTTATGATCCAGGTCCTGATCCAGGTTTCTTCCTTTAAGGGGTGTTTTTCTTGCCACTGTTTGGCTTCAGGTTTTTCTCCCACTAGGAGAGTTTTTACCTGCCATTGTTCATGTAATAATTGCTCGGAGGTTTATGTTCTGGATCTCTGGAAAGCACCTAGAAACAACTTGTGTTCTAACAGAAGCTATATCAATAAAAATGAAATGAAATGAAAATGAATAAATACTACTTTGAGCGAGTTCACAAACATTTCCCTTGCGGGTTAAATAAATAATCTATCTATGAATTCGTCCATCCAAACATCTGTCTGCCTGTCTATCTATCTGTCCAAAACCAGTCAAATGAAACAGCTAAAACCAGCTGGACTCTGGACTGCACACATGAACAACTGGAGGCAACATGCCACAAGAACACATCGCTGTGTATCAAAGAACTGTCCCAACTAATACATTTAAAGAGGACCTATTATGAAAAACATGTTTTCTCTTGCTTTAACATATATAAAGTGGTCTCCCCTCAGCCTGCCAACTCAGAGAAGGAGGAAAGCAACCAAATTCTGCAGTGTCTGTACAGCCGCCCAGATGAGCCGTCCAGTGTGATGTGGATCTACGAGCCAATAAGATTCTGCTCATCTTCGTTGCGTAACCAAAATGCAAACCACGCCCACAACTATAAAACCGTGTAACTGCATGAGCGTCCGACTATCGTAGCACTGCGTGACATCGGACGCTCTCTGTCCATCTCCCTCCAGCAGCTGCTGACGCTCGCTCTCATCGCATGCAGTTATGACACGATGTAACTCCACCGGCCGGAGCTTCCATCATTGTTTTGTAGCGGTGTATCACGTCATTCAGGTAGCCAATCAGTACAGTGCCTCATTATCATAGCCCCGCCCACTCAGAATCCTGCATAGATAATGAGGTTAGAGACTGGGATGATAAAGACATGGTTTAGAGGCTGAATTTCTAATTTATTTAGCAAAAACAATCAAAAGCTTGTTTTTAAGACATTCAAGGCCTGTTTAAAATAGGGATTATATACCATAATAGGTCCCCTTTAAGGATCACATTTCTGCTCATTGGACAGCTGTATGTTTCCAGAGGTGAAGTCCTACTAAGAATTTCTGGGAAGTGGTGTTTTCCATGAAAGACATAGTTGGAATGTGTTGGCCGTTACAAACAAGTGGACTTCGCTCCTTAAACATGGGCTTAGTAAGAGAAGAGTTGAATCTAGAGGTGAGTTTATGCAAGATTAAAGGGTTAACTTCCTGCGGAAGATGACATACTAAAGTCAAACTAACCAGAAGAATGAGCTTTTCCGACTGTAGTGGACATCTGATACGCAGAGTGCAGTCATTTCCTCCGGCTCCTCGGGGCAGCCAGGGTGTTCCTTCACCAGAGAGGAAATGGACTCCCTCCAATGGTTTACTCCCATTTGGACTTAGCCGGAAAACCTCCTCAGGGGGCACGCAGATGGTACCCTGGGCTCAAGTCCAAACCTTCTTCACTAAGTCTCTGTGATCTCGTGGTTTTTTTAAACACAAAGCTCTTGGTAGTAGTGAAGGGTAGTTTGAACTTGACAGGTAATTCGCTTTCAGAAATCTTCACAGTGTTTTTCTTCTTTTTTTTTATTGTCCAAATGGTAGTTGTTCCTCTTTCACAGCAAATGCTGAAGACTTCAAACCCATCGCAGCATTCCTTAACTCCACTTATGGTGAAATAAAGCAGCGGTTTTATCCAAATCTTACACATTTGAGCTTTCAAAATGCAGGCATCATTAATCATGTATACTGTACATGCAGGAAACGACATTACGGAGCGGGATAAACCAACTCAGGGTCATTTCCACAATTCAGTATGACAAGTGATTAACTCTGAAAATTCTTCATGCCAGACTTTAGCTCGCATAATCCATGACTCGGCACCAGGACTTTCCATGAGACATGCTCAAAGCTGCGGGCAGCACGTTAACCAGAGCAAAGAGTGAAAGAGGGAAGCACTTTCACAAATGTTACTGGTGACCGAATGTGGTTGTGATTGATGTTCCTCACTGGAGTGAGTGAAAACAAAAGCTGGAGGACACAGGAAACACCAGAGCAGAAATGTTTCCATTCTGGAGAACTACAGCCAAGCCTGGTGATCACCAAGAAATCACAGAAATCACCAAGAGACGACTGGGGAGTCCGTTTGAGGAGTAGACGAAAAGTAGAGATCAAAAGTTATGGGAATGAAGCAGAAGAGCTTTTTTTTTTTTTTAATTTGTTGAATCCAAGCTCTGATGTATTTATTCATTAATGTATTAATGAATTAATTACATTTATTAGGGCCCGAGCACTTACAGTGCGAAGGCCCTATTGTATCTGTAGGAATTTTGACGAAAGGAGCCTTTGCCCCCCTAAACGTGCCCCAAAAGTCACCAAATTTTGCACGCAAGCCAGGCCTGGCGAAACATTTTATATTTAATGGTTTGCATTAATGGGCGTGGCCTAATGGCTCAACAGCGCCCCCTAGAAAACTTTGTGCCTCAAGCCCCACGATACGGTTTGACGTACATGCACGAAAATCGGTACACACCTGTGTCATGTCACAACTTAAAGAAAAGTCTCTTGGCGCCATGGCCGAAACCGAACAGGAAGTCAGCCATTTTGAACATTTTGAATTAATCGCGTAATTTTAGCGCAATTTATGCCATTCCTTCGGCAGTTAATACGGCCGAACCATAACGTGCACCCAGGTGTGTTATACATCAAAATATGCGTCTACATCCTGTGATGACGTTACTTTTCTCTTTCAAAAGCGTTACCGTGGTGACGCTAGATGCCAAAAAGCGCCCCCCCCCCCTCCCCCTTCATCTGATTGGTCCATATTTGATAGTTCCCCAAAAGTCACCAAATTTTACATGCAAGCCAGGCCTGGTGATAAATTTGATATTTCATGGTTTGCATTAATGGGCGTGGCCTAATGGCCTAACAGCGCCCCCTAGAAAACATTTCTCTCTCATAACTTTTGAACGGGTTGTGATAAAGACATGTGGGTGGTGTCATCGGACTCGGTATTGAGTACTTGACCTTCATTGGTGCAAATTAGCCCCGCCCCTTCTTCTAATTGGTCGATATTTCATAGTTCCTATTTTCTGCCATAACTTTTGAATGGTTTTACATAAAGAGTCGTGGGTGGTGTCATCGGACTTAGTTTTGAGTCCTTGACCTTAATTGGTGAAAATTGCCCGCGCGAGGGCCCGTTCATCACTGCTTGCAGCTTTAATTTTACTTTGTTCTGCATTCACCTGAGAGCTCTAAGCACATGCCAGAGAACATGAAACAGAGAGGTAGGATGTTGGGGGATGTTTCTAAAGACCAAGCAGTGTTTATAAATGAATTTGGATTCACTCCCTGGTGAATAATTAGAAATGATTATTATTATTATTTAGCTGAAAAAGGTTAAGTAAATGTAGTTGATGCAGTGAAAAGCTTCTCACAACCATGTCAGAAGACACATCCTGTGGTTGTAGAGAGGATGCTGCTCTTTCTCAGGTCAAACTATTAGTCTGGATCAAGAAGGGAAAAGACTGCTGAAACTGTTAAAACTGTGTTGAGAATTGTGTAACACATGTGACTCTGCTTTAACACAACCCTGTTAGACATGGCTGTGTCATTAACAGAGTTGTGCAGACTAATGACAAGCAGAATTAAAGATTATTGTTGCACAGAAACATCTAAAACATGCAGGCCAGTCGCTCTCGAGGGCTGGAGACGCCTGGTCCAACACCTTCTTTAAACGTGGGTGATAGGATCTCATCTATCATAGAAAATAAGCTTTCACAATGTTTACAATTAAATGTAGAAGCACTCACTGCAAAAACTCAAAATCTTACCAGGAATATTTGTTTTATTTCTAGTTAAAATGTCAAAAAATCTCATTACCAGAAAAATAACTTGTTATTTGACAATTTTCACCTGTTTCAAGTAAATTTTCACTTGAAATAAGTAGGTAAATCTGCCAGTGGGACAAGATTTATCTTCTCATTACAAGCAAAAACTTGTATCTTGTTCCACTGGCAGATTTTTCTACTTATTTTAAGTGAAAATCTACTTGAAACAGGTGAAAATTGTTGTTTTTTCCAGTGATGAGTCTTGTTTTAAGTGTAATGAGTTTTTTTTTTACTAAAAATTAGACATTTTAACTAGAAATAAGACAAATATTCTTGTTAAGATTTGGAGTTTGTGCAGTGCTTTCATGCAGACATTGTGGAAAAAAGTTGATCAGAGAGGCTCATTGAAATAAGAAAAAAAGAAAGCAAAGCCTTAAAATTGTAAGTGAGCATAGCAATTGGACCAGCAGTGATGGAAAAAGGCCACGTGGTCTGATGAGTCCAGATTTCCTCTGGTCTAGAGCGGTGACCAGGGAGTGAAGCTGCAGATGAAGCGAGGCTCCCCTCATGCCTAGTGCACACTCTAGCAGGAGCAGGATTGTGATACGGGCTCCTTCACTTGGCCATGTGGAGCTACAGCAATATTCATTCATTTCTTTACCCGCCTAATCTTGCACAGCGTCACGGGGGTCTGCTGGAGCCAATCCCAGCTCAGTACAGGGGAAAGGCAGGGGTTCACCCTCCACAGGTCGGCCACACATGTAGACAAACAACCATGCACACTCACACACACCTACAGGCAATTTAGGCAAGGCAAGTTTATTTGCATGGCACATTTCGCCAACAAGGCAGTTCAAGTTCGTTTACACAATAAATATATGAACAGTGAGGAGGAGAAAAAGTAAAAAAGTTACACTGCAGTGGCAGAATAAAGAACAGTTAGACTTAAGTTAGAGTTACAGTTAGATACTGAAATAGTTTAAATCTAAATTCAGAAGGGTTTCAATAATTTGATCAACGGCAGCTGTAAACAAATGAGTTTTTAACCATGATTTAAAGGAACTGAGGGGTTCAGCGTTCCTGCAGTTTTCTGGAAGTTTGTTCCAGATCTGTGGAGCATAGAAGCTGATTGCTGCTTTACCATGTTTGGTTCTGATTCTGGGGATGCAGATGGTTGCTATGGCAACAACAAGTCTCTGATGTATTTTTCAGTGATTTATAAACTAACAGAAGTATTGAAAAAAAATCTTCATTCAACATAACATGCATGCTTTTGGACTGAGAAAAGCGACGCAAGCACAATGAGAACATGCAAACGCTGCACAGTAAGACCCCTCCCGGGCCAAGGAGTCAAACCGGGAACCCCGCTGTGAGGCAACACTGCTAACCATTGACCCACCGTGTTGCCCAGAAATATTATCTGCACAAAATGTGAAGTCGCCACCTGGTTATCTAGAATAAGAGGCTTCTTCTCAAGAACATTTTTCCTACATGACAAATTTTTCAGATAACAATGTCTGGACTCATCAATGCTCAAATACCGAGAAGAGTTCAGAGAGCATGAAACCTTATTTTCATACCTATACATTAATCCCATTTTTGTGCGGTGATGAGGAAGACTTAAACGCACACGTGCCACTCTCACATCATCAGAACAAAATCTTCGAGAGAGAGAGAGAGATGAATGCGATCCTGAACAACAAGAAATACTGCAACTTCTTTTCTTCTCATCCAATCATATTAATGAGATAAAAAGGACTGTACAAAGTGATTCTTTGACCAAACCAGCCAGTCCTCATGAGGACAAAGATGGCGTGGAGATGCCACCACCACAACACAGCCCTGGGTTCAAGTGTGGGACAGCGTGAACTCAGGACACAGCGACTGTGTCTACATTTCCATGTATTCATACATAGACTCTTTAATTACTGTTTGCTTGTGGGTAGGGAATCCCAACCACCTTCTTAGGTTTAAAATACCGTCATTGTTTGGGTTTAATTATGTTCTTTAACAGTGCTATCATTACATTGCCTCATGCCATTTTGTGAGTCGTCATGGTAACGATTTAACAAGACTTTTGCAGTTGAAAAGCAAGTCACATTATGGACTTACAAGAATAACCAGCATCAATAACATCTAGACGATTCTGTCATCACAAGATCAAAGTTTCTTTATACTTTTCTGTTGTTTCTGAATGAGTTAGGTTTTGTTAGAGTAACATCCAAAGACAAAAAAAAGACAAATTATTTCATAAATAAAGAAGTTAAGGGCTGTTGTACTTTGTGTAACACGTGAGCTCAACCAATCACTCATGTAAAGTGATAATAAGCAAATTACACTTGGATCTCCATAAAAATATAATATTACATCTTCACAAGCCTCAAATATACGACGGAGTATTAGGGCCAAACAAAAAAACAAAAAAAGGAAATTACGAGAATAAAGTCATAATGTAATGAGAATAAAGTCGTAAAATTATGAGAATAAATTCATAATATTCCGAGAATAAAGTCGTAATATTTTGAGAATAAATTCATAATATTCCGAGAATAAAGTCGTAATATTTAGAGAATAAAGTCGTAATATTACGAGAATAAAGTTGCAATATATTATAAATATATAAATATAACTTCACAAGATATTCTTCTCAATATTCTTCATTTTAACACAGGGAGAAGAAGCTCTTCCTGTTAGAGTTCTCATAAATGACCACTTTATTTTCATAATATTATGACTTTATTCTCATAAATTACCACTTTATTCATTACGACTTTATTCTCTGAATTTTACGACTTTATTCTCGGAATATTACGACTTTATTCTCATAATATTACGACTTTATTCTATTACGACTTTATTCTCGTAATTTTACGACTTTATTCTCGTAATATTACGACTTTATTCTCATAATATTACGACTTTATTCTCATAATATTACGACTTTATTCTATTACGACTTTATTCTCACAACATTACGACTTTATTCTCGTAATTTTACGACTTTATTCTCATTATATTATGACTTTATTCTCGTAATTTCCAAAAATTTTTTGTCTTAGTTTGGCCCTAATACTCCGTTGTACAAATATGAAGGTTGATATACTTGAAACAATGTAAAAACATTTTTGAATAGGTTATTCTCAGCAGCTGAATTCATCAGCGAGACACCTGAAGGCATCACTGCCTTAAGATGAGCTTATCTCCCTCCTTTTTCTGTCTCATTTCACCGCAGAGCTTAACACACAATCGTAAAAGCCTGTTTACTGCACAAGATTCCAGCCTGGGGAATTGATCTTTAACCCTGAACCCTTGAACCTTGACTCTCTCTCTCTCTCTGTGCAACGCAGCCTTAGAAAACAATATGCTCCCTGAAACACAAATGAACATTTTACAACCGGCTGTGAAGAACTTCAAACAGGCTGAAAACTGTGACCTCCCTCGCTGTCATCTCTCTGACTATTTACTGTAAACCTTTATGAGTCAGAGCATCTGCTAAATGACTGAGACGCGACTTAAATGGGAGCTTTAATGTCTCTCCTACAAGCTTTCGCCTGCTTAAATCAAACACCACTCGGGCACGTCAGAAATGTGTTGCTGCGAGTGTAATTCCTGAGTGACAAAAACTATCCTGCACTTCTTGGGTTTTTGTTAAGGGTGAGCCAACATTCTTTGCATGACAGGGTGCCCCCATCTCCTCCCCCCCCTTCCTGCATCACCCAAAACACTAAAGCCACGCTGTAACACACAGGGTTGACGCCTCTCTCAGGATTTAAAAATACACTTAATCTTCCTCTTGGTGTAACAAGAGGAAAACTGCAGCTGAGTCAGTCTTAGGCTTTCAGTCGCTCTTCTTGGTGAAAGTGTGGCATCACTGTGTAAAAGCTCACCTGCACATGCTCAGGACTCTTCATCTGGGGTCCCGCCGGGAGTCATGGTGCACCCCCGCGGCGCACGTCTGAGAAGTCTGAGGTTTCTGTCACTCTGAAACACAAAGCAGTCATCTACGCTTATATACGGCCAGGAGGAGGAGAGGGAGGAGAAAGAGTCAGCTCCACAACACAACACAGCGATTACTGAACGAGGGGGGGGGGGGGGCAGACACAGAAACAACGTAAAGAGAGGGACGGAGAAGGAAAGAGACGGAGAGGGAGGTTTTAAATCCTGGGAGTGTGCTGATCTCCTCGGAGGTCTGATCCTCTGTGGAAGAAAAGTCTCTGATCAGTCTGGAACTCAGACTTAAACACCCAGGACTTAACCTGAACATCCAGTACTGGTGCTTATGTTTCTGGACCTTTACAACGTTTCTGCAGAAACCTACGACATCATTAGACTTTCCCAGAAGTTCTTAAACATTATTTAAAAAAACAGAGTAAAAAACTGTTGGCAGGGGCGCATAAAGGCAAACATACGCGCTCACGCTTACTCCCACAGGCAGTTTAGAAATAATCAAATCAACCTCACATTCATGTTCCTGGAGCGTGAGAGGAAACCGGAGAACCTGCAGAAAACCTAAACAACCACGGAGAGAACAAGCAAGCTGCACACAGAGAGACCCCCGCCTGGAGTCCAGCCAGGAACCTTCCAGCTGCAAGGCAACTTGTACTTGTTCTTTTACTCTTTGTTCAACTTACTATACTTTTCTGTTAGACTCATCACATTGGGTTACGTTTTGTTATTCTTTTCTTTAATTCTGGCTGAGTGTAGGGGGTGGGAAGCATCAAGTAGACGGACCAGTATCTCCAGAGTTTCCTTCAGAATTTGCAGGTATGATTGAGAATTTATTGTTGCATCCTCTCTGGCAGGTTGTCATGGCGACATCTCCTCTAACCATCACACTTCCACGTCCAGGTTTCCCAGATGGAGTAACTCTTAGCTCTTCAGAATGAATGCGGTGTGTGCTTTGGGCAGGGAATCAAAACCACCGCGTTAGGTTCAAAATACCATAATTCTTTCGGTTCAGGATAGATTTTATTGTCATTGTGCATAGTACTAAATACTAACACTAAAAATAAAAAAAAGAATAATATTGAAATAGTACTGGCAGAAATATTACAGCAATGTTGTGTGCAAGGGAAACACGGTTGAGTGACTAAGTTTCATATTTCTCATCGGCCAGTGGAGCAGTTATTGGTTCAGATTTGGCATTTATTTATGGAATAAATAAAGCAGGGAAGAGCCTCTTTGTGAGTCTGCTTTTGTAGATTTGATTGATTTGTAATATCTGCCAGAAGGTAATCAAACAGGTGGTGGGCTGGGCTGGGGTGGCCGGGTCAGACGTGAGAGAGTTGATTCAGCTGAGTCAGCAGGATATCCTATAAGTTTCTCAATGGTGTTGAGCACTGTCTGGAGAGATTTCCTGTCCTCAGCTGGGCAGCCAGCATACCACACACTTACGCACACACGTATGCACGCACACATGCACGTACTGTATGCACGCACACATGCAAGGACACTGCCCACTAGCAATCAATAGAAGGTCAGCAGCAGCTTCCTGTCCAGTTCCTGAGCACTCTCAGGAAATACTGGAAGTGCTGCACCTTCTTCATGACAGAACCGGTGCTTGTGGTCTACGACAGGTCAGCAGAAATAAAGGTGTCCAAGAACTTAAATGATGAGACCTTCGCTGGAAGAAGCTTCGCCACCCTCCTTAATTAGCCCCATCAGGGTGGTGTCATCCGCACACACAAGAATTCAGTTGAATTCAATTCATTTTTATTTATATTGCGTCTCTTACAACGCAAGTTGTGTCTAGGATCTTTCCAGAGACCCAGAACATGACCCCCGTGAAATTATTACATAAACAATGGCAGGTAAACACTCCCCCAGTGAGAGAAAAAACCTTAAGTTAAACAGGGGCGAGAAAAACTTTAAGACGGAAGAAACCTCGATCGGGACCTGGTTATACTTGCTGTTCAGAACACGTACACGAGCGCATCATGGCCGACACGCGTATCCTGTGTTTCTTTCACGCGTCGATGTGCACGTTCTCCAAAAGACACTGAACGCGTACGCGACCTGCAGTTCTCGCTTTGCCCGCGAGTGGCGCTGGTCCCGGTCAGAGCACCCCCTGACCACAAGTGACCAGACGTGGAGGTCGGAAACAAGCAGCTGTTATCCTCACATTTATGATCGACATCGCCACCTCACAGTGACAAACATGTGTCAAAACAGCGGGCAGCAGATCAACACAGTCCTGGGTGCAGGTGCAGAGTCGTGCTCGTTATGTCCGTGTTCGTCGGAAGAGGTGATGGTGCTGGTAGGCTGTTTTGTCCACCGATCAAACGCCTGAGCTGGATACAGAGGTTCTTCAGTCATCGCTCGACCAACACCGACTTTTCTCCAGATATTTTGGTATTTAATCTCCTGACGACATCTGCGTGAATGCTCCAAGCTTGTAACTGGCTGCTACAGCTCGTCCCTGTCGCCACGTAGCGCAGGAAGCACAGTCAGCTGCTCGCCGGGTCTGGTTTTGAGCTGAATTAGCGGGACAATCCCATCGAACAAGTTGTCAAACGAAACGAAGGAAACGCGAAAAACTATCGCCGCTGTTTCTCATCATCAGTTGCTGCATCGGCAAGACGAACGAGCTCTCCAGTCTCCCGGCGGCTTTGGTTGAGCGGCCTGACAAACCATCTCTGATGGCGCTGTTTTCTTTACCGAGATCACAAGCAGAGCAGAGCAGTGATGTCCTCCTCACCCAGTGTTAATGTCATTATTTATCCGTTATTCCACCAACTGGTTTATTATACTACTACGAAATATTTAATACATTTTTCTAACTCTGGCTCTGCATACGGACCCCAACCAGTTACCGCCGGTACGATGCGCTCTCCTCGAGCTACGCTCACAACGCAGCTGGTTGTGAACGCGAACAGACGCAAACGGACGTGAACGGACACGAACGCAGGCTCAAACAGCAAGTATATTTGCCCCTAAGGGGGACCCTACTGCAGAAGGCCAGCCAGGTAGAGCAGATGGAGAACAGATAAGAGGAAAGACAGATATATTGTCAATGGTACAAAGGTCAATACATATTGGTATTAATTGTCCGTTTTCTATGTACATATGACTAATAGATGGTTAGTCAGTGTACTACAGAGACGACTATACAAACAGATGTAGAAAGCAGACACTGAGGTGGTCAGAGGGGGGGACTGCAGGTCAGGAAGTCAGCAGATATCCAACAGAAACATCTGTCTCTTCGGTTTCTGCTACGTTATGGTGTCAAATTCAAGGCCAAATGTAATATGGAATCAAAACCCAGAATCTGAGAATCAAAACCTAAAATCTGCAACAAACAAATCAAAATCACACTTTTCTTTTCTCCATCATGTTTAGAACCTTCTCCATTTTCAAACCATCTTTTCCTTTCAAGTTGCAAATTGGAAGACAAATCAGTGAGAGGAGAGGCGGTACCAAGATCTAGCTCGCTGGCTACTGAATGAACCAGCACCTTACGTCAATGGTGGTAAGATATTAATGTCATAAAACTATGATGTTGAGGCAAGGCGGTACGAGATCTCGGCTATGTCCCATCTCCTTGCTGTAGATTTCTTTTTTTAATTTAATTTAAAGGTTTTTTTATTCCCAATTTTGTCACCCAGTGCTCCTACCTAAGTCAGTCCTGAGTATTGCTCACCATCTGCCAACAGGAGGCAGGAGGCCCTGCACTGAGCTCAGGTCTCCTCCTTAATCTGAGGAGTGAGGATAGTGAGGGGTGTGAGGGTGTGGTTCCTCTGGCCGGACGTAGCGCGTGGAAGGATCACGTTATTCCGGCCGGATCCTCCCCACCCCATCTGGCGCCCCGGCTGACCAGAGGGGGCAGTAGAGCCCAGGACTGCTGCGTGTTTTTATGATGATAGTCAGTGATGGGACTAAAGCGGTATTTAGTAACGCGTTACAGTAACGCAGTTACCTTTGCGGTAACTAATACTCTAACGCATTACTTTTTAAATTCAGTCACGCAATTACCGCTACCAAACGGTGCGTTACTCTGTTATTTCTGGATACAGTGAAGCTTTTTCCCCGCACGCGGAGACCGGAGGAAACGTAGTGTGGATGTGTGTGTGCGTTCAAAAACATGACGGTCATGAGCCAAGAGAAGGCGAGTTTATCAATGTGGAGATATTGTCATTACAGTAATCCCTGGTTTTTCGCATGGGTTATGTTCCAAAAAGTTCCAAAAAGAACCCATGATAAGTGAAATTCTTTTTACAATTATTATAGAAGGCTTCAAATTGCAGAGATCAGCCCCGCCTCCACTGCTCTTCTGAGCTGCTGCATCCCGACTCTGTAGCGTCTTTTTCTCCTAAAACCCGCGGTGCAGGAGTGTTTTTTCAAGAGAAGAAAATAGTTATGGGTCGTTGTTGTCGCTCTTTTTTTCTTCCGGGCAAAAAGATTCTTATAAACCGACATGCTACCATTGCTTATATTTGAGACTGTAATGAACGATTCATCAAAGAGTCCCGTTCTTGAGCTGCTGCTGAAGCTCATTGGCCGTTCTCAGCTTGTTGCTAAGCAACCAACGTTATTGATACAGGAAGTGAAGAAGAGGGGAGACTGTTTAGCCAATCAGAATGCAGAACACGATGCACAATGCAAATCCATACAGTACCTGCTGAAATGAAGGCTAGAGGGGCATGAAATGGGAGCATTTAAAATAATGTTTTTATTTAAAGTAACTAAAAAGTTACTTTTCATAGTAACGCATTACTTTTTGGTCTAAGTAACTGAGTTACTAACTGAGTTACTTTTTAATGAAGTAACTAGTAACGGTAACTAGTTACTATTTTTCAGTAACTAGCACAACACTGAGGGTATTTCACATTAGCTACGGGGAGAACATGCAAACTCCACACAGAAAGGCCCTTTCGCCAACCCTGCCTAGGGTGTGGGTGCTGAAGTCATGGGGAAGTAATCACGCCCTCAGCACCCACAGCGCAAAAATTGAACCCAGGACCTTGTACCTGTGAGGTGGCTGCACCACCAGCTGCACCATCGTGCCCCCTCCCCTGTATATTGACGCGGTCTAACGCTGCTTTTAACACTTGTTTCAGAATTACAACTGCAGAAAGAAAAAGCAAAACAGGAGGGGTTTTAGAACTTATGGAGGGAAAAAGAAAAGTGTAGTGCACAAAGATCGTTCAACTCTTGGTTAGATATTTGATTTCGTGGTTACAATTTCCAGGTTTTGGATCTCAGATTTTGGCTTTTGTTTTGCAGTACATTTGGTGTTGAATCGTTGCCATACTGTCCATTTGAATGGATAGTCTCATGCAGCACACGGCAGTCTGCCGATTTAACGTTTTTTTAATTTTATACCAAAGTAATTTGCAACTGTTTTGGCCTGTATCTTCATCTGTGTGCATTTCTTACTGTCACTGGGTTAATTGAATGACAGGACGTGTGGACCTGGCCCTTTAACCCAGTCCCAGCTGAGATTCCAGCGGTTTACCACACAACTAGAAGACAAAGTCACAGAGAACCCAATCCTGTGTGTCCTTCTGTTAAATATACACACGGACTTTCCCTTTTCAACTGTGTTTTCAGACAAAGTAAATATGTCATCCACATAAACAGCATTTACAGAGAGCACTAACAAATGCAAGACAGATTGTTCTTTACTGGTTGCTTGTTGGATTGCCGGGGAATAAATTATAGCACAAAAGAAACTTCCAGTTGCTAATTACACTTAAAATATTCACATATGTGTTGAGTCACTTTCACCTCCAAACACTGGAAACATTTTTACTCTAAAGACAAATCCTGCAGAGAAGATATATGAGATTGTGCAGTGGCTTTCACACGCTCTTTCATCTCTTTCAGCTGTTTTTGCTGGCGGCTGGCTGTCAGAATGTAGGAATTTGATCAGATTAAATCAAATAAGGCTTTCAAACTTCAAACTAGAGTCACTACGAGCTAGTAAGTGCATAATTCTCATTCTTGCAAGCTCATGCATGTTTTAAACTTTGTCATTTTTCACTTTTTGTACGAAGCCTATATCGAGAAGATAGAAAGACTTAAAGCATCAGAACTTACATGTAAATTAAAGGGACATGACAGGAGTACAATGCTTTTTCCGTAAGCTCTTGTAGTTGTTGTTTGCCATGACCATTTAAAAAAAAAATCTTAACATAAGACAACCCTTTGTTTAGAGGCCTCCTAAGTCAGAAAATATTTTTTTAAATGAGGAATTCAGATTTGTATTTGGTCTAGTAGTGCAAGGCTGGGGACCTCTGGTCCTCCAGGTCCACCGTCCTGCAGGTCTAAGGCCCTAAGTTTACACGTAGCAAAAACAGTGGTGTTTTCATGCGTTTTGGCCGTTCTTTTACACGAAAACGAAGCTCAAAGTCACCAAAAACCATAATTTCTGAAAACTCCAGCCAAAGTGGAGATTTGCAAAAACTCCGTCTTCACGTTTGCTTGTAAACGGAGGGAAACATTTAGGCTTCAGAACTAGGGATGGGAATTGATAAGATTTTTCCAATTCCGATTCCATTTTCGATTCTGCTTAACGATTCGATTCTTTATCGATTCTCTTATCGATTCTCTTATCGATTCTCATTTTGAAAAAAGGAGAACAAACAATTTTAGTATCAACTTTGTTTTATATCTTTGAACAAAAAAAATATAAGTGAGGTCTTAAGACGCCCCAGCCTTGGGCTCCTCGATGATGCCAGGGGGTCCCCACAAATTATTTGTAATATAAAATATGTATTTAATATAAAATAATAATAATAATTAAAGCTGCAAGCAGCGATGAACGGGCCCTCGCGCTCACGGCCACCGCCCCCCATAAGCATATCAGAAAAGACACCACCCACGACTTCCTATGTCAAACCATTCAAAAGTTATAGCAGAAAAAAGGGACAACCAATCAGAAGAAGGGGCGGGGCTAATTCAGGTCAATGAAGGTCAAGGACTCCATACAGAATCTGATGACACCACCCACGACTTCCTATGTCAAACCATTAAAAAGTTATAGCAGAAAAAAGGGACAACCAATCAGAAGAAGAGGCGGGGCTAATTCTGGCCAATGAAGGTCAAGGACTCCATACAGAATCTGATGACACCACCCACGACTCTCTATGTCAAACCATTCCAATGTTATAGCAGAAAATCGGGACAACCAATCAGAAGAGGGGGCGGGGCTAATTAAGGCCAACGAAGCTTAAGGACTCATTACACAGTCCCATGACACCAGCCACAACTTCCTATGTCAAACCATTCAAAAGTTATGGCAGATAAAAGTATTCTAGGGGGCGCTGTTGAGCCGTTAGGCCACGCCCATTAATGCAAATTTATCGCCAAGTCTGGCTTGCATGCAAAATTTGGTGACTTTTGGAGAACTATCAAATATGGACCAATCACATGAAGGGGGGGCGCGCCTTTTGGCGTCTAGCGTCGCCACGGTAACACTTTTGAAAGAGAAAAGTAATGCGTGGTGTCGCAGGATGTAGACGCACATTTTGATGTATAACACACCTGGGTGCACATTACGGTTCGGGCTGAATTAACTGCCGAAGGAATGGCATAAATTTCGCCAAAATGACAAAATGTATTCAAAATGGCCGACATCCTGTTCGGTTTCGGCCATGGCTCCAAGAGACTTTTCTTTAAGTTGTGCCATGATACAGGTGTGTAGCGATTTTCGTGCATGTACGTCAAACCGTATTGTGGGGCTTGAGGCACAAAGTTTTCCGGGGGGCGCTGTTGAGCCATTTTGCCACGCCCATTAATGCAAACCATGAAATATCACATTTATCGCCAGGCCTGGCTTGCATGCAAAATTTGGTGCCCTTTGGGGAACTATCAAATATGGACCAATCAGATGAAGGGGGGGTGCGCTTGTTGGCGTCTAGCGTCGCCACGGTAACACTTTTGAAAGAGAAAAGTAATGCGCGTAGTCGCAGGATAGAGACGCACATTTTGATGTATAACACATCTGGGTTCATGATACGGTTCGGGCCGTATTAATTCTCGAAGGAATGGCATATATTGCTCCAAAATTACGTGATTCATTCAGAATGTTCAAAATGGCCGACTTCCTGTTCGGTTTCGACCATGGAGCCAAGAGACTTTTCTGTAAGTTGCAACATGATACAGGTGTGTACCGACTTTCGTTCATGTACGTCAAACCGTATTATGGGGCTTGAGGCGCAAAGTTTTTTCTGTCTGAACCAATCAGATGAAGGGTGGGCGCGCTTTTTGGCGTCTAGCGTCGCCACGGTAACGCTTTTGAAAGAGAAAAGTAATGCGTGGTGTCAGAGGATGGAGACGCACATTTTGATGTATAACACACTTGGGGGCACGTTACGGTTCGGGCCGTATTAACTGCCGAAGGAAGGCATAAATTTCGCCAAAATGACACGATTCATTCAAAATGGACGACTTCCTGTTCGGTTTCTCGACATGACGCCCAGAGACTTTTCTTTAAGTTGCGCCATGATACAGGTCTGTACCGATTTTCCTGCATGTACGACAAACCGCATTGTGGGGCTTGAGGCACAAAGTTTTCAAGGGGGCGCTGTTGAGCCATTTTACCACGCCCATTAATGCAAACCATTAAATATCAAATTTTTCGCCAGGCCTGACTTGCATGCAAAATTTGGTGACTTTTTGGGCACGTTTAGGGGGGCAAAAAGGCCTTCCTTTTGTCAGAACAATAAGAAGAAGAAGAATAATTCCTACAGATACAATAGGGCCTTCGCACTGCAAGTGCTCGGGCCCTAATAAAGTAAATATTCTTCTGTAGAAATTAACTAAATACAACAAATTATTTTGTGGCTATTACACAAGAATGTCCAGTAACATGTTCAACGCCACAAACTTAGTCACTGCTGGTGACATTCATCTATTCTGGCCTGATGCTCTTCCCTGCCTTGATGAAAGGAGAATCTAGCGGCTTTAACTTCTCCCATAGATGAGCTGACGAGCTGCAGCTGTGTCAGGAGCGCGCTCCGCTGCCCGCCGGAGCGCAGTTCTTCTAAAGCATGAATTATGGTTCTGCGTTAAACCGACGCAGTGCCTACGGCGTAGGGTACGCCGTACAGTGCGTGTCGCCGCGTACCCTACGCCGTAGGCTCTGCGTCGGTGTAACACAGAACCATAAATCAGCCTTACCACACGCCGGCTGACTCCGCGCTCCCAGCGGATCAGCCGGCCGAGTCCTAACAGTTTCCCCCCTTTGTTGAAATGTCCACCTTGCAAGTATTGTCGCCTTGTTTTCATCCTTTTTGGTAAAAAATAACCAAACTTTTGAGCGTTTATGCCTCTTTGTCCCCGTGTTTTCCTGCTGGGCGCGAATGCGCACGTTGCGCAACGTGCTTGGTGACGTCATTCGCGCCCACTGGAATCGATAAGGGAATCGTTTGCGAAAAAGGCAAACGATTCCAAGGAATTGAAACACTGGGAACCGGTTCTCAACAAGACCCGGTTGTCGATTCCCATCCCTATTCAGAACGTCACATTATGAGACAGAAACGTCACCACACTGCAAAGACTCAAAATCTTAACAAGATAGTTTGTCTCATTTCTAGTTAAAATGTTTCATTTTTAGTCAAAAAAATCTCATTACACTTAAAACAAAACTCATCACTGGAAAAAAGGGAAGACTTACTTGAAACAGGTGAAAATTGTCAAATAACAAGTTATTTATCTGGTGATGACTCTTGTTTTAAGTGTAATAAGATTTTTTGACTAAAAATGAGAGATTTTAACTAGAAATAAGATTTTGAGTTTTTGCAGTGCAGCGTCATGTGTGCGACCTGTGTTTACAATTAGTTTGGCCACCGTCAATATTTTCTTGTATTTTGCCTGTTTTATATTCTAACGTCACACTTAAAAGTAACTCCACTTCTCTGTCACTCCAAACGAAAGACTCTCGTTCATCTTGGAAGTAACTGGGAGTTACTCGTGTCATTTGTTGATGTTTTTTCCAGGATTCTGATTGGCTAGCATGACTTTATCTTCTCGTTACACTGCCCCCTGTAGGTTTGGATGCTCATAGCCAGTGTTGGGACTAACACGTTATTTAGTAACGCGTTACAGTAACGCCGTTAGTTTTGCTGTAATTAATACTCTAATGTATTACTTTTTAAATTCAGTAACGCAATTACCGCTACCAAAGGTGCGTTACTCCGTTATTTCTGCAGCTACAGTGAAGCTTTTTTTCCCCACACGCGAAGACCGGAGGAAATGTAGTGTGGATGTGTGTGTGCTTTCAAAAACATGACGGTCATGGCGAGACCGTTGTGAAGTTAGTTTTACGTTGGATATTTGTTGGATATTCGACAGAAATGCCCCCAGAGCAAATGTCTGTTGAATATCCAACATAAAACTAACTTCACCGCGGTCATGGAGAGCCGAGAGACAGCGAGTTTGGCAACGTGGAGATATTGTCATTACAGTAATCAGGCGCGTCATTTCCGCCGGAGACGGTGGGGACGCGTCCCTACCACTTTGTCTGATGAGCAGATTTGTCCCCACCACTTAAAAAAAAAAATAAAAAATTAAGTAGAGAAAGTGCAAACTCTCAACAAATTCTCTTAACCAAAGACTATTTGATCAGCTCTGCTTTCACTCTCCTTGTATGAATGCGCTTGCGATCAGCCCCCATTGCTGTTAGCAACTATGTTGAATCCGCTCCGCTCCCACACACTGCGCTTGCGGTCTGCAGTCTGTTACAGTGTAACGAGCGATGAAAGAAGTCGCTGGTGTTGCAGGTGAAGATTCGTCAGTGTTCATGATGCATATCAGGCGAGATAGACAAAAAAGACAATTAATGAAAACTTATTTCACAGAGGGGTTGCTGCTCGTTCACTCTTGCCCGATGTTTCATAGCCTGGCAATGTTTGAAAACTTTGTAAGGGCGAGGGCTGTTTGCCAGGCTACGTCTCCTGATGCGCTCTTGCTTGGTCGAGGTTTGTCTGAGATTTGTTGGTGTGTCAAGGGCTGTGCAATTACCGAAATCGTGTCTTGTACTGAAATGTGGATTTTGAAATACGAATAGGGCCTACCCATGACGAATTGTCCCAACCCATGATGATGTTTCGGACGACATAAATAAGACCGCGCAGATGGCTTTTAATATGGGGACAATATCGCGTCAATACGCATCATCTAATGCAATGCCTATTATTTATCATGAAACCTCAATTGGGAAGTAATGGGCCTAGCTCGTACCCAGCACTTCTCAAACCTTACTCAGGTTTATGGTAAATGTCCCCAGCTCTTCTGAAATCAAACTGACGCCCATGACAGTAATCCCTCGTTTTTCGCAGCGGTTACGTTCCAAAAAGAACCTGTGGTAAGTGAAATTCTTTTTACAATTAAAAAGGCTTCAAATTGTGGAGATCAGCACCTCCTCGCACGTATTCCACTGCTCTTCTGAGCCGCTGCATCCCGACTCTGTAGCGTCTTTTTCTCCTAAAGCCGCGGTGCAGGTGTTTTTTTTTTCGAGAGAAGAAAATAGTTATGGGTCGTTTTGTCGCTTTTTTTTCTTCTGGGCAAAAAGATTCTTATAAACCGACATGCTACCATTGGTTATATTTGAGACTGTAATAAACGATTCATCAAAGGCTCCTGTTCCTGAGCTGCTGCTGAAGCTCATTGGCCGTTCTCAACTTGTTGCTAAGCAACCAACGTTATTGACACAGGAAGTGAAGAAGCGGGGAGACTGTTTAGCCAATCAGAATGCAGGACACAAGGCACAATGCAAATCCATACAGAACCTGCTGAAATGAAGGCTAGAGGGGCATTAATGGGAGCATTTAAAAAAATGTTTTTATTTAAAGTAACTAAAAAGTTACTTTTCATAGTAACGCATTACTTTTTGGTCTAAGTAACTGAGTTACTAACTGAGTTACTTTTTTAATGAAGTAACTAGTAACGGTAACTAGTTACTATTTTTCAGTAACTAGCACAACACTGCTCATAGCACTTTAACAGCGTATTTATGCGGGTTCTGTAAATGATGGTATTTTTCAAAACGTAGATGGGGAAGTATCCGTTTTTGTAAATACCTAGCTATGTTTAAACGTGGCCTCAGATGTTTCCCTGGTTCAACACAACTGACTCAAGTGGCTGAATCATCATCAGCTTGTCATCAAGGTCTATATAAGGCCGTTAATGAGCCATTCATTTGAATCAGGAGTGTTGAAGCAGGGAAACATCTAAATCAGTCCTGTAAAGCAGCGATGAAGCATCTTTAGAGCTCAAATTTACCGGAAGCATGTAAACGGTTTATCTAAACTTGTTTCTTACTTTAGGACTTGGTGAGTCTTATTATAGGATATAAAAGAATTACCACTTGTGAGCTCTAAAACTTACAATAAAGGTCTAAACTCACCAGCAGGAACCTGTTTATTTACACCAGTGTACAAGTACAAGTTGGTGTTTTTGTTAAAACTTCAAAATGAATTGATGTTTGTCTGTTGAAGGCGTTCAGGTGAGATCAAAAGAGTCAACGGAGAAGGCTGAGTGTTTTCTGAATTCCTAACATCATGTGTTTGTGTGTTTAAGTATTTCAAATGGCTGTGCAGTGATGCCTCAGATGTGTTTTCTCCTCTGGATAATCAGTGACTGCTCCTTCCCTCACATCTTCACTCTTAGCTCATCAAACACGTTCTTCTCTCACTGGCTCCATCATCCTTCAGTGATATCATGTGAAAGAAAGTTCTGGTGCCGGATCAGGCTGAAGTAGAGAGCACTTTTGGCAGACACCGGGACGCTCCATCAGCGCTGACAGACTGCGGCGCGTAATTACATGCTTTGCTTGTCTGAGCAGGCGGGACATAAGAGCAGTTGAGGCTGAATGGAAATCTGAGCAGTATTGTTTGCTGAACTCATCTGTGTTTAATTGTGTGTTTCCTCAAACTCAGCAACAACAGCTCAACTATACTCTTCATTTTCATGTCCCCCTCAATGCATGTGTATATGATTTGTTTGGGAAAATTAACCCTTTAGGCAGGAGAGGTTTGCTTGAATGATTACAGTTTTCCATTAACAGACACAGAGGTGCCAAAGAGTTCTCCATCATTTAGCTGAAATTGACACCAATTTGCCAAAACACAGCGCAAATGGGAATGCTGTTGTTTCATCCATGCATTTGTGTCATGTAGGTAATTTAAAACGGCAACTGCCAGAACTGAAAGTTACGGTGGCAAACAAGGGCCAAACGCACTGCAACGGCCTAATGCGTCTCAGTTAAGGAAAACGGCTTCAAGTACAGAAACGATTCAAATTCACTAGGTACAAAAAGAGGAACGTGGTGCAAATGAAAAAACGTGCTGCAAAAAACAAAAACAAAGACAAATGCAGCATCATCAAACGCGCTGCAAATAGAGAAACGATGCAAAGCACAAAACGATATAAAACAAGAAACCATCTTCAAAAGAAAAACGCTTCATAACCGGTCACTACAACAGGAAGTGCTCCAAACCTGCAGGGGGCGCTCTCAGCGTAACAGCTCAATGGACAGACACACGGGATGTAGAGAGAGACCGAACAGCTGACTGAAACGTTAAAATATAATAAAGAAACGTCTCGTAATGTACAGCGTTGTACAGTGATATAAACATCGTATATAAATATAGTCAGATAAAAATCACATTACCGTTCCCACTGTGTGTTTAAACCATGGACGTAAACACTGTGGTTCAGTCAGCTGTTCAGTCTCGGCCGAGAGCGCCCCCTGCAGGTTTGGTAACCGGTTATGAAGCGTTTTTCTTTTGAAGATAGTTTCTTGTTTTATATCGTTTTGTGCTTTGCATCGTTTCTCTATTTGCAGCACGTTTGATGATGCTGCATTTGTCTTTGTTTTTTGCAGCACGTTTTTTCATTTGCACCACATTCCTCTTTTTGTACCTCGTTTTGAGTTTGTGAATTTGAATCATTTCTTTACTTGAAGCCGTTTTCCTTAACTGAGACGCATTAGGCCGTTGCAGTGCGTTTGGCCCTTGTCGGCCACCGTAGAAAGTCGATCCATGATATTGTTTTTTTTCTTAAATGTGAGAGAAGTACTCTCAGCTGATGCAGGCTGATGAGAGCCACCACCCCCCTACTATTCTACCTGTAACTCTCTGTAGGCGTTATAATTCCAGTCCAGTAGCAAAAAAAATGATTGGATAGCAATCTAAATGATTTTGTTGATGATGATAATGAGATTCCCAAACATCACTTTAATAAAAATTAAAGGCAGGCAGCATTTTTTTCCATATGGCGATATGGAAAAACAGTCAAAGAGCTACAGGGTTAGAGTGACACAGACAGTTGAACTCAAACATGCAGTTAACCGCTGCATCTAACATCCCTTATTCAAGATTCACCATCAGACAAAGGCTTGGTCTGTCTCGAAAGCTTGTGCAACAGCATTTAGTCTATATTTTCTTTGCCAGTTTGTGGATATTTGACTGTTTTGTAGAAATATTCTAAGTCAAATTCAAGTTGGAAGAAATGTTTAGGATTTTTCATCTTTTGACATCAATGACAAATATCACCGTCTTATCAAAGGTACTAGTGTTGAATTGATAATGAGAAACAAACCTTGTTAAAAACAGAACTTCTTGAGTAAACGTTTCTGCTTTACAAAGCATTAACTCCAGGTCGTGTCCAGACTAAAGACGCTGCTTTCTCGTCAAGCTGAACAGCAGCATGCAGATGTTATTTCAATTTACGGTTCATCCAGAATCCCTAACAAATACATAGGTGCCTTTGTGTTGATAAATGTCATTTTCACACTGCATAACTAATTTATAGTAAGAAAAAAAAAGCCTTGTTTCAATTTTGATATATATTATTTTTATAGTTTTAAGAATTCTAGTGAATAAAATTAATCTTCCTCTATTGGCAAACATATTTTAGCTTCAATCAAGACAGTTTATTTGCAGTGTCATTATTGACATTGAGCCTTTAACACCGAAGGTTTTGTTTGAATTCTCACATCATGGCTTGCCTCCAACATTTATATGAATAAGCATCAGGGAAATTTGAAGACTGCGTTTTGTGCTCTTAACATACAAATTAAAATTAAAAATGACTAATTATTATCATAATTATGGTTGTCCCTATTTCCTGCTATAACTTTTGAATGGTTTGACATAGAGAGTCGTGGGTGGAGTCATCAGATTCTGTATGGAGTCCTTGACCTTCATTGGCCTGAATTAGCCCCGCCCCTTCTTCTGATTGGTTGTCCCTTTTTTCTGCTATAACTTTTGAATGGTTTGACATAGGAAGTCGTAAGTGGTGTCATTTCTGATATGCTTATGGGGGACGGTGGCCGTTAGTGCGAGGGCCTGTTCATCGCTGCTTGCAGCTTTAATTATTATTATTATTATTTCAGGAATGCTTGAATAATGGCACAATGTGTTACTTCAGCATCCTTGAATCTGCACCTATAAAAATATCAATATTCAGCTGAGTAAGGGAGAATAAATGACTCAGTAATGATGAGCAATCTCCAGTCCATTTGACCATGGTGGACAGAAGGAAGGCAAACAAAACCAAACCCTGAAGCTTCACGTATGTAGTCCTGATAAAGAGCTAGAAAGGGCTGAACTGTTTGTCTACATTTGACCTTAGGAGCATGTGTATGAAACAGTACTGATGCCTTTTATAAGAATAAGCGCAGACTTTACTTCTTAAGGAAGTGTAGGTCCTTCAGCGTTTGCAGCAAGATGCTGATGTTGAGTTCAATGATATCTGCAGTCATCTGGAAGAGCAGGATCAGAACAAACTGATAAATAGGGCTGGTTCTGTTTTCGGGACTGTTCTGGAGGATCTGGAGTCGACCATCCGAAGGAGAATACTTCATAAAATAAAGAGGATCAGGGACAAACCTGAGCATCCTCTCAGTCAGAGACTGCAACAGAAACCGCTACAGTCATCAACAGTACATCTCTTGGACCTCTGAAGGAGATCTCTCAGACTATAAAGACACTTAAATGAAATGACTACTTCAACAATGAATTTCCTTTTGGGGATAAATAAAGTATTTTTGAATTTGAATATGCTATTTTTTACACATTGTGTCACAGATTTTTTATTTAGTTCCTGTTTTATTTTGAAACCCTTAACTTTGTTTCAGTTACATCCTGACTTCCCATGTTCCCATCTGCACTGAGCGTTTGCACCTGTCTCGTCAACCCTTCTGTGTATCTTATCTTGTCTTTCCCTTGCTCCCTGCTGATCCGTACTGTTTCCTTCCTCCACGTCTCACGTCAGCTTTCTTTGGATTTTTATCATGTTCATGGTCTGGTTTTTGAATCCTGATCAGCAGCGCTTTTGGTTTTTAAAGTTTTAAATAAAAGTGTTTTTGAAATTCCTGTCTCTTGCATCTGGGTCCTATCATCCACACCCGTGACACATGGAGTTTTTTTTAAAAATGTATTAATTTCTTTTGAGCCCTACAAAAATCTAGAGCCGCGTAAATAAGATGTTTACTGTTGTTAATGTGCACAAAGGTGACAAGATGAGTCTAGAGGCCAAAAAGTGTAAAAAATGCTGAGTACTAAAACATAACACAATTTATTTTCATATAAATACCGAAAAAAGAAAAACGCATTGGACTGTACACAGTTGAACTGGTTATGAAAATAAACATTCAAACAACTGAAAATGGGCCACACATTGTTCTTAAGTTTTTTTTATAACTATTATTGTAAGTACAATAATAGTTTTATGGATTTTTACACGTTTGCATACCAGTGACATTATAAATAAAGTTTGGTAGAAGTGAAAGAAGAAAACAAAATAGGACGGTATTTTAGAACAGACTGTTTTTTAACTTTACCTCAAATGTAAAGTTTAAAGACCTATTATGAAAAACATGTATTTTTCTTGCTTTAACATATATAAAGTGGTCTCCCCTCAGCCTGCCAACTCAGAGAAGGAGGAAAGCAACCAAATTCTGCAGTGTCTGTACAGCCGCCCGGATGAGCCGTCCAGTGTGATGTGGATCTACGAGCCAATAAGATTCTGATCCCGTCGTTACGTAACGACGGGAGCGATTTACATAGGTTGGCCTCCGATGTGTGAAACCACGCCCACAACTAACTCAGCCGGCCGGAGCTTCTGCCATTTTTTCGTAGTGGTGTATTGTGTCATTCAGGCAGCCAATCAGCACAGAGCCTCATTATCATAGCCCCGCCCACTCAGAATCCTGCATAGATAATGAGGTTAGAGACTGGGAAGATAAAGACATGGATCAGAGGCTGATTTTCTAATTTATTTAGAAAAAACAATCAAAAGCTTGTTTTTAAGACATTGAAGGGCTGTTTAAAATAGGTATTAGATGCCATAATAGGTCCCCTTTAAATAATTATATTTGCCCAAGAAAATATCTAAAAACTACATTCTGCCAAACAAAAGTTCTCACATTATATTTACTCCACTCATCTCTTCTATTACTTTCTTGTTGGTGCGAAATGCTTTCTGGAATAGCTTCTGTCTCCACTGGATGCATCCTGGATAAAATGGGCGGAGCCTGAACACATCAGGGTATTTCTTTTGTTCTCAGTCGGATGAGTTCTTGAGAATTGGAACAGAACTTCAGCTGATGACGTTTCACAAGAACACAGAGAAACACGTTGAGAAACACGTTGAGAAACACGTTGAGAAACGGCCTTTAGGCGCATTTCTGGGAGCCCAGTTGAGGCGTGTATGGAGCGTCATAAGTCAAGTAAAGTCCATCCGTGAGGCATTTAACTGAAGTGGAAAGCTGAAACTGAAACAGGGCTGAACTGGTCCCAGTACAGTCCCAACAACAGAACTGGCTCTGAGGTTCGTGGTCAATGCTGAGGTTTTCACCGCGACGTAATGCATTAACGGTTATGTCCAGCTTTTCCAAAGATTATGTGCAGCTTTATTAGACAAAGGAAAGTTCATACAAACTATCCAGTAACCAACTGAATCATATGGACAGGAAATAACTGAACCGCTTTCATGGTGCAAAACTGTCACTTCTCAAGATTCGTACATTTGAAAGCCATTTTCCCTAGGTAGAATATGAGCTTGTGGACAAAATGAGCCAGTTAGTGCTCATTTATCTTCAGACAAAAGTGCAGGATAACAGAAATATACAGACACATTTCATAATACCCCCACTCCTTCATGTGACTGTGTGTGGGGAGGAAACCACATTCCCACAGTGAGCAGAGGGGGGGGGGGGGGGGTGTATTTGGATTCCTCTGGCCTGGCATTTTCCCGACTGCAGATTGGTTTCCACTCGCTGTGTAGATGAAAGACCCTGACAGACCAGTTCACCTCGACACCCCCTCACCCAGGCACTCATCCTTGCACGGAAACCTCGGCGTCTCCCGGCTGTGGTGGTTACAGGCTCCTGCTGAACATATGGACTGTGTTATGAAAATGTCCGGGCTCGGCTGCTTTAATGGCTTTCACTATAATGAGGCATCGAACTGCCCGGAGAGACGGTCCGGGGCCTGCGTGCTTTCAGTGTGGACGACATAATGTGTGTTGAGTTTCAGGCAAAAATTTGTAGATTTAAATCTGTGAAAAAAAGAAAGCGGTGGTGCCAGCCCGTGCACCACAGCGGTCAACTAAAGGAGACCTCTACACTACATGCAGAGAGGAAACTGAGGAGTGCTTGTTGTGCCTGCTGCAGATCTAAGCCATTATTTCTCCATCATATCCCACCAACTACCATCTCAAATCATTTAACTTTAGATGTTTTGACTTTAAACTGTAAACTGCAATCAATTTTCCACATTACTTCTCAGACTTCCTGGCGGACAGCACAGCAGTTTCTCAAGGAACTAAAAGAATTTCATCCAGACCTAAGAGACCTAAACTTTGTTGTTTAACTGGGACCTGTGGCCAGTGATGCTCACGCACTACTCATGAACAAGCACTTCACACGTCACACACCAAATGTATTCAAAGATAAACGGAATACGCCCCCTTTTCTCTATCGTTTCCTGCTTATAAATACTCCTTATGTCTCTCACACACTCACCAAACTGCACCCATCACTGTCTTGTCTTTTCTTTCCTACTTTTTCACGTTCCACTTTTGGTGAGCTTAGTCTTCTTTGGCAGAATTTTTTTTTCAATTCTTTTTCAATTTTTTTTCTCCTTTACTTGAGGGAACAATAAAATATAGTAGACTGCCAAGAGGGCTGGCTGAAGGAAACACATAACTTCAACACACAAAAAAGCTTTGTTTGAAGATTAAAATGCATATACCCGTATTTTCTGGACTATAAGCCGCTACTTTTTTCATAGGTTTTCAACCATACGGCTTATACAAAGGTCCGGCTATTCTGTGGATTTTTCTTCCACCTCGCTCGGGCGCTCTAACCGGGATTAGAATAAAAACTAAGACAAAATAAATGCAAAGAAGAATACGCTACTTCTTCTTTAGCAGATAGAAGTAGGTAGAAGCAGATTTCAAACATAAATAGATAAATAAATACTTATTTTCTCTTGGTTCTGTACCTATTTAGGTACAAACATGTACATCATTTACAGTTCAAAATGGTTCTGTACATGTAGTAAATATCTAATCTAACAACATAAATATCTGCGGCTTGCATATCTTTTTTTTTAAATAGAGCGGATGCGGCTTATATGCAGGTGCGGCTTTTAGTCCAGAAAAATACGGTATATGCTTTAGGTTTTACCAAAATTGGTATTAACCATTAATATACTTGCAGACAAGGGGGAAAAAAAGTTATGCTGAATTACCTATGAACATCTGATCTATGGCGTCTGCGAGGGTTTCTACCTCGACTTACACTATTATCAACGTGTTTTCTTGTACTGGGAAGAACAAACCTGAATCAGAAAAGTTGGCATTGATCTGAAAAATTACTCATCTTCTACAATTCACAGCATTATCTCAAATTTTATCAACCTCGCTCTCCCCGTTTCTGCCTTTGTAATGCTAAAGCAAAATACACGTGCAGCTGTAATACTGCAGTTAACAGTTCCAGTAAATAAGGAACGAAAGCTACGTCTGTGAAACACAAAGAATATAAAACAGCATGCTTGCATTTTCAACTAATCATAATACACAAAATTCACTCATAAAATTACCATAGTATCAGCAGGGTTCCAGCACATGGCCAGAATCTGTCTTACTATTTTTTGTCGTGCCTTAAGTGTTACAACTTGTGTTTTTGATGAGGGAAATGAAGGAGACTGAGGCAGCAGGAGGTCAAACAAAACGGCAGTCCTGGAGGGTCGCAATCCTGCATGTTTTTGATGTTTCCCTGCTTCAACACACACTGATACAAAAGCTGATGATGTTTGTTATCGTAACTTTAAAGGAGCTTGAGGCTCCTTTTAAGAAATGAGACTCTCTAGCACCACCCTTCACCACGACGGCCGTCGGGGGTACTGCAGCCAACAGTGAAGCCGGCACGGGAGAACGGGGAGAACGCACATGCAGCGTCATGTGACGTCACATCCGCAGCCCAGCGCGGGAAATTCGGGACCGAATTGCAGCACATTTTGCAGCACACAGCCTGTTCAAGGCAAAGGAGAGATACACTAGAGGGCTCATTCTTTTGGGTTTGGAACGCTTCATCTGACATTATTACTAGAAAACTTAAAATGTATACAGATTTTTTTCATAAATCCTGCCACAATCCGGCCTCAAGCTCCTTTAAGTAACCTGTTTTATGTTGCAGGACCTCCTCTCCCTTTCCCCCTCAAACAAACTTTGCTCCTTGGTCTCAGGCCACATTCGTAAATAAGAACCCGTTCTTAATTGCTTGCCTGATAAAATAAAGGTTAAAAAAATTAATAAAAATGATGACCATTGATTTGGTGTTGATGCAAGAAGACAACAAAAACCATGCAAGACAGTGCCTTTGGGGACTGGAGCTAAACACACGTGTCCTAAACCATGACATTAAGATCCAGAGTCATTTAGAAAACATTCAATATTGCAGCCCAGACCCAAAATGGTGCCCTGGAACACATCAGAAAAATGAAAAACATAATGAAACCGCTTTAAACAGCATTAAATCTTCCAAGTTACAAAGGAAGACCATGAGTTTGTATGAATAAGCTGAAACACTGAGAAAAGGCAAGAAACTGTCGGCTAAGACGCAACAAAAACACACACTCACTTGTGTTTATCTCTATGAGGGATGAAAAGATCTGGTTTGGTCTGATAAATGAAGCCCATCACACAGTACAAGTTAATCAGACCATGTGGTCATACACCTCCCTACCCCGAATATTAGCAATAACCCGGTTTTGCACGGCCATGTAAACACCAATAACCCCTTTGAATAACCCGAATTTGCTCATATTCGGGTTTTTAAAAACCCGAATATGACCCCTGGGTTACTCCTTTTAAAACCTGAATATTTGGTCATGTTAACACCAAACGGAATATCCCCATCAAACGGAACATGAATTTGTTTTCTGCTCATGCTCTGTTCACAAGGAATCCTTGAGTCCAGGAAGTTCTTATAAACACGGAGAAACCAAGACCAGGAGGAGACTAATCACTTCATAAATGTAATGAAGGATATGAACATTTCTGCATTTATAGACGGTAGAAAGTACCGGGATAGCGAGATTTACAAGAAGGTGAGAGAAAAGTTGCGCAAAGCAGCATTTGTTTTGAATTTGGATACAGGAAGAAGAAGCGGAAATAACGGGAATTGCGTCATGACGTTCTCCGTGCGTCGCTGGTTTGATCCAGATATTCCAAATGATTAATTACCATGTAAACGGAATATTCCCAATGTTTCAGTAACCGGAATATTAGCAATAACCAGAATTTTGACTGCATGTAAACGTAGTCACTGAGTCTTAAAAACAGGATCTTTTTTTTTTTTTAAGACCAGAGAGGCATCTAATTAACTCTTCTTTGGGTCTTATTTCATATTTCAGCCATTAAAGGGCTTAAATCTATGATTTGTTATAATTGTGTGCATTCTCCTGTATGGTGAAAACCTCTTTGAGCATGAAGCGCAGGCTTCTCTGATCAGTCGGCTGCAGAACGAAGCAGCTGTCGTTTCCCTTTTTCTTTTTGACCACACTGCTGTTGCTGCAGACTGCTGCTCTGTCCTGTCTCTGTCTCTACGTGCGCTGCCTGTCTTGTCTTTCTGCACAACAATGTCATCAGTTAGACAACAGTTTTTTCGCTCGAGGATAACATTGATAAGTGCCCTGAGAGTGTGAGTAGAGTGTAAACCGCACACGCTCAGTGCCCATGAAGTTACAGCCTCGTAAAAGGTCTAAAGCCCAATGAGGACCCAATCTCGCCCCTCTTGTTAAACTGTTGAAAATACTTTCAGCACATTCAGAGTTGGTTAAAGTCTTATGCCTGAATAAAGAGAATATCATCCCAGCTGAAAACAGGCTAAGCTGTGAGGTAAACTAACACAGACTTGTGCATCTCCAGCTGCTTCTGCACCTGAACCACACACACAAACTTTAAACAGATAAACATCCTGTTTGTCCTGCTGCCATGTGAACCAAGCTATCCAGTCTCATCCAACATTTAAAAAACACTTACTTCGGTTCCTTGCAAACGTCAGTTGTCTTCAGCTTTTCAGGTGAGATGCATTTTTTTGTTGCTAGGAAACCACTTTGTAAACTTTTAAACAGTTACTGGTGGGGAAAACGTGGCTCAGATAGACAAGCTGCACGGTTTTATTTATGTGACCGGGTTTACAGTAAATCATACTAATACTTTCCTTTTTGAACAACCTAATTATACCACTTCTCAGTTCTCTCCATGCTCTTTTGATCAGAAATGAAAAGAAATTAGACATTCTTCCTTTCACCGCAGCGACTCTGCCGCTGCCTTTAAACATTAATCCCCACAAACTGAAGCATTGTCATCGGCGTGCAGTTATTAGCGCATTTATAAACAGCCCAGTCCAGAGATGTGACCCTTCATTGGTCTCATCGTGGTTTCTCTAAATGTCAGTGAATTTCACAGTGCATTGAAGACACGGCTGCGAGTTTTCCCCAGCAGACATGTTATTGTTTCTGGTGCCATCTTCGCCCACCAGCCTCCAGCGTTCTGCATTTTATGGCCCTTAAGGAGTTCCACAGAGCTGTTGTGTTGATGTAGGATGAGGATATGAGAGGTCGACTAGATTCAGAATCAACAGACTGACGCCAGGCTGCTTGGACACCAGCCACGTTGAGGTTTCTGCTGGAAAACACAACTTCCAAACACTCCGACGAGCCAACTTCCTTCTAAGAATATTATACATTTTTGGGTATGTTTGTTTGTTTGTTTGTTTGACTCGTTTTTTTTTTTGTCTTTGTTTGAATAGATTTTAATTTGGCTCATTAAGTCCTAAGTCCACACCGCATGGCTGATGCTGCATTTACAGAGGATATTCCTCAACCTCCCCCACTGACACACAGGAAAGTCAAAACGTTCAAAACCAGCTCCACATGTCTTCCTGAAATGACGACTAGGATCTAAAGAAAACAAAAAAATTATTTAATTTGATTTCTTTGTTTAATCTCTTTGTTTCTCTGCAGAGAAGGAGGACAGAAAAGAAAAGCAGGTTAAAATGTATCCTAAATCTTGTTTATTCTGCCTCCACTCTCTAGTTGTGCATTGACTGCGTTTCCATGCATCAATAACCCTTTTAAAACCAGAATATTAGCAATAACCCGGTTTTGCACGACCATGTAAACACCAATAACCCCTATGAATAACCCGAATTTGCTCATATTTGGGTTTTTAAAAACCTGAATATGAGCCCTGGGTTATTCCTAACGGCCTAACGGAATATCCCCATCAAACGGAACAGGAATGTGTTTTCTGCACATGCTCTGTTTGCAAGGAATCCTGGTCTTTTGAGTCCAGGAAGTTCTTATAAACACGGAGAAACACAAGACCACGCCACACTTTTGGAGTGAGGAGGAGACTAATAATTTTATAAGGATATGAAAATGTTGGCATTTGTAGATGGTAGAAAGTACCGGGATAGCCAGATTTACAACAAGGTGAGCGAAAAGTTGCGTGAAGCAGCATTTGTTTTGAATTTGGATACAGGAAGAAGAAGCGGAAATGACAGTAATTGCGTCATCACGTTCTCCGCGCGTCGCTGGTTTGATCCAGATATCCCGAATAATTAATTACCATGTAAACGGAATATTCCGAATGTTTCAGTAACCGGAATATTAGCAATAACCCGAATTTTGACTGCATGTAAACGTAGTAATTGATAGTGATCTCACAAAGGCACAGATCTCCCAGGCATGTGCTTTGACAAAGTATTACAGCACTCTGCATCTGGAGACGGTCCCCTCCTTTGTCTTCACAGTACACGGTCAGCAACAAGTTCTATCTCTGGTCACTGAGTACTTTATTAAGTTGGCTCCAAATGGGTGTTTCAGTAGCACACACCGCACTGCCTGCCTGAGCGTCATCATTGCTGCAGGATTTGCAGTGTTTCTGCCTCTGCAGGAGCGAGACAGCAGCCTGACTTCAGCAGGTAGAGGCTGAACACGAGCTGCTGTCACCATTCTGTTTTTAGGAATGTCGGACTGTGTGTTCAAAGATTGGAAGAAGGAACTTGGTCTAAATTCAACAGAATTACATGAGCTCACACATCTACACCGACGAGTCCTCATGCGATCTACACGACTGTCCTCAGGTGAAAAAAGTCAACATGGGTAACGCGACAGACATTTATACTATAGGTAGAGAGGGCGTGGTTTAGACCCTGCCGCTGACGTGATTGGCTGGTCCTGGAGGCGTGTCCCTTCGTCCAATCTGCTCCCGCCACATCACGTCTCCTTGGTCCAATCCAGTACCAGCAATCCCTGGAAGAGAAGAAACTACAACTTCCACACTGCAAAAACTCAAAGTCTTAACAAGAATATTTTTATTATTTCTAGTTAAAATGTTTCATTTTTAGTCAAAACAATCTCATTACACTTAAAACAAGACTCATCACTGGAAAAAACAACAATTTTCACCTTTTTCAAGTATTAAAATAAGTCTGCCAGTGGAACAAGATTTTTTTGCTTGTAATGAGAAGATAAATCTTGTCCCACTGGCAGATTTTCTACTTATTTCAAGTGAAAATTTACTTGAAACAGGTGAAAATTGTCAAAAAACAAGTTATTTTTCTGGTAATGAGTGTAATGAGATTTTTTGACTAAAAATGAGAAATTTTTAACTAGAAATAAGACAAATATTCCTGGTAAGATTTTGAGTTTTTGCAGTGCAGCCTTCAATCTTGTTTCTCACATGTCCTTTTGTTCCACAACACTTGGTCCAACAAGGCATTTAAAACATGTATTCGCTACATTTTTGATATAAAATGAAGATAAAAAAGAAAAAAGATTAGGAATAAAGAATCAGTACATAACTGGAAAATCATGTAACATAAGCCCAACATTCAACACACAGTAGCAGGAGACAACCAGCGGTCTAAACAAATAAAAGAACAAAAAACTATTAATAAAAAACAATATTTGACCTGAAAAATTAAATCTAGCGAATAATAACAAAATAATAAACCAAAGAAAATGAAAAATATAATATAATAATATAATAAACGTCTTTGTGTTATTTTTTAAAGCAGCTTAAATTTGCTTGTCACTCGGCATTCTGACAACAGTTCCTATGGGTCTGACTTCACCTTCATCCAGCCATCCTCGCGCCTCTCTTACGCTTTTCTTCAGTCCCATTTGACACCGCCGTCATTATGCCCTTACACACCTTTGTGACAACCTTCCAAGGTGAAACAAGGACATAACAGCGGAGAAATTAAATGTTTGGCCACTACCCTCCGTGCATTTCAGACAGCACAGTGGAGCAGGATGAAGGTGCTGCAGATGTAGCGCGAACCGGTTTCAAATCTAGTTGCACGAAGACTAAAACCATTTATGTGTCAGAAGTAGGGGTGGGTATTGGGAAGGACCTCACGATACGATACGCATCACGATACTTGAGCCACGATACGATACACATTGCAATATCCTGATTATGCAATATATCCCGATATATCGCGATATTCTACATAGTTCACCGAAAAATTTAAAAATGCATTACACATCTTAAAATCCAAGTTGTATATAGACGAATCCGGCGACCGGTTTGTGTGCGCCGCCATCTTGCGGCGGCGCCATTGCTGCGGTGGCAGGTGTCAATCTGCCACCGCAGCGCTGTTATTGTAACCTGACGCTCTACAGCATCATTATAGCTGGATTGATGATGTTAGACAGTGGCCTTCCATAAATAATGAAGGTATCTTAAATTAATGCTGATGTTAATTTATAAATAATGATTTGTTTGAGCGATAAGCAGGAAAGAATAGAGGAATAGGGAGATAAGGGAGTGTATGATTAAACACTGTAATATAGCTCTCTCCACCTCCTCTCCTTACGAGGCATGTCTGCACAATTAAATATTACCTGTGTATGTTTTGTTTAATTTTAGGTATCCAAGAATATTTTATTGATCGCCTGGCGTCCGATGACGAAAAAAAACGCAATTACAGGTCTCTAATTGAAGGGCAGAACTATCTCAGCTCCGGATGATACAGAATACATACATACATAACCCCAATCTGCAGATAAAACTAGTTTGTTGAGGAAAAAATATTAACTCTATTTGTAGCTGCAGAAGAAAAAAATAATCTCACGAGGAAAACAAAAATATTGCTCATGTCTCAGAGCCTCTTCAGCATAAAAAAAAAAGAAAAGAGAAGTAAGAGTAATAAAAAAGATGTACTGTATGTTGTACTATTATACTAATTTATTGAAACACATGGCGAGTCAAACATCTACCAAAGCAGCTGTCAAACACTAAACAAGGTAGTAAGACGGTGGTTCTGCAGAACTGCGGCAGTAAATCCTCATCGGAGCTCCACTAGTGATTTCATATGGATCAAACCGTTAATAATCATTATTTTCTCCATATACCGCTCCCTGGCTTCCTTGTTTAAGGTATCCAGGTAAATTCCAGTTCCTTTCCAGCAGTTTAACATCTTTTTTTTGCGTTCCGTCTGTTCACTTGGTGAAACAGAAAAGTGGTTTTGACAGTCCGTCCCGTCTTCATTCACTATCAAAACAAATGCACGTGACGGGACAGGAGTTTTCCGATGATACAAATACATTAAGAGAGCCTGGCAGGGAGCGGAGTAATAGATCCATACGTATACGTATGGATCTATTACTCCCATAGACATATATATATATATGTCTATGGGCTGGAGCGGAGGAGCGGAGCCGCCACCGCAGTAATGGCGGCCCGCTCGACTTCCGGGTTTCGCCGGATTCGTCTATATGTACATCAGATGATAGTGATAATGCATTGGACAGACTGAGTCAAAAAACAATGTAATTCAAACTTTCCATTTTAATTATGCAACATATTTGCATGGAAAAACACACTGAAACACACTGAAAAGTGCAGCTACTTGCCACTGACTTAAAATGACAAAAATAAAATGCAGTGTCTCACCCACACTGAAATCACAAAATAAAGTGCAGCTAGGGGTGAGCAAAAATATTGATACGGCAATATATCGCGATACATACATTGAATATCGATATCGTATCGGGAGACTATGTATCGCGATATATTGCCGTATCAATATTTTTGCCCACCCCTAGTCAGAAGTATGTTTTGAGTTTCAAAGAAGCGACCTGACCTGCCGGAGAACCTCTTATGCATTGATTCACCAGGGCCTGCATTCATCTTTTTTCATGCTCTATCTTTTAGTTGTTTTTTTTTCTCAAACCATTAAAACTTCTAAGACAGTTTCTCTGAACTTATCAGATATCTATACCGCTTTAACTAAATCTTAGAGGAACTCCGGGAGAATCATTATCTCGCTGAGTTGTGTAGGCTGTTTTAGCTGTTGTTTGATTTGCAAAAGACAAAATGAGGTGTTTACCAGTTGGCTGGTCCAAACCTTTGACTTCTGAGAGGTGGAAGTAGAGCCGTTTTAGATGTTTGGTCTCTGCGTTGGTTTGGGAGATGGGACTTGCTCTCCATCTGTTGTAGCTGTTTAGGTCTTGCTAACTGTTTGTCTATAAAGGATGTAAATGTTTAGCCTCTTCTGCTCATTGCCTGTAATCAGCAGCCAGTAATCAGCAGCCAGCAGCAGATGAATCTGATGGAGAAGCAGTAGAAAGAAGATAAACAGCTGATAAACAGCTGATGGGAGGCTGGACTCTGATTACTCAACATTTACTGAAAGTGGTGCCAAAAAACGTATGATGTCCTTCTTTATTTATACTGTAGCATCTACAGTGCTGGCAGTTATTAGGGCCCGAGCACTGACAGTGGGAAGGCCCTATTGTATCCGTAGGAATTTTCTTTCTTTCTTTCTTTCTTTCTTTCTTTCTTTCTTTCTTTCTTTCTTTCTTTCTTTCTTTCTTTCTTTCTTTCTTTCTTTCTTATTTTTCCAATGAAATGAAGGCCTGTTTGCCCCCCTAAACGTGCCCCAAAAGACACCAAATTTTGCACGCAAGCCAGGCCTGGCGATAAATGTGATATTTAATGTTTCGCATTAATGGGCGTGGCCTAATGGCTCAACAGCGCCCCCTAGAAAACTTTGTGCCTCAACAAATCATAAATGCACGAAAATCGGTACACATCTGTATCATGTCACAACTTAAAGAAAAGTCTCTTGGCGCCATGGCTGAAACTGAACAGGAAGTCGGCCATTTTGAATTAATCGTGTAATTTTGGCGCAATTTATGCCATTATTTCAGCAGTTAATACGGCCCGAACCGTAACGTGCACCCAGGTGTGTTTTACATCAAAATGTGCGTCTCCATCCTGCGACGACGCGCATTACTTTTCTCAGTCAAAAGCATTACCGTGGCGACGCTGGACGCCAAAAAGGGTGCCCCCCCCCCCTTCATCTGACTGGTCCATATTTCATAGTTCCTACTTTCTGTCATAACTTTTGAATGGTTTCACATAAAGACTCGTGGGTGGTGTCATCGGACTCGGTTTTGAGTCCATGAACAAAATTGGTGCAAATTAGCCCTGCCCCTTCTTCTGATTTGTCGATATTTGATAGTCCCCATTTTCTGCCATAACTTTTGAATGGTTTGATAGAGAGAGTCGTGGGTGGTTTCATCCACTAAATGTCCAGGCCTGAAGAATCTACATGCAAGTCATACAAGCTTCCACTGCAGCACGTCTGAACGTGCACAAGGGTGGAGGACCGTTCATCGCTGCTTGCAGCTTTAATTATGTTGTGCATTTGGAAATCATTACTAAATAAATACATTTCTAAATAACGTTTGTGCTGACTGACAAAAAGAAAAATGTTGACTGGTGCCAGACGGGTTTGCGGTTGTTCAAAGGCACTGTCCTTTACCTTCAGGGTCAGTACATAGTTTGTTGTACAGGCAACGTCGTCCCTGAAAGACTCGGTGCAGAAGGAAACTCTCCGCCTGCTTCACTCACAGATGAGCTGAACCTCCAGAGCGACTGCTGACACTGAGCTCAGCAGATTATGGTTATTAGTCAAGATGCAGGAGAACTCAGAACTCTGCGCTTTTTATGATTACAGGTGTTTGGTATCTGTGTATCTAAGACATCGAACGATGAACCTGCGGAGTTTATTTTGAAGAGTGGATATAGGATATGTTGCTGTAGACAGTGAACTCTTCACATGTGGTTACGTTAAGACAGCAGAGAGAAACAAACGTTAAAGTCATCCTTATGGCAGAGTCAGAACTACTCAACATGTTTCAGAGCAGCTTTCTCTCTTCTCTCAACTTGCTTTTCAGAGGGGGACAAAAGCAAATCTGCTGTGTGACTACAGTCCTCACGACAATGTTCCTCAACACACTGACGGCTCTGTCACTTTATTTCTGCATGTTGATGGTAACGGAGATTGTTATGAAAGCCTCAATGTCTGAGGAGAAAAGATGGACAAAAGATCGATCGATCTATCTATCTATCTATCTATCTATCTATCTATCTATCTATCTATCTATCTATCTATCTATCTATCTATCTATCTATCTATCTATCTATCTATCTATCTATCTATCTATCTATCTATCTATCTATCTATCTATCTATCTATCTATCTATCTATCTATCTATCTATCTATCTATCTACACCCTGAACAGGTTGCTAGTCCATTGCAATAAACATGTTTCAAACAACATGTGTTCTTCCTGCTCGTCTGTTTGCCTGTGGGGGTTAGAGGGTTATGGCAAGAAAAGAAAAATCTGAGTGTTGTTATTTCAATGAGAACAAAGAGCTGAGTAAATATTCCTGATGAGTGGACCTGACAGTTTCCACTTCCTCAGTCCCTCCCACCCCCATTCATCGCAGAATGCATGCAAGTCCAGGGCTTACGTATGGGTGGCTTGGCTTTGGTAGATGAGGACCAGGGGCCTCATTTATAAAGCTTGCGTGCGCACAAAACAGGGCTTGAAAGATGCGCACCTCACCTTCTACGCAAAAAAAAAGAAACTAACGGAAAAATGTGTGTATCTTTACGCCAACCCTGACCCTCGCGCACAAACATTTTGAAGATATGGGGAACTGGCGACGCAGGCGGTGAGGTGGTGAAATGAAGCCAGATTCACTTCATACTTTTAATGTCATCATATATTAGACTTATAGGTCCATGTACACCCAAGCCGGTGTTCTGCCGAGTTGTCCTACCTCTGCCAATCGTCCTACCCGTAGGACTAAATTATATACTTCTCTGCCGAGGTGTCCTACCTCGGAAAAAATACTACTGTACGATCCCCGTTTCTTTTATCTCAGTTTCTTTTTTTTCAAAGGCTTTTTCATGCAAAAATAACAATTTAACAGCAGGAAGTCAGAATGTGCTTCCACATAGATCTGTGTACGACGTTTCGGCAGAAGAAAAAAAACGTCAGATCACGCTTCCACATAGATAAATGTTGATATCTATGTGGAAGCGTGATTTGACGGGTTTTTTTCTTCCACCAAAGCGTTGTACACATAGATCTATGTGGAAGCACATTCTGACTTCCTGCTGTTAAATCGTCTATTTGCATGAAAAAGCCTTTGAAAAAAAAGAAACTGAGATAAAAGAAACGGGGATCGTACGGTAGTATTTTCTGCCGAGGCAGGACACCTCGGCAGAACTCCGGCTCGACACGTCTTATTCATCCTGATGCGCAGCAAAAACAGGCTGCAGGAAGCTGCTGCGCATGCTCAGCAGGCTTATTTATATGCAAATACAGTCGCCAGGTGCTTTGCATTGACCATTCTTAGTAAAAAGTGGGCGTGTAGTGGGGCGGGTTATGAGGCGGATTCACCTGCGCAACCTTCCAGCTGGACTGTGATTTATAAAGAGAACATTGCGTGCAGGTGTGCGTGCACACGGTTTTATAAATCCGGATTTTTTTTTGCGCACGCCATTTTCGGCTTTTGGGCGCACGTGCACTTTTAGTATGAATCCTACACTCTTTTATAAATGAGGCCCCAGGTGAGCAGATTCACTGCCTAAGTAGGAGACAAACGGCAGGATCCTGACAGCCTCATTACTGTTGTTATTCTTGATTACACATCTGGTGATCTCCAACTCAAAGACCAGACAAAATTATGTTTTCTGAAACAAGAATCTGTTTACTTATTCATTGGTTCGTGTTCATCAACAAGTTTGAGACTTGCTGTTAACAAAGGTAAAGAATTAAGGAATATTTTGAAATAAATATTCTTTTTTATTAAAAATTGCTAATAAATCAATAGAATAATATCTGACTTTAAGAGATTTCCCTTTCCATTTCAGTTTTCTCCATCTAAAGAGCAGTAACTGGAAAGTATTCCATTTCAGGTCTCATCAATAGCTCCTTCGGACACCACATGACACCGAGTACAGAGCAACAAGGTAGAGTTTTAATGAACAAGCATTACCATTTAAGCCCTTTCAGATAGGATGCAGTGGGAGTTGCACTATTGAAACCGTTAACGTCTGCATGTTTCACGTCTACACGCTTCACACTGTGTCCAACCCCCCCCCCCCCACAAGCACCATCCTGAGGCACATGCTACAGTATCTGGACACACTGCTAATCCTGCCAGGGAGAAGAAGAAGCATGCCCTGAACGTGCCAAACAGCAGATTCACTCCCAAAGGGCGGTCCGGTGGGCACAAAAGAGTCACAACAAAGTTGTTCTTTTCATTTCAGGGAATTCAAACACCGAGCAAACATCAGCTTTTCCTCTACTTTGCTTTCTCTGCCCAGATGGATGTCTTGGAGAGGCTACATGAATAATCACCACAGCATGCATGAGGAGCCATGTACTTGTTATGAACAGGGGTGTAACAATGCATTGATTTAGATCATACATCAGTTTTATCATGAATGATCCAATAGCATCAAAGTCAAATGAAAATATCAGTCACACATACGGTATTACATGTCATCATCATCCCTGCTTGTTATCAAGTGGCCTTTTGCAGTGGATCTTTGTTAAAAGAATAGGTCGTTTAAATGTCTGAAATGTCCAAAAATGAAAATGTGAAATTATATACAATTTACAATTTAATTTTGTTAATTCTTTTTGTCGGAAAAACCTAAGGATTTCTTGTCCGACAAAAAGAATTAGCAAATTTAAATGATATTTTAGTTATTGTGATTAGATATGAATGGACGTGATTGTTTTCAGATATCTCATATTGATAGCTAGCTGCTGATTTGAACTGAATCAAAATGGTACTGTGCCAGAATTTATGACATCAGCAAACATTGTGTTGTCATCCAGTTAATCGATACAACGTGAGGAAATCTGTTATTTACATCCATACTTGTTACCGTCTGGATGTGTAATTTAAAAAGAAGAGACAAGTGACAGGACAAGTCAACCATCTGAGCTCTCCAAATAGTAGAGTTTGGTGTCTTCTTCTGTGTTGCAAACAGGCTTTTTAACAGGACTTGGGCAGGTTGAACTTTGATCACAACACCTTTTGGGATCAGTGACTACGTTTACATGCAGTCAAAATTCGGGTTATTGCTAATATTCCGGTTACTGAGACATTCGGAATATTCCGTTTACATGGTAATTAATCATTTGGGATATCTCGATCAAACCAGCGACGCGCGGAGAACATCATGACGCAATTCCCGTCATTTCTGCTTCTTCTTCCTGTATCCAAATTCAAAACAAATGCTGCTTCACGCGACTTTTCGCTCACCTTCTTGTAAATCTGGCTATCCCGGTACTTTCTACCGTCTACAAATGCAGAAATGTTCATATCCTTCATTACATTTATGAAGTGATTAGTCTCCTCCTGGTCTTGCGTTTCTCCGTGTTTATAAGAACTTCTGGACTCAAAAGACCAGGATTCCTTGTGAACAGAACATGTGCAGAAAACAAATTAATGTTCCGTTTGATGGGGATATTCCGTTTGGTGTTTACATGACCCAATATTCGGGTTTTAAAAGGAGTAACCCAGGGGTTATTCAAAGGGGTTATTGGTGTTTACATGGCCGTGCAAAACCGGGTTATTACTAATATCCGGGTTTTAAAAGGGTTATTGACTGCATGTAAACGCAGTCATTGACGCCACACACGTGCGTTGCTCAGCAGCACAACAAGCAGGACAGTATGAGCCACTGAAAATAATGAGGGCTTCATCTTATTTCATCTGGAATTACCCTCGAACTCTAAAATAAATGTTGGCGTCTACAGGATGAGACACTTAACAACCAGACAGAGTCCCAGGAATATGATAATGCACAGGCAGGAGAAATGGAAAGAAAGCAGCAGCAGAACATCTGCCAGAAGGCTGTTGGTCCAAAGGGGAGGTCGTGGGACGGCGGGCTGAGGCCGGGGAGGACGGGGCACAGCCTGGGGGACCTCGCAGTAAACCCCCGTCCAGCCCTGGTAACACTGGCAGGTGAACTTGTGCTTCATGTCCAGTATGTCGTGGTTGTTGAGGTGACCGCTGACTTGGAAGCGGGGGCGCCTGGGTGACGGGTTACGTTGGATGTGGAAGAAGCGCGGGTTTAGGTGCAGGTAAGCACCGGAGTCCAGGCGTTTACGGACACACCTGCCGTTCTTCTTGCAGAGTGCTTTGCTGCACAGCTTAGCTGCTGATGTAACGTTCATGACGTAATGTCCCAGAGGCCCATCGATGTACTTCTTCACAGTCAAGCAGTTTCTCTGGAGGAGGAACAAAACACAACGCACTGTCAAAGTGAAGCTCATGGTGGTCTTTCTCTACAGATGATGCCTGCTTTACATCTCAGTTGAGCATTTTTCAAACCATATCAACTTCAATACTGGAAACATTTTAGATTTCTGCTCTATTGTTGCCACATTTAAACAACATGTTTAGTCTTTATCTCCTGTATTAAAAAAAGAAGAAAAGCCCAACAATCACCTTTCGTCATTAAATGTGGATATTAAATATTATTTTTCAAGTTTGATAATACATTTCTACGGTGGCCGAGACCCGCCATTGCTGAAAATAAAAGTAACGCTGCAAACAGAAACAAACGCTGCTGCAAATTAAATAAACGCTTAGCAAATAAAATAAATGCTGCAAACAAAAAGAAATGCCGCTGCAAATAAAATAAATGCTGAAAATATAAAGAAACCCCGCTGAAAATAAAAAAACGACGCAAATAAAAAAGCCACAACGGAAGTGAATTACCGGGGACTATTTTTGCTGATGCACCGGTGTTTTTTACGTGAGAGGAGAAGAGGAAGACAAAAAAAATTACACGTAGCGATGTTGAACACTAACCTTTTCACTTATTTTCTCATTCGTTGTTCTTCTTATTCCTCGCTCTTATTTCTTTTTCACTTACATCCTCTTCGTCTTCTTCTCCTCTCCGGTAAAAAACACCGGTGCATCTGCAAAAATAGTCCCCGGTAATTCACTTGCGTTGTGGCTTTTTTATTTGCGTCGTTTTTTTTTTTTTTTTATTTGCAGCAGCGTTTATTTTATTTGCAGTGGGGTTTCTTTATATTTGCAGCGTTTCTTTTATTTGCAGCAGCATTTGTTTCTGTTTGCAGCGTTACTTTTATTTTCAGCAATGGCGGGTCTCGGCCACCGTACATTGCCCCTCATATAAAACCAGACACTTTTATTTTGTTTAGCACCAACAGCCTCATACCCTCACAGCAAATCCTGTATTCTCCCTACATATTATGAATAACTAATGCTTTTCCGATGATTGCCGTTAGAATTTACACAGAATAAGCTCAGAAAGGGGTGCTAAAATCAAGTGCAACCAGTCACCAGCCTATATCATGTTTGGTCATGTTTTCATTCAGCTTTTAAAAGTCACCTGTGATCGAGCGTATTCTGATGATCCCCAAAGGACGACACCCGACGATCCCAAGGCGGCACTCTCACCAATAGTGTGAACCAAGTCACTCTTAAACAAAAAGGAAACATTAGTTAGACATTAGAAACATTAGACATTAGTCACTGGAGCCATCCCATAATGTTTATTTTTATTTTGTTATTTACGATACATGTTGTAATTAGGGCCCGAGCACTTACAGTGCGAAGGCCCTATTGTATCTGTAGGACCTAGCCATTTCCTTGACAACCATGTCTGCCTCACTCAGCTGCACCCCCCTCACTGTGTATTTCTTTGTATAATTTATATAATCTTTTGTATTTTTTTTGTATAATTGCCCTGTAAAATTGTAAATAGGTTATGTTTATTTTTATTCAGAACTGTCCCTTTTTCTTTTCTTTTCTATCTCTACCTCAAACTGCTGCACCTTAAATGTTTATACTGTTTATTCTGTATCATAGAAATACCACATTTGTTTTATTGTTCGAACCTGGCCAATAAAGATGATTCTGATTCTGAGTTGTTTTCGTTCTCGTTGTTTTTATTTTTCCAACGTTTAGGGGGGCACGTTTAGGGGCCTTTTTTCCCCCTAAACGTGCCCCAAAAGTCACCAAATTTTGCACACAAGCCAGGCCTGGCGAAAAATGTGATATTTCATGGTTTGCATTAATGGGCGTGGCAAAATGGCTCAACAGCGCCCCCTAGAAAACTTTGTGCCTCAAGCCCCACAATAGGGTTTGACGTACATGCACCAAAATCAGTACACATCTGTATCATGTCGCAACTTAAAGAAAAGTCTCTTGGCGCCATGGCCGAAACCAAACAGGAAGTCGGCCATTTTGAATTAATCGGGTAATTTTGCCGCAATTTATGCCACTTCTTCGGCCGTTAATACGGCCTGAACCATAACGTGCACCCAGGTGTGTTATACATCAAAATGTGTGTCTCCATGCTGCGACGATGCACATTACTTTTCTCAGTCAAAAGCGTTACCGTGGCAACGTTAGACGCCAAAAAGCGCGCCCCCCCTTCATCTGATTGGTCCATATTTGATAGTTCCTACTTTCTGCCAAAACTTTCGAATGGTTTGACATAAAGAGTCATGGTGGTGTCATCGGACTTGGTTTTGAGTCCTTGACCTTTAATTGGTGAAAATTGCACGCGCGAGGTCCCGTTCATCGCTGCTTGCAGCTTTAATTCATATTGCTAACATGTCATTAAACAACAATAAAAAACTCTTAACAGACAGGCATGAAACAAGGGTATGTGTATGACAAGTAAGGAAAGATGCCTCAGCTGGGGATCACACAGGGATGCTGCGATATATACGTTACGTACAGGTGTCCGGACAGCACCACCATACTGGTTATTAAATATGGACATGGGGACTAGAGACTTGTGATCGATTATAGAAGTAAAAACATACCTCTGAAAGCACAACAAAGGTGTAGGCGTAGAAGGGTCTGGAGTAGACAAAGACAGGCAATGTGAAGTCCATTCGGGCAATGGATGCTATCCGCATGGCTTCTTTAACCCGGTAGTGAACAAACTTGACTGTGTTTTGAGAAGACTTTAGCTCGTAGTCCAGGTAGATGGAAGGGTAAAGTGCTGTGCTCTCCTTCCAAAGCCACATCAGATGGTCATTGCGGACATGTTCCACATTGGGGCATTCGCCTGTGTAGCGTTGTGGGTGCTGCTTGTAGCCGTAGTTGTAGCAGTCAGGAAACAAGTAAAACCCCCACAGCCCATCGGGCCTGCGAGCTTCAGCCAGAGCCAAGGTCAGATTCATGAAAGCTAGTCCAGCGCTCTCAAAACTTTCCTTCGCTTCTTTTTCCACTTTGCTCTCTGGCCAGTTTGGGTGATTTTTTCTTATCTTTTCCTTGGACTTTTTGCGGTAGATGTCTTTGGATCCCCAGTTTCGTACCCACTGAGGCCTCCAGTTCTCCCAGTCTATGACGCCTAAACCCCGAAAATCCTTGTGTGGAATCAGTTTGTCGATGTCTGCCCGGGCTTTGCTCAGATGTTTGGAGATGCTCTGGTTCTGCGGCAGGCCACCGTTGACAGCAGCCCCAGCGTTGCTGTAGTGAGGGTAGTAGCCCAGATGGCTGTGGTAGAATATAGTCACATTTGGTCCACTTAAGGTTTCGTTGAGATTTGCTACAATGTCAAACACACTGAGGTCGAGGTCCACTTTGAATCGAAGGCGACATGACTCTGTTGGAGCATTCCAGACGACAACAAAGGGCCGATGAGGGATTAAAGGAGCATGGGCTGGCTTCATCTGGTCACCCCTTACTTGGAGCTTTAGTCTGGTGCCAGCCCACAAGACCAACTGTAGGAGATAAAGCCCGGTTAGCACCATGGTCGGCGTTCCTCATGGAGCAATTAGTGGTCCTGCACAAGGAGGGAAGAAATGTTACATGTTTGGACAGAAAGATATTAGTAGGTTCAATGAACAAGGATAATCAAGCAAGCCTTTGAGAGGACATAAGCGATGGGCACTGAAGTGAGTGCTCCAAATACCACAACAGGACACAAAGCTCTTCTGTTCTCAGAGGCAGGACTGTTATGAAGATGATATAGGGTGGAGAACGTGGACAGGAACAGCTCTACCTTCTTTCAGATTTGTTTTTGATTTTATTTTAAAATCTAATTTTAAACATTTATTTGCCCGAACAACTTTAAAGCAGATGAGCGTTTCAATTGTTGGAATTAAGTTATGGAATTCATTACATAATGATTTAAAGGGCTGTATAAACATATTTCAGTTGAAAAAGAAATTTAAAGAGAAAGAAATAGCAATGTATGGATGAAATAGTAAAAATGTATAATATATGCGTATGGAGACAGACAATCTATCTTTGATTTTTTTGTTTTTCTTTCCTTGTGATATTAACTAAGTAATTGTGCAGACCATCTGTTATTATTCTTCAATTTTGTGTTGAGGGAGGGGCAGGTAGAATAAGATTTTCTTCTTCCTGCTCCTTTCTGGTTATGGAATATGCTTTTGATTGTGTTGTCATTTTACTTGTTTGTTTCTTTTGTTTGCATATTTCCATGATCGGAATAAATAAAAATGAAATGAAATGAAATGAAATTTTTTATTGTACATCACCCTTAACTCAAATATGGTTTCAAAAAGCCATACAGAGAATTAATAAACCCGGACTTCATCCACTACAACATGGAACAGTCCACTGCAGGTCTCTGTCATGAATGAAAAACTCCTTAATTTGGTTTCACAGGAAATTCTGCAACTTTTAGCTGTTTTGGAAATATTAAGAAGTTGAATATGTGGACCTATTCTAATATAAAGAGCTTTTAGCAACAGAGAAAATAACCATGGCCTCATGGGAAAACACGACGAAAGCCTGACTTCAGTCTTGTATGTTGTATAGCGCCATGTCGTAACAAAAGTCATATCAAGCTTACTTACCACAGTTTATAAAAAGCAGAGCAGCTGTTCAATCGAACAGAGGGTGAAGAATCCTCACTTCACTTTAATCCTAATCCTGACACGTACAGCTGGTGGGTGACAGTAAAGTTTAAAAAGTCAAGTTTCACAAGAAAATGTTTCATCTCTACATTTGCTGACATGTTCAAGGTAGCGGTGTCACAGTAAAGGTACAGAAATGATGTGGCGGTGGCGCATTACAAGTGACAGCAAGCTCCTTAACGGGAGCTCGACAGATATGACGGGGCCGGAAGAAGTCAGACTTTCTTCATAAATATATTCTTGCTTCTCATTTCCCTGCCAACATTTGCTTACCTGTGAGCATCATGAGAAGATCTGTCATGGTAAACGAGTGGTGTCAATAGTTTAAAAGTAAAAACAAAAAAAATTATTGTTTTATTAATCATTTATGACATCAGTTTCTAAATTATGTGCCTGGAATCATGTGGAATTCTGTTGATGAAACGAAACTATAAATTCTACTCAACAAAGACAGAAACAAAGAAATAACTGAGATCCAGGACCAGTCATGGCCATGGTCAATTCAGTTTTAGGCTCAATATTCAACAGATCCGCAGTAAATGACCCCCTGAATGAAACTAACCAGTCATCACTGCTTTCTCTGTCTTTTGCACGCATTGTTGCATTGACTCCATGAAACAAAATACTCTCTTAATGAACTTTCCAGAGGCAAGTACTGCTGCATTTTAAAACAGGCCGGGTCTAAATCCACAAATAGACATGATTTTGTTGAGACATCTTCAAAATGTGGGTTATGAGATTGATTAACAAATTAAATCTGAAGGCAAGGATACATAAAGGGTCTGTGTTCACAGAGTAAGTGAGCATAGAAACAGACTCAGGGTATTATAAATGACCTCAGTTTCTGAAAAGGGCTTGACTTAAATCTCTTCTTCAGGTTTAAATGATCTCCGTTGATAAAAAAGAAAACCCTGAGTTTTCCTCATTTCAGGTTTAAATAAAACCTGTTTTCTGAAAGATCTACCTGGTTGAAACAGATACTAAGTCTACTCTGTTACTGACTGCTGACTGGGATGTTCACATAACCAAAGCTAGTTTAGGATTATTAACTGCTGAGATGTCGTTATGCCAAAGCTTTATGGCTTCCTGTAAAATACATACTCAAGATGTTTGATTCAGACTCTGTCAACCAACTAATGTGGCTCCAGTTGATAATGAAAAACAATTTTGAAAATTACTTTAACATTACTTTACTTATACATTTTAAGAAAACAATTGTGAAAGAAAAACAAGCCAAATCAAAACAAAGAGTAGTTCAAAACTGACTATTCTGGATAGTTATAAGAACAGCTTAGTAGATGATTTTATCAATATTGGAATAGCCTGTTCAAAGTAAGAGGAAACAAAGAAATGTTTCATGGGATTCAGTGAAAGACTTCAGCACAGTACACATACACCTTAAAATAATGCATTTTAATTTCAAAATTTATTGTTTTATTCATTTTTGATTATATGTGATACGTGTATGTTATATATGTGAAATATAATAAAGAATGTGCTTGAATCCAAGCACAGCCCTCTTTGGACACAAGGTCTTCACCAGCGTAGATATGATGCTGTACCTCAGTAACATTATCTCCCAGCTGTCAGATTTGCACCCCGAACTGCACCCCCAACAGTAGAGGATGCAAGTCTGTTAGTGCCAGTGTAAACACATGGGTTATAGTTTATACGGCCATGGAGTATTTGTAAGCTTGAAACATGGACGGGGGCTCCTATGAGCTGCAGACTTCCACATTTGAGTCAATAGATGGTCTCTTTTCCCATATTTCAGAGCCCTGGGCAAAATCACTCCTTTTGTTGCATGCTTGAAGGCTGTCAATGTACCGCAACTTCACCTGGTAAGCAGTGAAACCCTGCATGCCACTGCTCTCATGCCGCTGCTCTATGTTGTCAGGTTGCTCAATCATTCAGAGCATCGCACATGGTTGAGACAGACGGCTACCTCGGCACGTTTACACTCCACAAACGTGTTGCCTTCTTACATTTCTTAAAACGTGTCTTTTCTTCATGGAGTCCAAGTAGTTGAAAGAGGTTAAATTTGAAGTAAAAGTGAAAGATTCAAGCCACTAATAATCATCTCATCTCTGTTATGACCAGAGGTGGGTAGAGTAGCCAAAAATTGTACTCAAGTAAAAGAACTGTTACTTCAGAATAATATGACTCAAGTAGAAGTAAAAAGTAGTCATACAAATAATTACTTGAGTAAAAGTAAAAAAGTAACTACTATAAGGACTAATTGATCAATATCTAATCCAGCCCTGCCTGCAGGGCAGGTTAGAGCATGATCAGTCCTTGCCATATAACAAGTGAGGTGGGACTAGGTTCCTTGGTGTAACAGCCAACCTTGTAAAGACACCTTCCATCACTTCCTCGCCCATTAAAAGCATTATTGGTCATTTTATTTTTGCACAATTTCAGTTCGGTGACACTTTCACATTATGGAAAACGTAGGCAAGTTACAATCCTAGAGTGTAAAATTACTGGACAAAAGCAGCATGATGTCATCTACAGGTTATCTGAAGAGTGCACCAGGGTCACTACCCAAACAAGGACTTGCAAAGTAACATCATGTAGATGTAGGAATGGAACATTTCCAGAGTTCAGGAAGTGAAGGGTTTTGCCAATTTTGTGGTTTTTATCATTAAACATATTTCCACCGTAGATCAAGGCGGTTTTTCTTTGATTGTTGGGTGAGACTATGATGGATAAGGAGTCAGTTTTAGAAAAAGTCTAAAATCAACATGTAGAGTTACATATGTTTAGAGAGCAAGGGGAGGCTTTGGAAAAAGTCTACATATTTTTTGTGAAGTTTCACAATGAAGTTGTTTTTTTTCTAAATGAAACCAGAACAAACTGTAAAATCTGCAGCTTCAAAGCCTGCAGAGCCGTTCTGTTTAAACCCATGTGCACATACAGTATGTCAACAGTTCAGACTTTTATTTTCTTCAGTCAGTCATGTGAAACACTTCACGCCAGCTTTTAATGTGGGAGCCCCCATCACCACCCCCTCATCTAATTCCACTTGGCACCCCTTCTTATGCTAGAAATCCATATCTCAGCTTTTCCAAAGCTGGGAGGAAAACATTGGGACCTGGCCCTTAGGAAATGTAGCCACTGAGGCTGCCTCCAAGGACGCCATGGAAAATCTTCATCATTTTCTGTGCAGGACTGTTGCCAGAGCAGAGGAGAAGGAAACCTTTGCTGGGGCTTCTGCAATCATTTAGGTTTTTCAGTTGTGTTGAGGGTTGCAGTAAATTGTTATGTGGATCAGCAAAGAAAGGTGGTAAGATGGTGGTTGAAGGATGAGGGTTTAACATAACCAATAAAGTAATGAAATGTTTACTTCAAAACATCCAACAACTGATCAGTATGTTCTTTCGTTTCTGACTTAGCCTCTGAAAACATTTCTTCAGGTTGCCTTTCTCACAATTCTCACAAAACCACCCAGCTGGATTGTTTTCCGGGGATGCTGAGCCAAGACAAACGGACTGCGGTGGAATAGCTCATGCTGTCCTCCAAACCACTGAAGGCAAAGAGCCCTCGAAACCATCAAGACTCCAAACCTCAAGACAGACCCCCCAAACACAAAGTCACAGGAAACTCAGTTTCGTGTTTTGTCACAGCACAGGGCAAAGCAGCTGACTCAACTGGATCCAGATGGTCATGAGGTAAGCTGTCGGTTAGAGCAAATCCTCCGGATGTTAAGACAGTGTCTTTATGAAAGACAAGTTGCCAGTCAGTCTCACAGTTTGAGTCTGACTTTTTCAGTGAGGAAAGACGCATCCAGAGGCTTTACTGCAGGAAAAAGGACCAGTAAAGATTTAGCCACTTTGTAATGTTGCCATGACTACATTTCTCACATCTTTTTTTGGGCTCTAGTGGCCCTTTTATTGAAAGTGTACAGACAGGAAGGGGATAGAGAGAGAATAGGGATGACATGCAGCAAAGGTGCGCAGGCCGGGATTCAAACCTGCGACCGCTGCAGGAGGACTGTAGTCTCAGTATGCCGCTGCTTAACCCACTACGCCACAGAGCGGCTCAACATTTCTCACATCTACATAAAACTGACGATACCATATGCTGAAGTATTTCAGCTGCTGTTTTGCCCCCTTCTTCCTACAGACCTGTCTTAAAGGGGACCTATTATGGCATTTAATGTCTTATTTTAAACAGGCCTTGAATGTCTTAAAAACAAGCTTTTGATTGTTTTTTCTAGATAAATTAGAAATTCAGCCTCTGAGCCATGTCTTTATCTTTACCGTTTCTAACCTCATTATCTATGCGGGATTCTGAGTGGGCGGGGCTATGATAATGAGGCTCTGTGCTGATTGGCTGCCTGAATGACGCGATACACCGCTACGAAAAAATGGCGGAAGCTCCGGCTGGCGGAGTTAAGGCTGAATTACGGTTCTGCGTTAAATCGACGCAGACCCTACGCCGTAGACTCTGCGTTGGTGCAACGCGGAACCATAAATCAGCCTTTACACCGTGTCATGCATGCGGTGCGAGTGAGCGTCAGCGACAAAATCAATTCCATTGCTTTATTTTCTATTGAACTGCCCTAACTGGCCGCAGTGACACAGCCATTTTGAGCTGAACATTTGTCGGACGCCCTGCTTCTATTTTCTTCCTGTCGCTCATGTTGAAAGCCGGTTGAAAGTGCTGTAGGAAACAGTCATGGATGAGGAACGGCTGATCCAGTTAGTTGAAATGAGAAGTTATCTCTATGATTCCTCCTCATTTCACTACAAAAACCTCAATAAAGTGGCAGCTGCTGGAGGGAGATGGACAGAGAGCGTCCGATGTCACGCAGTGCTACGATAGTCGGACGCTTGCATGCAGTTACACGGTTTTATAGTTGTGGTTTCACGCAGCGGAGGCCAAACCTCTGCTCATGTCGTGACGTCACGACATGAGCAGAATCTGAACGACTTGTAGAAGTCACATCACACTGGATGGCTCTTGGCTGTACAGACACTGCAGAATTTGGTTGCTTTCCTCCTTCTCTGAGTTGGCAGGCTGAGGGGAGACCACTTTATATACCGTATGTTAAAGCAAGAAAAAACATGTTTTTCATAATAGGTCCCCTTTAAGGCGTACAACATCATAGGGGTCATCATACACTTCGTGCCTTTGTTACGTGAGAGTGGTTTTGCTTCGTCTCGTTGTAAGACTGCATTGATGCTTGGGATGTCATCTTGAAGCCAGTACATGTTACTTTAAAATTCCTGGATACTTTTCTCCCTGAATGTTTCTGTCACAGAAGTGGAAATTAGTTTTGGCAAGAGTATTGGCACAACCTCACGCCATCCCAGGGCCTGGTTGTTGGACTTGCTGCTGATGCAGTCTGGATGGTCCTTTTCAGCTTTGTTCTGGAGCAGAGGCCACGTGGTTCTTTGAAAAAAATACCTGAAGTACTGACTTATCTGACCACAATACAATGCAAATAAATATGGTATATTTCTTTCTCAAATAATTTAGTAAATAAATGCCAGTGTCCGTCAGGATTTGACATTTTCCTGTTTTATTTTGAAAGCCCATGTCTTTGTGTTTCAGTTCTGTCTTGACCTTCCTGTTTCCCATCTGCCCTGATCGTCTGCACCTGTGTCTCGTTAACCTTTGTGTATATCTAGTCTTGTCTTTCCCCTGCTCCTGGCTGGTCCGTACTGTTTGCTCCCCCTTCCATGTTCTCCTCGTCAGGTTTTCTAAGTTTTCTTATTCATATTCTGTTTTTTTATCCTGCTCAGCAGTGATTTTGGTTAGGTTTTTGTGAATAAATCTCAGTTTTTTGGAACTCCTGCTCTCCTGCATCTGGGTCCTCACTAAAACCTTCCTGACAGAACGGACCAGCCAGAATGGACCCAGTAGGAGAGTGGATAACCCTATGGGAGTATTTCTGCCGGGAGGCAGAGAAGACCATGCAGCGGTTCAGGAAGGAGGAGTCCCCCTTCTGGGGAACGCGCCTGGCTTTCGGTGGGCCCAAGAGCATTCAGGCTCAGGGCAGATGGAAGACACGACGATGGTGGCGGTGGCAACCCCCTCCTGTTCTTGCTCCGGCGGTGGTCCCGGGCGCATCGGTTCCTGCTCCGGCAGCGGTCCCGGGCGCATCGGCCCCTGTTCCTGAGGTGGTTCCGGACACACCTCTCCATGTTTCCCTGCTGAGACCTATGGGCTCGGGCGAGCTCTTTTGTATCTTCTTTAATATTGCCTGGACAACTACAATTACACCTGGTTTAAAGCTAGTCAAAAGACGCACCACTGCTGCTGACACAGCTGGTAGCTTTATTGCTAAATAAACCAACGCTGCTAGATTATTTGGGCCATACTCTGACTCTAAACTACTGTCTCCATTGTCTTCTTGTGACAGCTTGATGAATGACTTTAGTCATTTAGTGACACAAATTATGGATGACATAGCGCCTATTAAAACCAAATTAATTTCTGGCAAGACAAAAGCACCACGGAGGAATGTGAAAACAGTGAGGGGCCCTTAGAAGGAACTGCCGCAAATCCGAACGCAAGTGGCGGCGGCGCAAGACCAAACTGCAGACAGACTATAAGATCTATAAGGATACGCTGAGCACTTATAACAAAGAAATAAAACAATCTGGACAGCAGTACTTCTCTCAAATCATCACTGACAATTCACATAACTCTAAGTTTCTCTTTAGCACAATTGACAAACTCATTAATCCTCCAAGACCAAAACCCACTGAGTTCCACTCCTCTGATAAATGTAATGAATTTGCATTATACTTCAAATCTAAAATCCTGAACATTAGGAATAATATTGCGGCTTCCTCTGCTGGTGGACATGACCCCTCTCCCTCCGCTCAGCACCGTAGTGCCAGCACTCCAACTTCCAAAATCCAGCGCAGCTCACAGACAAAAAAACTTTTGTAAATCAGGTTATATTTGTGTGTGCATCAAAAATACATTTGTATATCTTGTCCTACGCACGTGTGAATTGTTCTGTGCATGTGTGAAACGGTGTGTGTATTTGCAAATCTGTCTGTGCATTTGTAAAACTTGTCCTGTGCATTTGTGTATTATGAGACTGTTCTAGCTCCATAGTTTACCAGAAATTACACAGGTATCTGTCATATAATAGCCTGTTTGATGCCTACCAGTCTGGTTTTAGAAAAAATCACAGTACAGAAACTGCCCTGGTCAGAGTTATCAATAATCTGAAAATTAACACAGACAACCACAAAGTCTCTATTCTGTTACTGCTTGACCTTAGTGCAGCTTTTGATACTGTGGACAATGTCATTCTACTTCAGCGCCTTGAACAGTGTTTGGGCCTCAGAGGCTCAGTTCTTAACTGGTTTTCATCATATCTAAGTGGTAGATCTTTCTCTGTTTCGGTCGGCAGCTATGAATCTGATAAGGTCAGCATTCAATATGGAGTCCCACAAGGGTCAATTCTAGGTCCTCTACTTTTCAATTTGTATAGGTTAACTTACCACTTGGGTCCATCATTCGGCATCATAATATTCAATATAATTCTTATGCTGATGACACACAATTATATGTATCTGTTACTGCCGATCATTTGAGCCCAAATGACCTCATTCAACGCATTACAGATATCAAGTATTGGATGGCAACAAACTTTTTACAGCTGAATGAAGAACAAACAGAGATTCTTTTAGTTGTTCCAACTGCTCTAAGGCAACATATTGTCCCTTTATTAACTCCTCTATCAGTTAAACCTTGTGAGCTTGTCAAAAACGTGGGTGTTATTTTAGATGCTGATCTTAACTTCCAGAAACACATAGCTAATGTCTCCAGGAACTGCCTTCTATCACCTCAAAAATATATCTAAAGTAAGATGCTTTCTGTCACAATCAGACTCTGAAAAGCTGGTTCATGCTTTTATCTCCAGTAGATTAGATTATTGCAATGCACTTTTTGCAGGACTGACAAAGCAAGTGTTACATAAACTCCAGCTTATTCAAAATGCTCCAGCCAGAATTCTAACCAAAACCAGGAGGTATGAACACATCACTCCTGTTTTATCCTCTCTTCACTGGCCCCCTGTTAAACAAAGAGTAGATTTTAAAGTACTTCTAAAGTACTTTAAATCTATGAATGGCTTAGCTCCCTCCTAATGGTTGACATGCTGAATACATAACGGACAGGTCCCTTAAATCAGTGTCTCCCAACCTGGGGTCCGGGCCCCCCCTGGGGGGGCGCCAGAGATCTCTGGGGGGGCGCGAAACTTTGTCTGCTTTGAAATTATGCAGTTGTAAAAATTACATTTGCGAATGAGTCATTCATAAGACATTGTTAGGAAAAATTTATGAATGTCTTGAATAGCTTTTGTGTTTTTTATACACTGGTGACAAACACAGGAAATGATTTCATTCCTTATTATTATTATTATATCATTACTCAACATTAGGTCTCACATTAAAAGAGACATTTTTCAGAAATATTTGTATTTCCTTTTATGTCCTTTTGTGCGTATTTTATACATTTATACAAGTCATATGTATACAGAGTAAACCAAAGAGAAATGTATCAAAAAAAACATAATTAATGTTCATTTTTTCAATTAAAGACTATTTTGGTGCTAGTACGTACGGGTCGGGGGGCCTTAGACACAAGTAGGGGGGGAAACAAGGAAAAAAGGTTGGGAACCACTGCCTTAGATCATCAAATAAGAGTCTTCTCATCATACCTAGAATCCACACTAGATCTGCTCATGGTGCTTTCAGTCACCACGGTCCCACTCTCTGGAATTCCTCTCTGCAGGAACTAAGGTCTGCTCCAACAGTGCCCTCTTTCAAAAGCAGACTAAAAACTCACCTTTTTGCACAGGCGTTTGAGTAAACTCTACATGATTGATTGAGTGATAGCATTTTTTTTATATATGTTATAATTCTCTTGACATCCTTTTGTCTGTTACTGTTATTGTAAACCTGTAATTTTGTTTGTTTGTTTGTGTATGTGAGCACTCTGAGTCGATGCTCCTCGCGTGAAATGTGCTTTATAAATACATTTGCCTTGCCATACCACACTCAAGCTCCACGTCACGGCCGCTGCCATAGCCCAGGCCTAGGTTCCGAGGGCGGCCTCCCGAACTGTCTCGCTGGTCTGCCCAGTCCCGAACGGCCCCTGAACTTTGACTATGTGTTGGCCTGGGCCTGTTTTTGGTTAAGTTTTTGTGAATAAATCTCAGTTTTTTGGAACTCCTGCCTCCTGCTCTCCTGCATCTGGGTCCTCACTTAAACCTTCCTGACAGCGTCATTCTCAAGTGTTTCCTGTAACCACCCACAAAGTTCAGTGAAGAAAGCAAGGGATGTTGCTTTCACACATGAGACATCAGTTGAAGACCTCAATACAACGTTTTTCTTAATTTTGTTTTGTCTGTTTGTCAGGATCGCTTTTGTTAGAACATTAATAAGTCCCGTTTCCACTGAGCGGTTCTTACAGTTTAAAATGGTCCAGTCAGTTCAGGTAAGCGTTTCCACTGCAAGTCAGACCACCACGGTGCATGCGGGTTGTAGACTAAATGCCTAGCGAGGTGTCACGCCAAAAAAAATGAAGCTACCATAGAGACGCTACCAACAGCAAGAATGGAGAACATCCACCAGCTCCTTTTTGTTATGCTTGGCTTTTGGTACTATGTATGTACAATCTATGCCACGTATGCCATTAGCTCTGCCCTTACCGTACCAGGCCATTTTTTTATGGACCTACAAACAATGGCGGTCCAAAAATGGTACGGTATGGTTCAGTTTAATGGGACCATTCTATAATGGAAACACAGAAAATACTGTCCCGGACCGTACCAGACCGTACCGAACCACTCAGTGGAAACAGGGCTGTAGATAACAGCTTTTTGAACATGTTTGTATATGCATTACTTGCTAAATTTTACCCTTGAAGTTTTGCAGAACTGATCATGTATTCACACAGCTCATAATGAGGCTCAGAACAGAAACAGAAAGTACGGTGTAAAGAAACCGTACTGCCTCATAAATTTATACAGCAGAGCAAAAATGTGCTTGCATTTGTAAGTGAGACTGCTTGTGGGGGCTTTAAGCCGCGGACACTCTCAGTTAGTGTATTTACCACCAAAATGCTTGTAGGTGTTTTATGTGTTGTGAAGTTACAGGCGTTTCTAAAGGACAAATCCACTTTTTCAGTATAACTGAGCCGATTTATGTCGTATCAAATCAGCTGTTCGAATATTTTTTTCGGGCTTGAAGACGTCTGGGAATGAACATCACATAGTGGAAATGTATGTTGTGGTCAGATGAATCAGCTTTCCACATGTTTTGATGAACTGGATGATGTGTGCTCTGTACAAGACCAAAAGCATCATACAGACTAGACAGCCTCGAATCCAAAAGCCAGGCTCTGTGAGGGTATGGGGTTGTATCAGGGACCTTGGGGAAGGTTGTTTCCCACTTTTTTAAAAGCAGAATTGATGCACAGCAGTACACTGACATTTTAGAGCAACATGTGCTGCATTCAGGGTGTATTTTTCTTACACTGCTTGAAAATGGAGCTTGCAGTCAGACATACATTGAAAAGGGAAGAGTTAGTGTGGAAGACAGACGCAGAGCAGCCTCCAAATGTGGTCTCAAAGAGGAAACGGAAGTGGTCTTCATGAGATTTACAGAAGGTACACACCAGATCAATGAAGAGCTGATGAAGACATTTAGATCACCCGGTGTAGATATCAGCTGGACTTCACCAAATGGCCAGGCTAAAGACTGCTTCTTATGATAATACTAGCATACAAGTACAAGTCCTGTATTAAGCTACATCTCTCCTGTGATGGAGGGTTCTTGCAGCAGACCTCTGCAGCCTGCACACAGATGTGGCAGTATGTTTTACACCAGATGCATCCATGGAGAGAACAAGGAAATCCACACAGCTGGGAAATGAACTGGTGACCTTCCTGCAAGAAAACTACACCAACCACCAGGCAGTCTGAAGTGACAAGTCCACAGAACTAAGCTCTCTTGATAGGTCCCATGATAATTAAACACCTCATCGTTTGTGACTGAGAACCATGGTCTCTGATTTGGAGGTCTTGATTCTTCACACAGGGCTGCTAACTGCTCCAAGAAAAGCTGAGGTTTGTGATTTGATGAAGTCAACAGGTCAACATCATCTGAAAAAAGCAATACTAAAACCACCAGAACCCTCTGCTCCTTGGCTGCACCTAGAAATGATGTTTATAAAAGTTATGAACAGCATTGGTGACAAAGGGCAGTCCTGACTGGAAACAAGTCCCACTAACGACTGCCCGTACAGAAACACTCTCTCTGTTTGTACAGGGACTGGATAGCCTGCCTGTAGAAATGGACCCAGTACCTCATAATAGGGATAATAGGGAACAGGGATACCCCAGGGAATATGGTCAAATGCATTCTCCAAATCCACAAAACACATTTGGACTGGTTGGGAAAACTCCTATGACCTCTCCGTGATCCTAGCTACGGTGTAGATCTGGTCTAATAATAATAACTTGCATTTATATAGCACCTTTCAAGGAACCCAAGGTCACATATTATTCACTCACTCCTCATTCATACTTGGTGATGGTAAACTGCATGTGTAGCCAGTACTCGAGTTGTAAAAACAAATCAGGGGGGATGGTGGATTTTATCATATGGGGACAGATAATTTGTGCTGATTACAAATAATATAATATATTACAAATAATAGCAGTGACCAAAACAGCTGCAGAAATACTGCAGGAATGACATAGCAGCAGTTAAATGCAGCCTTCTGTAAGCTTTAAATATCCACTGGGCTTACATCAAATACATCAAAACACAACAATAAAGAACAGTTTTCTGAACTTATCAATATATATCAATAACTACAATTTTCACCTGTTTCAAGTAGATTTTCATGAAATAAGTAGAAAAATCTGCCAGTGGAACAAGACTTTTTTGCTTGTAATAAGAAGAAAAATATTGTCCGACTGGCAGATTTTCCTACTTATTTCAAGTGAAAATTTACTTGAAACAGGTGAAAATTGTCAAATAAGTGTTTTTTCTGTCTCTATTTTTCTGGTGATGACAGGGGGGATGATTTGGACCGTTTTTATTTCAGGGGGGGATGCCACCCCCCCTCATCTATGGAGCTAGAACAGTCTCATAATTGACAAATGCACAGGACAAGTTTTACAAATGCACAGACCGATTTGCAAATACACACACCGTTTCACACGTGCACAGAACAATTCACACGTGCGTAGGACAAGATATACAAATTTATTTTTGATGCACACACAAATATAACCTGATTTACAAATTTTTTTTTGTCTGTGAGCTGCGCTGGATTTGTGTGTGAGTTTTGAGACTCTCCTGACGTGACTAGATCCACAAATACGTTTTTTTTTAACACGGAATGATCTGCAACCAATCAGATGTCTTCCTTTGTTCCAGCCAATCATAAGAGCGCACCCCACGTGGGGGACGCAGAGCAGTGGATAAAACACGACTTACTCTAAACCAATCAGATTAAAGGGGCGGATACACCTGCTGTTTGAACTGCGTTATCGCTGTTCACTTAGAAAAGTGATTAATATTTCGAGTTGGTGGAGTAAAGATAAATAAACATCAACAGGAGATAAAAGATAAATAAACAGGATGGAGAGGAGATCATTGTTCTGATTTTCTTGTGATCTCGGTAAAGAAAACAGCGCGATCTGAGATGGTTTGTCGGGCCGTTCAACCAGAGCCGTCAGGAGACTGGAGAGCTCTTAGTCCTGCCGATGCAGCAACTGATGATGAGAAACAGCGGAGATATTTCTGTATTTGCTCCATTTGGTTTGACTACGTGTTACATGGGATTGTCCCGCTGATTCAGCTCAGAACCAGACAGACGCAGCAGAGAGCTGACCGTCATCCTTCTACCTGACGAGGACGAGCTGCAGCCAGGTGGAGCAGCAGCGCATGTCAGGAGATTAATTTACCGAAATATCTGGAGTAAAGTCGGTATCAGTCGACTGATAACCGAAGAACCTCTGTATCCAGCTCAGATGTTTGATGATCGGTGGACTAAACCCCGACCAGCATCATCACCGCTGCATCTTCCCATGAGCATGACTCTATCTGCACCGGGAATGTGTTGATCTGCCACCGCTGTTTTGACACATGTTTGTCTATGTGTGGTGGGAATGTCACATCATAAATGTGAGGATAACAGCTGCTTGTTTCTGACCTCCACGTCTGGTCACTGTGGTCAGCTCGTGTCTGACCGGGACCAGCGCCACTAACGGCCAGAGCCAGAACGACCTGCAGCAATATTCACCCCCGTCAACAGGCTCGTTCTCCTGAAAGACACCTGTAGTTCAAATACAGAAAAATCTACGCTGTTTTTCATCATCAGTTGCTGCATCGGCAGGACTAGAGCTCTCCTGACGGCTCTGGTTGAACAGCCCGACAAACCAACTCAGATCGCGCTGTTTTATTTACCGGGATCACAAGAAAATCAGAACAGTGACCTCCTCTCCATCCTGTTTATTTATATTTTATCTCCTGTTGCTGTTTATTTATCTTTACTCCACCAACTCAAAATATGAATCACTTTTCTAAGTGAACAGCGCTAACGCAGTTGAAACAGCAGGTGTATCCGCCCCTTTAATCTGATTGGTTTAGAGTAAGTCGTGTTTTATCCACTGCTCTGCGTCCCCCACGTGGGGTGCGCTCTTATGATTGGCTGAAACAAAGGAAGACATCTGATTGGTTGCAGATCCTTCCGTGTTAAAAAAAACGTATTTGTGGATCTAGTCACGTCAGGAGAGTCTCAAAACTCACACACAAATCCAGTGCAACTCACAGACAAAAAAACATTTGTAAATCAGGTTATATTTGTGTGTGCATCAAAAATACATTTGTATATCTTGTCCTACGCACGTGTGAATTGTTCTGTGCACGTGTGAAACGGTGTGTGTATTTGCAAATCGGTCTGTGCATTTGTCAATTATGAGACTGTTCTAGCTCCATACTCATCCCCCTCAACTCCAGTACTGTATGTAGTCACAGCTGCCCTGGGGCAGACTGACAGAAATGTGGCTGCTAATGGGCGCCAACCGCATCTCCAACCACCACCGAAACATTCATATACATTCACATACCAGCAAGGCCCTGACTGGAGGCAAGAAGGGTAAAGTGTCTTGCCCAAGGACACAACAATAGATGACAGGGGGGGGCAGAGTTTGAACCGCCAATCATTGGAACTATTGGACGACCCGCTCTACCAACTGAGCCACTCCCGCCCTAAACTCTGGTCAGAGTTCCCACGGTGGGAAAGAACTGCATTGTTCCTCCTGAATCTGAGGTGTGACCATCGACCAGACACTGCAAATGAAAAACATCCTCCAGTCCACATTCTTAAAATTCTGGTGCTTGAGCTCAGTGCAGGGCCCTCCCGGGGTTAGCAGAGGGAGAGCAAAGACCAGGATTGATACTTAGGTAGGAGCACTGGGTGATAAAATGGGGAAAATCAAGGGATAAAAAATATTAAAAAAAAAAAAAAAAAAAGGAGAATCACCTGCCCAGTTGGTCTCTAGAGGCACCGCCCCCAATGTCCACTTGATTTTACAGAGACATGTCAGCCAAGACGGCCCTACACCATCTAGAGCCTCGAGGAGTTCAGGTTCCTCCAACACCAGACATTTCCTCTCCCAAGAGTCGGTTTTCCCTGACTCACATGCACGCTCCTGCAGGCTCACCGGATTGTTTAACCATGAAAATATTAAATGCTACATCATGTGTAGCAAACAACGTTTTAATGGTTAAGATGCAAATAGAAAGTGTTAATATTAAACCTTTTTCTTCCTTTCTTTTTCTTTTTTTAAAATAAAGACCCCAGAAGCGGAGTTGGACGGTTGCAGCACATCTAGTAAGAAATTAAATCCGCCATCAGCCCTACTTATGCAACAGATGACATTTTGATTTAAAGCACGTTTGTTTTGTATTTCCTGGAACCAGATGAACTAGTTCATCTAAGGGTTTTATACAAAATATACTGCATGTGTTTAATTTCCAGGTTTTCATGTGGTCTTCATTATGTCTGTGTGTGGTCCTCCGTGCTCTCTTTCAGTTATCGTTGACGCACACATGAGCTTAAATGTCGCTGTTTGACTAGTTTTATGAAGAAAGTATATTTTAATTTGACCAACACTGACTTTTATTCAAAAGCTGGCACAGTTGTCTGAGTTTAGTTGTCCTGTATGTGTGTGGTATTTTGACCAAAGCAAGTTGAAAATTCTTTCAACTTAAAAAAAAAGTAAAAGAAAGTATCACGTCTCTCCTTTAACCATTACTGTTTTGAACAAGCAATTGTTTATAATTGATGTCATTCATGTTAAACACACATTTTCCCTCATTCAGGTGCAGGAACAGTTTTTTCAGAGACGTAAAGTCTCATTAAAATGTCCCCTCATTAGAGTGGTTAAATCAAAGCTGTGGTTTATGAAATATCTTTAAAAAATTGGCATCATTGAAATAAATGTGAAAACCAGCAACGTGAGTCAACAGCCCCTTTTAAAGATGATTATTTTTCCTGATGGTGCTTCACGCTGAAGCACGTGTGAGGTCACCTGGATGATCCCGCCATAGCAGACCAGATCCGCCATCACCAGCGTTGATCTTTAGTTCAGCTGCTGATTTAAGACCTAAAAACATTGCAGTGCTTGCAATAATCACAAAAATGAGCATTACACTATTTGTCCTGAGTAGAGCTTATAATGCTTATTGGGCTTGGTGGTCAGCACTGCTGCCTCCAAGCGAGAAGGTTCCTGGTTCTACTCCCAGCAGGACTCTTCCTGAGGGGAGTTTTCATGCTCTCCCCATGCTCCCATGGATTTTCTCCAGGTTATCCAGCTTTGTCCCATGGTCCAAAAAGGTAGATTTGTGTCTTAATTATTCAATCAAAAAAAAGATTGCTTCAATCAAAAAATATATTTTCAATTAAAAAAAATCACTTCAATCAAAGAAAATGATTTCAATCAAAGAAAAAAAGTGTTTGAACGCAAACAAATATTTGAGACTCAAAAAAATGCATTTGAACACTGTTATTCTTTGATTGGAAATGTTTTCTTTGATAGAAGTCAAGTTTTTTTTTGTTTGAAGCAACTTTTTTTGTTGAAGTAGTGTTTTTTGTGTTTGGGCCATATTATGGGTAGGACATTTGTGTCTATCATTTAATCAAAAAAGAAGTTGCTTCAAAAAGAAAGATTTTCAATGAAAGAAAATCACTTCAATTAAAAAAAAAAACGTTTTTAATCAAAGAAAAAACTGTTTGAACGCAAAAAAATATTTGAGACCCAAAAAATTGCATTTTTGGATTTAAAATTATTTTTTTTCGATTTGAAGTGATTTTTTTTAGTCTCAAATATTTGTTTGCATTCAAACACTTTTTTTCTTTGATTGAAATAATTTTCTTTGATTGAAGTGAATTTTTTTTAATTGAAAATATATTTTTGGATTGAAACAATCTTTTTTTGATTGAATAATTATTATTATTAATATTATTATTATTGATTATTCTAAACTGGTCAAGGACTATGGATTTTATTTTGTTTTATTTGCAACATTTGGCCTTCGATCTGCTGTTTTTCACTTTGCCCAAATCAGTAACATCTTCTCTCAGAGCGATTAAAAACTATGATATACCTTAATGATTAACTATAAGACTTTTTCTTCCTGGTAAAACATACCGGGCTGTAAGTCCCTTTAAGCAAGCCGCCATAGGCCTGGACTGAGGACCTCCCATGATGCACTGGACACTTTCCTCATTCTGCTCTCTCAACTTTCCATATGGTTAATTCCATCACTGGTGGTATCCCTGGACTTGGTGTTTGTTGGGCATCTCAGTCCTCTTGAACCTCTCTCTGGTCGAGGGTATAGCTGCCCTGCATGGTTCTGCTGAGGTTCCCGCCTGCTTTCCTTCAAACATTGTCTTTGCTGAGACAGAGACAGAAGATTGAACTAAGGATTGTGATTGTGAGATCCCATTCAGGAAAACTGTATTTGGTTCAGTTTTTTACCTACTGGGCAGCTAATGAGTGGATTACAATCCCTCAAAACATAAGAGAGTCCATCTCATACAGCTCATTTAAGAAAAATCTAAAGAAATGGCTAATGGACAGCCAAATTTGTCGGCACTAGTCCCTGATTTACCTGTAGTGCATGGTCTATTGTTGTTGGTGTGAAATGTATTGTTTGTTGATATGAATACTGGCCTAGTTTGTACATTCCTGTGTTGCTGAGGGGGAATGAGAGCGTGTCACTGGTAGTGGATCGGATAGAGTGTGTGTTGTATATGTGAGTGTGTGGGAGGGGAGGAGTTACTGTTGCTTTCTAAATATTGTGTATTTGTTTTTACTGTAATTTGTTGCTTTTATTATTACGCCGTGTGTTCCTTCTGGCAAGGGGACTGCCAATGGAAATTTGCCTTTTGGCTACAATTGGGTGCATTTACATTTTTAAAATGTTCATTAATGTACATTGTCCCTCTATAACAAATAAATGCAAATCAAATCAATCAAATCAATCAAGAGAGGATTTCATGCAGTCTGTCGGGTTCCTGAGCTAAGGTCTTTTTTTCTTTTTTTAAAGTGGAAGGAACTGGATTTTGAAAAAAAATTATAATGCAGTGGATTTAAATAATAATTGTATTATTATCAGACTGAACAGGACCGTATTAAGTTGCATTTATTACAGAACCTGTTTTATTTGTAAAGTTCCTCACCTTTGTTGGTAATTTGTGCTCCACAAATTAACTGAACTGAACTAAATCCCTTCTAACTTCCACACCACTTCAGTCCTAAAGTGTGTGTGAAAAATGGATGGACAGATAAACTACTTCTGTATGAATCTATAGCTGTTGTTTCAGTGTTAGACTGTGTTTCAGATATATTCTTCATCATAATAATTTACACTTGGTTATAAGTGCCTAAACTCAACAAGGCTAATCCCATGCCAAAATATTTGATAGTCACACTATCAAACTCAAGAATCTTAGTCTAAACTCTCCAAACACCAAGCTTTAATTATTAAATCTGTTTTTTATATTTTGTTTTTTTATTAACATTGCCCTTTTTCACATTTTAATTGTCAATTGTTTTATTGTCAGTTTAAATGTATTTGTGAATTTAGCAGCTCAATTTTGTATTCATGGATTGTTGGCCTTAAATTATAAAATGGGCTTATGAATACTCTGAATAGACTCACTTGAGAAGAAATATCTCTGGAACAAAAACTGGACTTTGTTGATGTTGACATTGCAACATAGCTGGCTTAATCTAAACTTTACTACTGCAAAAAATGTGTATCCTTTTGTTTTCAAGGAAGCAGAACTGTTAGAAGCTGTTATGTGTGATTAAATGATGAGGCACTACATTTTCAAGAACAAATAATAGCAGTTTTTTGACAAAACTACATACCTTGTCCCCCTCCCTGCTGGTGATTGATTCTTCCAGGTAGATAATTCCCTCTTTTATTGGTGTTTGAATATTCCAGAACTTCAAATAAAGAGTGTTACTTTCTAATATGCCACAGATTTATCTCTCTGCCCCCTGCCTCTAAAGTCCCCTGTGTTTCATCGCCCCGCTATTGTCTGACTGGCCCCTCCTCACCACAAGAGGATTCATTCACTCAACCCTACAGCAAATAAAGCCTCGCAAAGTATGCAGGGACCACATCTTTTTCTACATTTGAATAACAATATCAAAAATAACTAACTAAATAAAAAGTAGTGCATACACTCTAACTTTAATTGATCTGCATTACGAACCCAAGACAGTTCATGTATTCTCTCATCAACTTTATATTATTTGTTAACATAGATTCTTGGTTTTTACATTAGCTGGAGAGTTTTTACCACTTTTAAATATTGCCATTAGGGGTGTCAAATTAGCGCGTTATTTTTTTTATTTGTTTAATCTACTTTTTAATCTCTAACTTCACTTTTTCTGTTTGCGAATTGCCTTTATTTTGAAATCTGTGTTTGTGCGGTGGGCTTCTGGATGAGATGTTGGCTCCTGTTGTAGCTGGACAGGCATGGGGGGGTAGTGGAAAAGAGAAGTGAAAATGGAGAAGCATGTGAAAATTGTCGGTCCAGTGAATGGGGAATTTACATTTTTTTGAAATGCCCCGACGGCACCTTTGATAAAGGTAGAGTGATATGCAGTGGCGGCTTGTCAATAGGGGGCACTAGGGCGCCGCCCCCATTAAAATTACAGGAAAAAATATAGACACAGTACACATAAATTACGTAATAAAAAGTAATTATCACATCTGTGCACTCATAAAATGTGTCTAACTTTTAATTTTTCAAGCCTTCCCATCCCATACTGGGTTTATTCAGAGTTGTTTTTTGTGCAGACCGGAATACATAGGTTTCAATGGCGAGGGGCGCCGGCCAAATGAGTGTGTATTGCATGTTCTTAAACTTTTCTTCCATGTGACTTCATGCTGGTCTCTAATTGGTTACTCAAAGCCTCTCCTCCGTGGCCAATCAGTGTGTTTTCTGTCATTCTTCATCCAATCTGATTGATTCATGAGCTGTCAATCAAAGTCACACCCCTGACAGTGTAGACGCGTGACTGCATCTGTCACTCGCTACAAACGGAGTCACAACGACAAGACAGGAGACAATGGCAGCAGAAAAACTAAATTTGGTTGTTTCATTACAAAATAATAATTTCACGAGGCATTCGCCGGAGGAAAAGAAGCGGATTAAGGAGTTTGGACCAACCAGAACTAAAAATCTAGCAGCAGGCAAGTGACCGTGGACGGAGTTACACCCGGGGCTTTTCCCGCTATGCCAAACCAGCCCCCGGGTCTGGCAGTCAGAAGGCGCGCCGATTTTTTCCAGTGTCCAGCCGCGGTACTGCAACAAAAATCCCATGGGGCCCAGAAAGCTTTTTTTCCCATAGACGCAATAGTAAAAGAGAAGCCCCTAAAACTGTTCACAGGAACCTCCAGCTGTAATCACCGGCAATTACTAATCTTTGTATTCTATATTTTTAAGTCATGGACTTTATATCTGTCAAAAATGTTTTATAACGGCCAGAAAAGTAAAAGAAAAGTCTCTTTCTGGGCGTGACGTCACGGCTGACGTCACAGCCGTGTCCATGCATTCCACGGATGTTTATATTAATATATATTATGTAATTATATTATATTAATACATTAATAATATATGTAATACTATACATGTAATAATATACATTAATTAAGATATTATATTAATACATATTATATTAATACTCGCGTCATTGCCCCGGGGCATGATGGGAGGCCCCAGAGCATCATGGAGGTGACTCAACTGCGCATGCTCTATGGGCCAGTGTATGCGGAAGTAAACCCGGAAGTCAGAGATTTTTTCGGCGTATGCGCTGGCTGAGCAGAATGCATTGAAATGAATGGGCGGCCATTTTTGACGTCCCATCCAGTTTTATAATAGATCCATGTGCCAAACACAGTTGGCTAGCTGGATGTGAAGTTAGCAATGCTATTTATTGCTTTCCCTGCTTGCTTTTTCAAAGTGTTGGCACTGAACGGTATGCCACATAAACACAAAGCACCCGGTCGCGAGCGCACCACAGCTAACGTTAGCAGCAACGATGTTACCACAGCAACGCTCTTCCCCAAACTAGACTAGAGGAGAGCACCGCGCGCATGCGCGCATTCGCCAGCCTGAGAGGCCGATTAAAAAAGCGATTAATTAGATTAATTAATTACAGATCTTAATTAATTAAGCGCTCAATTTTTTTAATCGCTTGACAGTACCATATACTTCCTTACACCATCTGGGCATTTTGGCACTGAGGACACTCACTGTTCAGGTCAGTAGGCAGCTCAGTCTGGTAACTGTACCCTGTTCTCCTTGGTCATGCCTTTTTTTTTCTGCAGAATGGGGTGTTGCCTCGTCTTGATGAAAAAACACCAATATCAATGCAGCAAATGTTTTCCTGCAGGCAGCGTATATTGTTCTGAAATCGCAGCATACTTTCTGCATTAATGCATTGGCAGGTATGATGGATGAACTGCAAGACGGCATGGAAAGAAAACAACGAGCCAGTATGTCAATATCAGGGATGCAGAGGTTCACAGTCACAGGATTACACCAACTGTTGTGAACATCCTGCCTCTGTTGAAGTTTTTGATCCACATTTATCTAAAATTCACGTAGACATGCTGGAGTCCAGAATGCTCCTGCAGCCATGTGTTTCAAGACGATGCTCTCCCTGTCTGCAATCCCTCCATCTGAGCTGCTAGCTCATCCAACTCACCTCCCTGGGATCTCACACAGGCAGAACAGCAAACAACCACTGTGGAAAAGTGTTTCACTGATAATAACAGTAAAGCAAAAAAGTGCAGGATGCTAACCTCAAAGCAGAATTTCTTCCTAATTAATTAAAGGTGGACTGGTCGTCAACGTTAAAACACCAGCCTGAAATGGACGTTTTTGTAGTTAACAAACCAAAGGTCCTCCACCTATTTTTGATCCGTAAAGACTTTTGAACCAAATTATCATTACAAACAGTTTGCATGTTCTCCATGTGTTTGCGTGGGTCCGGGTACTCCGGCTTCCTCCCACAGTCCAAAAACATGCGTAGTAGGTTAAAGGAGCATGAGCCTCCTTTTAAGAAAGACTCTCTAGCGCCACCCTTCACCACGACGGCCGTCGGGGGTACTGCAGCCAACAGTGAAGCCGGCACGGGAGAACGGGGAGAACGCACATGCAGCGTCATGTGACGTCACATCCGCAGGACAGCGCGGGAAATTCGGGACCGAATTGCAGCACATTTTGCAGCACACAGCCTGTTCAAAGCAACGGAGAGATACACTAGAGGGCTCATTCTTTTGGGTTTGGAACGCTTCATCTGACATTATTACTAGAAAACTTAAAACGTATATGGATTTTTTTCATAAATCTTGCCACAATCCGGCCTTAAGCTCCTTTAACTGATGATTATAAATTGCCCGTAAGTGTCAGTGCGAGTATGCCTGGTTGTCTGTGTGTCTATGTGGCCCTGCTATAGACTGGCAATCTGTCCAGGGTGAACCCCTGCCTCTTGCCTTTAATTAGCTGGGATAGGCTCCAGCAGACACCCGTGACCCTGCAAAGGATGAAGCAGGTATAGAAAATTGATGGGTTTCCCAAGGAAGGTTCTGAATAAAGACTGAAGGATTGCCGATTTCTAAAATGTTGAGAAAAGGAGCCTAATTGGTCTCATTATTTGACAACATTAGCAGCGGGAACTACATGTTCAAGTTTTATGAAAGGAGACAAGATAATTCTGTCCTATAATCACATTCAACATGACGACATTCAAAGTGATACTGGTTTATTTTCATCCAGCCGTTCTGACAAAGATGGGGAATGGCAGCAGAGGTGAGAAGCCTGCGACAACATCTTTCATTTTTGGAATTACTAACCTTTTAAATGAATATTCTATATGTTATTTTATAAAATGTTACATATGGTGTGTAGAACAATATGATCAGATACTGGTATCTTTGGTGGTTCTGTAGACCTGATTCCTGGCTCCAGTGACCAGAGAAACTCAAATCCTTCTCTTTCTCAGCTGTGTCCCTCCAGCTGAGAAAACATCTACAGCATTGAAAGTAACCCTGTGCACAGCCTCACCTCAGCCCCAATACTTCAAAAAATGTCCAAAAACATCAGTTTACTGCTGAATACAGAGAAACCTAAGCTGATTTCACACCTCCACACAGCTGTCACGCAGCTCCAGCTCATGATGGAGCAGTGTGCAGTATTTTGCATCGGATAATATCAGCGTACATTCTTTAAGCTCAAAAACTTCCAGAAGAAACAATTGAGCAGGTTTGTCTGCTGTGTGAAGGCAGATCTTTTTACACATCCTTTCCCTGGATCAACACATTCCTGGTTTTGTGGTCTCTTTCTTCTCTCTTTGATAGTTGACATCCTTTCATGTGGTACATACCAGCGTAGGTTTCACTGACACAGCATGTCCTAGATGAGCACAACGTTGATTGTAGATGAGGCCCGATTGCTGTCAAGGTCACTGGCTGCACCTTCACGTAATTTTTTTAACTTTTGGGTTTTTCGGGTCAGATCGGGTGTCTATATGCACAATTTTAACTCTCCAATTAGCAAAATACTGGATACAAACACATACACACGTTTGATTATGAAGCATTGCATACCTTCCCCTGCCTCATCATCATCATCTGGGCTTGCCTCGACGCGGGGCCCTGCGGCTGCTTGAGACCCGGTCGGATCGGTGATTTTTGTAACAAATTTATCAAATGATCCTTTCAGAGAGGCATTAAACTCTTCCAATTTCTTTAGTTTTTTTCTTTTTTCATCCCCTGATGGAAATTTCCTGAATCTGTCTCGTTCTCTCGACATTGTGTGACAGTTTGTTCCAACTCCACCCGTCTGGATCAGAGCAGCTTGTGTCTGCGCCTGGTCTGATCAGTTGTATTGAACAACAGACACGCGCATCATTGCACATATATTTATTGATATGCACAGACTAGTACACATTTAGGTCTGTAATGGAACGTGACTGTTGATATTTATAAGGGAAAGAAGGGAAAAAAACGAGAAAAAAAGAAAAGAAAAAAGAAACGGCCGATAGTGCGAGGCCCCGTGCGGTCGCATGGTTCGCACACCCCTTGCGGCGGCCCTGCCCTTGAGTGACGGTCCCTCACTGACCCGCCTCTGTTCAGATCCAAACTCAAAACCCACTTATTCAGATTGGCATTTGGCTCATAATAGCCTTTTATACTTTTATTTCTTTATTTCTATTATTTTGGTTTTATCATGTGTCTTATGATTATTGTGGTGGTTCATGTTTTTATTTGATTTTAACTGTAAAGCACTTTGGTCAACAGTGGTTGTTTTAAAAGTGCTATATAAATAAAGATTGATTGGTTGGTTGGTTGGTTGGTTGGTTGGTTGAAAAAGCATTTCAGGAACAATAATGTTTAGTCTTTTCACAGAATATGCTGAGCTTTTAAAGCTCTTATCTTGAACTGTTTTTTTTAAACCATGCTCAAATATTTTTCACAGAAATACCTCATTTAAAAGGACTTAAAACTGCAGCTCCTGACAGCAACTGGATATTCCTTCTCCAGATCAGACAGCTGAACAGGTTGCACAGCAGATGACCCTACCACACACAGACATAGTGCAGCTGCAGCAGGAGCTCGGTTTCGTAGCGCAGAAAAGTTGGTGTGAAACATTCCCAGACAGCTGCAGAAACAGTAGAAATGCTGAGCAGAGCAGGTGGATCACAAAGCTGGAGCTAGTTTCCACAAAGATCTGTCCCGAAGACGGAGTCAGCAAGGCAGCTTTTCAAACCGCTGTTACATTTGCATTAACAAGCTGACAGTTCATATCTGAGTTGTATTCAGGCAACACAGAACTTTAAATAAAAAAGGATGAAGCAGTGACACAAGGATTGTTGCCCACCATAAATGTGTGTCACTTTCCATAAGATACACACATGCACGGGTTATTTATGATGTGTGCATTCCTGCTGCACTGCATTCTGTGTACTTGAAATTGCACTTTGAAATTTGTATTTAGTTGAATGTCATGCCTAAATACTATCTTATAAATCATTCTTTGTCTCTTTGGTTCAGGCTGAGTTAACAAACAACAACTGTGAGATTTGTAATGTGAGAGTGTAGGATTTATTGGATCCATAGACCGGAAACACTGCAGACAGGATGACGCCCATCAATCTGAAATGCAGCAATTTTGATTAAATTACACTGGCAGACTGAGCCAGGTTACATTTGGGCTTTAGAAAAAGGATTCTGATGGGAATCTCTCCTTATTTTATTACTGAGCAATTCCCTGTAGTGTTGTGTTTGTTTTGTGTGAGTTTTCTTTGCCACAAACCCAGAGATCCCCCCCCTGCCGACACTTGCCCCAGTGATCTTTAAGTCCTTCAGGGAAACTGAAATTAGGGGTTTTCTCTATGTTTAAGATGAAAGGGATCGGCGGATTTAATGAACGTTTTTTACTGCAAAACCACCACGTGATTTGAAGTTTCTCCCTAACTAAGCCTATATGAAATATGTTAAAAGTTAAAAGATTAACTGACACAAAACTGAATAGTTTATAACCCCAAATTAGGAGAAATGGGTACAATATGGAATGTGCATTTAAAAAAAGTGTAGTTATTACTACACTTTTGCAATCATAAGTTACGAAACCTTGGCTAGAGACAGTGTTGACGTCACCAGGCTATGAGGCATCTGGATGGACCATCACACAGTGGAAATGTATACTGTCGTCAGATAAATCAGTATTTCAGACTCTCTAGGAAGAAATAGCTGCTGCATGCTCTGAATCAAAGACAAAAAGCACAAAAAGGAGAACTGTTATGTGATGTTTGGGGCAGAGTTACTAGAGACTTACTAGTTACTAGAGACTTAAACTACTGAGTTACTGAGACTTAAACTGAATCAAAAAACACTGGACGAGATGTTAAATTGTCCCTTGTGCCAATCGGTGGTGAGCACTCATGAAAGATATGCCATGTTGTTGGGAGTGGTATGTAGTCAACAGGTCAGGGTTCTCCAAGTTGTGTGGGAGGTGAGTCTTGGCCAGGGTAGAATTTCAGGACAGCCGGGCAAGAGACACATCTTCAGTAGTGTATGCCCTTGCATCATTGGGTGTTTCGGCCTTCCAACACTATACACCCTCCACAAGGGTGGCCCGCCGCAGGATGATCAGTCCTCAGCTTGTGTCCCATGCTCAGCCGCCACCGAAATCCTTCCTGTTAATCTGATGTTGGGGCCCAGCACGAGTCCTTCCGCTTGAGCCAAATCCACTGGCTGCTTCTTTCAGCCGCCTCTGAGACTGCTCTGATGGTCCTCCGAAGAGCCTGGCCGTGGCTTCCGAGTTCCTTCAACAGTCTGATGGTAGACGATGCCACAAATCCTCTGCATCCCACTTCAACTGGATAGACTTTGGTTTTCCAGCCACGCTGCCTCGCATCTGCTGCTAGCTCTGAGTAGCGCAGCATCTTACGCTCATAGGCCTCCTCAACAGAGTTCTCCCACGGGACTGTGAGCTCTATGATGTACGCAGTCTTCAGTGAAGGGGACCAGAGCACCAGGTCTGGTCTGAGGTTGGTGGCGGCAATCTCAGGTGGGAAGATTAGTTTTTTGCCGATGTCTGCCAGCATCTTCCAGTCGCGGGCCATGTGTAGGTGTCCTGCTTCTGGCTTGGTGGAAGGATGTTTGGGTGTTTTCTGTCCCTCTCGGACAAACCTTGTTGTCTTCGGGGGATTGGTTGCTCTTGGTGGCAAGGCGTTGGTCACACTCCGCATGCTCTCCAGGGCTGATGCCAGGCTTTTGAGGACCTGATTGTGCCGCCAGGTGTATCTCCCTTGCGTGAGGCTAGTCTTGCAGCCTGTCATGATGTGTCTGAGGGTGGCTGGAGTTGGGCAGAGGGCGCAGGTTGGATCCTCGCCGTACCATTGATGGAGGTTCTTTGGTGATGGGAGCACGTCATAGGTTGCTCTGATGATAAAGCTGATCTTATTTGCTTCCATTTCCCAGAGGTCCCTCCAGCTGATCTTTCTCCTCTCCACACCTTCCCACTGCATCCATTGACCCTGTTTGGCAAGAGAGACAGCCTTCGCACTCCTCAAGACCTCCTCCTGTCGACGCACCTCCTCGACCACCAGTGCCCTCTGCTCTGATGTTGTAGCCTTTTTCCAGGTTGGTCCTCTTGTGGTCAGGCCTAAGCCTCCTCTCCCTTGCTGGACTTGTCCCACAATGTCTTTGTGCCTCAGGGCTGATGTAACTTGCTGCACTGCATCGGATGGTGTCCACTTCCGTCCAGTTGCTAGGGGCGGTGCAGCAGTACTGATGGTCTTGTCTCTGGAGTCCTTCAGTGTCATCTGGAGTCTCACTTTAGAACACTTGTATTCCTCAGTTAGACTAGTGAGAGGTAGCTCCAGGATCCCTTTTGCCATAGAGGAACTAACAGTGAAAAAATAACTGAAATAAAAATAAAGATGAATAAATAAAATAACTGCTGCCTTTGTTAATATAACTAAAACTAAACTGAAATAATCATACAAAATCAAAATAAATCTAATATAAACATTCATAAGTGCTATACTCTTACAAATATGGTGTATACTTATGTGATGACAGCATTAATGCAGAAAAATAGAGATTTCAGTAAAAAAGATATGTCAGTAAACTACATCCACATCAAGAACACATCTTTTCAGGATATCCCTGCAGTTTTCAATAAGACGATGCAAAGGCACATTCTGCTACAGGTACCGGTACTGGACTGACCTGCCAGCAGTCCTGACCCATCATCCTTAGGTAATGTGTGGACAGTTATGAGATAGGAAATGCAGTAAGAGTATTGCACAGCCTAAGGCATGTTCATAAGATCAGTGGAACAAAATAACCACTGAAACTCTTCATTCCTCGGTATCCAGAATGACAGAGCGCCTTTTGAGGTGGTGTGAGAAGGAACTGTAATATTACAAAGTGGTAAAAGCCATCCCAACTTTTTATGGTTTCTTAAACACTGGTTTGGCCCAGTTTTCCCTCTAAATGATACCCCATCCTCCCACAGGTGATCCAGTGGTGGTTTAACTGGGGATACATTCACATTTATGTTTGTTTTTTTTTAGTTTATTCATTCATTCACTTGTTCTATCTGTGGGCGTGAGTGAGCATGCCACGGCCATATCATGTGACCATTTCTCTGAAATAAAAACAATGATGCAAATATTGCCAAGGAGAAATCCATTCTTCATGGAGACTGAATCACAGCCCTAGCTGACCTTTTTGTCTTTGTTAGCAGTTTCACGCAGGTATTTTCTGAATTTACCCTCATGTGCCATTTTAATGACCAGCAATTTAACCAGTTAAAGGTTATACATGTATCATAACCGTTTCCCTAATCTGGATTTGCCAAATGCATTTCTTTCCTGAATAGAAGCTTAAATCGTTCAGCATGCTCTGCTGACTTTGGTGGTTCTTTTCTGCACTTTTCTGAAGCATCAGTGTAAACAATTATGTTGCCAAGCTGAAGTCACAACTTGCTGACACAATGACTGATGTGTTTGTGAGAGATGTTTTACTGATCCTTTGTCAAAAGGTCAAACTGTTAATGAACAGGAAGTTATTTTTCCCTCCTTCCTGATGAGGAAGGTGTCCTCTCCTGGACTAGACCAGAAGTTCTCGCCTATGCAGGTGTTTCATGTTATAATGAGATATGTGATTGTGTGTAGGGTATAAATACTAGCGTTAGGTTTTTTTTTTTTTCATAGACTGTTGTAGCTTCTGTGCCACTTGGACCCCTGTATACACGATAATAAAATAACAACACAAGGACTCCAGTGTTTTTGTTCTTTATTGCACACACTCCGAAGGTTTTGATAATCAAATTTTTTCTTTATAGTGACAAAAATGCAAAATCATCCCCCTAACTCAGCAGTGTTCTGAAGTATAAATGATCATGCAAGTATGTGATGTTTGGTGGGGTGCTTCTCCAGTGTGGCGTTGCTCCTGACCAGCAGTCTAGCAGTGTTTTATCGCCATCTAGTGGTGCCCATGTCATGTTGAACCTTATGCATGGGTACACACAATGAAAGCTCCTAAAACATGTCCAAAACAATTGTCATATTCATCGCTAGGTACCAGCGCATCACTCCAGTATGGAGTCTTTTACTGGAACACCACTCAAAACACTACATTTATTTAATCACAAACAATCATTCACACATTGCCATTCATTCTGATTAATGATTCTGTACATAAAGTACATCAAAAAATGCATTGATGGAGTCCTGTAGTAGTAGATTCTACCAAAGTACAGTAGATTTTAACGAGCCGTGAGTGGAAACTGAGAGTTGAACCACTGATCTTTTAGTTAGTGGACCTTTTCATGGGTAAACACCCAGTCTGTCTCCTGATCCTCAGCTGTCATAGAAGAATGCCAAAGTGTAATTAGGAATATGCGAAGTATCAGCAGGGAAGACAATGATTCAGCAGTCAAATATCCCTAATATTCAAAACTGATGAAACAAAGTGTAATGGAGCTTTTCAGACTTTTATTCCAAGAGACAGTTATATACATGTATCTCACTGGGTTGAGGTTGAAGGCACAGGAAGTGAGAGAACAAGAGACAACAACACACAAGCTTCTTGACACAGATCAGAAACAAACAGCTCCGGTGGAAGAGATATCTGCAGAGAAGTCCATGGAGTTCCAAAGCCCAAACTAAGGAAGAGTGTAGTTAGAGGTTAGTGGTGTGCTGTCATGGTGTAAACTTGCTGCTGATAATGATCTCGTAACTGCAGTCTCTGATACTTCTGAACTGGCGGTTTTATTTAACTGTGCATGGCTTCTGCTCAGCGTTTCAAACCACGAGTGTTGAAACAGCTGGTCAACAGATTACTGTGTGTTAATACTGATGATGGACTTCAACCCTCATGAAGGCTGATGGGGCCTGCCGGGTGTCTACCAGCACAGCCGTCTAGCGAACTGAGGAGTTTTGGGAGGGGAATTTAGTCACATTCTTCTCATGTTGGATCCAAGCGGCTTAACAGTCCAGAGTGCTATTTGTCACATTTTTCATTTCAATATGTGCCACATAAAAAGCTATAACTGAGCACTGATAACGAGCTAGTTTGTCACTCTCCTCTTTGGTCTGTGGGTTCAGGGATGTGCCTTGTTTCCAAAAAGAACTTGCTTTTTCTGACCACAGGACAGTTTCCCACTTTGCCACATCGTCATGGTGGAAGCAGCCTAAGCAGAGAAGCGCAGAGCTCCCTCTCCCCAGCCATGTCCTCCAGCTCCTCTGAGATTACATATTCCCAGTGGAGAAATACAGTTTGTGCAACGAGTCTTAAGTCTGCGCTGAGGTATTCTTCCGGTTGGACGTGCCCAAAACCCTTCCCCAGGGAGGTGACCAAGAGGTATCCTAAACAGATGCCCGAAACACCTCAGTGGGTTCCTCTCGATGTCGAGGAACAGCGACTTTGTGTTCCTCCTGGATGATTGCACTTCTCACCGTATCTGTAAGGGAAAGTCCGGCTATCCAGCAGAGGAAGCAAATTTTCAGCCGCTAATATTCGCAATCGTATTTTCAGTCACTGCCCTCAGTTGGTATTTATAGGTAAGGGCAGGAACAAAGATCAACTGGTAAACTGTGAGTCTTGGGCCCTGTCCCAATCCCCCCCCTACCCCTACTTTTCATCCCTACCCCTAAATTTTGCGCGTTCCCGTGAGGGTAGTGGTGTCCCAATTCCTCTTTCCACCTAGGGGTAGTGGAGAAAACGAGGGTAGTGGCTATGAATCTGTCCCTACGGATCGAGGGTTTTCTGATGCACCCTAGTTGACCGAGGGCCAGAAACATTTCTCAGAATGCTTTTCGTCGTAATTTGGGGACTGAATAAAAAAAAAAAACATGGCGGACAATTCTTATTTTTTAGTGAATAAAATCTATATTTTGAGTTAGTTTCTGCATAAAAATGCGTTTTGATTACAGTTCTAGCGAGAAATATATATTTTACTTTCATAATATTCACTCAGTGAATGTATATAATCACTCGTTTGCCCGTTGTCTTTTTCAAACCTCGCCAGAATAAAGGCTGATTTATGGTTCCGCGTTACACCAACGCAGAGCCTACGCCGTAGTTTACGCGGTGACGCGCGCCGTACGCCGTACCGTACGCCATAGGCTCTGCGTCGATTTAACGCGGAACCATAAATCAGCTCCGGAGCCGGCAGGCAGAAATCCCGAAATTTTCTGAGCAAATTTCTTTAGCTACAACTGTTAGATTTCATCTATTAAACCAACATTTATCTTCCTAAATGATGTGATGTGTGTGTGTATATGTCACATGCATACACACACACACACACACACACACACGCATGATCATATACATACACACACACACATAGACATACACACTGGCTTGTTCACCTGCATGCTGGCTCTCTAGTTTTTGGGTTTAGGTAGCGGTAGCGATAGCTTAGCTCAGACTGCGACGATCAGATCTCAAGATTTAGGTCGATTGCTGTTATTGTTTTGGTTGGCTCCGTGCCGGTTTCGTGCTTTGTTTGTGGTTTTTTTGTTGCAGATTTCCAGTGCTTGACGTGTGTCTCCGTGTGTTCCTGCTTCCTGGATTGGCAGTGGATGTCGTCACCCCCCCCCCCCCCCCAAAAAAAAAAAAAAAACACTGGGTTTGTATGTGTATATTTAGGTATGTGTACGCATATGTGTGCGTATATATATGTATATATATTAAATATAGTAATAATGCACATATATATACTTTTGGTTTCTACCGTCATGGTATCAATCATTAATATGTGTGCAGACAAGGTTAAAAAAAAAAAAAAAAAAAAAAAAAAAAAAATCTTCCTTAATGATTTATTTCAGCCAGCGGTAATTCTCCACAGATCTGCAGGTTTCTCCCCGGTAAGAGGGCACAGGGCGATCACGTCTGTACTCCGGCTGCTGCTGCTCCGAGCCGGCGGCTCTTCTCATCTCCGAAAACATCAGATCAAATTCTTAACAGGCGTTATTTGGATAAACTGAGCCAAGGTTGGGGATCTTAACGGTTACTTTTACGCCTGAAAAAATATTAAAACTTAATAAAGTGGCATATTAACAGCGCTACAGCTGAAATTAAAACAGCTTTTGGCTCTCAGCTTCCTGATTTTAGGGGTGGTGCTGAAAGTAGGAGTAGTGGGGAGTATTGGGACTGGGCCCTGGGAAGATTCCAAGTGCCCTAAATTTTGTGGCTTCTTTTTTAGGGGTAGTGGTAGTGAGGGAGGGCTAGTTGTAGAAAGTAGGGCTAGTGGAAGAAAGTAGCGGGTGTATTGGGATTGGCCCTTGGTCATTGGCTCAACTCTCTTTTCACCACAACAGACGGAGTTCGCACCACTGCAGGTGCCTCTTGACAAAGAGAAGGCATTCCACCCTCTTCTGCCTGGCGACCACAGTCTCAGATTTGGAAGTGCTGATTGTCATCCCCACTGCTTCACTTTCAGCTGCAAACAGCTCCAGTGATAGGTGTCTACGTGATGAAACCAACTGAACCATATCATCTTCAAAAGGTCCAGATGCAATCCTGACACCACTGAACTGAGCCCCCTCCACCCGTGGCAACGCCAAGAAATTCCATTCGTAAAGATTGTGAACAAAATCGGTGATAAAGGGCGAAAGGGTGAAGTACAACTCCTGAGTTAGTCCTATTCATTCCCGGCAGACCAAACTCTCCCTCTGGTTATGCGACTGACCAGCTAGGAACAGACCCAGGACCTCATACCCTGAGAACAACCCCCACAAGACATCTGCAGGGGGACACCGTCAAATGCCTTCACCAGTTCCACAAAGCACACATGGACTGGTTGTGCAAAGTCTCATAACCCCTCCAGGACCCTAGTGAGAGTATAGACCTGGCCCAGTTTTCCACACCCAGACGGAAACCCTCATTGTTCCTCTTGGATCTGAGGTTCAACAATTGACTGCACGCTCTTTTCCAGCACCTTCTTAAAAAGGGGAACCACCATCTCAAGTGTGTCAGAGGGACTGCCCCTAATGTCCATGCAGTGCTGCAGAGGCACATCAACCAAGACATCCCACACAACATCCCAGAGCCTTTAGTTACTCAAGGTTTTTTACTACTTCAGTGACTGTACACAGTGAAGCATTGCTTTCCCAACCTGAGCCTATTAACTTAGTGGAGCCAACCCAGAGTTGGTTTTTGTGGCCTCACCACCGCCCTCCTCCTACAGTCTAGTTTTTTTATTGGCTACGACTGAGGCTGCAGTCCACTTGGTTTGCCAGTGTCCTACAAGCCAAGCCCAACAAAGACTCAGTCTTCAGCTTCATAGCCTCTCTCACCCGTGGTGCACTACCAGGTTCGAGGACTGCTGCTATTGCAGGCATTGATAATCTTGCAGCCGCAGCTCTTGTCTGCCCCCTCAACAACAGAACCACAAAATAAGGCCCATTCTGACTTCATCCGAGTGTCTAAAACACACGGAGAGATGACACAACATTAATGATCAAACTACAGTTCAGAGCAGCCCCAGTCAACCCTGGTCCTCGGGACCAACTGTCCCTCTTCTTTAGAAGTTGCTCAGATCTAACACACCTGATTCAAGGTAGTGGGCCATTGACAGACTTGTGTAGACCTTGATCTTTACAAAATCGTGCCTGTTTTTAAAGCACAGGGCCACTTGAAAGCATGAACTTTGCAGGCACCTAATAATGAATTTGGGCCACATCAAGAGCACACAGAGATTCTCCAGATTCTTGGAATCTTTGGTTGAAATTATCTACTTTAGATGATTCAAACCCTTTTCAGCTTTTTGCTTTGGAACATATTCAGGTAAATTGTTTCACAATTTGTACAGTTTTTTGCAGATTGGTCAACCTCTGTCCAATTTTATCTCTGAGAAAATGCCTCATAAGGCTGGCTATGCAGCAGACAATTTTTAAATCTTAACAATTTTCAAAAACATTGGGGACTACAACATTATTAAACATTAATCATCACTGTATTATTTTTCCATGTACAGTATATAGCTCATCCATAAAACAGATGAATAAAAAAGCATAAACATTTCTAAGTAAAAATACCTCTATGTATTTAAATATTTCTGATTACATTAATTAATACTCCTGGTCCTCCGTTGTCGGATAAAAGAGCTGGTTCACAACTTTTTTTTTTTTAAATAGCAAAATTTATGGCTTACAGTTTAAGATTAAGATTCCCAGAATATTCAAATTTTTTGAGATATGATATTTGAGTTTTCTTAAGCTGTAAGCCATGATCAGCAAAATTAAAATAATAAAAAGCTTACAATATTTCAGTTGATTTGTAATGAATCCAGAATGTATGACATTTTTGTTTTTTTAATTGCATTACAGAAAATCACAATATTCTAATTTTCTGAGACAGTCCTGTATACCAAACAAAACTTTTGTTAGATTAGAGAAATTGACTATTGAATAACCAGTCATACAAATCCATCCATCCATCCATCGTCTGCCACTTATTCATTCCCGGGTCGCGGGGGCAGCAGCCTCAGCAGGGATCCCCAGACTTCCTTCACCCCAGACACTTCCTCCAGCTCTTCCTCCAGCTCTTCCTCCATCTCTTCCTCCAGCTCTTCCTCCAGCTCTTCCTCCAGCTCTTCCTCCATCTCTTCCTCCAGCTCTTCCTCCAGCTCTTCCTCCAGCTCTTCCTCCAGCTCTTCCGGGGGGAGTCCGAGGCGTTCCCAGGCCAGCTGAGACTCCAGCGTGTCCTGGGTCTTCCCCGGGGTCTCCTCCCGGTGGGACATGCCTGGAACACCTCCCTAGTGAGGCGTCCAGGAGGCATCCGATACAGATGCCCAAGCCATACAAGCCATACAAAAACATAAAATATTAGAAAATGTACAATCATAAAATACATGTTCAGTTGTTTCAATATGTTCATCACAAAAAGAGCAGTTGTTGTGGTCAAAATTAAATCGATGTCTTAAAAATTCAGCAAAGGTTGTATATTCCATTAAGAATTTTAAAATGAACTTCCTAGACAAATTTAGGGAATAACCAGTTATACAAATCTTCTCAGAAAGTATTAGAAAATGTACAATCATAAAATAAATGTTCAGTTTTTTTCAATATGTTCGTCACAAAAAAGAGCAGTTGTTGTGGTCAAAATTAAATTGATGTCTTAAAAATTCAGCAGAGGGGTATATTTTTTTTATTTTATTTGTTTGCACTTACAAACATACAAGCATCGAAAAAAAAGCAGTAATAAAACAAAGAAAAAAATGTGCAGGAAAGATCATGAAGCCCGACGGGCTTCTAAGCGACCCTCCCTTCTTAAACCTACAATAATTATAATTAACACTTTACACCCCCCCTCCCCACCCAATACCCAGAATTCCTCATACACACATACACACATGTGCATATTTCCATCATATACAAAGAAGTATGTTATACAGCAGAGAACAATAGTTACATAAAATGTTGAAAGAAAAGAGAAATATATATAAAAAATAATAATAAAAAATAAAGATACATATACAGTACAATACAAAAGTGTTTGAACATCTGTAAGGATTTTTTTAATTTAATCTTAAATGTATTTAAAGAGAGACATGATTCTGTTCAATTTTTTATATCGTTCCACAGCACTACACCTTGGTAGACAAATGAAAATTTAGCAACAGAGGTCCTACAGAAAGGAATTAAATATTCCATTATTTTATTTTATTTTATTTTTTGACTGAGCGTTTTTTAATGTGTATTTATCCATCAAGCAGAGTGCAGTTTTTCTATGTTTTTAGTGTAATTTATGTATTATTCATCTGTCCTGTTTATTTATGTTCTGTGTCGTGCTGCTGTGATAAATGAATTTCCCCTCGGGGATGAATAAAGTCTACCTTACCTTACCTTACCTTACCTTACCTTACCTTAAGAATTTTAAAACAAACTTCCTTCTCTTTTGGTGCAATGGGAAACTTAAGGAGTTTTGATGTAGCTGGTTCACCCCTCTCCTCCCTCTACGTCACGCTCTCCCAGTGCCCCCCCCCCTTCTCTTTCCCTGCGCAGCACTGCATTCCTGCTGCCACGGCGGACCGTACCATTCACCCAAACTTACAACGCTTAAGCAATTAAAAACAACACGGATACAACACAGTCTTAGATATCAAATACATTTTAAAAGTACTCTTTATATTTGTGTCCTCCGGTAACACCGTGTTATTGTCGTTACAGAGGGAGCAGCCTGATTATCCTCCAACCCCCTTCCCCCCCGCTCTGCCTTTAAAGTGGTCGGGTCCGTCCTTCTGCCATGTTGGATGCGCCCGCAGCTTTGGCACTCTGCAGCTGCTGGACTTTCCGGACCCAAGTTTACACATTAACAGTCATATCCAGAGTGTTTAGTTTTACATTTTCATCCAGCAAATAGTCTAAAAGCGTTTTCTTTCCTTAACCAGGAGGGAGGCTGCAGAGGGCAGCCCCTTTTCCTCCCTTTTCCTCCCTTCCCCTGCTGCCCTGCAGCCCGGGCGGAGATGGTCCGGCTGCAGGCCATGCAGGAGCGGCTTTAATGCGTGCATGCAGAGCCCTCTCCCGGGGAAACAACCGCATCTTACCGCGGGCCGGTCCAGCCGCTCCCAGGCATGAACAGCCACCCCCAGAGCCGCAGGGCTGCCAACGCCGGCTCGCTGTTGCTCACGCCGCAGGAGAACGAGTGTCTGTTCGGATACCTGGGCAGGAAATGCGCCGTAAGTTCCCCGTTTGTTTACGTCTCTTCCCCGCAGAGTCCCCGGCCCAGAGCCTGAAATCTCACCTGTCAGCACCACTCAAGGTGACAAAACTTACTGATGGTTTTTGAAATACAGTACTCAAGTTGTAAAAAAAATAATCAGGGGGGTGGTGGATTTTATCATATGGGGACAGATAATTTGTGCTGATTACAAATAATATAATATATTACCAATAATAGCACTGACCAAAACACCTGCAGAAATACTGCAGGAATGACATAGCAGCAGTTAAATGCAGCCTTCTGTAAGCTTTAAATATCCACTGGGCTTACATCAAATACATCAAAACACAACAATAAAAAACACTTTTCTGAACTTATCAATATGACTCTGTCCTTCACAGGATAAGTAAAATGGATCACTGCAAAAACTCAAAATCTTAACAAGAATATTTGTCTTGTTTCTAGTTAAAATGTCTCATTTTAGTAAAAAAAATCTCATTACACTTAAAACAAGACTCATTACTGGAAAAAACAACAATTTTCACCAGTTTCAAGTAGATTTTCACTTACATTTTTTTGCTTGTAATGAGAATATAAATCTTGTTCCACTGGCAGATTTTTCTACTTATTTCAAGTGAAAATTTACTTGAAACAGGTGAAAATTGTCAAATAACAAGTTATTTTTCTGGTAATGACTCTTGTTTTAAGTGTAATGAGATTTCTTGACTAAAAATGAGACATTTTAACTAGAAATAAGACAAATATTCCTGGTAAGATTTTGTTTCAAGAATATTTGTCTTATTTCTAGTTAAAATGTCTCATTTTAGTAAAGAAATCTCATTACACTTAAAACAAGACTCATTACTGGAAAAAACAACAATTTTCACCTGTTTCAAGTATTTTCACTTAAAATAAGTAGAAAAATCTGCAAGTGGAACAAGATTTTTTTGCTTGTAATAAGAAGATAAATCTTGTCCGACTGGCAGATTTTTCTACTTATTTCAAGTGAAAATTTACTTGAAACAGGTGAAAATTGTCAAATAAGTTATTTTTCTGGTGTTATTTTTTTGGTGATGACTCTAAATGTTGAAATAGCAGTAAAACCACATTCATTGATGAAATGACATAAGGGATGGAAAGGGGGGATGGCAGTTTTACAGGGGGGATGATTTGGACCGTTTTTATTTCAGGGGGGGATGATTTGGACCATTTTTTTATTTCAGGGTGGATGCCATCCCCCCTCATCCCCCCTCAACTCCAGTACTGTCTATAGATGATATTTTGGAATGATAACCTTCCTGAGTGGCAGCTGTATGATAGTTACCCACCCTCTTCAGAAAATTACATTTTAGATGCTGCTGCATATCCTGGTTTAGACTCATGTACAGGATATCTGTCAATGTTTCACTATATTGTCTTTGGTATCATTTTAAAGGGGTCCTGTGAGTATTCCAGTTTTTGTATTTTGTGTCTCTGTTGTTCCTAGATGACACAGGGATAAAAGATAGTATATCATTTAGGCAAAAATTGTGTAAAAATGTGTGTTGTTTAGAGTTTAAAGAGCTGCAGTGACCTCTATGTTGGTCTGAAAGATTCACATCTTAGCTTGAATGAATGCTTAAAAGGTCCCCTTTAAAATGATACCAAAGACAATATTCTGAAACATTGACAGATATCCTGTAGCTGATAACTATGATCCAGCTGCCACTCAGGAAGGTTATCATACCAAAATATCATCTATAGTCATGGATCTTTTCAAAAATTATAAGCAAGTTTTGTCACCTTGAGTGGTGCTGATATCTGGTCCAGAGGTGGATGTTATACAGCAGCATCTTTGACACTCAAACTGCCGACGTCTTTGTTTGTGGGAGCATCTATGATCAGTCCTAATCATTTCAGGTATCAAAACGACCCCCGTTTAGTTTCTCCAACTGCCCTCCAATATCTGCTGCCTTTCTGCAAAATTAAAATCAATATACTTTTTAAGTTCACGACTATTGACTGACAAAGTTACACATTTCTATGTTTATTTTTTAAATGCACTGCTCTGAACAATAATAATATACAATAATACAAGTAATGTAATACAAATGACAAATAATATAATACAAGTAGTCAACAAACTGGACTGGATGAGCAACAGAAAACAGACTTATCATTTAATTGTTGTTGTCGCTAAGCAGATAATGTCAGATGTTTGCAGTTTTTCCAAATAATTGGTAATGTTGAAATTTATGTCAGCATAAACTGTTTGTTATATATTCGGTATATTTTGCATGTTTTTAATAGTGATTTGTTGATGTGAACTTTTAGATTATTTCTGTTGATGCCATGTGGACCAGAGTTTCTGTTCTCTTTGCACTTTGAATCACCTTGTTTGAATTGTGCTACATAAATAAATGTGCCTTGCCTTGTTCTCAGTGTAGACTGAAAGTCAGATTCAGTCAGACTTAGTAAGAGCAGGTCTGCAGACACCTGGAGATGATGCTTCAGTCTGCAGGGAGACACATGGAGACACAGGAGATCATCTCTCGTCTTATCCTTTAATGTTCTGGATCTAAACCATGAGCAATAGCCAGGAGATAAAACCATTACAACTTTAGATGGGTTTGAGTTTGAAATGCTTACACGGTCTTATATCTTTGAAAATTATCCCAGAGAAGGAAATTTGCATTGAAAGACAGATCACTTGTAAAGACTGACATGTGATTTCAACAGGAATCCATTTGAACAAAGACTTAAGTTTGACCTTAAAACACATGAATATGAAACTGGTGTGCATTTATTTGTTATCCTTCTTAAACTTATACACCTCAACTGTGATTTTAAACAAAAAAGTTTGGTCCAGGGAAAATAGGCAGCTGAAATGAGGACTTGTTTCTCTTTAAAATGTAATATTTAATACTTATAAAACATTGTCATTGATACTTTCTACTGAAAAAAATGGGAAAAGGAAAAGTAAAACCCAGGAGTGTTTACTGCAGAACAGCTGACCCACGTAGGAACTTGCTGCTCGTCTTTTCAAAACGTAACATTGAAAATCACTGGTATTTGCAGGTTTTACAGCTCCAAACAAACTGGTTGGAAATAGGGCTGGGCGATATATCGAGATTTTAATATATATCGATATATTTTCAAACGCGATATGGTACGAGACAATATCGTTTATATCGATTTAAAAAAAAAAAATATATATATATATATTTTTTTTTTAATTTTGATATAGCTTATTTTGTGACAAATTGACTTGAATGTTTTATTTGAGATTTGCACAAATTTTTTGTTATTTGCACAACTGTCAACCTCAGTGGAAAAGTCTGCCTGTTACTGTCTACATTGTATTAATTGCACAGTGTATTTTAATTTAATTGTTATGCAGGAAAGGGATATTTGTTTTATTTTATTCAAGAAGCATTTTTATTCTATATATGCAGGCAGTTTATTTTTATTTCATTTGTTTTATACATTTTGATATTGTGCAGACCTCTGTTAATGAAGGAACCTGTGTGACATTTGGCACGAGGCTTTGTATTAAAACTGACTGTTTTTTTAAGGGTTTGCCTCAGAAAAAAATGAAGCTAACAGAGATGCTATGCTATAATGCTTTGGGGGAAACCCCAATTATGGCACAGAAAAAATATCGAGATATATATAGAGTATCGCCATTTAGCTAGAAAATATCGAGATATGACTTTTGGTCCATATCGCCCAGCCCTAGTTGGAAATAAATGATCCACGGGAAGCGAGCTTGACTCAAACAGAGCCACTGCTGGGGTGCATGTCCTTAATACGCCTCTGGGATCTTTGCTGCCATGTTTATTTTCTTTACATATCTGAAGGGGAGCTGATATGTGGCAGTGGCGCTTCTTGATGTTACATAGCTGACTGCTAATCCGGATTTGTGGAGGAGAGAGAACCCCCCGCCCCCCACCAGAACTTTACTTACCAGTCAATATTTAAGCTAACTGGGGTATAATAACGATATGAGAAAAGGTTTAACCTGGAACGTTGGTCCAGAACTTTGATACGAGCCGTTAATCTGATGAGTAGGTGTGAGGGATGTGAACTGGTGTCTGTGTTTAGGAGCTGATACTGCTGTGATTTATTAATCATAAAAAAGTAGTTCCTGTTTCCATAAACTTAACTGATTCCACCCCCCCCCCCCCCCCCCCCCCAAGTTCTTACAGTTTAGTACTTAGTCTTTTTTTCTTCATATTTACATCAAATGGTTGACTGAGGAACGTCACAGCTCTATCATAATATTCGTAACTTTATTTTTATTAGTGTAGCTTCACTTGAAAATGAGATTCATTAAATCTTTATGAGCGTGAAAAGGGGCAGTTTATATCAGCTACAAGTTGTTCACCCCCCTGCAGTTTAATTCTGCTTCACTGCAGCCCAGAAGCTGAATGAGTCTCTGGTTTTAAGGCAGACTGTACTGGTTTTTATAAACCTGTACATAGGGCTGTTCGATTCTGCCCAAAAATAAAATCTCGATTTTTTTTCTCTCAAAATCCGATTTTCGATTACGATTACGATTATTTTGTGAATTGACAAAAGGCAAAGAAATGATTTCAAATACGGTATGCTGTTTTTTTATTTGTACATTTGCCCCAAAATGAATGAATAAAGTGCAAAACTAAGTTGAAAAAAAGTTTTAAAAAATATAATAAAATATAAAGTTTTATCTCTGAAAAAAAAATCAGCAAATCAGCACTTGCAAACATACAGTAAGTTATAATTCCAATTAAATAAATAAAAAAAAAAAAAGTGAAAAATCGATTTTACGAGTTTCACGTTTTAACATCGTTCTAATTACATAATCGCGATTACGATTTAAAATCGATTAATCGAACAGCCCTACCTGTACATGAAGGTATTCAGTTGGCTGCAGTTGGTCCTAAACACGGTTTTGATTATCCTTTTTTAACATGTGGAAACGGCTGAACTCTGCTACTCTTCTTTTGTTTCCTGCATATTTGTGGCCATCTCTAGTTTCTAGTTTCCAGCATGTTAGTGCCTTTATTGTAACAGTACGCAGGAGAAGAGTGAGTGCCTCCTTTACTGCACTCACTCGTTGGGTCGTTGCATAAAACGCTGCAGTGGCCTTTACGGTTTCCAGGACAGTCAGGTGTCGGCCGATGAGCCTTGCAGAGAGCCGTTTAGGCAACATAGGGTTTTATTACTGCTCACTCACTGAGACATTTCCGAGGCCCAGATGAAGCTTTTAGCGGTCAACCTTTTCACCTTGTGTGATGCTGAGTGGTTGTTTCCCGGTGCAAACGCATCCTGCATCTTCTCTGACACGCTGCTCATAAATCACCAGGTGGAAGTCAGTCCCAGGCATTTCCTCTTTCCTCTTCCGCGGTCGGAGTTGCTTTTCTGCCGCAGAGGGAGGAATCCTGGCAGAGGTTGGAAGCCTCTGCAGACTAACCAAACCCCGAGTCCAGGGCAGAAACCGACGCCAGCTGGACCCAACTTCCTGTTATACACAAATACGTGAAAAGATGAGGGCTCCATACGCTCTTTCACTGAACACTAAATCATATGTTTACACTTGTATTAAGTTACAGATGTGTAAATGAAAAAGCTGAACAAGCTTTCAGCACCGCTTCATTTTCCTGCCACATCCGAGGATCCATATCTGTGGAGATATTTGCGTTTTAATTTTAATCTGATATGAAAAGGTCTCTAAGTTGCTGGTATGAAGTGCCCCTTTTTTTCTGCACAGCTGCAGCAGTCCTTATCATTGTCTTCAGGTTTTGCATGATGCATGTTTCCTCTTCCTCGTATTGCTGCTTTGCTGCTGCTCTGAGCAGCATCGGTGTTGTTAAGTCTTTCCTGAACCAACGCACCTGCTGATGTTCACAGTCTTCTCCTCTGTGTTCAGACTCTGTGTTCGGCCGTGGTCCAGGTGTACGGGGCGGACCGGACGTGCAGCTGGGTGAAGAAGTGCTGCGGCGTGGCCTGCCTGGTCAAAGACAATCCCCAGAGGTCCTACTACATCAGGGTGTTTGACATAAAGGTGGGTGGTGCAGCACGTTCACGTCACGCTTCCTCTGCACCGCCGCTCAATGTGGAACTGGTTTTTTAAATTCAAATGTAAATTTAACCAAACAACCAAATATTATTGGCTGCTTTTGATTTTTTTTCCCAGTTCTAGCTGCATTTTAGCTCTTTTTTAATATTAAACATGATGTTTTAAGTGCACGACTCTCTGAATTTGGGCAGTAATGAGGAACCAGAGGTGGGTAGAGTAGCCAAAAATTCTACTCAAGTAGAAGTAAAAAGTAGTCATCCAAGTAATTACTTGATTAAAAGTAAAAAAAGTACTTAAGTACTGAGTAACTGTTGAGTAACGTCTGATTTATTTTTTAACCCAACCATTCAAACAGACAAAAGTACAAAATAATCATCTTTAGGCAAATTAAATCAATAAAATAATAAAATAAAATTAATAAAAAAATAAAAAATAGCTTAAATTAAAATAATAAAGTAAATTCAAGTACTTTAATACATAATAAAATACATAAAATAATAACGGAATAAAAAAATAAATTAAGCACAAGTAGCACAAAATTTCAAGCTTTTGTACTTTTCTTTTTTAACCAGGCAGAACTAGAACAAACATGAACTCATAGAAACTCTGTGTGTGTTTGAGTCTGTGTAAATGTGACAAAACATGCAAAAACAAAAATTTTTCCCAAAGAATCACCCAGTGATGTCATGAGATTGACGCGTACGTGGATAAAAGGGATAAAAGAAAAGTAACAGCTCAACGTAGCCTAATGTAGCGGAGTAAGAGGAACAGTTTCTTCTTCACAAATCTACTCAAGTAAAAGTAAAAAGTATAGTGATTCAAAACTACTCCTAAAAGAACAAAATTTCCCAAAACTTACTCAAGTAAATGTAACTCGTTACTACCCACTTCTGCTTTTAGCCAAATCTGAGTTTAAACTAACCTAACAGATCAGAGCCATGTTTTCTTTTTGAAAACGTGGCTCTGGTTCACTGTCTTATCTCTGTTTTTAAGTTTGATTGAAGGCTAATATTAAAGTTCTAACATCTGAGATAATAGACGAACGCAATTAACTTAAATTAGCCATAATATGCTCATTTTCAGTCATTTGATTGTAATTTCCGGTGCCCCTGTAGCAGTCTTCCAGCCAGCAGAAGTTCCCACAACCGGCCAAGAACCACAGGGGAAAAACAAACAGTTTGACTCAAGTTTCCTTTTGTGTTTTGTTTGCTTAATCTCCTGTAGATGTGTCCGCAGACGGGAGATTGTGGCTCATGTATGTGCACGGCTTCCACAGCCATTCAGATGCACATTTTTAGCATTTGGACACACGATGAACACTGTTTTCAACACCTCAAATCCTTCTGTTAAGGTTCAAACTGGAATCTGACAACCGTTTCTACGCCCTCTTTCAAACCGGCGTGCTCCTCCTCTCAACATGTTTTCTGTTTTGTGATCTTGCAGGAAGGGAGAACCATGTTTGAGCAAGAACTGTATCACAACTTCTCCATCAGCAGCGCCAGACCGTACTTCATCTCATTTTCAGGAGATGTAAGTGTGATTGCTTCTGAACGCAGATGTACGCGTCTCCCCGAGTTCAGACCCTGACGCTTCGTAGTCTTTACTGCTACACTTTCTGACCTAGCTCCTCTTTTTCTCAGAGCTGTCAGATCGGTCTGAACTTTGCAAGTGAGGAGGAGGCCAAAAGATTCAGAGTGGCAGTCAATGACCTGCTCAACCGACGGCAGCGGAAAACGGGTTAGTGCCAGCTTTTTTTCAGCTCCGCTAACCTAACACACGCGTTGTGCGTCCCAAACCAGTCCGTGGTTCTCATGTCCAGCTGGATCAGGCAAAGGAAATGACCACTTTAAAGTCCTCTGTGCTGCCTGAAGGTTAGGATGTGTGTGAAATGGTCTGATCTCTTGGCGTCAGCTTTGTACACTGCAAAAACTCTAAATCTTACCAGGAATATTTATCTTATTTCTAGTTAAAATGTCTCATTTTTAGTCAAAAAATCTCATTACACTTAAAACAAGAGTCATTAACAGAAAAATAACTTGTTACTTGACAATTTTCACCTGTTTCAAATACATTTTCACTTGAAATAAGTAGAAAAATCTGCCAGTGGGACAAGATTTATCTTCTCATTACAAGAAACAAAATCTTGTTCCACTGGCAGATTTTTCTACTTATTTCAAGTGAAAATCTACTTGAAACAGGTGAAAATTGTAGTTTTTTTATTCAGTGATGAGTCTTGTTTTAAGTGTAATGAGATTTTTTGACTAAAAATGAGACATTTTAACTAGAAATAAGACAAATATTCTTGTTAAGATTTAGAGTTTTTGCAGTGCAGGCTTCTCTTTGGTGTAGTTGTAGCGTGCAGTTATTTGTATTGAAAAGCAGCTTCTTTCAAATGTGCTTGTAAAAAATGTTGGAGCAAATCTGCAAATGTGGCAGGTTCGTCATAGGGGACATTTCTGATAAACGTCCAGTGAATTTCCATGTTAAGCTGGGAATTTAGGGAAATATTCCCGTTTGAGAACTTTCCATGGGAATGAGCGGGATTGTTGTGGTACTTTGTAGCGCTGTGGCAATGGCTGCCACTGACGTTGGTTCTGATGCTGGAACTGGAAACATTCTTTAATGCACCATTCACTTATGTTTTAGCACACCGCTGATTGGCAGTTATTCAAAGGCTGCATGCTACATTTGGGAAAGTTGCTTCATCCCAGCTTGGAGTTTTGAAAACAGCAGTTGGCGTGATGAGTAGATGAAGGGCCAATCCCAATGTTCACCCTACTTTCTACCACTAGCCCTAAAAATGAAGCCACAGGCGTAGGGCCCTTGTAATGTTCCCTAGGGATTGGGACACCACTTGCTACGTCACTGCGTGGTTTACGTTCGGGTACGTAAGCGACTGTGTAGTTACGTTTGCACAAACGTCACACCATATCAGGAAGCCCAGAGCTAAAAGCTGTTTTAATTTCCGCTGTAGCGCTGTTAATATGCCACTTTATTAAGTTTTAATATTTTTTCAGGCGTAAAAGTAACCGTTAAGATCCCCAACCTGGGCTCAGTTTATCCAAATAACGCCTGTTAAGAAATTTGATCCGATGTTTTCGGGGATGAGAAGAGCCGCCGGCTCGGGAGCAGCAGCTGGTTCTGCGTTAAATCGATGCACACCGTACGGTGTAAGTTACACGTCGCCGCGTAACCTACGCCGTAGGCTCTGCGTCGGTGTAACGTGGAACCATAAATCAGCCTTTATTCTGGCGAGGTTTGAAAAAGACTTTGCAACAACGGGCAAGAGAGTGATTATGTACATTCACTGAGTGAATATTGTGAAAGTAAAATATATATTTCTCGCTATAAAATGTAATCAAAACGCATTTTTATGCAGAAACTAACTCAAAATATTGATTTTATTCACTAAAAATGAGAAATGTCCGCCATGTTTTTTTGTTTGATTCAGTCTGTAAATGATGACGTAAAGCATTCTGGGAAATTTTTCTGGCCCTCGGTCGCGAAGTCATCATCTGAAATCCCTCACTGTGAAGGGTTAGATTCATACACATAGCCCTCGTTATGTCCACTACCCCTACATGCAAAGAGGAATTAGGACACCACTACCCTCACGGGAACAAGCAACGTTTAGGGGTAGGACTGAAAAGTAGGGCTAGGGGGGATTGGGACTGGCCCTAAACTACATTTTTGCATGAGAACAGAAATCTGGCAAGCACGAGAAACACGAAGTCCATGAATGAAGCGTTGACGCGTTTGTCCTGTGCACATGCCTGTGGCTTTAGAGCGTATGCAGAAGGTCACACGTGGGTCCGTGTGGGCCACGGCTGCATCTCTGGTCCTTCTCTAACTCAAGGAAAACAGCCAGCCATTCATCTCCAGCTACGCTGCAGACTCGAGTGTTGGCAAGTAGCGACAATAAGAGCATCTGTCTGATGTCAGTGGGTACGTCTGTTGTGTAAGAGGGGTATAATGACTGCAGACGACGGCAGCAGCAGCTGTTAACCACAAACACAAGGAGCGTGTGAAGGATGAGGACATGAGTGGAGGTTTGGTTTGGGACAGTCTTCCTGCTCTCTGTGCTGCCGGGCGCTCGTGTCCTTGTTTCTGTTTCTCTTCTGAAAGCGCCCGTCTTTCCCCGCGTGATGAAATGCCTCTGCAGCGAGGCCCTTCTCTGGCGGCCGCCCAGCTCTCGTCAGCACGCACGGCCTTTTTGAAGAGCACTGCTCACGCTGCGATGAGGACTAACGCTGAAACGCTGTCAGAGCCGGGACACGGAGCGGTTGCATACCGGACACATCCGAGCTCTCCAACTTCCCCCTCTGCTCACACGGTTCTGAACCTTCTGCAAGTGTGTGATTGAAACACTAAAAGCAGCGTTTTTTCCTCTGAAACGTCTTCTAAAACTAACTGGACTTGATAACACTTTGTTTCCTGAAGCAGTGGGCTTCTTCTTACCCTTTTAAAAACTTGAAATAACTTCACGTCATTCCCTCTGAAGTGACCTGACTCTTTCCTCCTTTCAAAAAACCATAATTGTGTTCGTTTTTCTTTTGCAGAAAAAAGAGGTGACCTGAAATTTGGTATGTTGAACTCTACCTACTGATTTTGCTGTTGCTTACTACAAGGCATCCCATCCTGTAATATGAAATATTCGTCTTTTAAATATTCTTATGCATTTGAATTGTTTTGGAAATTAAGTTAAAAACTCTCTGCGGACTTGGACGGATGTATCAGTAACCCCACAGGAAACAAGCGCATGAAGTTTCTCTCACATAACTTCAGACTGACACATATTTGTGTTATTTACCATTATTGATATTATTCACTCCGTGTTTAACACAAATTACACTTTTAGTTTTTGATTCGACTAATAGTTTTACACAATAAAAACAATTAAAATGGCCAAAACTAATGGTCCCCTTAAATGAAATGTTGCTAATCTTCACTGCCAGCAACCAAACCCTGGAAACGTCTGGAGTTATTACTTTGGGAATAATTGAACTACTTCTCACTTCACTCTTCTGTCTGTCTGTGTTGCACTGGTGTAAATAAATGTGTCCACATGATAACGGTGCTCAAGGATTTCAAATGTAGTTCTGGACATAAGTCCTAGAGTTCTGGTCCTGTTGATTTTGGTCAAAGTAGTTTTTTTCCCCGTTGCAACACTTATTTTTAAAAGGGATCTGTGACTTGGATGATCTGCTGCTTGCAGCAAGTCTGCTTGTTATGTCGGCTTTTTTCGACGACGCTGTGACCTTGCGAGTGGCCACGACATCAGGAATGTTGTTTTCTCACGGGAGAAACACTGACACTGAAAGAGCTTTCCATAGTTCAGCTCAGTCGACCCCAAAGCTGTGGGAAGAGAAGACTCTGCAGAAGCAGTGCAGCAATACAACGGAGAGGAAGATGACGTTTAAACCACGTTTTCTCTGAACTGTCGCGTGAGAGGAAAGCACTTGCAGCACTGTAACTTAACTTTGGTTCTGTGTGCTCCATCCAAAAGAAGCTGGAGGAACATATTTTGCACCAACTTTTCAGAAGCCCGGGACTGCAGAGTAACAGGACTAAAGCAGAAGGACGGCCGTGCCTGCTGACAGCAGATGGTCTAATCCCTGACATGCGAGTGAAGAATGGTCTCTGGACTCGTTTTTTGAACTGCTGACTGTGAGTTTTTGGCCATGTGGTCTCCTGGCCTGCTGATGCTGCGTGAGACATCATCAGCTTAAGTGTTACTTCAGTGCTGTATTCTTTATGGATGGATGGAGTTAATTTCAGTTCAATAAACTCACTGAACCAGGGGTTATAACAACCAGCAATCGCTGCGTCAGAAATCTCACCACCATCCAGAGTTTTGGGGTCTAAACTTTAGACCAGGGGTCTGCAACCCGCGGCTCTAGAGCCTCATGCGGCTCTTTAGCGCCGCCCTAGTGGCTCCTGGAGCTTTTTCAAAAATGTTTGACTTTTTTTTTCTTCTTTTTTTTCTTTTTTTTTCTTTTTTTTTCCTCTTTTTCTTCTTTTTTCTCTTTTTTTCTTCTTTTTTTCCTTTTTCTCTTTCTTTTTTCCTTTCGACTTTTCTCGACATTTCGACTTTTTCTCGTCATTTCGACTTTTTTCTCGACATTTTGACTTTTTTCTCAAAATTGTACTTCAACATTAATCTCTACATTTCTAATTTTTTCTCGAAGTGCATAATGAAAAAAAAATCTTCCTACTCTAAAATATTATTTTGATTTTTCTCCTGCCTAGCCATAACTCTTCCATAGATTCGAAAGACATTAACATGCTACATTTGCAGCCGAGGACCCAGTTATAACTAATATAGAAACATGCAGCATGTGTTGCCTTCATTCTAAGGCTTATACAAGACTTTTCATTTTTTGCGGCTCCAGACATATTTGTTTTTTGTGTATTTGGTCCAATATGGCTCTTTCAACATTTTGGGTTGCCGACCCCTGCTCTAGATCATCATCGTTTGGATCAAATGAACACGGCTATGCACCCGGGAGCAGATGTTGGAGCAGACTTTCGGCTTCGGTTTAGAGCTCATTCATCCCTGGGATTGGTTAGTTTTGTAAAAAAGGCAGGATTCATTCTGGTTGTAGAGCAGTTGAGAGGAATCAATCTGAAACGAGAAGTGACTGTGTATGCAGCCGGCCGGCCGGTAGGTAGGTAGTAGGGGTGTAACAGTATATCGTGCCACGAAATTTCGCGATACAAAAACGTCACGATACGTGTCGTGGAGGTGACAAACTGTATCTCGATATTGGATTATTAATATTAATCTATTGTGTTGACTAGTAACGTGCAGTGTATTGGTGACGACCGCGCCTCGACCCGCGGACCAAAATCTTCCTCCGCTCAGAAGAAACTAGTACCGTTTTGGTCCCGATCACGGGGCTCTTGCAGGGTTTTGAGCTCTGAACTTTTACTTTTGTAAGGCTGGTGTAGAGTTAAGCCTTACCTTATTAAATTAAACCTTTTTCAGGTCGTGAGTAGGATAAACACGGGGACAACTTCTGCTGAGTTCCAGTGTACTTTAATGTCCCTCAACAGTGTAGGATTTTAGAACATCAACACAGCACCTAGTGCCGTACTGTGGCGTATCACTCCGCCCAATCTAAAACAGACTAATCACTACAGATAAACTGACTAGTGTCATAGAATATAAAGAATATATTTATAAAATAATCAACCCTGAATTACCAAAATAACCTTCTTAACAAAAATAAATCTCCTCTTACACTTATAAGGTGAGCATGAACCTGACATTTACTTTTAGTTCAGTTTGTGGAAAATGGTTGGCCTGGCTTTCTCTTTAAAACTTAAACAGTTATAAAGCATTACTAACTGTAACAATAGGGCAAACACACAGTATTGTTTTGTATTTTGTGTCTTTCAAATAAAAGACAATTTTTCCAGTTATATGTTCCTCATTCAAGCTTGTTTAAAAAAAATACTGCTATAATATCGTATCGTATCGTTATCGTGACCTCAATATCGTGTATCGTACCGTATCGTGAGATTAGTGTATCGTTACACCCCTAGTAGGTAGGTAGGTAGGTAGGTAGGTAGCTAGCTAGCTAGCTAGCTAGCTGGCTGGACATCAGCAGACTGCAGAGCCGTGATGTTTCCTGACGAGTTGCCAGCACTGTTTCTCTGCGACTCGCTGACACGCCATCCGTCCACTGCAGGTTAATCTGGTCAGCAGGAAGCCGCGTGTGCCATATGTGAGCACATGGTCTCTGTTGTTGTCCCCTCTAAGACCTGTCGTGATGAACGTGAGGACTAATCCCTAATCTTCTCAGTGACTGCAGCGGATGGTCTTGTGCTGGGGACTGTTTAATCACTCAGGAATTAAGGAAGTTTTAATAGGACTTTTAAGTTTTTTAAGTTTGGGTTTTGTGTCTGACTGGTAAATGAAACGTGTTGTAAGGTAAAGACAGGAGGGTTGATGGGTGATCAGGTATGTGGACAGACTGAGATGCTACAGTTCAACAGCGTTGTTAAAATGTTGAAGAAATCCCTGACATTCTCTCATATTCCCTTAATTAACGTTGCCAATTAATGACTTAACCTGCTTTTGCACACACAGTTCACGGGACAAAAAAAGATGGTTATTTGGAGTAGCTCATTTTAGTGTTTGGTGAATGTTTTCTCATCAAACGCTCAGAAACAAACATTGATGGCCGCAGCGCCGCTGATGGTGCTTACAGATCTGATCGAATTCTTCCTTTTTGGATGATTACCCCTCCCATCTGCTGACATTTTGACACAAAAGAGAACATAGTAGTACATAAATGGTCTGTACTATTGTGAACCTTGGTTCTGCAAACCACTGAAGGTGTTCCTTCTGCCTCTGGAATGAACCCTGTGGTGGTTGTTACTTTCAGATCCAACCAATCACCATTTATTCCATCTCCAAGTGCCGTCGGATCTTTTTTAAGACGACACACTATAGTCTGTCTGCATTGGTTGCATACCCATAATCTAAACTCCTCGTGAGATGGCAGTGATCAGTAGCTGGAAGAAGCTGCTTGTGTTGACATCAAGGCTGATGGTCACTGTGGAGGAGATGCTGCCAAGTCTTATGTCACTTATAATAGGACTTGATAATCGTCCTGACTGACCGTCCAATGTTATCTGAAGTCAAAAACTTTGAGAAGATCTTGTTGGGGACATTAGAGTATCTAAATGGTCAAGGAGGGTCAAGGACTTCACTTGAGTCTGAGTGATCCAGGTGAATGTTTGGGGCATCTGTATGTCCACCTTTTCCCCTCTGAGAGATATAACGTTGAGCTTCACTACAATTTCAAGACCAGCGGGAGAATCATAGTGAAGAGTTCTTTAATGTGGCTCATTCACCAGGATGCTCAACTTGAAGGTCAGTGGAGGTCGTCACGCAATGCAAACTACAGGTCAACAAAGTTGAAACTGATGATCTGATTATCTTTTTATTTTTCTGAAACTTAAAGGGGACCTATTATGGCATCTAATCCCTATTTTAAACAGGCCTTGAATGTCTTAAAAACAAGCTTTTGATTGTTTTTGCTAAATAAATGAGAAATTCACCGCGATACACCGCTACGAAAAAATGGCGGAGGCTCCGGCCGGCGGAGTTACCGTGTCCTAACTAGGGGTGGGTTAAAAATATCGATATATCGATATTTTATCGATATGCATGTGTAGGAACGATTATCGATACATAAATCCAAGTATCGATTTAAAAAAAAAAAAAAAAAAAAATTTTTTTTTTTTTTTTTTTTTTTTAAATCCCGATTTTCCCCCCCATTTTATCACCCAGTGCTCCTACCTAAGTCAGTCCTGGGCAATGCTCCATCTACCAACCCCGGGAGGCCCTGCACTGAGCTCAAGTCTCCTCCTTACTTGAGGAGTGAGCAGGCTGCTTCTTTTCACCAGGCAGGGTGGGGTTTCTCTGGCCGGACGTGGCGCGTGGAAGGATCACGTTATTCCCTTATTGTAACCAGAATATCGATATCGTATCGTATCGGAAATCGTATCGTCTGGGACCTAGTGTATCGGAATCGTATCGTATCGGGAGGTCAGTGATGATACCCAGCTCTAGTCCTAACTGCATGCGATGAGAGCGAGCGCCAGCGACAAAATCAATTCCATTGCTTTATTTTCTATTGGACTGTCCTAACTGGCTACAACGTGGCGCCGTTTTGAGCTGAACATTTGTTGGACGTCCTGCTTCTATTTTCTTCCTGACGCTCGCGTTGAAAGCCGGTTGAAAGTGCTGTAGAAAACGGTCATGGATGAGGAACGGCTGATCCAGTTAGTGTAAATGAGAAGTTATCTCTATGATTCCTCCTCATTTCACTACAAAAACCTCAATAAAGTGGCAGCTGCTGGAGGGAGATGGACAGAGAGCGTCCGATGTCACGCAGTGCTACGATAGTCGGACGCTCTCATGCAGTTACACGGTTTTATAGTTGTGGGCGTGGTTTGTATTTTGGTTATCTAACGAAAATGCACAGAATCTTATTGGCTCGTAGATCCACATCACACTGGACGGCTCATCCGGGCGGCTGTACAGACCAGTGGTGTAAAGTAACGAACTACAAGTACTTCGTTATTTTACTTAAGTAAGATTTTTGAGAATTTGTACTTTTATTGATACTTTCATTTTTCTGTACTTTTACTTTTACTTCGTTACATTTTCAAGGAAATAATCGTACTTTTAATCCGCTACATTTAAAATTGGACACGTCGTTACTCGCTACATATTAAAGAACAGCACAGCGGGGGCTGATTTATGGTTCCGCGTTACACCGGCGCAGAGCTACAGCGTAGGGTACACGGCGACGCACACCCTACGCCGTAGCCTACGGCGTAAGGTGTGCGTCGATTTAACGCGGAACCATGAGGCGGACGGGAAGGAAGGGGGGCGCGTGAATATACCGAGAAGGAGCCGCAGCTCCCGGGAGAGTTGCGCCGCAGAGGCGGCCGGAAGGCCGGAGGAACCGCCGTCGCGTCGAGTACCGATGAGGACTGAAGCCTGAATTATGGTTCCGCGTTAAATCGACGCAGAGCCTCGCCGTAGGGTACGGGCCCTGCGTTGGTGTAACGCGGAACCATAAATCAGCCTTGAGCGGCAGCCGACGCGTGTCCATGCGCACCATTCTTTGATTCCACCCCTTCTAAGGTGGTTTTGGCATTTAAAAGTTCAAAAGTCTCATCCTTTATCAGCTGGGGTTGCTTAATGTTGTCCCTGCATACTACAGGCTGGGGGTGGACCTGTCAGCGGGGCCACTGGGGTACAGCAGCAGTGATGAGCAAAGGGAGAAATTAAAATGGGGTAATGGAAACAAACGCTAAGGGGTCAGAATAATATCACCATTATTTAGAGTTGTAAGCAAATTCTTGGATTCTTCATTTCTTTGCAATCCTTTTGAAAATAATTTTGTACTTTGAATTTTGTACTTTGTACTTTGTACTTTTTACTTTTGTACTTAAGTACATTTTACACCATGTACTTTTGGTACTTTATTATATTTAAGTTGAGGTACTTTTATACTTTTACTTAAGTAATTTTCTTAATGGGTACTTTTTACTTTTACTTAAGTAATTTTCAAGCAGAAAATTTGTACTTTTACTTAAGTACAATATTTTTGTACTTTTTCCACCTCTGGTACAGACACTGCAGAATTTGGTTGCTTTCCTCCTCCTCTGAGTTGGCAGGCTGAGGGGAGACCACTTTATATATGTTAAAGCAAGAAAAAACCTCTTTTTCATAATAGGTCCCCTTTTAAACAAGTTTCAGTAAAATAAAATGTGATCCGTCCTCCTAATGAATGCAGCTGTCGGACTACAAAAGTACCAGTTCTGACACCCAGGGCAACAAAGAACGGCGCTGCCAGCGTGCTAGAAGGCAGGACATGACATCAGGAGATGGAAGATTTAAGGAAAGCCTCTTGGTCTGGTCGTAGAAATCCAGCATTCAGGGGGGACCGGGGATTTGGACTGGGATTAGCAGGGGATTAGTGCTTATGTCAGATGTTGCCTCAGTTTCTGCAGATTATAACGTTTTCGAGGACTGGATGACGCAACCAGCAGAAGAGGAGGAAGGAGTGTCCAACACTTAACAGATCCAGTGAATCCGTGTTTGGGAACTTGGAAAACCTGAATCTACAGCAGCTTTTTGCTACAGTGATCCTGCACAGGATTATTAAAAGCATGTTGAAGATGCGAGTGAGGGCGGGTTGTCATTCCAGACCACACATGCTCCTCTACACCATAGACATGTATCCTCCTCCTTCCATGGAGCTGATGCGATACGTCAACACCGCTGCCATATTGGATGTTCAAGACTGCGCTGTAAACTAATACAAGTAAATGGACTTATTTTCATAAAGCGCCTTTCTACAAAGAAATGTACGTTTTACGTCTCATTTATTCATTCACACACGCACTAATATACTTGGGAAACAGTTAGGCACCAAATATAATATATTTAATTTTCTCAAAAATAAGAACTTTATGGATCCCACATAGGAGTAATTGATGTTATATCAGCTATAGAGAACAAGGTAGTGCCGAAAAACAATATATATAGAGAAATGTATTTTCTCATTAACAAAGCATATTTTACATAAACATATTTTAAATTTTTCAAGTAACAAAATAACATATTTTAAACATTTTTCAGATTTTTTTCAGTTGAAATGGTTCAAATATGTTATTTTGTTATTTGAAAAATCTAAAATTTGTTTTGTTGATGAGAAAATATATTTCTCTATTTTTCTTATTTTTGTGATGGGGGATATATATTGTTTTCCGGCACTACCTTGTTCTCTATAGCTGATATAACATGAATTACTGTGGGATCAATAAAGTTCTTATTTTTGGCATCTGAGAAAATTAAATATATTATATTTGGTGCCTAACTGTTTCCAAGTATATTAGTGCGTGTGTGAATGAATAAATGAGACGTAAAACGTCTATTTCTTTGTAGAAAAGCGCGTTATGAAAATAAGTCCATTTACTTGTATTAGTTTACAGCGCAGTCTTGAACATCCAATATGGCGGCAACGTTGACGTATCACAGCAGCGGGCAAAACCACTCGATGTGGTGTCTACGTATATATGTCTATGCTCTACACCAGTGCAAGAGCGAGTAATATTACTGTGGAGTTCTTTTTTTTTAATTTAATGCAGACACTGCAGCTAGAAAAGCTGCTAAATTTGCACCAACTGCAGGTCAGATGAATCTTTCCGGGAAAAGTTGCACGTTTTGGCTTAACTGGTTATAGCGTTATGTCCAGACTGAAGACTGTTGCCTTGAAGCCGCTGATGTCCAGGTTCCAGTTGGTCAGTCAGGTTTGATTCAGGACGTCAGGAAAAGTTTGAAGGTCTGTTGTTTTCCAGGGCAAAGTCCTGCTGACCACAGTTTCCCCAAGACAGGATCTAATGGTTCCAGCAGCTTTTATCTCAGGGCAACTAGTCTGTCTATTTTCAGGTTTGCTTCTTTCAGAGTGAAGGTATTAGGTTTATGAGAGTGCAGAGATGGCATCAGTAAATTTGCTTCAATTGATCAAAGGTTTTTAGCAACGTGGATATGATTCGTGGAAGTTGATGGTTTCTGATGAAAAGCTTTCAAAAGCTTAACCTGTAAGTGTACAAAAAGTTTATTTTAGCTTTTTTTTCACGGTGAAAAGGCGTTAAAATCCTGGTTACCTCCTCACCCAGGTCCGGCTCTGCCCATGGCCACGGTGGACATCAAGAACCCGGAGATCAACAACGTCCGGTTCCACAACTCCCACGGCCCCCAGCAGCCGTACCAGCTCAACAACATGCTGAGCCACAGCGCTCTGATCCGCAGAGACAAGAAGACCAAAGGCAAGAAGAAGAAGCTGACCAAGGCCGACATCGGCACGCCCAGCAACTTCCAGTGAGTCGCACCCACCACACAGGAACTGACCTGGTCACGTCTCCAGCTTCTCATCAGTATCACCATTTATGCCTCCATTAATACAAACATACAATAAAAACTGAGCCAGACACATGTTTGCTTTTACACTGCAGAAACTCAAAATCTTACCAGGAATATTTGTCTTATTTCTAGTTAAAATGTCTCATTTTTAGTCAAAAAATCTCATTACACTTAAAACAAGAGTCATTACCAGAAAAATAACTTATTTGACAATTTTCACCTGTTTGAAGTAAATTTTCACTTGAAATAAGTAGAAAAATCTGCCAGTGGAACAAGATTTATCTTCTCATTACAAGCAAAAAATCTTGTTCCACTGGCAGATTTTTCTACTTATTTTAAGTGAAAATCTACTTGAAACAGGTGAAAATTGTTGTTTTTTCCAGTGATGAGTCTTGTTTTAAGTGTAATGAGATTTTTTTTTTTTTTTTTTTTTTACAAAAAAATAATTTTGGCACAATTTATGCCATTTCTTCGGCCGTTAATGCGGCCCGAACTGTAACGTGCACCCAGGTGTGTTATACATCAAAATGTGCGTCTCCATCATGCAACGATGGGCATTACTTTTCTCAGTCAAAAGCGTTACTGTGGCAACGATAGACGCCAAAAAGCGCGCCCCCCTTCTTCTGATTGGTCCACATTTGATAGTTCCTACTTTCTGCCATGACCTTCGAATGGTTTGACATAGAGAGTCGTGGGTGGTGTCATCGGACTCGGTTTTGAGTCCTGGACTTCCATTGGCCTGAATTAGTTATGGGGATAAGTTGAGTTTTATGTGAACAGCAAAGGCACTTTTCTAGTATTATTGACCTAGGAATGTGGGGGGAACCCGGGCCATGAGTGCGAGGGCCCGTTCATCTTCAGCTTTAACTGTTGTTGATATTGTGTGTCGTGTAATGTTGCTTGTATCTTTTTACTGAGTCTTGCCAATGCAAATTAGCCTTTTAGCTACAATTGGGTATACTTACATTTTAAAATGTTTATCAATGTACAATGTCCCTCTAGACAAAATAAAGTGAAATGAAACTGAGGTAAGGCAGCGGGTATCAGGACGTCATGCAATGTTGGCTGAAACTCTGAGGAAGAAAGCTCCAGTCCTGTTTGTCTGCACGCCTGATCCAGCCGTAAACATGTCAGACTCTGCTCAGTGAGCCACTGTCATGACACGTGTGTGTGGGCTCACTATTTAGCATGTGCACACGTCTGCCCACTTGCATGTGCTCAACAGCTGATGTATACTGCTATGCTGACACGTGTGTGTGATCTCACCATGTGTGTGTGTGTCCCGTCTTCCTCAGGCACATCGGTCACGTGGGCTGGGATCCAAACACAGGTTTTGATGTGAGTACCCCCTTTTTCCAGCCACAGACGTGCACGCGCACCGCACAATAGTGAGCCGTCTGGTGCAGTGAGATCACACAATAGGCTCTTGTTGCTTCCTGCCCGTTTCCACAAACATCTCTCAGCGTTTGTACAGACAGAATGTTCTAGAGAAGCGGCTTCAGCATCATTAACTAATGACTATGGGGCTTTGTGGAGTAATTAATTAATGTGTAATTTGTTCAGGACATTCATCATGAATTATCAAAGCCCACATCTCACATTGTTGTGGAGGAATTTGAACCCACTCACTGCTTCTGTCATCTAGGTTTGTAGACATCATTTATGCACCGATCTATCCAAGCCCCCACACAACATTTCAGTCCGGCTGAGGTCTGGAATTGGGCATTAGCAGCACCTTATTAGTTATTGGTAATTATCTGCACTGCGGCTGATAGACGGTGATGAATGTAGTCCGCTCTGTCTTTCGTCATCAGCTCTAACCAGTACTCGAGTTGTAAAAGAAATTCAGGGGGGATGGTGGATTTTATCATATGGGGACAGATCATTTGTGCTGATTACAAATAATATAATATATTACAAATAATAGCAGTGACCAAAACACCTGCAGAAATACTGCAGGAATGACATAGCAGCAGTTAAATGCAGCCTTCTGTAAGCTTTAAATATCCACTGGGCTTACATCAAATACATCAAAACACAACAATAAAAAACACTTTTCTGAACTTATCAATATGACTCTGTCCTTCACAGGATAAGTAACATGGATCACTGCAAAAACTCAAAATCTTAACAAGAATATTTGTCTTATTTCTAGTTAAAATGTCTCATTTTAGTACAAAAAAATCTCATTACACTTAAAACAAGACTCATCACTGGAAAAAACAACAATTTTCACCTGTTTCAAGTAGATTTTCATTTAAAATAAGTAGAAAAATCTGCCTTTGCTTGTAATGAGAAGATAAATCTTGTCCCACTGGCAGATTTTTCTACTTATTTCAAGTGAAAATTCACTTGAAACAGGTGAAAATTGTCAAATAAGTTATTTTTCTGGTGTTATTTTTCTGGTTATGACTCTAAATGTTGAAATAGCAGTAAAACCACATTCATTGATGAAATGACATAAGGGATGGGAAGGGGGGATGGCAGTTTTACAGGGAGGATGATTTTGACTGTTTTTATTTCAGGGGGGTGCCATCCCCCCTCATCCCCCTCAACTCCAGTACTGGCTCTAACAGGCAAACATTATAGTGAAGTAAAGGCAGTTTCATGCTTATTTGTGCAAATAGCTTTGGGACTGAAGTTTCAGTCCATCGTGGTTTGTAGCTGAGAACAGTTAAAAGTTTAAGGAGCAGGGAATAACTCCAACCGATCTGTGGGGAATAGAGACTGTGCCTGTGGACAGGATTGTGACTAAAGTCAACCAAACCTCCTCCCCGACCTGTAAAATATCCTGCAAACCACAAGCTGTCCTGATGAAGGAATGTCGGGACACGTACCAGTCTTAACGTCTTGTTAGAGTCGTTCCCCCTGAGCTCTTTCTTCTTAGCACTGGTTACCAAAAGTGTCGGACAAGGTGAGGAAACAACAACTGCCGCTACTCTGGAATCTGTCTTTTCACCTTCTGTTCACTTTACTTCCCTTGTTGTTTTTAAATGTGCCATCACATCGATGTTGAGGTTCGTGAAAGTCGTAACACAGCTAAACTTTATCATTACCTTGGCAGTGAGCCTGTACGGGAACAATGAGCCCCAAGGCTCAGAATGTAGAGATAAAATGACACACGAACAGAAGATTCTCTTTCTCATTTATGGATTTTGTCAGACACACAATGAAACATTATGTTTCTTAATCAAGTGTGATGTCAACTTAGGATTTAAGAGGGGGGGGGGGGGGGGGGGGATTTTATTTATTTGTGCTGGTTTGTACAGATGGGAACCCGGTCTGTCAACACAGAGAGCTCGTGTCTGCGCGTAGATTTGTAACATCAGCGTTTCCCACTGTTCAGGAGTTGCAGCCAGAGCTGCTGAGTCAAACTGTCTTAGTTTGTTTGCTGCTTTTCCTGACAAACCTGAAACAGACAGAGAAGACAACAGTGTGTCAATCCCAGAATGCTTTGCAGGGTTGAGGGCACTAAAAGCAGATGCTTCTTGATGCTTGATGGTTCAGGCTGCTTGTAGTTTTAGCTGCTGGCCACCAGATGTCTCACTGACACATGGACTGACGTGAACCAGTCAGTCCTAAAGGAGCAGAAAACTCAGTGCTTTCATTCTAAAAATAAAAAACTACAAGATGTGAAGTGAAAATAAGAAAACAAAACCTTTTTTTTCCCAGTGATATGTGTGTGTGAGCAGCGCTTATTATTATTATTATTATTATTATTATTATTATTATTATTATTATTATTACGTTTATTGAACAGGGACAAATGTATCAAACATTGTTTCGTAAAAAATACAAAACAGATGTCATACATACAGGTTTCTAGCCAGAGCTAATTTGCAACCCCTGTCCCTGGTTAGGCCTTTACTTAAAATTCAAAAGCAGAGTTAAAACAGTACAAAACCATTAAAATACAAAACATGCAAAACAGAATAAACAGAATAAAGACAATACAAAGACAAGAAGCAAAAACACAAACCAGATAAGGACAGAAAACTAAAATAATACAGTGGTACAGTATGTTAAAGTCAATGCTCATGTTGTTTTACTTGTTGCTAAAAACCTTGAGCTCTGTCAGTATTTAGATTTCAGGTTCAGTGTATTCCATAATTTGGTAACTATTACCGAGAAAGATGACTGTCAAAATGTTGTTCTGCGTTTTTCTATCCTACAATTACTGCTTGTTGCAGCCCTAGTTCTAATTCCACGGTTTTGATTGTTTACCAATTGGCAGAGTATTTCTGGGGCAAAGGTTATTCACACGTTTGAAAATAAGTTTTAAAAATGAGAAGCCTACAAAACTGTCAAAACTTAATAGATTGTATTTTTTGTTCTGTTCTGTTCTGTTCTGTTTGTCTGATCTGTTCTTGGAACAAAGACCTCAGGGTTTCATTCAGACTTATTTCAAGCCTACGTGTGTTATTGTTTTAGACATTGGCATCAGGATTGAGATGATTCATCACATAAAGGAGCTGATCAAGTATGATAAAGCAGCTCATCTTGACCTCAGCTTCCCCTTTTCTGAATAATACATCAGCAGAACCCATAAATCTCATGTATGTTGTTGCATCCTCGGCAGCGGGGAGTGTGTTTTTAAAAAAAATGTAAATTGTGTTGTTTCCAGCTGAACAACCTGGACCCCGAACTGAAGAACCTGTTCGACATGTGCGGCATCTCCGAGGCTCAGCTGAAGGACAGAGAGACGTCCAAAGTCATCTATGACTTCATTGAGAAGAAGGGAGGAGTGGAGGCCGTGAAGAACGAGCTGAGGAGGCAGGGTGAGCCCCGGCGTGTGCACGTGACACTGACTGTGTTTCCATGCATCAATAACCCTTTTAAAACCCCAATATTAGCAATAACCCGGTTTTGCACGGCCATGTAAACACCAATAACCCCTTTGAATTACCGGAATTTGCTCATATTTGGGTTTTTAAAAACCCGAATATGAGCCCTGGGTTACTCCTTTTAAAACCCGAATATTCGGTCATGTAAACGCCAAACGGGATATCCCCATCAAACGGAACATGTTTTTTTTTTTCTGTGCATGCTCTTTTCGCAAGGAATCCTGGTCTTTTGAGTCCAGGAAGTTCTTATAAACTTGGAGAAACACAAGACCAGGAGGAGACTAATCACTTCATAAATGTAATGAAGGATATGAACATTTCTGCATTTGTAGACGGTAGAAAGTACCGGGATAGAAGATTTACAAGAAGGTGAGCGAAAAGTTGCACGAAGCAGCATTTGTTTTGAATTTGGATACAGAAATGAGGGGTCATGATGTTCTCCGTGCGTCGCTGGTTTGATCCAGATATCCTGAATGATTAATTACCATGTAAACGGAATATTCCGAATGTTTCAGTAACTGGAATATTAGCAATAACCTGAATTTTGGCTGCATGTAAACGTAGTCAATGATGAGCGCTTTGATCCGAGCAGCAGACTAACACAGGTCTGATGATGGTTGTCTGGTTGGTCCTCTGACGTTTGTTTCACCTGTAAATGACCAAAAGCATTTCAGGTTCAGGTGAGTAATTAACGATGCTACTGACCACGTTAGAAGAAAGTGCTTTTCAGCTGCTGCTGGAAAGTATCCGTCATTACCGCTACGGTGACGCACTAAAACACAGACCAAAGGTTTACACAAATCTTCTTCATAAATGCTGGAATTGGGATCTCAGAACAGGTCAGACTTCTCAGAACCTAAATACGGGGTTTCTTTTTTCCTCGTCATTCATTTTTGTCAGATGGTAGATACGAATTGTGCACTGATGAAACACTTTTGTCCATCTGACTTTAGTTTTCACACGTTTTTTCCTACCAGGATGCTAAAACATAGGGAAGTTAAAACTATGGCATGGTTTGAGGACTTTCTGAGTCCTCCGGGTTTAGGTAGGCCATGAATGGATTGATGACTATTTTCAGTGATCTGTATGTACGGTTCCACCTGATACACTGCAAAAACTCAAAATCCTAACGTGAATATTTGTATTATTTCTAGTTAAAATGTCTCATTTTTAGTCAAGCAAATCTCATTACACTTAAAACAAGTGTCATTATCAGAAAAAGATTTTTTTGCTTGTAATGAGAAGATAAATCTTGTCCCACTGGCAGATTTTTTTCTACTTATTTCAAGTGAAAATTTACTTGAAACAGGTGAAAATTGTCAAATAACAAGTTATTTTTCTGGTAATGACTCTTGTTTTAAGTGTAATGAGATTAAGTGTAGACATTTTAACTAGAAATAAGACAAATATTCTTGGTAAGATTTTGAGTTTTTGCAGTGTAATCAGTTACCTGGTTGTTGACATGTCCATTGTTCAGGTGTGTACAATCTTTATCTTTTACAAAAACAACACGTTTGGTTCTACTTAAAGGAGCCGTCTGTAAGAAATGTCCAAAACTGGTACTGCAGTCACTTTCAAAATATTGTTGAGTGGCGTGTTCCCTCCCCCTCCTCCCCCCGACCAGAGGTTGCCAGGTAGGCTGCAGAATGCAGCAGGAACGTAGGCTTCCATGGCTGCCATAATTAGAGCCGAGCTGGCAACCCGGATGCCGAAACAATACTGACTTGGTGATTGGGAGATAGGTGGAGGGTGGAGCTTCAGAAACAATACTGACTTGGTGATTGGGAGATAGGTGGAGGGTGGAGCTTCAGAAACAATACTGACTTGGTGATTGGGAGATAGGTGGAGGGTGGAGCTTCAGAAACAATACTGACTTGGTGATTGGGAGATAGGTGGAGGGTGGAGCTTCAGAAACAATACTGACTTGGTGATTGGGACATAGGTGGAGGGTGGAGCTTCAGAAACAATACTGACTTGGTGATTGGGAGATAGGTGGAGGGTGGAGCTTCAAACCAAAACAAAAAATGACAACATAAACATCAGTTGAGGGCTGCAACTCCTCTTTTTAAACTGGAATATCCTGGCTTGAGTGCTGTTGTCAGTGACATAAGTATTTTAAATGAACATGATTTTTAAATGTCTGTTGACATATCGGGATCATTTTATGATTCGTTTTATTATTGCTCTTACATACGGCTCCTTTAATATTTCAACGTGCTCGTCTGACCAAATATCTCAGATATAGCAAAGGATGGCCAAAAGGGATGAGCTCAGAGCCTCATCGACGGAAACCCAGCTGAGAATGCACATAGAAGATGGACAATATTCAGGGAAAGTACCGGTAGTTGATGCTTTCTGAAAGGAAACAAGCACCTGGTGGCCGTCACTGATGTTCTTTCAGGCACCTGTGCACAAGTTCATGTCCAATAACAGAATATTCCCCCCCATTAGGGTCATGGGGACTTTTTTTTTTTTTTTATAAAACCCATGATGATGAATGATGATGATAATAATGTGTAGGACCACAGAGCAGCCAGTAGATGGCAGTAAAAAACCATAATGGATCTCAGTCCCAACCATAGCTGTCAAGTTTGGGATTTAAAAAAACGGGACATTTTCCGCCGCTGTCCCACCAGCCCAACCCAGGTCCAGTATCTTACATTTATACTAAAATAATTACTTGTTAACCAATTACAAACTACACTTATGTGCTCAGAATCTGATAGGGCGACCTTTGTTGACTGAAATGCTGTGGACATTCATATGTATGTAATTCCTATAATGGAGCCTAAATGAAGACACAAAGGGGAATTAAAGCACATTTATTTATTTTAAATATTTTTGGTTTATATACACATTGATTGTCTTCAAGTGAAACGTTTACATTTTCTTTTAATTTATAATTTTCACTCATGTAGCTGCTCCTCTTTAGGAAAGTAAATTCAGTATCCCATTTTAGAGATATTTACACAAAGTCTTTGCTTTTTTGTCAGAAATGCCTCCTCTCGTGATATTCATCCATCTCTGATTTGTTTTTACTAACTTTGCGACAACTGCCACCCAGGCTACAGCAATGGGCAGTTCTCGCGAGATTAGTGACAATTCCGTTTGCAGTTTAAAAATTATTATATTATAAAACGGGAAATTTACGGTAAAATACTAATACGGGAGGACGGCGGGAAAGAGGGGTAAAAATATGGTATTTTCCCGGCCAAAACGGGAGACTTGACAGGTATGGTCCCAACATGCACTCCTTTCAGCTGTTTCAGTAGAAGAATCTTCAGTCAGAAGAAGAGTTGACTAAAAATGGCCCTGAAGAGTTGAAGGGGTACGACGGAGTATTAGGGCCAAACTAAGACAAAAAAAAAGGAAATTACAAGAATAAAGTTATAATAATATGAGAATAAAGTCGTAAAATTACGAGAATAAAGTCATAATATTTTGAGAATAAAGTCGTAATATTAAATATATTATAAATATATAAATATAACTTCACAAGATGGTCAATATTCCTAATTTTAACACAGGGAGAAGACTGCTCTTCCTGTTAGAGTTCTCATAAAATATATTCTCATAATATTACGACTTTATTCTCGTAATATTACGACTTTATTCTCGTAATATTACGACTTTATTCTATTACGACTTTGTTCTCGCAACATTTACTTTATTCTCGTAATTTTACGACTTTATTCTATTACGACTTTATTCTCGCAACATTGAGTTTATTCTCGTAATTTTATGACTTTATTCTCATTATATTATGACTTTATTCTCGTCATTTCCAATTTTTTTTTTTTGTCTTAGTTTGGCCCTAATACTCCGTCATAAAGGGTCAATAGTTGTTGCTTCAGGATTTGATAAAATATTAAGAAAATATGATGCACCAAATGTAAAACTGCGAATTTGCTTAAATGCTTGGTACGATTCTTGTTCAATGATTTCTTTTTTCTAAAGAAAAAGCTGCATAACAGCATATATTTTAAACAGTGTTACTCTGTATCTGGTACCAGGACCATCAGGTTCCAGTTGCAGGAAATGAACAGGTTGTTGATTGACAGCAGCGCTAATCTCCCCTCTCATCTCCTCCTGCAGCGCCCCCTCCACCTCCCTCCCGTGGTGGCCCCCCTCCTCCTCCTCCTCCTCCCCCTCACAGTTCACCTGCCCCCCCACCTCCCCCGTCCAGGGGGGGCCGAGGAGCCCCCCCTCCCCCTCCTCCGTCCAGGGCCCCGGTTTCAGCTCCTCCTCCCCCTCCACCCTCCAGACCTGGAACTCTGGGAGCGCCGCCTCCCCCTCCTCCTCCCACCAGGGGGGGTCACCAGCCCCCCCCACCTCCCCAACACTACCACCACCATCAGCCTCCTTCATCTTCTGTCGCTCCTCAAGCTCCTCCTCCTCCTCCACCTCCCCCACCATCATCCCAGCAGTCTCCTGCAAGCTCCGTGCCTGCACCAGCTCCAGCTGCTGCTCCTCCGCCTCCCCCCCCTCCGCCGCCCGGCCCCCCTCCTCCACCTGAGCTGGACGGTGTAGGTGGAGGCGGGGACTCGCCTCACTCTCCCGTCACGGGCGGGAAGTCGGCCCTGCTGGAGCAGATCAGAGGAGGAACGCAGCTGAAGAAAGTGGAGCAGAACCACAAAGCGCCGGCCTCCAGCACGGGACGGGACGCCCTGCTGGACCAGATCCGGCAGGGGATTCAGCTCAAGACTGTGAGCATTTCCCACTTATTACCGCCACACATACATAACTCTCATAGAAGTACATAGTATTCACTACCGTATTAAAAGGCGCACCTTCAATAAATGGCCAATTTTAAAACTCTCTTCATATATAAGGCGCACTGCATTATAGGGTGCACGAAATACAGCAATCCCTCGTTTTTTTAAAGTTACGTTACGTTCCAAAAACAACCCGTGATAAGTGAAATCCGCAAAGTAGCAACCTTTTTTTTTTTTTTTTTTAAATTATTATTAAAAAAAAAAAGGTTGCTACTTCGCGGAGATCAGCCCCACCACGACCCGATTACCGTATTTTCTGAACTATAAGCCGCACCGGCATACAAGCGGCATCCGCTCTATTTAAAAAAAAAAAAAAAAAAAAAAAAAAGATATGCAAGCCGCAGATATTTCTGTTGTTAGATTAGATATTTACTACATGTACAGAACCATTTTGAACTGTAAATGATGTACATGTTTGTACCTAAATAGATCCTTTCCTAACAGTGTCTTTTAACACAGCAGCAACTTTGCTGATTAAAACGGGACAGAACCAAGAGAAAATAACCAGTATTTATTTATCTGTTTATCTGTTTGAAATCTGCTAAAGAAGAAGTAGCCTATTCTTCTTTGCATTTATTTTGTCTTAGTTTTGATTCTAATTCCGGTTAGAGCGCCCCGAGCGGTGGAAGAAAAATTCACAGAATAGCTGCACCTTTGTATAAGCTGCACGGTTCAAAACATATGAAAAAAGTAGCGTCTTATAGTCAAGAAAATACGGTAATTGAATTTGAACGGGAGAAAATGAAAAATGATTATGAAAAAAAAATACAATAAGTACAGTAGGACAAATTGTGACTCGCGAGTATTTCACTGCTCTTCTGACTGCGCCGCTGCATCCTGACTCCGCCCGCGGTGCAGGTGTGTTTTTTTTTTTCGAGAGAAGAACATAGTTATGTGCAGTTGTTGTGGCTCTTTTTTCTTCCGGGCAAAAAGATTCTTATAAACTGACATGCCACCATGGATTATATCTGAAAACTGTAATGTTTCGAAGGGTCCCGTTCTTGAGCTGCTGCTGAAGCTCATTGGCCGTTCTCAGCTTGTTGCTAAGCAACCAACGTTATTGACACAGGAAGTGAAGAAGCGGGGAGACTGTTAAGCCAATCAGAATGCACAACAGTATGCACGATGCAGAGACGTGAAAGGTGAACCTCGTTATAGCCAAGGATTACTGTATACGGTAAGATACCGTACTACAGTGGCTGGGGTTGAGTTACGCATCTACCTGATGGAGCTGCGCTACAGGAAATGCTACAAAATGCTACAGCAAATGCAAAAAAACAAGAAGAAAAGTAACGTCAAATAGTAACAAAATAAAAACCTGCTTCTGAAGACTTTGTTCACTCCCAAAAACAAACACAGAGGGGAAATTTTCCAGTTCATTTCCCATCGCCGAATCCCTGGAAATCTTCTTCCTTTGTGTCGGAGTAGAACAGCTGGGCGGTGCAGCATCCAACGGTCCCGGCTCCGTCTCCTCACAGTCACCATTATGAGAGTGAGCGTCGCTGATGTTGTCTTGAACGTCTGTGACGATTCCTGACGTTTTTAGAGGCGTTACTTCGGCAACACCAACTACATTACCCACAATCCCCCTGACTACAGTAACAGAAATTACAGTAATGATCATATATAAGGCGCACCGCATTATAAGGCGCACTGCCAGTTTTTTAGAAAATTAAAGGCTTTTAGGTGCGCCTTACAGTGCGGAAAATACGGTACTCCTAGTTGTGTCAATGAGATCTGGTGCCAAAATCCTAACTTGGTCCAGGTTGGATGTATAGTTTCTGAATGTGCTGTATCAAACTGGACTGGGCCTGTCTGTGTCCCCCAGGTGCCGGATCATTGTGAATCTGGGCCTCCAACTCCAGCCCCCACGGCGGGCATCGTTGGTGCTCTCATGGAAGTGATGCAGAAGAGGAGCAAAGCCATCCATTCTTCAGGTGAGCACTGAGAGCCATCCTGCACCGTCACGTCACAACTCCAGGACCTTCAGCTGAACTGAAGCTTTTGACAAAATCCAGACACAACTGCAATTTAACACTTCAGATTAGTGTATCAACATTTAAGAATGAACCTTCAAAAACACAACCAGGTAGCTGATCTGTGAGGGTGAAGAACTACACCGTTGCTTCATCACGATGAGCTTACTGCCTGTTGGTCTGTATTTGTCCACCAGCAGCAGGTTTCCTGTTAATCCCCCCTGGAAAATGTGGTGGAAAATAAATGAACAAAATGTAAAAAAAAAAAAAAAAAAAAATCCCCAACCAATTCTTACAATTGTAACTTTTTATTTCTCTGGCAGACAATTTTATCCTAAGTTGGTTACCTTTTGTTTAAATCTACCCATTTCACTTGTTATACATCAATTTTTGTATTTCATTTCAGTCCTACAACACCTCCAAAAATAAGTTACTGGCACAATTTAGTGCGATTTGAAAAAAGAAAAGTACTTAAAAGTTTAGTTCAATACATTTTTATTTACCTAGCATCTATTACAACAGAAGTTGTCTCTAGAATCTTTCCAGAGACCCAGAACATGACCCCCAAGCAATTATTACATAAAAAATGGCAGGTTAAAACTCCCCTAGTGGGAGAAAAACCTGAAGCCGAACAGTGGCAAGAAAAACTCCCCTTTAGGAGGGAAGAAACCTGGACCAGGACCTGGATCATAAGGACCCTCCTGCCGAAGGCCAGACTGGCAGAGCAGGAAAAGAGAGATCCGACAGATAGCATGAAGAACAGAGAGAGGAAAGACACAGACACAATGTCAAAGGTACAAAAGACAAGATATTAGTAACAGCAATATAACAGTATAACAGCATATCTAGGATGAAGTTCTGTTTAAGACGAGCTGCTCTAGTCTTTTCCTGCAGCGGCAGCTATGACTACTGGCCCTAACAAACTAGAGATTACACTAACTAGAGGCTTGACTAAACAGAAAGGTTTTAGGTTTGGTTTTAAAGGTGGAGGTGGTGTCGGCCTCTTTAACTGTTGGTTTGAAGTTGGTTCCATAGTAACGGTTCCTGATAGCAGAGACCCGTCCTCCAAATCTACATTTTGGTAAACCTGCACTCTGAGAAGGGAGAGCTCTATTAGGAACATAAGGACCTATCAGACTGTACAAATATCGCAGAGCCAAGCCATTTTGGACTTTATATGCAGGTAACAACATTTTGAATTGGATTGTAAGTTTTATGTGGAGCCAATGGAGGGACACTAACACTGGAGAGACGTGGTCTCTCTTGTTGAGTCCTGCCAACACTTATGCTGCTGCATTCTGGATCAGCTGGAGGATATTCAGCTAATAATACATTAGAGTAATCTAGTCTAGAAGATACAAACATGTTAATTAGTTTTGTTGCATCACTCTGAGAGAAGATGTTCCTAATCTTTGCCATATTACGGAGATGGAAAAACGCTGTTTTACAAACCTGATTAATATGCTGTTTAAATGACAAAATCGAGAATAACACCAAGGCTTATCACAGTTGTACTAGAGGTCATCACAACACCATCTAATCCCTTTCTAAGGTGTTAAGGACCAAAAGTAATAACCTCTTTTTTTTATATATATTCTGCACGCCTCAAATGCTAAAATTGATGTTTATTCCCAGATTAATTGGAAGTTGAAAAGAAAATAACATAAATGATGGATTCCTACTGTCTGTGGGACAAAAAGATAAGAATCAATACTTTTACACCAGTGATGAACATAAACACATCTGTGATACATGTAAGTGGCCCAGAATCACAAATCCACCAGGAACGCTGGAGTCAGACTGTTATCTGAAGGTCCACCTGATGGAGCACAAGGTGGATGCTGTTACATTTGCACACATTTATTTGCTGCCGGTGTCTAGTTTCTGGCTGCTGGACACATGACAATCAATCAATCAATTACTTTATTTGTCCCCAAGGGGGCGATTTAGTTTCGCGACAGGAGAAGCACACAGTGGTAAATATACATAAAATATACATAATAAATGACAATAAGTTACACATCATAGTATAGACCTAAGAGGGAAGGCTTCTTCACCCACTACCTTTTCCTTCCGGCATTTAAAAGAACAATAGCAGAGGAACAAAGGAGTGTTTGTATCTGTTTGTCTTTGCAAAAGGGAGTGTAAGCAGTAACTGATGGTAGAAACTGAAACTGTTTATTAAGGGATGTGACAATCAGACAACATGGAGTTTTCTTTCTTGATCAGCTGTTTGTTATAAAGTTCTTGTAAAGTTTGTTGAGCCGACCCAATGATTTTACTGCTTAGACTGACAACCTTATTGAGCAAGTTTCTGTCTTTTACTTTCAAAGATTGAAACCAACAAATTAAAGAAAAAGTGATAACAGATTCGATAAAAGAACAATAAAACATAGTCATCAGGGAGGAATCCACCTGGAATTTAGAGAGTTTTCGAAGACAAAAAAGGTGCTGCCGCTTTTCTTACATATCGAGTCTGAATTTTTTCCAAATGACAGTTTATTGTCAATAATAGTGTCTAAATATTTATAAGACTCAACTATTTCAACTTCTTGACCCTCAATCACTTTACTTACAGGAGAGGACTGCACGCGTCTGAAATCCATACACATATCCTTTGTCTTTAAGATATTCAAAGATAAAAAAAGATTCCTCACACCATTTCAAAAGTATTCAAACACAGGACCATGTGAAGTCTCAGTTATTTAGCAGCCTCACTAGAACAGTGTCATCCGCAAACGTCAGTATATGACAGTTTTCAAAAGTGCTACAGCAACCATTTGTATACAGTAAGTACTACAGAGGGGAAAGGTGAGCCAGTAGATGTTACAGATAAGGCAGAGAGCTGCCCATTGCACACATTAGATGACAGCAGCGTGGGCCTGTTTCCCCTGCAGCCAGTGATTCTTTTTCCAATTGGTTATGTGGGAAAACCCAGTCCTCACTATCACTTATCTTTTCCCAGACGAAGACGAGGATGACGACGAAGATGAGGACTTTGAGGATGATGATGAATGGGAGGATTAGTGAAGATGTTCCTCCTCAACCCCTCTGCCCCTGCACCTGACAAAAAAAGTCTCCTGAAAATCTTCCAGAATCTGACTACAGTTGTAAATGTTATGTATGATTTTGTTGTCTATTTATTTTAGTTTGTTTTTTTTTTATTCCTCTAATCTGTGCAATACCTCATCCGTTAGACTGTTGGGTTCATCACACGCCGCGGTGGTAACAGCTGCTTCACTCCCCACGGGTCAATAGAAGGCACTTAAACGACATCTGCATTTCCCTCACAACTAACCTGCAGTGTAAAACGCCAATTAGAGAAATTGGGGTGCCCGTCTGCTCATGGGAAATATCCGTCTGCTCACTTCTTCATTCCTTTGTTTGAGACATTTTTAAGGGAGCCTCGCGTAACCGAACACGCAGGATCCTCTTTGTGTTTGATAGTCGTTGGGTGAAATGCAAAATAACACTATTTTCTTAACATATTTCTTTTCTACCCTTCGTGTTTCCTACTAAAGTGTGGTTTAGTCATATTTTTTCATGAAGATACTTAATGACCAAAATGTGGTGATTCAGTCACCTCAAGTGGATCGTGGTTTAATTTTTATGTAAGTAAAGTGGTTATTTGCACACAGTCTCTGTAATAGGACTTGATTTTCTTTTTTTTTTGGTCTTGTTTTTCGGTGTGCATTTGTCAATGATACATTTTTTATTCTTTTTGTATGTGTAGTGGGATTCGGTGATGAAGACGTGGTTTCAGACTTGCCCAACAATGTTTGTTTTATTTTATTGTTTCATCCTAACACACAAACTAGCACACTGTGTGGTATGTCTGATATGACTGGAGCTTTGTTCTCATGTCTGGCTGCTTTCTTGCATTAGTCCATGTAAGAGGAAGCATCAGTAATCTTTCACAGCACAGCCAAAAAAAAAAAAGGAATCATCTTTCTTCCTCCTCCGTCCCTCCATTCACAAATTATGATTTTATGCAATGCAAATGTTTATGCCTCCAAATGGAACAATGTTACAAAAGCAAATAATAATGAACCAAATGTGGCATTTTCAAGCAGCTTGTGGGTTTGGCGTTTGTCTGTGGTCTTTCAGCTGTAAATGGTGTGAAGAAACAGGCGCTTGTTTTAATTGTCCGTCCTCCAGCGAGGTTTGATGCTGCACTGAGAAGCCGAGTACTGACAGACACCTGTGAAACGGGCCGGGCAGGCTCAGCGACAATACTAAATTGTATACCTAAATAAATGTTAATATTTACAGAGAGAATCTTGTCTTTTGTTCAATGTTGGAGGATTTCTTCTTTTTTTTTTTTTTTTTTTTTTTTTTGCAGATACCCATGGATACATATTTTGATACTGTCCCATCAAAGAAAGAAAAACTGACAAAAGTACAAATTACTTTTTAAAGTCAGACATTGTAATTCAACCGAATCCTTTTTAAAACCAAACTACTGAAACTGACCTGGACTAACTAGCCCTAGAGAAGGCGTAAATACCGTGACCACAACTGTGTGTCCTGCAGTGAACGCTACAGGGGTCTACAATCGTCAGTCTGATCATGTAAAGGTTTTAAAGTGGAGAGGAGAGAATTGTCTGGCGAGATCAGAAAGATCTCCTCAGAACAGGATGTTGCACTGCAAAAACTCAAAACCTTAACAAGAATATTTCTTATTTCTAGTTAAAATGTCTAATTTTTAGTCAAAAAAAATCTCATTACACTTAAAACAAGACTCATCACTGGAAAAAACAACAATTTTCACCTGTTTCAAGTAGATTTTCCACTTCAAATAAGTAGAAAAATCTGCCAGTGGAACAAGATTTTGTAATAAGAAGATAAATCTTGTCTTGGAGACAGGTGAAAATTGTCAAATAAGTTTATCTGGTGATCACTCTTGTTTTAAGTGTAATGAGATTTTTTTGACTAAAAAAATATTCCTGCTAAGATTTTGTGTGTTTGCAGTGTGAAGGTAAAGACTAGAATACCATTTCCCCACAGCTTGATGCCCATGTGTCTACAGTTGGAAATTGAATTCAGAAGTTTAGGATCCACAGTAAAAAAAACTCCAGAGACATGAAGGAGGCTCATTTCTGGTCTGGTACAGGGTGTCTTCAGCCTGTTGCAGGAGTGGCTAAGAACCAATTAACTAAACCGTGTTCAACATCCATGGAAAGATGGAGCCCTTAAAACCTGAGACTGTTCATCACTCTATGGGAGGGATCAACTCAAAAGGGTGGAAGACATATTAGTTGAGGATCTGCCTTTGTCAAGGACCATTTCATTAGTTTGTTTATATATATATATATATATATATATATATATATATATATATATAATAGTTGAAACAATAGAAAGGGTATGTCCACTAAGTGTCTAGTAAATTAGTTACTTTGTTAGTTTCAAATGATTCCAGGGAGCACTGCTGTTTTCTTTCTTTAATGGAGGCGTTTTAACAACTTTGTGTGTACACTTACATCTGTTCTGCAAAGCAGCTCGTCACACGATGCTATTTAAAAAGTGACCGTGACAACAAGAACCGCACATCTTAGAAGTACGTTTTTCAGCTTTAAAGGTATAGTCTGTAATCGTATTCAAAAACATTTATTGTTATACTGGGTGAAACGGTCCTTCCATCCTGAGAGTAGCCAGTGAATAATGTGTTCAGAAAAAGGAAAGAAAAAAAATCCGACCTCTCTGACAGCTTTAATCCTGTAAAAACTCTGACCAATCTGTTTTTTGCGCGCTGAGTGGTACAGATTGGTCAGAGGACCAGAGGATTGGCAGGGGGGAAAGAATCAATCACATACCTTCATTTTAGGTCCCGCCCACGCCCCCCTCTGTCCCATGCGCACACTCGTCACGTCGAAAATCTTGCCCGGAAAACTTCACACACTCGAGGCACGTTTGCTGAAGAATGGCGCAGAAAACGAAAAAATGCAGCAAAAAATACCACCTCCCCAGTATGGGGGTCCGTGGGGATGGAGGCGTCTCCATCCCGGCGAGGGCGGAGAGCGGTGCCGGTGGCGGTGCGGTGCGCTGCGCTGTGCTGCGGTGCGCTGCGCTGCGGTGCTGTGCAGGCTCTGTTGCCACGGGTACGCCGTAGCCTATGGTGTAGGGTACGTGGCGACGCGCACCATTCTGCGTTGGTGTAACACAGAACCATAAATCAGCCTTCAGCGTGTCTCTGTCTGTTGTTCTGAACAATTCTCTGTTGTCTCATTTTGCTGGGACGTCGGGTCCCTCCCCCGAGACATAACTTTTGCGGTATGCGTTCATTGTTGTGTCTAAAAATGATGCACAGTGCCCACCCAATCAGTAACGGTACATATATTCTGTGATATTTTTTTAGATTTATAAAAAAATAAAATTATAAAATGGGCACAGCTCACCCCTGCCCCCCCCTAAAACCAGCCTCGCTTACAGGTGAATGAGACATGGGGTAGTTTAGTTGAAAATGTGCTGTCCAAAATGTCCTGGAAAACTCGACTCCTGCAAATGCGCGTTCCCCAAAGTTTGTGGGGGCGTGGCTTTGGACGGACTGCTGACGGGAGGGGGGGAGTGGGCGGGGCTTAGAGGAGGTGCCACTTTCAAATCTTGCTAGCTCTCCAACATCAAGGACTATACCTTTAATTTGCCCACCAAAAAGTGATCTGATCCTCAATCAAGTCAAAAACAAACACAATGAACTTAAGTTGTACAATTATCATGTTAAGTGTCTTTACTGAAGCTGTGGTTTTAGAGCTGCTTTGAAAAATGACAGTTTAGGTTTGCTGTTCATGAATAGCTATAAGGGGTCACTTAGACTTCCCTCCATTTGGCTGTTTTCATCAAAATCCCAAACAGTAATTGCTGCTTGTGTGTTATCATCTTAAACACATTGTTTGTTGACTTATGTCACTTAAATACCCAACATTCTGTGGTGAATATAAAGATCTAAAATCGGTTGATTTCAAAATGCTCACATACTTCTTGTTGCCACAGTTCACTGTTAAAGCGTTCAGTTGATAACTGTAATAAACCAGTGTGTGAGATCTGACTACAGCTGTGTGTTTCTGAACAATGATCTCTTTTTCCAACGTGCTGTGTGAACTTTCATTGGATCTGACGTGAGTGAAAGTGCAGAGCTTCAGTCAGCTTCTAATCCCGTCTCCTCACATCCCGCTGTCACTGAGATGCGTTTACCAGCTGCTCAAAGTACATGACAACTACCCCGAGGGGGGATCCCTCATTACAACATGTCTTTAATCAGATGTCGTATAAATGTTAGGGTTTAATTGAAGCTAAATAAAATCCTCTGCTGACAGACTGATGATGTTTGGTACACAGTACTCAAGTTGTAAAAAAAAATCAGGGGGATGGTGGATTTTATCAGATAATTTGTGCTGATTACAAATAATTTAATATATTACAAATAAAAGCACCGACCAATACTGCAGGAATGACATAGCAGCAGTTAAATGCAGCCTTCTGTAAGCTTTAAATATCCACTGGGCTTACATCAAATACATCAAAACACAACAATAAAAACAGTTTTCTGAACTTATCAATATGACTCTGTCCTTCACAGGATAAGTAAAATGGATCACTGCAAAAACTCACAATCTTAACAAGAATATTTGTCATTTTCACTTAAAACAAGTAGAAAAATCTGCCAGTGGAACAAGATTTTTTTGCTTGTAATGAGAAGATAGATAAATCTTGTCCCACTGGCAGATTTTCCTACTTATTTCAAGTGAAAATTTGCTTGAAACAGGTGAAAATTGTCAAGTAACATGTTATTTTTCTGGTGTTATTTTTCTGGTGATGACTCTAAATGTTGAAATAGCAGTAAAACCACATTAATTGATGAAATGACATAAGGGATGGAAAGGGGGGATGGCAGTTTTACAGGGGGGATGATTTGGACCGTTTTTATTTCAATTCAATTCAATTTTATTTATATAGCGTCTAATTTCAGGAGGGGATGCCATCCCCCCTCATCTCCCCTCAACTCCAGTACTGCTGGTACATTAATACACAGCGTTGTTCCAGTGTTGGATACACATATTGTCATGGTTTAGGTTTTCTTAGGACCCAAGTGCAGGAGACAGAGGGAGGCTGGAGTCAGGAGTTCTCAAAAACAAAAAGGATTTAATCCATAAAATGGCAAAAACAAGGCGCTGCAGAGCAGGATCAAAAAACACAAAAACCAGGATCAAGACAAAAACTACAAGGAGACATGGAGGAGAGAACAGTACGGACCGACAGGGAACCAAGGAATGACAAGACAAGATATACTGAAGGGATAACGAGACATGACGAGACACAGGTGCAGACACAATCAGGGCAGATGGGACACAGGCGGGGGAAGACAGAAACTGAAAGTCAAAAACTGGGGGGAAGTGTCAAACCCTGACAGTACGCCCCCCTCAAGGGACAGATCCCAGATGTCCCCAGAGTCCTAACCCAGGGTGGGCGGAGGGGGCCTGGAGGAGGGCCCAGGCCACACACGGCCAAAGCTCCGGGGGCCGCCCTCGGGACCGAGCAGACCAGCGAGAGAGCTCGGGGGGGCGTCCCCGAGGCCTAGGCCTGGGTCTTGGCGGGGGGCGTGACAGGGATTCCTGGCGGGACTCGGGAACCTGACGGGACTCGGGAACCTGACGGGACTCGGGAACCTGACGGGGCTGCGGGACCGCCTCAGGAACAGAGGGCTGCGGGACCGCCTCAGGAACCGAGGGCTGCGGGACCGCCTCAGGAACCGAGGGCTGCGGGACCGCCTCAGGAACCGAGGGCTGCGGGACCGCCTCAGGAACCGAGGGCTGCGGGACCGCCTCAGGAACCGAGGGCTGCGGGACCGCCTCAGGAACCGAGGGCTGCGGGACCGCCTCAGGAACCGAGGGCTGCGGGACCGCCTCAGGAACCGAGGGCTGCGGGACCGCCTCAGGAACCGAGGGCTGCGGGGCCGCCTCAGGAACCGAGGGCTGCGGGGCCGCCTCAGGAACAGAGGGCTGCGGGGCCGCCTCAGGAACAGAGGGCTGCGGGGCCGCCTCAGGAACAGAGGGCTGCGGGGCCGCCTCAGGAACAGAGGGCTGCGGGGCCGCCTCAGGAACAGAGGGCTGCGGGGCCGCCTCAGGAACAGAGGGCTGCGGGGCCGCCTCAGGAACAGAGGGCTGCGGGGCCGCCTCAGGAACAGAGGGCTGCGGGGCCGCCTCAGGAACAGAGGGCTGCGGGACCGCCTCAGGATCCGGAGTCGGGGCTGACAGGAGGCGGGGAGCCGGAACAGGAGCAGACAGGGGGCGGGGAGCCGGAACAGGAGCAGACAGGGGGCGGGGAGCCGGAACAGGAGCAGACAGGAGGCGGGGAGCCGGAACAGGAGCAGACAGGAGGCGGGGAGCCGGAACAGGAGCAGACAGGAGGCGGGGAGCCGGAACAGGAGCAGACAGGAGGCGGGGAGCCGGAACAGGAGCAGACAGGATGCGGGGAGCCAGCGTCGGGGGGCAGAGGATCCCCGGAGCTGCCCGAGTGGGGACCCGGGTCCGTGGCGCTGGCTGCGGGGGTACCCGGGTCCGAGGTGCCGGCTGCGGGGGTACCCGGGTCCGGGGCGCTGGCCCCCCCTCAAGGGACAGATCCCAGATGTCCCCACAGTCCACATCCAGGGCGGGCTGGGGGGGAACACGGGTCCTCGGAGCTGGCTGAGGGGGGGCACGGGTCCTAGGAGCTGGCTGAGGGGGGGCACGGGTCCTCGGAGCTGGCTGAGGGGGGGCACGGGTCCTCGGAGCTGGCTGAGGGGGGGCACGGGTCCTCGGAGCTGGCTGAGGAGGGTCCGGAACCATCACCGGAGGAGGAACTCCACCAGGAGCTGAGGCGTCCAGGACCACCGCTGGAGCCAGAACAGGGGGCGATGCGTCCAGGACCACCGGCGGAGCAGGAACAGGGAGCGATGCGTCCAGGACCACCGCCGGAGCAGGCTGGGGCTGACGCCGTCGCTTCCCCTGGGGCTGAGAACCCCTGGGCCCGCTTTGAGCCAGGCGTGTTCCCCAGAAGGGGGAAACAGGCTGGGATGCGTCCAGGACCACCTCGGGAACAGGAAGAGGTGCGTCCAGGGCCCCCACCGGAACAGGCTGGGGCTGGGGCTGGCGCTGACGCCGTCGCTTCCCCTGGGCCTGCAGGCTCCTGGGCCCACCCAGAGCCAGGCGTGTTCCCCAAAAGGGGTCCCAGTACTCCTCCTGGCGCAAAAACTCCATGAGGATGAGGTAGTCTCCCGCTGGGTCCATATGGTCGGTCCGTTCTGTCATGGTTTGGTTCTTAAAGGACCCAAGTGCAGGAGACAGAGGGAGGCTGGAGGCAGAAGTTCTCAAAAACAAAAGGGTTTTAATCCAAAAGGGCAAAAGCAAAGCGCTGCAGAGCAGGATCAAAAAACACAAAAACCAGGATCAAGACAAAAACTACAAGGAGACATGGAGGAGAGAACAGTACGGACCGACAGGGAACCAAGGAATGACAAGACAAGATATACTGAAGGGATAACGAGACATGACGAGACACAGGTGCAGACACAATCAGGGCAGATGGGACACAGGCGGGGGAAGACAGAAACTGAAAGTCAAAAACTGGGGGGAAGTGTCAAACCCTGACACATATGTGAACTGTGGTATTACTTTGGCTCAGCATATCTGTATAGTGCTGGTGTGGAGGATGGTGTTTAAATCACACCTTAGAAGCTGGAAGTATTCTGTCATTTTAACGACAACTTTTAGATGTTTTCACCAAACTAAACTCATGAAGGCTAAAGGAGAAAAAATATCTGTGTCATGATGTAAAGTTTATTTGACGGCGTTCACCGCAGGTTTTTCACACAGTAACAAAAAGAAAGTACAACCTGAAGCCGGCAGAAATGCAACATTGTTACAAATGAAATAACACAGCACACACATATTAAATGAATATAAAACAAGAATGCAGCGTTAGAACAGTTCAGCTCTGAGCAGGATCCACCTGAAATGACATGAAACACACAAACAGCTATCAGGTGTGGAAGAAAAAAATTACCATTGACGTCAGCAAATTACTGATCAGAACTTTGGGAATAAAATTCCATTTGGATACAGATAACAAGTCTTCTTCTGAAAACATAAAACCTAACAGTGCATCTTAATAAGAAGTAAGTTGAAATAACTTAAACTTTGGAAAAAGTTGTGGTCACTCATTGCCATCAGTTAAGATAACTCAAAAATGAAATAAATAAATGTTTGAAGCTGGTATAAGGTGTTTGTATTGTGTTAAAGCAACTTAAAGTTGAGTTATTTAAGTTATGACGACTAAAATGGTGGCAATCGGTTTGTGACCACTAGAATGTGATAATTTAATTTAGAGGAATAACTTCAACTTAAGTGATACAATTTATGTAAAGAAGATTCAATTAAGTTAGTCTGGCTTGATGCAAATTAATACAATCAATACTTTTTTAATACGTCTGAAGGAAATACTACATATGAGTGTTTAATACGTATTAGTTTTAAATTCAGTTTACTGAATGAAATGGTACTATCAAATTTATTTCACCAAATTACCTTAACAATAAATATTTGAGTTACTTGAACCTAAATGGAATATTTTTTTTACACTTTAATTATTTGAGTTAATAAACTAAATGGTTTTAGGCGATCGGTTTCCTCAGTTTGAGTTCAACTAACTTATCAGGTTTTACAGTGTATCTATCATGAGCCGTGATGAATATCAAAGTGATGATGAATCGCTTTGATATTTAATTCCAGATAAAGCAAAACCCTAACTCCAAAAAAAGATGCTAAAGTGCAAAATGTAAAGAAAAATAGAACGCAACGACTTCTAATCGAAACAATTTTTATTCACAGCAAAACAGAGAAGCCATAAAATCTTGAAAGGGATATTTTGTGCTGGTAGTATTTCAACATTTTGAAACACAAACTCACTTTAAATGTGATGGCAGCAACACAGATGAAAAAAAAGTTGGGGAAAAAGTGAGTGGTTGTTAAAAGAAAAAGGCCTGGAGGAACAGTTTGAAACTAATTAAGACAACTGTCAGCAACATGACTGTAAAGAACATCTTAGAGAGGCAGACTCTCCAACTACAGATGGGTTCACCAACCTGGGAAAAAACTGCATCTACAAAGTGGGAAACAGTTTCAGAATCCTGCTTTTCTGCATCAAATTGCAAAGACTTTGGATATCGTATCATCTTAAATGCATAATCTTGTCAAAAGATGCAAATAATCTGTTAAAATATGACTAAACTGAAAATCTGTTTCAGATGCCTGTGATCTTCTGGACTTCATTGAGCTCTGAGTTAAAAACAGGAACCATTCTGTAAAGGGAATTACTGCAGGAACACATGTGGAGATGAAATGGAAAACAGTTCTCAGGCCAGAAAAGTTGAATCTTTTTCTTTTTTGAAACTATGGCTGTTACGTCCTTTGGACTGAGGAGTAGAAAGATAATCCAACTTGTTATCAGCCTTCAATTCAAAAGCCGGCTCTCTGATAAGGAGATTAATGTCTAAGGAATGGAGAGCCTGCACATCTGGAAAGGAAACTTGCTCCCACCCAATAACGTCTTTTTCCAGGAGAAGCCTTGCATCTTTCAGAAAGACAATACCCAACCATAAACTGCCTCCATAGCAGAGGTTTAGCTTCATTTGAGAGTTATTCAGGTGCTTAACTGACCTGCCTGCAGTCCAGATGTGTCACATACTGAAAACATTTGGCTCATCACCCAAACCCTTTATCAGACCAGAAGGGGACAACAGTCCCCCCAAAACTCTGACCACTGCTCCCCTCAGCCCCAGAAACACACAGATCAGAGAAAAGAGCGTGATAACTGTGCTAGACATTGTCCCCTCACAATTTTTCATTGAAAATGTTTGATATGTTGATATGAAGCTTTATGAGATCTGCATAGTGTTGCATTCTGTTTTCAAATATAATGATGATAACAATAAAAGTTCAATAAATAACTTAATTAAAGCACATATATATTTATAGGGATATTTTAATTTTAATTAATTTTAATTTTAATTTAATATTTTAATTATATTTATAGTTTATATAGTGTATATTTATATAGATTTATATAATATTTGTATTTTCTAGATATTGATATAATATTTATGTAATATTTATATGTTCTATATACTTATATGGATAATTATGTAATAATAGGCATGCTTACGTAGTATTTATATAGATTATATTTATATGGATATTGTGTAGATAATTAAGGGTTAATAGCGATAATATAAAGTTATAAAGGGGTAGGAACTAGGGAAAAGTGTAGACTTCTTCCTACTCCTTTTTTTTGAACATATGTGAATATGAAGATGTAAATGTTTATCTTTTTATTTTTACTTTCATTTTTATATATGCATGCATATATATACATGTTCGAAATAAAAATTAATTAATTAATGAATTCATTCATTCATTTATTCATTCAAAACTATTTTACACCAGTGTCTCTGTTGTATGAGCAATAATCGCTAATCATAATTTCTGATTTTTTTTAAATATTGAATTCTTATGTGTTCATTTTTTACGATGTAATAAAATATATCTGGTTATATTTTCTTTTTCATTTTGAAATACTTATTTATATATCTCTTGTTACAGCTCCATGCTCTTTAGTTACCGGTACTGTTGTCACCTGCCTGGCCTGGTTCCTCCTCCTCCCCTACATCATTTATCATTCATTGTCCTGTCAACCCTCACATGTTTGATCCTTAGCCCTTTACCACTTCCTGGTTACCTTGTGTTTCCCCAGCTATCTGGCATATGTCCATAATGATTCCCTATTTGTTACTTGGTTTTTAGCTCCCTCATAGGAGCTGTTTCCCTGAGCTGGACTGACCTTTTGGATATGACCTTTTGCACTGCCTTTGCGTTTCCAGAAACATTGCAGCCTAGCAACAAACAGGACATTTAAAACATCTCTTAATGCAGGTACCAGAGAGGAGTGTTGAACAAACATTCATCCCTCATCCCATACACCCTCACAAGGCCTCTGCTGTTTTGGGACCAGGCGTATAAATGAATAAAGATCACAGATTCCATGTAAGACCACCTTTGGAAACCTTTTCTTTTTCTTTTTTAATCTTGTCTGTTTCCCAGCAACTCTTGGAGCCCACATTCTTGTCAAACAGTGAAGTCAGACTATTTATAACCTGACCTGATGGACCCAGCCTGTCGTCTGAAGATAGTGGGTCCTCTGAGTGAGGGCTTCGGCTTCTCATGGCTTTCGGAGGGTAAGGGCCAATCCCAATACACCCCCTACTTTCTAGCACTAGCCCTAAAAATGAAGCCACAGGCGTAGGGTCCTTGTAATGTTCCCTAGGGATTGGGACACCACTTGCTACGTCACTGTGTGGTTTACGTTCGGGTACGTAAGCGACTGCGTAGTTACGTTTGCACATACGTCACACCATATCAGGAAGCCCAGAGCTAGAAGCTGTTGTAATTTCAGCTGTAGTGCTGTTAATATGCCAATTTATTAAGTTTTAATATTTTTTCAGGCGTAAAAGTAACCGTTAAGATCCCCAACCTGGGCTAAGTTTATCCAAATAACGCCTGTTAAGAAATTTGCTCCGATGTTTTCAGAGAAGAGCCGCCGGCTCGGGAGCTGATTTATGGTCCGCGTTAAATCGACGTTGGTGCGTTGGTGTAACGCGGAACCATAAATCAGCCTTTATTCTGGCGAGATCTGAAAAGATTTCGCAACAACGAGCAAGCGATTGATTATGTACATTCACTGAGTGAATATTATGAAAGTAAAATATATATTTCTCGCTAGAAATGTAATCAAAACGCATTTTTATGCAGAAACTAACTCAAAATATTGACTTTATTCACTAAAAAATAAGGAATGTCGGCCATGTTTTTTTGTTTGATTCGGTCTGTAAATGATGACGTAAAGCATTCTGGGAAAAGATTTTTTAAGGCCCTCGGTCATGAAGTCAGCATCTGAAATCCCTCGCTGTGAAGGGTTAGATTCATACACACTAGCCCTCGTTATGCCCACTCCCCCTGCATGCAAAGAGGAATTGGGACACCACTACCCCCACAGGAACACGCAACATTTAGGGGAAGGGCTGAAAAGTAGGACTAGGGGGGATTGGGACTGGCCCTAAATGTATTTAGTGATTCCCCGAAACAGAATTCCCTCAAACTGCATATTATTTATCCATTCCCTGCCTCTGAAACCAAGTGGTGTGAAGTTTTACCTTCTTTAAGGAGCTGACCCTGCTCTCACGGATGGCCGTCATCAGGGCAATGTGAGTTGACTTCTGCGGCGGCTGTAAGGGTTCATCTTCACTCTTCTGTAGCGACGGCTTCAAGTCGTTCTTCAGTTCCCCAAAATGATCTGGGCTCTCTCTTTCAACAGTGCCCTTATTGAGCTTTGGTTTGTCTTTTCTTGGACTAAGCAGAGCCTTTGTGCTACTTGAACCTTCATGGTATTTATCCATCTCAACTTTCTTCCTTGCCGGTGCATTTACCGTTGAAAGAGAGATATCGCTCTTCTGATTGGGAGCATGATGTGACGGCTTGGCAGGTTGTTGGTTAGCTGATGCAGCTTGCTTAGACTTCTCTGTAGGAGCTTGTAAGCTGCTCTTCTTCTGCAGCCTCTTCTGTCGCTGTTGGTCCTGGTTACGCGTCAGAATGCTGGTCACCGTCATTCTCGGGCCCGGGAGCTCAAACTGGTAACCGAGTTTCATTAGAGTTGTATTTTCTTTGAGCAACTGGACCATCTCCATCTCGACCTTCCCTCCGCAGATGTGCCGTTGGTTGTGGAAGCGCAGCTCCTCCAGCGTGCTGTTGTGCTGCAGCGCCGCCAGCAGAGCCAGGACGCCCTGGCCCGACACAAAGTTGGACTCAATGTTCAGAGTTTTGATGAAGCGGTTTCTACAAAGCATCTCGGCGATGGCAAACGCAACCCGGTCGTCAGCACGTGTGTTGGCCAGGCTAAAAATGTGGACGTGATCATTTGTGGACAAGGCCTCGGCAAAACGAAGCAAGGTGCACTGTGATATGTTTTCAGCGTTGTTGAGGTTGAGCTCGGCCAGGGTGGGATCGTTGCTAAGAACCTGCTCCAGAGCCTTGTCGATTACAACTGGGTTTCCACTTGGTGTTTGAGAGGTTTCAGCCCTCATTGGTCCTTCTAAATGGGGGAATTTGATCCTGGACAAATCCTTTTTTTTAACCTCACTTTTGGTTTCTACTTCAACTTCCTTTTCATCATTCTTTCTAGCCTTCCTTCCATTGCATGACATTTTCTTCCTGTCACCGTCCACAGTCTTGCAGGCCTCACTAGTCGTCGTCGGGTGCCCACTTTTGTCTGGGTGTCCTTCCTGTAGATGACAGGAAAGAAGATTAGATGGATGCTAACATTCTTCAGCCTCTCCCCTTTAATTAAATACCCCTTCAATTGCTGTCAGACAGTTATTAGTGCTGGCATTTCTCAGACCCGTCTGTATTTTTAGACTGTTGTCCAGCAGCAAATCTAAGTTAAATGTGACACATGTGACACATCTCACATAAATCATTTCAGTTCTGACTTTAAGAGTAGATGTTAATTTCCTGGTGGGGTAATAAGGTTATTCAAAAATGTCCCATGCTCACCTGCCCGAGACTGACTACCACCTCCTCCCTTTCCAGCTTTTTGTTCGTATCCTCCCAGTATTTGAGCAAACCGTCCCGGTCAAACGTCCCCGTTGGGATTTTTGTGGTTTGGTCTCTCTGCTTCAAACCACTGGGGATGTTTTCCTCCAGGTCCAGATCAGCCAGCTCCCTCTCCAGCTCCTGCAGCTCTTCAGAGGAAAGTGTGGCCAAAAGATCATCTTCATCCACCTCTTCATATTTCTCGAGCTCTCTGAGATACCCGAAGGTGCTCATAGTGTAGTCGTAGGTTTAAATGATCAACTCCCTTTTTTCTATATTGCTACAACTTTGGTTGCTGCAACTCTCCTGCTTTTCCAGTCACTCGTTCTCCATCATAAAATGATGCTATGAGTAAAATCTGAACACACTGGGGCCAGCTGCCACAAAACTCTGACAAGAGAAAGTGTAAGACTTGGCTCTTGGCCCCTGATAATCCTGTCTTTATTTATGGTGTTGGGGGGGAGGTGGTGCGGGGTGTCAATGAGATAGGTTTACTGTAGGAATGCAAGCCCTGCGAATGGCATGCACTGTTAAGTGATGGACAATTTGTGTCTTGAGAGAAATGCAATAAGCAAAGCCCCGTGGAACAACATTAGGGATGAGGTTCTGCGGTGTTAAGTAACGTGTTTGTACACAGAAACATGCCCTGTTTGTGGTTTTGTTGGGGAACCACTTGTCCTCTCTGAGGACTGTGGATTAATGTCCAGCACACTTTTAGCTCACACTTCAAATAAACAACACAGTGGGCACAGTGGTGCTGTTACAAAAACTCAAACGAAAATGAACTTGTGAATTCTTTTAACATTTTAACATAGTATATGGGAAATAAAAATCTGGACTAATGCATGTAAATATGTATCTGATTGATTCCAATTTGTTAACATAAATCAGAGTCTTCTTCATGTTTACTGTTTATGTAGACTTACCACCGGAGTTCCCCAGGGTTCAGTGCTGCCTGGGAACGATTCTTTTCACCCAATATTTGCTACCATTGGGTAATATTATACGACGGCCTGCCATTAATGTCCATTGCTATGCTGAACACACTCAGCTCTACCTGTCATGAAACCAGGGGAAACTAAACAGTTGGTCAGTGCAAACGTCTTAAAGACATAAAGACCATGACTCAAAACCATCTTAAGCTAAATTCAGATAAAACTGTAGTTGTTGTAGTTGGACCTACGAGCTTCAAGGACATTTAGTCAAGCTATGTAGTTATTCTAGATGGTATTACCTGGTCCTCAAATATTACAGTTTGGAACCTGGGAGTTAGTTTTGACCAGAATCTGTCTTAAACAGGTTCCTAGGACTGCCTATTTTCACCTTCCTAATATTGCTAAAATTAGGAACATGCTGTCTCAGATTTAACCAGAAAAACTAATCCTTGCATGTGTTACTTGAACATTGGACTATTGTAATTTCTTTATTATTGGGTTGTCTAAAAAATTATTTAAAAATGTCCAACTCATCCAAAATGCTGCAGCCTGGGTTCGGACAAGAACTAGAAAGATAGATCCTATTTCCCAAGTTTTAGCTTCTTTTCAGTAGTTACCTATGAATCCAGAATATAAATTAAAATTCTTCTCATCACGTATAAAGCTCTTGGTGACCAAGCTCCATCATATCTTTAAGGCTCATAGTTCCATGTTTCTGATCAAAGAACTTCGGTCTCAGCTGGAAGCTTTATTTGTGGTTCCTACAGTTTCTAAAAGTGCGATGGGAGCTAGATCCTTCAAATATCCGGTTCATCTCCTTGGGAATCAGGTGCCAGTTTGTGTTCAGGAACAGAGACCCCCTCTACCTTTAAGATTAAGCTTAAGACCTTCATTTTTGATAGAAGTTTATCATTAGGGATGGCTCAAGTGACCCAAAATACCCCGTAGTAATGCTGCTATAGACCTAAACTGCTGGGGGACCTCCCATGATGCACCTCTCCTCACTCTGTTGTCCTCTACTCCAACTCTCTTGATGTTGCAATAGTGTCATTAGATACAGACAAACAATAAAAAGCTATCATATTTGTTTTTTTTTTTTTTTTTTAGTACGGTACATCATTATTTGTGATGTATAGTATACTACTCTTTTACATGTGTAATGCAGGAAACAGCGCCCCCTGCTGACAATAATATGTACCTTCATTCATCCTCCAGGCGTGGTTCTGGAAATGCAACTGATGCACTGTAGTCACTTTATTTAGTATTTGTTGATATCCAAATACTGTACATACTTAAAGTTGTTTTATTTTCTTATTTTTTGAAGTCTAATGTTCTTGGTTCTTGTAATTGCTCTTTTTTTTATAGCTTTAGACTCTTCTCCTCCATTGTTCCCCGATGGTGGAACGACCTACCAAACTCTGTCCGATCTACAGGGTCTGTACCCGCTTTTAAGAGCAAGCTAAAGACTCAGCTCTTTAAGGAGCACTTCTGCATCTGGTAAGCTGCATGCACTTATGTCAAGATGGTGTCTTCTTAGACGTAGCTTTCTTTTTTATAAAAAAAAAACGTATCCAGCTGTACCCTCCTATGTGATTTTTGTGCTTGTGTTGTTCTCTCATATGTAAGTCGCTTTGGATGAAAGCATCTGCTAAATAACAGTAGTAGTAGTAGTACTAGTAGTAGCTTTATATACTGTATATTCCACAATGGTCTCAACAACCACAACAAGCCTGTGTTGCTGTACATCACCAGATAAAAACATATAAAAACATAAACAAGAAAAGAAAAAAAAAGCAATGGAAAAGTTCTCCCGACCGGCACAATCAGACAAGCTCCAAAACAAAAAGCATTCTTCAGATGTTGGTTAAGCACTGGGCTGATGGAAGCTGAGAACATCACACCAGGCTGTGTGTCATGCGTCCTATCCTGAGCTGTGACACAGATATTGGACAAAACCTGTTTAATTTCCTCTCGCCGAGCTGCACCGTCACGTACTAATGCTGAGGCTGCTCTGAAAGGTCAGAGGACACTCTTCCTGAGATGTCCTGGTGTGCATGAACTTGCTGCTGAATTTCCTCTGATATTCCTGTAACCAGTACTGGAGTTGAGGGGGATGAGGGGGGATGGTATCCCCCTGAAATAAAAACGGTCAAAATCACCCCCCTGTAAAACTGATATCCCTCCTTTCCATCCCTTATGTCATTTCATCAATGAATGTGGTTTTACTGCTATTTCAACATTTAGAGTCATCACCAGAAAAATAACACCAGAAAAATAACTTATTTGACAATTTTCACCTGTTTCAAGTAAATTTTCACTTGAAATAAGTAGAAAAATCTGCCAGTGGGACAAGATTTATCTTCTCATTACAAGCAAAAATATCTTGTTCCACTGGCAGATTTTTCTACTTATTTCAAGTGAAAATCTACTTGAAACAGGTGAAAATTGTTGTTTTTTCCAGTGATGAGTCTTGTTTTAAGTGTAATGAGATTTTTTTTTTACTAAAATGAGACATTTAAACTAGAAAAAAGACAAATATTCTTGTTAAGATTTAGAGTTTTTGCAGTGATCCATGTTACTTATCCTGTGAAGGACAGAGTCATATTGATAAGTTCAGAAAAGTGTTTTTTATTGTTGTGTTTTGATGTATTTGATGTAAGCCCAGTGGATATTTAAAGCTTACAGAAGGCTGCATTTAACTGCTGCTATGTCATTCCTGCAGTATTTCTGCAGGTGTTTTGGTCACTGCTATTATTTGTTATATATTTTATTATTTGTAATCAGCACAAATTATCTGTCCCCATATAATAAAATCCACCATCCCCCCTGACTTTTTTTTACAACTCGAGTACTGCCTGTAAACATACCAAGACCATACAGGAGTGAAGCATTCATCTGCTGCATGAAAGCAACGAGGGTGTCGTTAGCAGAAAATACAGTTGGAAACACTTTGGGAACACATGTAAACTGAGGAGGCGTCTCCCTGTCCTGGTCCCAGCATCCTGGTCCTGACATGTACATGTACATGTGGTGGAGAAGGCCATTACGTACTGTCTTGTAGGAACGTCTTTGTGGCTCACAATAAGGCCGTGCTGAGAGGGATGAAAGCTGCACGGCTGCCACAGCTCTTCCTGTGATGACCTCTTGATCAGCAGGTTTACCTGCATCACCCACTCAGCTCAGGACCCCACGTCCCCTCACACAAACACGGCCAAGCTTCAAAGCCACGACATCAAGGCTGGAGCTCGTGTTCCTTCCAGAGGCTGAGAGACTGATTAAGTCTAGACTTCACTGATTCATCAACACATTGTGCTGCGGTGCCGTCTCTAATCAGGCCGTTTGGTCTCCGTTTTGTCTTATTTACACGCTTACGCTTCTGTTCATGTAGGAACATGGTTTGAAGTGACAGCAAAACTTTAACTTAGACTTTGTATGCAAACGTGAGTTTAAGATCATATTCCATCATCAAGAATCGTGTGGTGTAGAGAACCCAGAGACAAGCTCACGGCTGGAGTTAAGTAGAAAAGAAACAAGAAAATGAAAAGAAAGAAAGAAAGAAAAACAAACACAGTTCTGGAGATGAAAAAAGCGTATCGATAAATAAGATTGCTGTTTTGGAGACAACACATTCTAAATGATAAAACATGCTATCTGTATGATGAGTCTGTGTCCAAGACAGATTTCAATAAACATATTACAGGAGGAGACATATGAAAACATATGGTTTTAATTATTAATTGCAGAACAATGCTATGGCATTTTTGAGCAGAAATGGCCAAGAACAAACAAAATGTCAAAGTGTATCAGTGTTAAAGGGGTGAAACTATGGAACCGCCTGGATGAGGAACTAAAAAAAAGTAGCTCAATTTACAAATTAAAAAAAAATTATGAATCTAAAATAATAGATAAATATAGAACACTAATATAAATTATCTTGATATTATATATCCAACTGTCTAAATTATGCTGTCCTCAATCGTGAGTGACCACATTTATTTTCTTCTCTTCTTTGTTCATTTTCTTTGTTTTGTTCGTTTGTTTCGTTTTCTTCTTATTAGTATCTTTTTTCCTTTTCTGTAGTCTGCCTTTTGTTGAAAAGGATAGGCAAAATAAGCCATGAGGCTTCAGCCTATACCTTTTTGGTCTAAAAAAAAAAAGAAAAAAAAGAAACGTGTACACATATATATATATATATATATATATATATATATATATATATATATATATATATATATATATATATATATATATATATATATATATATATATATATATATATATATATATATAATATATATATATATATATACCTGTGTGTATACATATACAGTGTGTATATGCAAACATCTTTAATGTAAATGACCAAAACAAAATAAACTAAACTAAAATGCAGAATCTGTAATAAAAGCTCAAAGTTAGTTCTATTTCTTCTCACAGTTTCTCCCACCTTTGCTGCATTATCATCTGTAATATCATGCGCAGGGATGTGGAGAGGCGGAACTCGACTTTTCAACAGACTTCCAGGTCCAGATGAAACCCGGCACACGTCTCCCAGTAAAACCAGCTTGTGCCGCCTTGTGTCTGCTTTCTGGGTTCAGTCAAGTCAACGGTCACTTATAAGTTTCACAAATGTGGCTTTTTTATTTTCTTTGAATTATTACACTTCTAAAGTGTTTATTCAGAGTATTTTTATACGCAAAACATACACACATATACAAATGACCCATTTTTAAGACTGTAGACCCTGGAGCAGTCTTGTTCCCTCAGTCCTCCCGGCAGATTATTTTTCCGTACAGATCTTTCTCCTTAAACAGCAGGTAGTCCTTCAGTCTGGTGGGTAAATGCAGGGACGCCAGAGTCCTGCAGCTCATGCTCTTCCTGATCTGCACTCTGCTCAGGTGAGCCAGAGAGCGAGGGCTGCCTGGATCACAACAACAGTCAATTACACCAAAGTGATAGAAAAGCTCTTCTGTGTAACATTCCTCTATAATGTTTTAGCACAGTAAACTCACCAGTGGTCTGGTGGATTTGAGGCCACTCTCTGTGTTCCTTCAGCATCCTTTTCAGCTTGCAGCAGAGAGAAACTTGGCCAACATAGTCGAGGAGAATTGACACAACTCTTCCCACCAGTCTCACCATCCAGGAGACGCTGATGAAATCACAAAACTGGGGGCCAAAAGATTTGGTTAATGAATACAGAACATTTTTTTATTTATGTTTATGTATTTATGTATTTATGTTATTTAACAAAAAATAACAATTCTTATATGATTTAGAACTTTCAGATTATATTACTTTTCTTTCTTTTCTGTTTTACAACGCCCAATTCCACCGACGTTGGTACATTGTGTACGAGGTAAGTCAAACAGGATACAATGATTTACAAATCCTTTTGAACCTATATTCTATATCTAGACAAGAGCATCTTATGTTTAAACTGAAACTTCATTGAGTTTTCTTTTTCACAAATATCGACTCATTTTGACTTTGATGCCTGCAACACATTTCTACACTGCAAATCTTAACAAGAATATTTGTCTTATTTCTAGTTAAAATGTCTCATTACACTTAAAACAAGACTCATCACTGGAAAAAACAACAATTTTCACCTGTTTCAAGTAGATTTTCACTTGAAATAAGTAGAAAAATCTGCCAGTGGAACAAGATTTTTTTGCTTGTAATGAGAAGATAAATCTTGTCCCACTGGCAGATTTTTCTACTTATTTCAAGTGAAAATTTACTTGAAACAGGTGAAAATTGTCAAATAACAAGTTATTAGGATAGTCCAGTGGATATTTCAAGCTTACAGAAGGCTGCATTTAACTGCTGCTATGTCATTCCTGCAGTATTTCTGCAGGTGTTTTGGTCACTGCTATTATTTGTAATATATTATATTATTTGTAATCAGCACAACATTTTTACAACTCGAGTACTGCATATCACGTTTTTCAGTGGGAGCCGGGTCTGGACTGCAGGGAGTTCTGGACTGCAGGCGGGTCAGTCCAGCACCTACTCTCCTACTGCAAAGCCTTGCTGTTGCAACACGTGCAGAATAATGGCTTTGCTTTGATAGATGTAGATGTAGTGACAAACTTTGTGAACTGACAATGCTTTTCTCAAGTGCTCCTGAACCCACGTGATAAAATCCTTACAGACGATTGTCGGCTTTTAAAGCAGAGCTGCTAGAAGGGCCGAAGGTCACGGGCATTCATTGTTAGTTTTCAGCCTTTCTGCTTACAGCAGACATTTCTCCAGATTATCTGAATCCGTTGATGATCTTAGGGAGTGTACATGATGAAATCTCTATATTCTTTGCAATTGTGCATCTAGAAAGACTGTTCTTAAACAGCTGGACTATTTGCCCTCACAAAGCAGTGAACCTCGGCCCATCCTTGATCCAAAACCATCTTCTTGGACCATCTTTCCTGGTCTTTTCTTGCCCCAGATCCAGATTTTTTGAAAGCATCAAATTCAAAAAGAGTGAATATTTGTAAAATAAATAAATAAATAATAATATACTATATAGGGATGAGAATCAGCACCTCCAAGACCGAGGCCATGGTTCTCCATCGGAAAAGGGTGGCATGCCTTCTCCGGGTGGGTGGAGAAGTCCTGCCTCAGGTGGAGGAGTTCAAGTATCTCGGGATCTTGTTCACGAGTGAGGGAACGATGGAGCGTGAGATTGACAGACGGATCGGTGCAGCGTCCGCAGTTATGCGGTCGATGTACTGGACCGTCGTGGTGAAGAAGGAGCTGAGTCGAAAGGCGAAGCTCTCGATTTACCGGTCAATCTACGCTCCTACCCTCACCTATGGTCATGAACTTTGGGTAGTGACCGAAAGGACAAGATCGCGGATACAAGCGGCCGAGATGAGTTTCCTCCGCAGGGTGGCTGGACGCTCCCTTAGAGATAGGGTGAGGAGTTCGGTCACCCGGGAGGAGCTCGGAGTCGAGCCGCTGCTCCTTCACATTGAGAGGAGTCAGCTGAAGTGGCTTGGGCATCTGTATCGGATCCTCCTGGACGCCTCCCTAGGGAGGAGTTCCAGGCATGTCCCTCCTCCCTAGGGAGGTGTTCCAGGCATGTCCCTCCTCCCTAGGGAGGTGTTCCAGGCATGTCCCTCCTCCCTAGGGAGGTGTTCCAGGCATGTCCCACCGGGAGGAGGCCCCGGGGAAGACCCAGGACACGCTGGAGAGACTATGTCTCTCGGCTGGCCTGGGAACGCCTCGGACTCCCCTTGGAGGAGCTGGAGGAAGTGTATGGGGTGAGGGAAGTCTGGGCATCCCTGCTGAGGCTGCTGCCCCCGCGACCCGGGAACGGGTAAACGGAAGAAGATGGATGGATGGATGGATGGATGGACAATAGGGTTAATCAGTTTGAGGTAGAAAACTATTTGCAAATAATTTCATTTTGTATTTTATATACATTTTACACAATGTCCTGACTTCATTGGGATTGGCCTTTTTAATTAAAGAAAACACCCTGAAATAACAAATTAGGAAAGGTATGTACAGGACTGTCTCAGAAAATTAGAATATTGTGATAAAGTTCTTTATTTTCTGTAATGCAATTAAAAAAACAAAAATGTCATACATTCTGGATTCATTACAAATCAACTGAAATATTGCAAGCCTTTTATTATTTTAATATTGCTGATCATGGCTTACAGCTTAAGAAAACTCAAATATCCTATCTCAAAAAATAAGAATATTCTGGGAATCTTAATCTTAAACTGTAAGCCATAATCAGCAATATTAAAATAATAAAAGGCTTGCAATATTTCAGTTGATTTGTAATGAATCCAGAATGTATGACATTTTTGTTTTTTTTAATTGCATTACAGAAAATAAAGAACTTTATCACAATATTCTAATTTTCTGCGACAGTCCTGTATGGTAAAAATATGAAAGACTCCACATGTGATCCTCATGTGTAGCGAAAACCACAAATATCTCAAATAACTGTTCCCATTTAAGTTAACTCAAGTCCGGTCTTTTCAAATGGAGCATTAGAATTGTAAGATGTGCTGAACTTACTGTATGTATAAAGAAAAACTCACAGCAATCTTTCCCTCCTGATTGGAGCACGTTGGATCCCAGCCGTCGTCATGGTCACAACAGAAACACTTCTCTGCATTGTAGCCATTGTTGAGCAGAAGCGTGAGCATCACCTCATCCTTCAGGCAGTACTGCAGCGCTGTGGGGAACACTGTGTCGTTGACCACCGTGAAGTAGCAGTTCACGTCCGCTGCAGCCGCCAGGAGCAGCTTCACGATCTCGTACCGGCTGGACCTGACCGCCACGAGCAGGCAGTGCAGGGGGTCCAGGTCTGGTTGGGCCCCCATTTTCAGCAGTATGTCAGTACATGTGGCATCTCCATTGGAGACTGCAAAGTAAAGAGAGCTCTGCCGCATGTCTCCGTAGTTTTCAGACATGTGAGGGGCTAAAAGAGCGTTGACATCAAAACCTTTCTGCAGCAGGAGCTCCAGGCACTGGGCGTGACCTCCGTCCGCAGCCGAGTGCAGGGGGCTCTGACCGGACAGTCGCAGGGCTCTCCTAGTGGTGACGGGGATCAGAATCCTCAAAGCCCTGGTGGATAAATAAAACAATACATTAGTAAAAGCTACATACCGTATTTTCTGGACTATAAGCCGCTACTTTTTTCATAGGTTTTAAACGATGCGGCTTATACAAAGGTTCTATTCTGTGGATTTTTCTTCCACCGTTCGGGGCGCTCTAACCAGAGACGTTCTATAAACCGAGACAGCCCACTAAGGTTCTAGTTGCTGTATCTGTGTCACGTGACTGCCACGCCCCTTTAGGAGACCGGAAGTAGGTCCTGAGTCTATTGAGTCCTATGGGAAAAGTGAACGTGAGCACAGATTATTACCATTTCCTTCGCCCCATAGTAACCCAAGTAAATATGGGACCCATTTTTCAAAAGCCACAAACCTTCTGAACATTCTGACACCAAAATGGACATTTTCAGACCGACAGATTAGGAGAAAATGAACTTTGTTTGAGACCTGTCTCTGTCTGAGCAACACACTCTCGCCAGATTTGGCTCTCATCGTTTTCCCATCGGATAAAATGAAGTTTAAAACTAAAATAAAACTTGCTTCTTTGCTTAATAATACTGTTATTTTTATTATTTAAGTATTTTTGGAAGAAAGTTGTACTGTATCTAGTGTTGTATGTTCCAAAACGATGTAGGGAGAGGGGCGGCCACGCCCACTTAGGAGACCGGAAGTGGATACAATTTCAAACCATTGCCAGTAACGGCAATGCGCTATCTTGTGTATAGAAGATCTTTGCTCTAACCGGAATTAGAATCAAAACTAAGACAAAATAAATGCAAAGAAGAATACGCTACTTCTTCTTTAGCAGATAGAAGTAGGTAGAAGCAGATTTCAAACAGATAAATAGATAAATAAATACCGGTTATTTTCTCTTGGTTCTGTCCCGTTTTAATCAGCAAAGTTGCTGCCGTGTTAAAAGACACTGTTAGGAAAGATCTATTTAGGTACAAACATGCACATCATTTACAGTTCAAAATCCTTCTGTACATGTAGTAAATATCTAATCTAACAACATAAATATCTGCGGCTTGCATATGTTTTTTTTAAATAGAGCGGATGCGGCTTGTATGCAGGTGCGGCTTGTATATCTTTTTTTCATTGTTTTTTTTTAAATAGAGCAGGTGCAGCTTATAGTCCAGAAAATACGGCATATACATAGATAGATTTTCTGTATTTTTGTGTAGCTGCACACATAAATGTGTCACACTGCACTTGACAGATCTCAACTGTCACTTTTCAGCATTATGATCCAGGCATTCTGGGTAAGACTATAGAAAACGTCTCGGTCTGGGGGCCACATGGTCAAAAAATGGCAAAACTTGCGTACGCCATTTTTCACAGTCATGGTTGGATGTTCAAAGATCAACTTTGTGTGGGTGTGTAGATACCACCACACACATTTTGGACCCGGAGTGAGAACTTGCACACAGCTAAGCAAATTCTGTCAGTTGGCAGTGTCCAGCTATGAAGTAGTTTATACTCCTCTGATCTCCTTCACGTGTTTGAACATTTATGATTTATACCTGAACAACGAAAGAAAACCATGTGTAACCTTATTTTCGAACAGAAATGTCTTAAAGTGATCACCACAACCTAAATCAAAGTAAACTGACAGGTTTACTGTGTTTGTGTCACGTGAAGATGATCGGTTGTGAGGATTGAGGAACACAGACGACCATCACATTATACTGAAATTAACTCAAAATCAACAAGGTTAGATAATGATATGTGTTTCCTATAAATGACTGCGTGAGGTTGTGTAATTGCACAACCATGGAAGCTTTGGCGTACATTGAAGAGTCTTCAGGGACCACGCTGACCTGCTGGTCCAGGATGACGTCTGCATCTGATTTATGATCAGCTGATTTATGTCACCAAGAGGATCCTTTTAGATCTCTGCTGAACTGGTCCCAGCTACGCCCCGGTTCCCAGCAACATGAACCATTTAGCTGCTGACAGGTCGCACATCTCTCAGTCATCCCTGAACCGGACGGGACGACTAATCGGGATGAAACTTCAGATCCTTAAAATATCCCATAACTGTGTCTGAACAGATAAATGGTGAACAGTTTTTTATGTTGGACAAGCTTCTTTATTTTTGATGATTATTAGATATACCAACTCTGTTACTTTACAGCTTTCTGCACACACTCTACCATATGAAAGTGTGGCAAGTTGCACGCTTTCAGAGACTCAAACTGCACTGTAGACATGTTTACATACACAGAATGTTTTGTTTCGTTAATTAACTTTAAGATTCTAAGCTTTAAAAAAGAATTGATGATGACTGGTGGTGCAGAGCAGCAGCTCACTCACAGGTAGTGACCTTCGTAAGCAGCCCGGTGGATGGGCAGCTGAGAGCTCAGGCTGTGTACGTTGGGATTAGCTCCATGTTGCAGCAGGATGTTGATGCAGTCGGGGTTCCCTGCACCTGCAGCATCGTACAGAACGCTGTCGCCATTTGGGGCCTGAGCATTTACGTCGGCACCTAAATGCAAAAGCAGAGCACTTGTTATTAAGCAGTAAAATGTTTTTTATAATTACATCAGGGCAATTTATACTCAAAATCAACAATAAAACACTTCCTGACAGTATTCAGAAGCTCTTCCAAAGCAGAGTTAGCCAATATGAACTCAGGGGAACATTTATGTTCAGGAAAACAAAGGCAAGAACCAACGTTAAACAACGATGCATCTCAGTGACAGGAGTTAATCTGTGGAACAGCTTTAATACAGAAATGAAAATGTGTAGCACGTTATTACAATTCAAAAGCAGCTATAAATACAATATGATTAATAACTATAAAACAAAAAGATAATACACATAGGCAGGTACCTATGTGTATGCATGATGTATATATATATATATATATATATATATATATATATATATATATATATATATATATATATATATATATATATATATATATATGTATTTGTATGGAATGATATTAATTAATAACATTGCACTAGTTTATGAAAGCTAACATTTTTTTGAAAAGGGTAGGCGTCATAAGCTTAGGCTTCAGTCTACACCTTTTGGTCCTTGGTCTTTAGCTAAAATGGTGTATATATATATATATATATATATATGTATATATATATATATATATATATGTATATATATATATATATATACGTCGCCCGGATCGGCGTCACCGGGGCCCCGCCCTGGAGCCAGGCCTGGGGTCGGGGCTCGCTGGCGAGCGCCTGGTGGCCGGGTCTTTCCCGTGGGACCCGGCCGGGCTCAGCCCGAAACGGCGACGTGGGCCCGCCTTCCTGTAGGCCCACCACCCGCAGGAAGGTCCATGAAAGGCCGGTGCAATGTGGGCTGGGTAGCAGTCGTGGCGGGGTGCCTCGACGACCCAATCCCTGGACCAAAACCCTCACAGTGGGGACATGGAATGTCACCTCGCTGGGGGGGAAGGAGCCGGAGCTTGTGCATGAGGTTGAGATATACCGGCTAGAGATAGTTGGGCTCACCTCCACACATAGCTTGGGCTCTGGAACCCAGCTCCTTGAAAGGGGCTGGACCCTCCACTACTCTGGAGTTGCCCAGGGTGAGAGGCGGGCTGGTGTGGGCTTGGTTATAGCCCCCCAGCTCAGCCGCCATGTGTTGGAGTTTACCCCGGTGAACGAGAGGGTCGCTTCCCTGCGCCTTCGGGTCGGGAAAAGGTCTCTCACTGTTGTTTGTGCCTACGGGCCGAACAGCAGTGGGGAGTACCCGGCCTTCTTGGAGTCCCTGGGAGGAGTACTTGATGGTGCTCCAACTTGGGACTCCATTGTTCTACTGGGGGACTTCAACGCTCACGTGGGTAATGACAGTGATACCTGGAGAGGCGTGATTGGGAGGAACGGCCTCCCCGATCTGAACCCGAGCGGTGTTTTGTTGTTGGACTTCTGTGCTAGTCACGGTTTGTCCATAACGAACACCATGTTCAAACATAAGGGTGTCCATCAGTGCACGTGGCACCAGGACACCCTAGGCCGGAGGTCAATGATCGACTTTGTTGTCGTTTCATCTGACCTTCGGCCGTATGTCTTGGACACTCGGGTGAAGAGAGGGGCTGAGCTGTCAACTGATCACCACCTGGTGGTGAGTTGGATGCGCTGGCCGAGGAGGAGGTTGGACAGACCGGGCAGACCCAAACGGATTGTGAGGGTCTGTTGGGAACGTCTGGCCGAGCCCTCTGTCAGGGACATCTTCAACTCCCACCTCCGAGAGAGCTTCTCTCGGATCCCGGGGGAGGCGGGGGACATCGAGTCCGAGTGGACCATGTTCTCTGCCTCCATTGTCGACGCGGCGGCTCGAAGTTGTGGTCGCAAGGTCTCCGGTGCCTGTCGTGGCAGCAATCCTAGAACCCGGTGGTGGACACCGGAAGTACAGGATGCCGTCAGACTGAAGAAGGAGTCTTAACGGGCTATGTTGGCCGGTGGGACTCCTGACGCAGTAGATGGGTACCGGCAGGCCAAGCGAGCCGCGGCTCGGGCAGTCTTGGAGGCAAAAACTCGGGTCTGGGAGGATTTCGGGGAGGCCATGGAGGAAGACTTTCGGTCGGCCTCGAGGAAATTCTGGAGGACCGTTTGGCGCCTCAGAAGGGGGAAGCAGTACTCTGCCGGCACCGTTTATGGTGTGGGTGGGGAGCTGTTGACCTCGACTGGGGACATTGTCGGACGGTGGAAGGAATACTTTGAGGATCTCCTCAACCCGACTGACATGCCTTCCACTGAGGAAGCAGAGAGTGAGGACTCTGGGGCGTGCTCATCCATCACCCAAGCCGAGGTCACTGAGGTGGTTCGTAAGCTCCTCGGTGGCACCGGGGGTGGATGAGATTCACCCTGAGTACCTCAAGTCTCTGGATGTCGTAGGGCTGTCTTGGTTGACACGCCTCTGCGACATTGCATGGAGGAAGGGGACAGTACCGCTGGGGTGGCAAACCGGGGTGGTGGTCCCTCTGTTTAAAATGGGGGACCGGAGAGTGTGTTCCAACTATAGGGGGATCACACTTCTCAGCCTCCCCGGGAAAGTCTACGCCAGGGTACTGGAGAGGAGATTACGGCCGATAGTCGAACCTCGGATTAAGGACGAACAATGCGGTTTTCGTCCGGGTCGTGGAACACTGGACCAACTCTACACCCTCCACAGGGTGCTCGAGGGTTCATGGGAATTTGCCCAACCAGTCTACATGTGCTTTGTGGATCTGGAGAAGGCATTTGACCGTGTCCCTCGTGCCATTCTCTGGGGGGGCAGTGAGTATGGAGTCCGGGGCCCTCTACTAAGGGCTGTCCGGTCTCTGTATGATCGAAGCAGGAGTCTGGTTCGCATTGCCGGCAGTAAGTCAGACTTGTTCCCAGTGCATGTTGGACTCCGGCAGGGCTGCCCTTTGTCACCGGTCCTGTTCATAATTTTTATGGACAGGATTTCTAGGCGCAGCCAGGAGGGGATCCGTTTTGGGAACCACAGGATATCATCTCTGCTTTTTGCAGATGATGTTGTCCTGTTGGCTTCATCGGACCGGGACCTTCAGCATGTGCTGGGGCGGTTTGCGGCCGAGTGCGACGCGGCAGGGATGAGAATCAGCACCTCCAAGACCGAGGCCATGGTTCTCCATCGGAAAAGGGTGGCGTGCCTTCTCCGGGTGGGTGGAGAAGTCCTGCCTCAGGTGGAGGAGTTCAAGTATCTCGGGATCTTGTTCACGAGTGAGGGAACGATGGAGCGGGATATTGACAGACGGATCGGTGCAGCGTCCGCAGTAATGCGGTCGATGTACTGGACCGTCGTGGTGAAGAGGGAGCTGAGTCGAAAGGCGAAGTTCTCGATTTACCGGTCAGTCTACGCCCCTACCCTCACCTATGGTCATGAACTTTGGGTAGTGACCGAAAGGACAAGATTGCGGATACAAGCGGCCGAGATGAGTTTCCTCCGCAGGGTGGCTGGACGCTCCCTTAGAGATAGGGTGAGGAGTTCGGTCACCCGGGAGGAGCTGGGAGTCGAGCCGCTGCTCCTTTACATTGAGAGGAGTCAGCTGAGGTGGCTTGGGCATCTGTACCGGATGCCTCCTGGACGCCTCCCTAGGGAGGAGTTCCAGGCATGTCCCGTCTCCCTAGGGAGGTGTTCTAGGCATGTCCCTCCTCCCTAGGGAGGTGTTCCAGGCATGTCCCACCGGGAGGAGACCCCGGGGAAGACCCGGGACACGCTGGAGAGACTATGTCTCTCGGCTGGCCTGGGAACGCCTCGGACTCCCCTCGGAGGAGCTGGAGGAAGTGTCTGGGGTGAGGGAAGTCTGGGCATCCCTGCTGAGGCTGCTGCGACCCGGGAACGGATAAAGCAGGAGAAGATGAGTGAGTGAGTGAGTATATATATATATATATATATATATATACCGAAAATTATATTTATATTATGTTATATTTAAATTATATTTATATTTTTTTGTATAACACTGATGAATTACACTTGTACTTGGGGTTTGTGGGAATTGAAAAGACCAATAAACTAAACTAAACTAAACTAAACATACACATTTTAGGGTGCTTATTACTTTTAAGGGCTCTGCATTAGTTTCTATGGATGAAGGATATGTCACAGTGAGGATCCACTTGTCAGTGACCAAACATGTAGTACTCCCTTACTACATAGCGTGTTTGCTGTTGCAGCCCTGACCAAATATGTAATGATGACTGTGATAACCTATGCATCCCACCCACATTCACCTAAATATTCACAGTATAAAGATAACATGATAACGTGCAGGCTAAAATCCATTTCCTTCTCATGAATATTAGTCTGAAAGTCATTCTCTATGTAAAATAAGAGCCTGAAAAGCTCTAGTTCCAAAGAAAGGTTCTGATAAGTTTCTGTCAATTGAAAATGGCAACATAAGAATCATATGAATGAACTTAGCTGTGACATGGATCTGTTGCATTCAGGGGAACATGTATGTAACAATACCTCACCGTGTTTGATGAGGACCTCCAGGACTTCAGCATGGCTGTATTCTGCAGCGATGCCCAGAGGAGTGACTCCATACTGGTCTGTCTCTGCAACCTGCCCGCCGTTCTGCAGCAACAGCTCCATGATGCGGACACAGCCGGCCCTAGAGGCCTCGTGCACAGCTGTCCACTTCTTCAGACACACCTGCTCCACTTTAGCTCCAGCAGCAATCAGACTGGACGTCATCTGAACAGATCCCTCTCTGACCGCTGCAGAAAAAACACCAGGTGGAGGAACTGAAGCTGTTTGTTTTTTTTTTCTCATGAACATTTCTTGGCTGAAGATACTGAGACAATGTTCTGACCTAAGAGCAGAGGGGATTCATTTTTCCCATTGGCTGTGTGAGGAGAAGCTCCATGCTCCAGCAACATCTTGACATTTTCCACCAGACCAGCTTTCACCGCCAGAGTCAGGAAGGTCTCGCCCTCCAGAGTCTTTTCCTCCAGCGTCAGATTGAAAGATGCTGAGGCACAGATCAAACGTTACGTTCTATTTCATGTCTAAAGGTACGCATTTCATGTCTTATAGGACCAGTTGTGGGCTGTAACAGACTGTCCCCAGGGGCAATGACTGAAGAACCAGCGTTAGAGGGGAGGTTATATTACACCTGACAAGAGACTCAGCTGCAGACCGTGCAAAGGTGCAAACACATCAGAGAAAAAACACTGGTGATGTTGTTGTGGAGATAGAACAGATTCCTTGATTTTTCCGGATGCTCATTCTTACTAGTACTCAGTACTGGAGTTGAGGGGGGATAAGGGGGGATGAGGGGGGATGGCATCCCCCCCTGAAATAAAAACGGTCAAAATCATCCCCCTTGTAAAACTGCCATCCCCCCTTTCCATCCCTTATGTCATTTCATCAATGAATGTGGTTTTACTGCTATTTCAACATTTAGAGTTATCACCAGAAAAATAACACCAGAAAAATAACTTATTTGACAATTTTCACCTGTTTCAGGTAAATTTTCACTTGAAATAAGTAGAAAAATCTGCCAGTGGGACAAGATTTATCTTCTTATTACAAGCAAAAAATCTTTTTTTCTACTTATTTCAAGTGAAAATCTACTTGAAACAGGTGGAAATTGTTGTTTTTTCCAGTGATGAGTCTTGTTTTAAGTGTAATGAGATATTTTTACTAAAATGAGACATTTTAACTAGAAATAAGACAAATATTCTTGTTAAGATTTTGAGTTTTTGCAGTGATCCATTTTACTTATCCTGTGAAGGACAGAGTCATATTGATAAGTTCAGAAAACTGTTTTTTATTGTTGTGTTTTGATGTATTTGATGTAAGCCCAGTGGATATTTAAAGCTTACAGAAGGCTGCATTTAACTGCTGCTATGTCATTCCTGCAGTATTTCTGCAGGTGTTTTGGTCAGTGCTATTGCTTGTAATATATTATATTATTTGTAATCAGCATCAAATTATCTGTCCCCATATGATAAAATCCACCATCCCCCCTGATTTTTTTTTTACAACTCCAGTACTGCTAGTACTGGACCAAACTTTGTAAAGGTGAATTGATAGTATTAGTCTGTTGTTTCTGAATAGGAGGAAAGGCTACAATGAGGAGGAGGTAACATTCACAAACACAACAGATACTCAGGCTGCCAATAAGAGTAACACTTTATATTGACATGAACTTCTCTACATGCTACATCCCCAATTATAACCTTTAGTTCATTCATCCTTTTGAAGGATCACATATGCCCATCTCTACCTTGTCAAACAATGCACAACTTTGAGACAAAAATCCCATTACTGCTCCAGCATCTACTTGCATCTACTTCGGGTATTTGCCAAGATACCAAACTATAGTTGTTATGTTATTCTGTCTGGAACATGAGCTGACTGAAATGAAAAGCGTGGACATCTTACCCACCGTACAGCACCGTCTCCAGGATGGGGAGCAGGGGCTGGACTGCTGCTCTGTGTAGAGGATACCAGCCTTGTTCATCCGCCTGACTAAAAGCTGTTGAGGAATCACAGAGCTCCTGCAGAGCTAACATATCCCCTGCAGAGAGAGGGTTTGATCTGTGTTTTTTAGTTAAACACTGAAATATTTGCACAGTTTTTTAAATCAGTGGTCATTTTAAATGCTTGATATTGATCGCCATGCATCCTCCTTGGCCTTAAATAGCACAAACAAATTGGGGGAATCTGCTTCTGTAAGTTTTTTTCTCTTTCCTCCACAACCTAAAGAACATGAGGAAAAACATGATTGACTATCCACACCAGGATTTTACTTTACCTTGTTTAATAACATTTGCAAGTTTCAAAGTTTCACTCCCCCAAACAGAAATGGCAAAAGGTTGTTGTTTTTGACAGGACTCCTGAATGACCATCTGAACATCAGGGTCCAGATATTCATCTTCATCCATGTCACCTGCTGCATCCATTCCTGACAGGAAACACGTGAAAACACACGTATAAACCTCATACTGCTTCATTTCCATCAAGGATTTAAAGCAGCACAACGTGACTTTCAGCTTTTCTGAGTTTGGCAGCATCTTTTGGACAAAAGCGGTAGTGCTTTCCCAGAAAGAACACTACATTTCCCATGAGCATCGGCGCGTACTGCCGGAAAACTCCTGTCCCGTCGCGTGCATTTGTTTTGAGAGAAGACGGGACGCTTTTCTGTTTCACCAAGTGAACAGACGGAACGCAAAAAAAAAGATGTTAAACTGCTGGAAAGGAACTGGAATTTACCGGGATACCTTAAACAAGGAAGCCAGGGAGCAGTATATGGAGAAAATAATGATTATTAATGGTCTGGATCCATATGAAATCCCTTCTAAAGAGTGCAGCTCCTCGTCGGAGCTCCACTCTTTAGAAGGATTTACTGCCGCAGTTCTGCACAACCCACGTCTTACTACCTTGTTTAGGAGTGTTTGGCAGCTGCTTTGGTAAATGTTTGACTCGCCATGTGTTTCAATAAATGAGTATAGTAGTACAACATACAGTACATGTTTTGTATCCCTCTTACTTCTCTTTTCTTTTTTTTGACTGCTATATCATGTTGAAGAGGCTCCGAGGCGTGAGCAATATTTTTGTTTTCCTCGTGAGATCATTTTTTTCCTCTGCAGCTACAAATAAGAGTTAATATTTTTTCCTCAACAAACTAGTTTTATCTGAAGATTGGGGTTAATTGCACCGCAGAGAGCTGGCCAGCAACTGCGTTGAAAAGTTAAACCATTAGCGATCTTTTCCCCACGTCTGTTGTGTGGAGCTGCTGCAGCAGCAACGGGTTACCAGCTTCTCCTGCTCTGCGCTCCACGCCCCGCCCATTTTCGTCTCGACTGCGAATCAGGAAGGAGGGGGAAGTGACGTATGCCGTAAAGCAGTCAAAGCCGAGAAGATTTGTAGTTTTTTAGTGTGGAAGGGTTCCTACCATGCTCCTCAAAGTTACATAGTGCCAGTGAAGGCGATACAGACTCCCTCAGATCATGACAGAGGTTCATTAAACCTGTTGGATGTTGATGTACCATCACAATGACTCTGGAAATATGATATTAAGGTGGAAAAGTTACGTAGGGTCGCTTTAATGGAGTTTAGTCATTCCTTGGACACTCCACCAAATATAACAGATGTGGTCTTTAAACTGTCGGTATAAAGACTTTAAATCTTTCTTAAAAGAGATATAGTCTAAGCGTGAAAGAATATGAATGCATTTTATCAAGAAGACATGTAGAGCAGCAGAGGTGAAATGTAAGACTTGTTTGGAAAAAACTGTTTACTTCAGTTGTCTGCACGCTTTGACTTCTTCATTGCTTTCAGGCACAGCAACAGTATTTCACTTTCACAGTTACACTTTCATTGATGCCTTTGAAAATACGGTTGAAAGATGATAAATGTGTGTTTCTCACCTGTTAAATGTTTCAGGGCCGGAGTGACGGAGTGAAGCGGCAGCTGCAACATACTGTTTGTGTCATGGCTGAGCACCTATCACCCACCCCTCCTCCCTCTACGCTATATATAGGTGTCATCTGTTCCCTTGTATTCAACATGCAGGCCATTCAACACTGCACTTTCTCACCAGTTAACGACAAACAATAATGAGTTGGCAGCTTGTAAGCACCGGTTTTCTTTATGATTCATCCGAGAGCAGCGATGGCTTCACTGCTCTGGAGAGCAATCCACCGTGTTTCCAATCACATGGAGACAACACACTAAATTAACCAGCTGAATGAAACCGGATTAAAGAACCTACAGTAGAGACAACTAATCGCTTATTCTCCAAGTCTTTCAGAATTACAGCTTTGGCCTTTGATTTCTCTGATGTTAATGAACATGGTGATGGTCACACGGAGACGTTACAGCTTTAAATTAACACTTCAGTTTGAGCAGCTTTCTTTTGGAAGACTGGACACAAATGCAGGACAGAGACATGTGACAGTAAACATTTGATTGTATTGTGAAGGAGGGAGTTTCCTGGATGGTCTCTGAGGTGGATGGTGGTATTCCATAATGAGGGCTTACAAGGCAGGACGAGTTCTGGTAATTGGTTCAGGAGATTCTTAACATAAAAAGTCAAGGATTTTAAATATCTGGGTTCATATGTGGCTGACAGCAGAAAATACTTTCTTGCCAGAAAGGGACAAGCCTGGTACACTTGCAACAAACTCCTCAGAGTCTGGCAGTCAGGAATTTCAACCTCCATCAAGGTCTCTTTCTTCAGGGCCTGTGTTGAAAGCATCCTATTATCTGGTGCTGAGACCTGGACTATGAAGAAGGAACTACAAGACCGGCTCAACGGCACATACACAAGACTCCTCATGTGTGTCAAAAACATCTCCTGGAAAACTCATCCAACCAAGGAGCAGATCTATGGTGAACTGCCACCAATAACAACAACTGTAGCACGCCGTAGAGCAGGGGTCACCAATCCTGATCCTCGAGGGCCGGTGTCCCTGCAGGTTTTAGATGTTTCCCCGCTTCATTGCACCATGATACAAGTGACTGTGTCATTAACAGAATTGTGCAGCCCTGGATGACAAGCTGATGACCATGATTAATTAGAATCAGGTGTGTTAAAGCAGTGAAACATCTAAAACATGCAGGACACCGGCCCTCGAGGACCAGGATTAGTGACACCTGCCGTAGAGCAATCTTTGCAGGTCATTGCTACCGTGCTACGGATCAAGTAATATCCGACATCCTGCTATGGCGGCTCCCCCAATCATCCAGAGGAACAAGGCCTCATACTTATCCTGACACAATCTCTAGGGACACAGGACTTACACTCCAAGAACTGGGAGCAGCAATGGCCGACAGGACCCGATGGAAAGAAGTGACATCTAGGATCTCGACGACAGTCGAAGGATGATGAACATAAAAAGACGGAGGTTATCACAGTCAATTGATGGGACGGCAATCACCAGTCCCTTTGACCGACTGGATTCGACTGGGTACAGTTTGGTTTGGTTATGTGATCAGTATTTAGTACCAGAGGTCAGCAGATGAAGTGACACAGAATGAATGAATGGTCACTGAGGAGCTCACCTAGAGAAGACATTCAAATAAAATTTCAAGAGAAAAAGAGAGAGAGAAGGACCAATCCACAAGCAGAACTGCTTTTTTTGTATAGAAGCCTATTAGTGACGGGCAAATCCCTGCATGTCCAGGTGGTTAACCCAGATCTGTGGGTGTGGGTCAAGAATCCCCGCTTCTGGAATCCCTGATACATTTATGAAAGAGTTCCCTCCAGTGTTTTTAGATTTTCAAGAGAGAGAATGTATTTCTCTCTCTTGTATGTATCATTTACCACCTCATGCCCGAAGGTGAGTTGGAGGAAGTGAAGGTGAGTCGGGAGGCGTTAGATTTATACGCTGTCAGCAGGTGTAATTTTCAAAACGAAGATGTCGGGATGAAGGTTTTTGCAACGCCCCAGTTTGTTATTTTTGTAGCCAGTTGTTGAACAGTTTATGGTTCTGGACTTATGTTGGTTTACGGTGTCCTCGGCTCCTCAGCTTAGTAGCTTGCGTATCTCTTTATTTCCCAACTTACTCATCTTGCAAATAAAGGCCCTACCTGTGACGTTTACATGAGACCTGACCCGCGGTTAAGACTAATGTTGGAGGTGAGTTATTGGCGGGGCAGCTCAACACACCACCCTGCATCAGTCAATGTAAGGACAGGCGGCACGCTAGCTCAGGGGTCGGCAACCCGCGGCTCTAGAGCCGCATGTGGCTCTTTAGCGCCGCCCTAGTGGCTCCCTGGAGCTTTTTCAAAAATGTTTGACCTTTTTTTCTCATTTTTTTCTTCTTTTTTTCTTTTTCTTTTTTTCCTTTTTTTTCTTCTTTTTTCTTTTTTTCTCTTTTTCTCTTGTTTTTTTTTTCTTTTTTCTCTTTTACTTTTTTTTCTTCTTTTTTCTTTTTTCTTCCTTTTTCCTTTCCTTTTTAATCTCTCTTTCTCGAAATTTTGACTTTTTTCTCAACATTTTGACTTTTTTCTTGAGATTGTACTTCAACATTAATCTCGACATTCTGATTTTTTTCTCAAAATTTTGACTTTTTCTTGACATTTCTACTTTTTTCTCTACATTTTGACTTTTTTCTCAACATTTCAACTTTTTTCTCGACATTTTGACTTTTTTCTCAACATTTCGACTTTTTTCTCCGAGATTTTACTTCAACATTAATCTCGACATTTCCACTTTTTTCTCGAAGTGCATAATGAAAAAAAAAACTTCCCCCAGTCATAGGTAATATAGATACATGCAGCATGCGTTGCCTTCATTCTAAGGCTTATACAAGACTTTTCATGTTTTGCGGCTCCAGACATATTTGTTTTTTGTGTTTTTGCTCCAATACGGCTCTTTCAACATTTTGGGTTGCCGACCCCTGGGTTAGATCCACATGTTGAACGCGGGGTATCCACCAATTTAAAAGGGGCTAGTGATATGTTGATGATATGTTGAAAAAGTAGAGTCAGAACAGCTGGCCTACAGGCTTCCTCTCTTCTAGTGCACTTTTATAAAAACAATTTCTTCACTATCATACACGTATTTTGGCTATACTTTCAGATTTGAGGCATTAAACCTGCTGATCTGGAAGACTCACATGAATCCCTCAACTCATCCGTGTGTACGGAGACACGATTCAGTGGTAGTTCAGTCAGAAAAACAGCACTGGAGGATCCTCTTACTTGTACTGTAACTTTGGATTTCTTCTGTGCTTTTATATCCACACGTTTGAATAAAATGTAGCTTTCCAGCTGTGAACATTGTTCATGAAAGAGGACTGTCTTTACCACACCAGTCGCTCAACTTCACCAAGTTTCTTAAAATAATCATTGCACATTGTCTGCTATCTCCTTCAGATACATGTACTTGTAGTTAGTGAGAAAGGCCTGCATGTTTCAGTGGTACAGATTTTTATACAGTATATCTGTAAAGACTTGTCAGATCCCACTTCAACATAAGATTCAAACAACAGTATAAGAGAAGTAATTAAATGAAATTTGTAACATCCTAAACAAGCCCATAGAAGCCCTAATCGAAATTAACTATTTGAAATTTGCCTCAGATATATACTGTCTCTTCTCTAGGAAATGTATAAGTTAACATTCAATCAGAAATTCTGAGATATTTTCATGTAAATACCCCCCCATCCCCAATATCCCTTGCTAGTTATGCAGATTTTGCATGCTCAGCTTGAATTTAAATATTTGCGCCACAATTCTAGCTTGTTTTCTTCTTCAAGTGAAACGTATTAATAGATCACCATCACCCAGTTGAAGGGTTTAAACTTCTTTCACTGGAGTTTTACAACATGGGAGTCTAAAACTGAATCTTTCACAGTGACCCTGAAAAACTGGAAATAGTCCTGAACATTCATGTTAGATCTTATTTTAATGACGATCTTCCCACACATCCTAGACTTCCTTCTCCTGCTGGCTGTTTTTATTTAATTGTTTATTTTAAGAACCATGTTTGGATCTTTACTTCCTGGTAACTTCCCTGAACGTAAAATGATGGGGTGTAAAGGCACAGCAAGGCCAGGCAAAGCAAGTTTATTTCTATACCACAATTCAACAACAAGGTGATTCAAAGTGCTTTACAGAGACATTACAACATGATCACATTGGCGAAAATAAAAAGCATGGTTTAAAATTTAAACAAAAAGAAAGAAAGAAAAAAGAACAATAAAAACAGTAGTTAAAATATGATCAAGTTTTGAAACTGAAGTTTAAAAGTAAGATTTGAAGCTTTATTCAAGTGCAGCTGAGAAAAGGTGTGACTTCAACCTCGATTTAAATAAACAGAGTGTTTCAGCTGATCTGAGTCTTTCTAACGAATCTTTAAGAACCAAAGAGAAGTCCAGTCACCTTCTTTTAAAGTAGTGATTCTCAACTGGTGGGTCACGGACTCATTTTCAGTAAGTCTACATATCGCACATTTTACTTTGTGGCAGCTTCTGTAGGGCATTCTCTGCATTAATACATATTAAACTTCTAGTATATATTATATCAGCAGTATCTTAGTTTTTGTCTCAGTCATAAATCACTACAAATTAAGTTTCAAACATTAAAGCACTGAGCTTCCATCATCAGTACATTGCATGTTGTATTAAAGACATCCATTCAAACTCTGAGTTATTAAAGTTATTTGTTTTATATACAGTAGATGCATAATCTAGACTAGAGTCATTCAATCCTGCACATTTTTCTGACTACCATGGCCTGAAACATACACATTTTCATCAGTAGGAAAGTTGAAACAGAAAGAAAAAAAGCCATCAAACAAATTCACATTTGTGAGTACAGTATATTCTCTTTTGAGACAAATTAATCACATTTTAAAACAGTATATAGTTTTTAATCATAAATATAAAAAAAAAGAAAAGAAAAACTGTCCAAAGCCAACCTGCAGGCGGATAACATTTTATCAAGTCCAACAATTCAAAATGTTTTTTTTTTTAAATGAGGCTACATCCAGCACAAGCCAGACTCCTGCAGGAAACATGCAGATCTTCACAGGACGAGTTCAGGGTTCTGGCTAGAAAGGTCCAGCTCCTCGTATAGAATGAAACGCCTGAGTTGAGGAGGGAAAAGCTTTGAGATGATTTCAGGATTTTTGAGGCGCCTCAGGGTCAAACGCTTCCTGATCTCCAGTCTACTGAGCTGCCTGAGAGAGCGAGGATTGCCTGAAAAGCAAGGTTTGGGACATTTTACTTCATTCATTCATTCTGTATTGAATTATAGGTTAAGGCAGGGGTCGGCAAACTGTGGCTTTAGAGCCGCATGCGGCTCTTTAGCGCCACCCTAGTGGCTCCTGGACATTTTTCAAAAATGTTTGACCTTTTTTTTCCTTTTTTTTCCTTTTTTTCTTCTTTTTTCTTTTTTTTCCTTTTTTCTCTTTTTTCCTTTTTTTCTTTTTTCTTCCTTTTCTTTTCCTTTTTTAATCCAGATATTTCGACTTTTTTCTCGAAATTTTGACTTTTGTCTCAAGATTGTACTTCAACATTAATCTTCACATTTCAAATTTTTTCTGGACATTTCGACTTTTTTCTGGACATTTCGACTTTTTTCTTGAAGTGCATAATTAAAAAAAAATCTTCCCCCAGTTATAACTAATATAGAAACATGCAGCATGTTTTGTCTTCATTCTAAGGCTGATACAAGACTTTTAATTTTTTGCGGCTCCAGACATATTTGTTTTTTGTGTTTTTGGTCCAATATGGCTCTTTCAACATTTTGGGTTGCCGACCCCCGGGTTAGGGGATCAAATATAATTGTAGAAAGGAGAAATAGAGGGAGTTAATAAAGTGAGTTAATCAACCTCCATGGAGAAATGCTGCATGGGTCAAAACTGAAAAAAGAGTGTTGAAAAGCTGAACGAAGGTGGTGGAAAACTTACAGGTTCATTATGACATTTATAAAGAGAGACTGGTGGCCCTGGATGGCTCAGTGGGTCAGGTAAGTAAAACTAATATATCTTGTACAGATTGAATCCTCATATGGACTTTTAACCAAAGTGATGGCCATTGCTTTAAATAGTGACATCAGGTCCTGTTATTAAAAGTTATGTGAATTTCACAGGTCTACTCCAATGTGAACAAGACTACAGTATAACCGCGTTATCATAGGCACATGAAAAAAAGGTTGCAATATTCAAATTTATATGACGCAAAGGAAAGCTATATATGTAAATAGAAAACAACTACTTTTGGCTTTGCGTAAAAAAGCTAAATAAGGATAATACTTTTGAAATGAGATGTCAGCCTGTTGTAGAAACAAAACAACTGATCACTCGGCTGTTGTCATCACCTTGGCTGATATTCAACAATCGTAATTTATTGTGTTAAATATGTGACTTTTGGATTTTGACAATGCTTTGTTTTCACTGAAAGTAGTCTTGGACTTCATTAAAGCCTGAACTCTTGTTGAATTCTTATCTCATAGCAGTAAGCATATGCAATAAAAACAATCAACTCACAGAGAATTTCACAAATCTCAGGCCACTCTTTCTGTATTTCCAAGATAACTCTGAGTTTGGAGCAGATGTGCACGTGGTTGACATAGTCCAGCAGGATCCGGATCACACTTCCACACAGATGCTTGACGCAGCCGAGACTCATGAACTGACAGAACTAAGGAGGACAAAGACACAGCACTTCAATAATACGTGCAGTATACCGTCTTTTGAGAAACCGGACTAACTTACAACTTTCCAGATGAAAGCATATTCAATTCAATTCAATTGTATTTATATAGCGTATTAAAACACATGTTGTCTCTAGGTGCTTTCCAGAGACCAAGAACATTAACCCGGAGCAATTATGACATAAACAATGGCAGGTAAAAACTCCCCTTTAGGAGGGAAGAAACCTTGAGCAGGAACTAGTTCATAAGCCCAGCTGGGCAAAGTAAGAAAAGGGAGAGGGTAGAGAGCAGCCTCAACTGGGGAGATCTCGAAAGAACAGCTAAAAGCCGAGTGAAACGGAGGACATTTGTCAACGGCCTATGCACCCTAGAGGAGCAAAGGCCTTGAGTCAAGTCAAATTTAAAGGTGGAGGTGGCGTCAGCCTCCTTAAAGGTATTGTGACATCATTTTTAACATGCTTTTAACACTATTAAAAATCTTGGCCAATATCCCTCAAATGTGTCTAAAAAGGTGTAACAAGAAAATCTTGACTCCAGTACTCCATGCCGGGCTTTTTTATGACGGTGTTTTTTGCGCAGTGAAAAACGCGTCCTTTTCCCCCTTTCCTGTCAATCATTGCCCCGCTCCTCCTCCCAACGGGTTGTCTCGTCTGATCTGAGGTCGTAGGCGGAAAAAAAAAGGAGAGCGCGGGTGGAGAGGAGAGACTTAGACGTCTCTCTCCCTCCAGCCCGCGGCTCAGTGCTCGGATGATTTGTCTTGTGGGCGGAGAGAGGATAGGTGATGGGCAGGGAGCTGGGTGGAGGGGGCGGTGATTTAGCGGGTCTATACGTATAGGTCCGCCACCCAAGATGCGCCGTTTTTGCATAATTATGCGGAAACTGAATGAACACTGAATGTTAAAAGTTTTGTTGGGTGTCACGACACCCAACAAAACACAAAAAATCTAGAAAAATGTGTTTTTCATGTCACAATCCCTTTAACCCAAATTGGAAGTTGGTTCCATAGTAATGGTTCCTGATAGCAGAAGACCTGTCCACCAAATCTACATCTGTGGGAAGCATATGACAATGATTAACAATAATGCAATCATAAAAGCTAAAACTTTGCTCTAGAATGGTCTGCAAGGTGGTCTACAACAGACAGACAGACAGACAGACAGACAGACAGACAGACAGACAGACAGACAGACAGACAGACAGACAGACAGACAGGCAGACAGACAGACAGACAGACAGACAGACAAATGGGGTAGTAGGACATTCAACAAATATACAGGACTGTCTCAGAAAATTTGAATATTGTGATAAAGTCCTTTATTTTCTGTAATGCAATTAAAAAAACAAAAATGTCATACATTCTGGATTCATTACACATCAACTGAAATATTGCAAGCCTTTTATTATTTTAATATTGCTGATTATGGTTTACATTTTAAGATTAAGATTCCCAGAATATTCAAATTTTTTGAGATAGGATATTTTAGTTTTCTTAAGCTGTAAGCCATGATCAGCAATATTAAAATAATAAAAGGCTTGCAATATTTCAGTTGATTTGTAATGAATCCAGAATGTATGACATTTTTGCATTACAGAAAATAAAGGACTTTATCACAATATTCTAATTTTCGGAGACAGTCCTGTAGATAATATTAATCCAGGCCACAATTTCTATTTCCCAGAAAGCTGTTGAAGTCAAAAAGTTTGCATAGTTGTTGCAAAACTCGTATATACTCCCTTTCTGACACAGTTGAGACCAGTTAAAGCTGAATTAAAAGATATCCCCCCCGGCCCAAATTATACGTTTTGTATTTTTACCAAGGAAAAACAGAAACTTACTGGAATTTTTCCTGCCCCATCATCATCCGCAGCACCAGATTTCTTGTCATGGGGACATTGGAAACAGCTGTACACCTTGTAGCCGTTATTGAAGAGCAGGCGCATCATGGCCTCATCCTTCAGACAGTACTGCAGCGCCGTGGGGAACAGCGTGTCATTCACCACCGTGAAGTAACAGTTCACGTCTGCCTTGGCAGCCAGGAGCATCTTCACGATGTCGTGACTGCCAGACCTGACCGCCACCAGCAGGCAGTTCAGCGGGTCCAGGTCTGTCTTCGCCCCCGCTTTCAGCAGCATTTTAGTACACTCCACATCCTGGTTGGAGACGGCAAAGAACAAGGCGCTTCTTCTCATGTCCGGGTAGTTTTCAGAGTTTCTGGTGTTCATGCGGAGGTTCACATCAAACCCGTAGTCTAACAGGAGCTTCAGGCAGTGGCCGTGGCCCCCGTCTGCGGCAGAGTGGACGGGGCTCTGACCCGACTCTTTTATGATCCTCATGTTGGTGACCCCGATCAGCAATTTTAAAGCACTAAGGGAAAAATAAGGAGGGGGTTGAATAAGAGCTAGAATAAGACACACACACGCAACAGGAAACAAACTTTTTACCAGTGGAGATTAATCACATTTCTTCACATCAACTTTCATATTAGATGTAAGCAGTGCTCGAGTTGTAAAAAAGAATCAGGGGGGATGGTGGATTTTATCATATGGGGACAGATAATTTGTGCTGATTACAAATAATATAATATATTACAAATAATAGCACTGACCAAAACACCTGCAGAAATACTGCAGGAATGACATAGCAGCAGTTAAATGCAGCCTTCTGTAAGCTTTAAATATCCACTGGGCTTACATCAAATACATCAAAACACAACAATAAAAAACACTTTTCTGAACTTATTTCTTATTTTTTACTTACTTACTTATTTCTGAATATTTGTCTTATTTCTAGTTAAAAAATTTAAAATGTCTCCTTTTAGTAAAAAAAATCTCATTACACTTAAAACAAGACTCATCAATGGAAAAAACAACAATTTTCACCTGTTTCAAGTAGATTTTCACTTAAAATAAGTAGAAAAATCTGCCAGTGGAACAAGATTTTTTTTGCTTGTGATGAGATAAATATTGTCACACTGGCAGATTTTTCTACTTATTTCAAGTGAAAATGTACTTGAAACAGGTGAAAAGTGTCAAATGAGTTATTTTTCTGGTGACTAAATGTTGAAATAGCAGTAAAACTATATTCATTGATGAAATGACATAAGGGATGGAAAGGGGGGATGGCAGCTTAACAGGGGGGATGATTTTGACTGTTTTTATTTCAGGGGGGGATGCCATCCCCCCTCAACTCGAGTACTGGATGTAAGCTTGAAAGCTGTAAAACCTTGCCAATTCAGACAGAAAAAGTTCAGCATCAAAGATAGCTCCTCTGAAGGAGTCAATCACACGGTTACATTTTACTTTCCCACCCTTATTTGCTTGGTACACTCTACACGCAGCGGTGTGTCCAAGAATGAAAGGAGGAGCTCACTCATAGTGTCCAGCATATGCTGCTTTGTGAATGGGCAGGTGTCCAGTGATGCTGGGAAGGTTGGGATTGGCTCCATTGTCCAGCAACAGCTGGATGCACTCCATGCTTCCAGACCCGGCTGCATCCGATAGGACACTTTCCCCATCACGCGCCTGGGAATTCACTTCACTGCCTTTAATGAAGTCAAGAGTAAAGAAAAAAGGACAGGTGTGTTGAGAAGATGACTTGGTCATCAAAAGACTGACATTGAAATGTTATATTAAGGGCCCGAACACTGACAGTGCGAAGGCCCTATTGTATCTGTAGGAGATGTTTTTATTTTTCTGGTTTTCCTCGTTTTTATTTTTCTTCCGATGAAATGAGGGGCCTTTTTGCCCCCCTAAACTTGCCCCAAAAGTCACCAAATTTTGCACACAAGCCAGGCCTGGCGAAAAATTTGCTATTTCATGGTTTTCATTAATGGGCGTGGCCTAATGGCTCAACAGCGCCCCCTAGAAAACTTTGTGCCTCAAGCCCCACAATACAGTTTGGTGTACATGCACGAAAATCGGTACACACCTGTATTTTGTCGCAACTTAAAGAAAAGTCTCTTGGCGCCATGGCCGAAACCAAACAGGAAGTCGGCCATTTTGAATTAATCGTGTCATTTTGGCGCAATTTATGCCATTTCTTCGGACGCTTCTTCGCCCGAACCGTAATGTGCACCCAGGTGTGTTATACATCAAAATGTGCGTCTCCATCCTGCGATGATGTGCATTACTTTTCTCTTTCAAAAGTGTTACCGTGGCGACGCTAGACCCCAAAAAGTGCGCCCCCCCTTCATCTGATTGGTCCATATTTGATAGTTCCTATTTTCTGCCATAACTTTTGAATGGTTTGACATAAAGACTCGTGCGTGGTGTCATCGGACTGAAAATTGCACGCGCGAGGGCCCGTTCATCGCTGCTTGCAGCTTTAATTTATATTTAATATTTCATTGTTTATTTACTCCTGTTCACTCTCTGTATTTATTAAATTTATGACAATTTAACTGTTTCCGATCTAAAGTTCTATCATCAAACTGACCGTAGTCCAGTAGAAGCTCGACGATGGGGAAGTGTCCCTGCTCGGCAGCCACAGCGAGCGGCGTCACTCCCATGTCATCCTTCTGGTGTACGTATCCACTATTTCTCAGCAGCAGCATCAGGATGTCCAGATTGCCGAGCTTGGCTGCTTCATGCATAGCTGACCAGTTCTTTCTGCAGACCTGGTCCACCCAGGCACCATGAGCCACCAGTGTGGATGCCATTTCATACGAGCCAGCTCTCACCGCTGCAGAGGGATCACAAAAAGGGAGACATTTTTTGTTATATCCCTGTGCTATTGGAACCAAAATATGATGGACTTGTCAAGAACTAAAAATAACAACTTTTAACTACCCCCCTCCCCCCACCCGACACCCTGCCTGCACTCAAGATCTGCGAGGAGGACGTGTGTCGGCTGTTCCAGGCAGAAGATCAGGAAGGCTCCAGGCCCGGACGGCGTGTCCCCCTCCTGCCTGAGAGCCTGCGCCGAGCAGCTGGCTCCCACCTTCACACGGATCTTTAACCGGTTCCCTGGAGCTGTGTGAGGTGCCCTCATGCCTCAAACGCTCCACCATCATCCCAGTCCCCAAGAAACCCACCATCACAGGTCCAAATGACTACAGACCCGTCGCCCTGACGTCTGCTGTCATGAAGACCTTTGAGCGGCTGGTGTTGAGCCACCTGAAGGACACCACAGGCTCCCTGCTCCACCCCCTGCAGTTTGCCTACCGGGCAAACAGGTCGGTGGATGATGCAGTCAACATGGGACTGCACCACATCCTGCGTCATCTCGACACCTCAGGGACCTACGCGAGGATCCTGTTCGTGGACTTCAGCTCGGCGTTTGTGTCTTGTGAAATGGCTTTGCCTTTCTATACCCTACCTCTTGTACTCAAATGCAAGGAAGAAGTGGGTGAAAATAGGCTAATAAGAGTTCAACAATTGATCATATAGATTTATTACCCAACAGCAGCGGCGTCTCATTTATTCTGTTTGTGTTGTCAGGCGATGCCCCGTGCTCCAGCAGGCTCGTCACATTCCTCCCAAGTCCAGCTTTGACTGCCAGTGTGAGCGGCGTCTCTCCATCAGTGACCGTCTTCTCCTCCAGACTGACTTCTGGAGCTTCCATTCATGCAAACACAACACACAGAGGTCAGAGTCTACATTCCTGGTTTTCATATCTGTCAGCTGTGCTAACCTGGCAGGTGAGGCTGGGAGTTATAGACACCACTGTGCTGGCTGCCCTCCCAGCTGAATGAGAGCGGACTGACATCACAGCTTATTTTATACAGAGAGGAACGCTGGCATCAGCTACCCATCAGCTGAAAACTGCTTTTATTTTAATGATGCCACATTTCCTGTCATCTCCCCTGCATGTTTTATGTTTGTTATATATAAATATATTTATTCAAGGTGAAATGTAAGGTAAGATTTTTTTCACTGTTTTTGTTGTGTTAACAACCAATGACTTGGGGCCGGTCCCAATCCCCCCCACCCCCCGTCCTACTTTACAGTCCTACCCCTAAATTGTGCGCGTTCCCGTGAGGGTAGTGGTGTCCCAATTCCTCTTTGCATGTAGGGCTAGTGGGCATAACAAGGGTTAGTGGGCATGAATCTAGCCCTTCAGAGAGAGGGATTTCAGATGCTGACTCGCTGACCGAGGGCTAGAGAAAATTTCCCATAATGCTTTACATCATTTGCAGACTGAATCAAACAAAAAAACATGGACATTTCAAATTTTTAGTGAATAAAATCAATATTTTGAGTTAGTTTCTTCATAAAAATGCGTTTTGAATACATTTCTAGCGAGAAATATATATTTTACTTTCATAATATTCACTCAACGAATGTACATAATCACTCGCTTGCTCGTTTTTTCAGATCTCGCATCCTGGATGTGCAGCCGTCAAATTTGCAGCAACTATCATGCTATCGTGTCAATATGGACCAAACTCTCCGAGGAATGTTTCCAGAACCTTGTTGACTCTCTGCCACGAAGGATTAAGGCAGTTCTGAAGGCAAAAGGGGGTCCAATCTGGTACTAGCAAAGTGTACCTAATAAGGTGGCCGGCGAGCGTACTTGGTGTTGTGATATGGCTGACTAAAGCCACTTTTGCACTAGTATCGGCTGAGCCTGGCTCGGCTTGGCGCGGCACGGTTCCACACGTGTGTTTTCGCACAGCCAGGGGAGAAGCGGGCAGGTTGTGGTGAAGCTGCTGTGACGTACTCGATTGCGCAACACCTTTGTTCATGTCGGCGCTGATCAGAAATCAGCTGGAGCCGGGAGCGGCTGAGAAAAAAACAGCCCGTCTACATCGCTTTTTTAATTTTTGCTCGACAGCCACCAGGTTTATGAACATCTGCACCTCAGAGTTGGATCACCAAACAGACGTTTTGCGCTTTATAATAAAATCGCTGCGAGCCGCGAGCCGCGAGTCCCCTCGCTCTGACTCCCGCTTCCTGATTCAAACGTCTGCCGGCCCCGCCCCCCGACCAATCAGTGGCAAGGAGGGTGATGACGCCCCCCCCCCCCCCCCCCCCCCGACCAATCGGTGGCGAGGAGGGTGGTGACGTCAGAAATAGTCCCTGCTCAGCCCGCTTTCAGAACCTCACTGAAATGGTTACTGAAAAAAGTATCGACTTGGAGCGGCTCTACTCGTCTCAGCCCTAGTGCGAAAGCGCAAAACGGGTAGAACCGAGCTAAGGTGGTACTAATGCAAAAGCGCCATAAGATCTTTAAATAGAGCCATATCCTCAACTCAACTCAATGGGTCTGTAGCAATGCGAGTGCTACGGGGGCCCGACCGACAGGATAGAGGAGGACACAGAGTTTTGTGCAGAACTGTTTTATTTACCCCACGTGCACTAACACAGCACCAGACAGCTCAGCAGCTCCAGCAGCAGACCACAGACCTCTTGCTGCTCTGCAGCTTATGAAGGCAGGCCGGGTGGAGAGGTTGATTGGGGCCACCTGTGCCCCAATCAACCTGAGTGGCTGCAGCTCCTCCACCCTGCCACACACCCCCATCGCCAACCTCAGGCCGGGGTCCATCCGGCCGAGCCAACTCCCCCCGCCCCCCTCGGAGCGGGAGAGGAAGCCAGGAACCGCAGACTGCGCCTCCGGGCCTTCCCGGTTCGGCCGACCGCTGGGGCCGGTCGGGAGGTCGTCCTCGGCGACGGGCCGACCACAGAACCCGGTCGGGAGGTCGCCCTCGGCGTAACCGCCGAGAACGCCGCTCTCGGGACCGGGCCCAGGGTGGCCTCGGGCCAGACGGCATCCGTGGCCGGTGTGTGTCCAGGACCACCCCCTCCCCGACGCAGCACTGCTCCGGCCGCTGGTCCGTCTCCTCCCCGATGCAGCGCTGCTCCAGCAGCTGGTCCGTCTCCGCCTCGCCGACCTCCGTCTCAGCCTCTGCCGCCTCCGGGACCGCATCCTCCGGGACCGCATCCTCCGGGACCGCATCCTCCGGGACCGCATCCTCCGGGACCGCATCCTCCGGGACCGCATCCTCCGGGACCGCATCCTCCGGGACCGCATCCTCCGGGACCGCATCCTCAGGGACCGCCGTGGCGAACCTCAGACGTGGCGCTGGAGTGGGTCGCTCCGCTGGTCCCGCAGCCTCTGCCTCCCGGCCTGCCGGCTGCGGCGCCAGCAGCGCTTCCAGCGCCGCGAGCTGCCGCTCACCCTGGCCCTGAAGCACGGCTGCCAGGTCGGCCATTGCTCGGGCCAGTGCCTCCAGGGCCCGCTCCGTGCCTCCCTTCTCCATCCCGTCGGGCCCCACGTTGGGCGCCAGTGTAGCAATGCGAGTGCTACGGGGGCCCGACCGACAGGATAGAGGAGGACACAGAGTTTTGTGCAGAACTGTTTTATTTACCCCACGTGCACTAACACAGCACCAGACAGCTCAGCAGCTCCAGCAGCAGACCACAGACCTCTTGCTGCTCTGCAGCTTATGAAGGCAGGCCGGGTGGAGAGGTTGATTGGGGCCACCTGTGCCCCAATCAACCTGAGTGGCTGCAGCTCCTCCACCCTGCCACAGGGTCTAATGGAGAAGGCAAGAGACTGTACACATACAATCTGAATGTATGTTAAAACACTCTACTCACATTTAAGGACGGTCTCCAGAACCTCCAGGACGGACTGGGCAGCAGCCCGGTGGAGGGGAAACCAGCCATGAATGTCTGACTCCCTGAAGGCAAGGGTGTGACTCAGCATCTCCCTGAGCACAGAGACCTCGCCTGCAGACACAGCAACACGACAAAAGAAAGGGAATCAAAGTGTAAACCTGTGTTTTGTCCTCGTTGCTCTTCTCCCACCTCCCTTTGTCCAGCACTACACCCTCCCTTCTCTCTGTTTATTTATCTCCCTCTTTCTGTGCAGCTGCCAACCACATGATGTATTGCAATTCTTGACTGCAGCTGCGGATCGCATGACTTTGGTTTTTGGCTTCAAATGAAAGTTTGCCAACTGAACATAAAATGACTATGATAATAGTGAAGGTATTTCCAGCATGATGTCCAACTCACCTTGCTCGATGGCTGCCAGGACTCTGTGATTTTCATTGGCTGCTGCTGCTAAACTAATAGTCAAGGGCAGAGGAGGTGGAGGGCAGTCAGTCGACATGTGATAAATGCATTTGATGGAAAAAGCACTTTGTATGTGGCTTTCATACCTAGCTGCAGATTTCAGATAGGCATCTTGGCAGGAGCTTTGAATACTGAGCTGGATGCTGTAGTCAATCAGTTCCTCATCATATTCCTCATACGTGTTCATCATTCTGCAGGAAATAGGCATCTTGCATTTTTTTTAACATGTTACTACAAATGTACATACATTAAACTACAATATTGAACTTTTTGGAGATTTTGGGACTCTGAGTCCAATGTGGATTCAGCTCTTGATGTGAACTAGGTTCTACCAACTCCTGAAATAATGATGAGGATCTTAAAGTACTCACCAACATCCTTATGAATTCTGTTACAAAAATATTTAAGGAGTTTGCCATTTGTTTTATTTCCTGAGCAAATTATCATTTTTATTGTTGACAAAGTTTTCTCTTTATTGATCAGTAAATAAAATACTTGACATTTGAAAATGTCAGTTCTTGAGGGTTTTTGAACTGACATTTGAAGTTACCAAATATGGTTATTTGCCCTGTAATGGGTTAAACACTTAGTTTGGTAGATTTGCATCTTCTAGACAACATCTTTACCATTTTGAGCCATACTGAAATAGTTATACAGTCGTATCTGTATCTACATTATATATTTAGTGTCTGTTGGAGGCTATCTGTGCCCAGACAAAAGGCAGAATACACACTGGACAGGTTACCAGTCCATCAAAAACACCCACACTGAGTACCCAGAGACAACATTCAAAATTCAGACCAAAAGTCTCCACTGCTGTCTCAACTGGAACCTGCTCCCAAGCAACACTACCTATCCACCATAGATTACAATTTAATCCTGGTGGCTGCACAAGACACTGGACAAAATATGAGTGAAACTTATTCACAGGAAAGTGATTAAGTCAAAGTATGTGAAGATTAAGGAACATGATATCCATGATGTTGTACTGCACTTTTCTTTGAGAGTAATTTCTGATTTTCTTTTAATTGATACCAAATTACACCATACTTATACAAATAAGTTATTAAAAAAGAAAAATATTATATTGTCTTTTGTTTTATAATTTAGGGATCCTTTTGTACCAATAAAAGCAATGACTACTAAAAGCCAATGCAAAATACAGGACTGTCTCAGAAAATTAGAATATTGTGATTTTCTGTAATGCAATTACAAAAACAAAAATGTCATACATTCTGGATTCATTAAAAATCAACTGAAATATTGCAAGCCTTTTATTATTTTAATATTGCTGATCATGGCTTACAGCTTAAGAAAACTCAAATATCCTATCTCAAAAAATTTGAATATTCTGGGAATCTTAATCTTAAACTGTAAACCATAATCAGCAATATTAAAATAATAAAAGGCTTGCAATATTTCAGTTGATTTGTAATGAATCTAGAATGTATGACTTTTTTGTTTTTTTAATTGCATTACAGAAAATAAAGAACTTTATCACAATATTCTAATTTTCTGAGACAGTCCTGTATATACATATCTAAAATAAAATAAAACAAAACAAACAGACACAAAAACAAGCAGCCCATCCACACATATTCAGACAAAAAAAAAAATCATTGTTTCTAGTTTTAAAGTTCACAACTTACTGCCATCAGGCGTGAACAATCCTAACCCTAATGCAAGTATCCAGGAATAACATTCTTTTAAATCAGACCCTCTTTGCATCTCTACAAATGAAGCAAAGAATTCTCACCTATCAGGTGTGTGATCAGCCCAACAGATGGGTCAAACTCTGCTCTGAGTGCTTTTATATGATTGCATGACCTGCTTTCAGATGCCTTGCATCGCTGCCTGCAGCGGCACAACAAGAGGCCTGGACTGGACGCCGGCCCTGTGGGGTTTGTATAAATATAGCCAGGTTGCATGTGTGAGCTCAGCCAAATCTTTTACGTGTTTGGTGGGAATCCCACTTTTGAGGTCCCACAGGCCAATGAACTCAAGCTGCAAAGAAGTCCTGTGTCTATTGTTTCATGGAAAATAGAATCAGTCCGGTCTATTTTTTCCCTGCTAATTTCACAAAGAAATATGAGACACAAATGTTGTCATAAAGTTTTGGCTGAGTTGAAACCAGCACGGCAACACAGGAACAGGCCCTGTGTCATCTCTGTAACAACATTTGAATGTGATAAAACACTTCTGACAAGGTTTTTCTGATACACATTCTTGTGTTGTGGGATTGTTGTGATGTTATTTTTAGAGCAGAAACACCAGCGTTGTTGACATACTGAATGAAAGAAATTAATTTTAGGATTAAATGTGTGCATGTGCATGTGCATGCACATGCGCGCATGCACGCTTGCGTTTATGGTAATTGTTTAGTGATAGGTGGCTGCGTTGAAATGATATCCATTTTGGAATAAACTTTGGTATCATTAAAATGTGTCTTACACAATCATGAAGGTGCATGTTTGAAACTTTAAAACCCACTAGACTTTGTAACTTTGTGTGGATTTTGATCTCTCAGGTCAGATTATTCAATTCATTTCAATTCATTTTTATTGATATACTGTAGCTTCTGTTACAATCCAAGTTGTCTCTAGGTGCTTTCCAGAGACCCAGAACATAAACCTCTGAGCAATTATTACATAAACAATGGCAGGTAAGAACTCCCCTAGTGGGAGAAAAACCTGATGCTAAACCGTGGCGAGAAAAACTATGGGGGGCCCTCCTGGCAAAGACCAGCTGGGTAGAGCAGGAAAAGAGAGATCTGAAAGAGAGGGAGAACTAAGAGTTCTATGTTCATATTACTGATACATGGTTAGTCGGTGTACTACAGACACAACTGTATAAACAGGTGTAGACCTCAGACACTGGGGTGGTCAGAGGAGGGGACTGCAGGGCAGCATGCAGAAGATCTGGCCTGCAAACCTTGTATAGAAGAGAAAAGGAGGGGGCAGACCAGCTCATCAAAATACAAGAACGATGGAAAACAAATACCGTGATGAGATACTTCTAATTAATAACTGTGGATTGAGCTGAAAAAAGAGAAGAGAAGAAGATAGATAGATATAGGTGTTGTCCAGGATGAACAGAGTCTTCTCCAGGGTCCTTCTCTCTGCCACCGACACCAGAGAGTCCAGCTCTGTGCCCACCACAGATCCATCACTGTAAAAAATGTCCGTAGAAATAACAGACAAACTCTGTACACCCCAACATTAAGAAACCGTAAAGGGAATTACAGCAAAACATTGTTTTCTTTACAGTGTAATTTAGTATTGTTTTAAACTAAATATAACTGCAAATTTAAAGGAGCTGTATGTAAGAGCAATAATAAAACGAATCATAAAATGACCCCGATATGTCAAAAGACATTTAAAAATCATGTTCATTTCAAATACTTATGTCACTGACAACAGCACTCAAGCCAGGATATTCCAGTTTAAAAAGAGGAGTTGCAGCCCTCAACTGATGTTTATGTTGAAGCTCCACCCTCCACCTATCTCCCAATCACCAAGTCAGTATTGTTTCTGAAGCTCCACCCTCCACCTATCTCCCAATCACCAAGTCAGTATTGTTTCTGAAGCTCCACCCTCCACCTATCTCCCAATCACCAAGTCAGTATTGTTTCTGAAGCTCCACCCTCCACCTATCTCCCAATCACCAAGTCAGTATTGTTTCTGAAGCTCCACCCTCCACCTATCTCCCAATCACCAAGTCAGTATTGTTTCTAAAGCTCCACCCTCCACCTATCTCCCAATCACCAAGTCAGTATTGTTTCTGAAGCTCCACCCTCCACCTATCTCCCAATCACCAAGTCAGTATTGTTTCGGCATCCGGGTTGCCAGCTCGGCTCTAATTATCGCAGCCATGGCAGCCTACGTTCCTGCTGCATTCTGCAGCCTACCTGGCAACCTCTGGTCGGGGGGAGGAGGGGGAGGGTACACGCCGCTCAACAATATTTTGAAAGTGACTGCAGTACCAGTTTTGGACATTTCTTACAGACGGCTCCTTTAACATGAAAATTCTGTTTTTAAAACATAATTTTGTTGTTAAAATTCCGTAGACTTAAAACATGCATGGTTTCCAAAATGCTATAGGAGTCACTTTTTTTTAACCACTAAAAAAAAAGGCAAATGGGGGTTGTGGAAATTATGAATGAACATTTCATGATTACACACACACATGTATAGCCTATAGGTACAGGCTTTACACACACACACACACACACACACACACACACACACACACACACACACACACACACACACACACATATATATATATATATATATATATATATATATATACAGTATATATATATATATATATATATATATATATATATATATATATATATATATATGTATATATATATATATGTGTAAAGCCTGCACCTATAGGGTATACAGCAGGGCAACTGGGTTGGTTTTAGTTAGGACGCGTGTTTTAAACAAATTCAAAAGCTATGACATAGGATCCAGGTAGGATATGCCAATCCATTTATTTGATTTGCAGCAGCACTCAAAACGAACATAAATCCACTGTTTAAACTTATAAACATAAACCTGTGACTGAACACCACTGTCTGTCTTGCACGTTCCAAAACTGTCTGTCTTCCCCCTGTCGCACCTGAGTGCAATCACCACCCAGGAAGGTGATAATGGTTTCTATCACAACCACCAACCAAGACTGATTGAATGATTGACAGGTATAACATGACGTCACCATAAGGGGAATGACAATTCATATTCAGTTTGAGATTCATCAAGTAATATGTTTAAATAAATAAAACAAAATAAATCAAAGTATTTTGGCTCCAACAATATATATATATATATATATATATATATATATATATATATATATATATATATATATATATATATATATATATATATATATATACATATATATATATATATATATATATGTATATATATATATATATATATATATATATATATATATATATATATATATATATATATATATATATATATATAAGCGTGTTTGTGTTTGGATAGAACGTTACACCTCGTAACCATAGAGACGGTCCTACGGTTGCTATAGCAACATACAAACTTTACACAGGCCTTCCCAAACAGGCTTAGCTACGCTCGCATCATTTAAAGGTTATCGTATGAGGAAAATACCATAGTAACGAGATGTGACTTTCACAGCACTGATGGTTTTCCACCGTCCTGCTACTGCTCGCAGCTGCTTGACGGATTCACGGTGTTTCTGTTTACTTCAGCTCAATCAACCTCATCTTAGTAGGGATTTAAAAAGCTGCCATGCTGGAGCCGGAGGAAAACGCAAAACAGGGAGTTAAAGAGGAAGAAGAGGCAGACAACACGAGTGTAAGCTCACAACCAGGTGGAGCTGCCTCAGATTCACCAGGAGGACACATCGACCCGGAGATGGACGGGGAGGAGCGGACAGGTGAGCGGACAGGAGAGCTGTCTCCAGGTAGGGAGACAGGGAGGTGGTGTTCTGCCAATTTCTGCTGCTTTGACGTTCATATATCATCGTAAATTGTAGGCTATAATAACGATAAAATGTGCATTGTGTGGCCAGTGTAGGCTAATTCTCACTTTACAACTGTCCTGAACGCATCAGGGCTGTGAGCCAACGCTGATTGGCTGTAAAGCCTGAATTATGGTTACGCGTTAAATTGACGCAGAGCTTACGCCGTAGGGTACGCGGCGACGCGTAAGGTACGTGCGCATCGCCGTGTACATTACGCCGTAGGCTCTGCGTTGGTGTAACGCGGAACCATAAATCAGCCTTAACAGTTAAAGCCAATTTGCCGACTCGGCAAGTTTGCTGCCATGACGGAGATGAGCGCTAAACTTTAAAAGAGGACTAAGGATGTAAAAAGTTTTGAATGTTATCCTGTTTTCCACGTTACCTGGATTATTTTGTTCGGGCCAAGAGTTATGAGTTATGATTAGTTGATGAGTCAACTGCCATTGGTGAGTCAGTGACCTTCATGGGGCAGTTAAACAGAACCGCACCTAAATTAAATGACAATGCAACACTAGAACTACTACTACTACTACTACTACTACTACTCCTACTATTACTATTACTACTCCTACTATTACTATTACTACTACTACTTCTAATAACACCAAAACTACTACTACTACTACTACTACTACTATTGACCACTACTACTACCACTATTACTGCTACTACTACTATTATTACTACTACTACTACTATTATTAGGCTACTACTACTATTAACCACTACTACTACTACTACTACCACTGCTACTACTGCTACTACTACTACTACTACCACTACTACTATTACTAACAATAATAATAATAAAATAAATGATCATAAAAACAACAGTAACCAATGATGTATGGTTTCTTTGATTACAATAAAATCAGTGTAATCTTTTTCCCTGTACAGATGTGCAACAGGATGCTGAGGAGACTGGATCTCCAGCTGAAAACCCCACAGACAAAAATAGCCTTCAAGAGACTCAGGAAAGTCAAAATACTGAAAACTCAGGAGGAACTGGTGAGAAAATACTTTTCTCCGATACAATCATTCTCATGTAAAACATGAAAAATAAATGAATAAATAAGTGTATTATGTGGTGGTGTTAACATGTCAGCTGTGCTGGAAACTGTGGAAGAAGCTCAGGAGGAGTTCCTTGTTGATGTTGAGCAGCTGGAAGAGGAAAGAGAGAATGTTGGAAGCTCCACAGCTACAGGTGAGTCTTTAGGGGGGTAGGGTTATGGTTGGGGTTCGGGTTAAAACTAGAGCAGGGGTCAGCAACCCAAAATGTTGAAAGAGCCATATTGGACCGAAAACACAAAAAACAAATATGTCTGGAGCCGCAAAAAACTAAATATCTTGTACAGGACCGTCTCAGAAAATTAGAATATTGTGATAAAGTCCTTTATTTTCTGTAATGCAAAAATGTCATACATTCTGGATTCATTACAAATCAACTGAAATATTGCAAGTCTTTTATTATTTTAATATTGCTGATCATGGCTTACAGCTTAAGAAAACTCAAATATCCTGTCTCAAAAAATTTGAATATTCTGGGAATCTTAATCTTAAACTGTAAGTCATAATCAGCAATATTAAAATAATAAAAGGCTTGCAATATTTCAGTTGATTTGTAATGAATCCAGAATGTATGACATTTTAGTTTTTTTAATTGCATTACAGAAAATAAAGAACTTTATCACAATATTCAAATTTTCTGAGACAGTCCTGTATGAGCCTTAGAATGAAGGCAACCGGCGAAAGGCGAAATGTCGAGAAAAAAGTCGAAATGTTGAGAAAAAAGTCGAAATGTTGAGAAAAAAGTCGAAATGTCGAGGAAATAGTCAAAATGTCTAGAAAAAAGTTGAAATGTCGATATTAAAAAAGAAAGGAAAAAGGAAGAAAAAAAGATAAAAAAGGGAAAAAAAGAAAAAGAAGAAAAAAAAAGAAAAAAGGGGAAAAAAGAGAAAATAAAGAGAAAAAAATGAAGAAAAAAATGAAAAAAAACCTTAACAGTTTTGAAAAAGCTCCAGGAGCCACTAGGGCGGCGCTAAAGAGCCACATGCGGCTCTAGAGCCGCGGGTTGCCGACCCCCGGGTTAGACGGATACCCCGATCAGCAACAACAACCGCTTCACTTGTTCCATGCCTCACACGTCAGTTCATTTTTTGAATTGGTTAAAACATTTCTTGCCTCCAAAATTGTAAATGCAAATTGTGAGTGAATTGGAAGTGGTAATGCAGATGAAATGAAATAAGTTCACTGATGATATACTGTACGTGAAAGGAAAAACTTTGAAAGTTGGTTCACTCTGGCTGATCCGTTTACAGTCCGACTCATTTGCATTTGTCATGCAAGTGTCATTTTCAGTTTTGTTCAGTTGAATTTGAATGAATTGATAAAATATGAAGGCATGGAATAAACATGGGCATGGAGGGATTGACAAATGGAGGGATGGATATAGGCAGGCTGTTGGGAACTGTAATTAGATATGGAGGCAGTAAAGTTCCTGATGTGTGCCGTGAAACTGACAGCAGGATCATTTTTTTGTCAAAGATCTATCAGCTGGGACCAAGATGGCTGTCTGAGATATTAAATTACTCTACTCTATTCTCTAAAATTAAAGATTTATGAATAAATTAGTCATGTTCTGAGAAGTTAATGGACTACATTTTTTGAGAAATGAAAAAGATTTGCGAGATTAGAAACCCATTATAGACCTGATGAAACTCTGAACTAAGACATAAAACAATTGTTCTGTCAGTATTGAATTTATGAAAAGCAATATAATTCCAGGTATTAATAAAGACTTTCTCTTCACCTGCTTTGTCTTGTTCAAACATGGCTAGGGGGTAGTCTGACTTGAAATGAGATGTCAGCTACTCTTTGAATAGGTTACTATCCACCCGTATTCATGTCTAGGACCAATCCAGAGTCTTCAATTAACCCAAGAATTGGAGACGGTTCCAGATTACCCAGAGAAAGCCTTCACCGGCACAATAAGGAGATGCAAACTCCATACGCTAAAGCTTCAACCAATCAAAGTTAAGTACATACCTGCTCTCTTTGTGCTGGTAGTGAAAGTGGTGCTGGAACCAGAGGGCCATGTGGTGACTGTGGCGTTCCCCATCGGACACAACATTCAGGAGCTGAAGCGCCACCTCGCCTCAGAGCTCCGAGTTCCTGTGGAGGTGCTGCAACTCTCTCTGGATGGTGAGGCTCTTTTCTCAGATCACTTTAATTGTGTTAAGACTTAAGTCTATATCTCAGCCTTGACACTCATTAGTCAAAATAAACCCAACACAGCCCGTGGTGAGCGTAAAGTAGAGGGTAGTAAGTTGCAACTAACTACTCAAATGCCTGCAAAACGCCTGCAAAGGGAAGGTCCATAAGAATGTGTTTTCATACTGTCTAACACTAATGTACTTTCTTTAGTGAATTAATTATATTTTTAAAGGCAGCAATTGAACAAATGAATGAAGTTTATTCAGTTATGACGACACAAAAACAACGCCAAAAAACATTGTGCACAGCATTAACATTTCACACAAAACTAATAATCATGTGTTGAACAATGACTGAAAAGACATAGGCTGAAGCAAACTGCTTATAAAAGCCTATCCTATATTACCAACTTTCTTTTTGTGGCTACCGACCTCCAGAAAACCAAAAAGAGAATAGAAAAGCAAAGAAACAACAAAAGGCAAAGAAACAACAGAAAAGCAAAGAAACATTAACAGATAGTCAATCGCACTTATAAGCTTCAAAAATAGCTTAAAAACCAAAAGAGAATGACATGTTTTTAAATTTATGTTGGCATCATTCCAGAATTTGTCCTTTCATTCCTTTTTTAGCTTTTTGTACAGTAAAATTGCAGACACCTCTAAGATTATACGGAGTCTCCTGAATTGAAAAAAACCTCTGTATTGAGTCAGGGAGCATTTTTGATGTTGCTCTGAACATAATTTGCATGATTTTATAATAAAACAAATCATACAATTTAATAACAATTCTGGAAGAAAAACATGTAAATGGCCTGCATAGTGCTTCTATAGTCTTCTTGACCACTGGTAGTGATTTTTTTCAGTACAGGTCACATTTGTTCCCACTGAAAGTCACAATGCTGTTTGACTTTAACATTTTATTGTTGTATTTATTAGTCCCACATACAGTATACAAATACTGTTTGTCCAATATTCATCAAAGTACGTGCATGGATTTCTCCAGTTTCTCGCTTCATGTTTAAATGCGTCTTCATGTAAATTTCATGTGAAACAGAACTGAGCTAATTAGTGCAGAGTCAGTCACACAGTGGTTGTTTTTCAGGAAGAGTCCTGGAGGAGCAGCAGAGCTTGATGGAGCTCGGTATCCGTCCTCACAGCTCCACGCGGATGGAGCTGAGCTCCACGGAGCCGCGCTCCCATCCTCTCCGTCTCGTCCACCCCCCAGAGCACGACAGCATGCCAGATGTTCTCACTGTCCAGGTCCAAACAGGTGTGAAGCCTTTTGCAATGTACTCTGGGAAATATACTCAGCACTGGGTGTGTATGTAAAACATTTCGGCATGCAGTTTGAAATGTTAGCTATCGTGCCTCATTTAAGTTAGGGTTCATCAGTGACGTGTGTCAGTTTGACTGTCAGTCAATGTAGGTTTAAATGAATATGTTTGAAGCACAAAGCAGGATAAATGTGGACCAATTTGGCCTTCAAACACATCTCTAAATACAAAGATCATCTAAATAGAATATGAAGGATGCAACACCTAATACAAAGAGTCACTCATCTCCCCTCAGCTACAGACCCAGAACAATGAAAGTGAAATACAGGCTGACATCTCCATAAAAAGACTGTATTCAACTTGGTGCTTCACAACATGACACGTTTGAACATTTAGAAAATCCAAGTTTGCTTATTCTGCATCAGTTCAGAGAGAGGAATTCCCTAGACATGTACAGTAATGTGTCAAGAACTGAACTTATTCAGTTAAAACTGATAGTAATCATTAGTATTTGTTCAGTTCAGTTTCATAATAAGCTCCAATTAGACTATTGTTTTAGATTTTTATTAAAAAAAATATACAATATTCTAAGAATTCACAACACCATTTTAAGGAAAGAGAAAAAAAGTATTAAGAATTTTTTCAAACGATAAATGTATCACAAAGAAGAAATTATGTCAAGTCAAACATATATTTTAACATTTGAGTTATTATTAAGCACTATAAGGAAGGCTGCGTCAGGGCCAGAAGTACAAGAAAACATAATAAGCATGAAGAATGTGACAATTAAATGTATGAACTAAATTCTGAAAAACTCATATTTAGCAATACATTTGTGCTTATTTCAAATTTGATAAATAGACTCAAGTTCAGTTACTAATAGCGCAGACTATTTTTGAATGCATTCTTCAGTTCAGTTCAAGGCAATACTTAATCAGTTTTTATGAGAAGGGGAACTTATGAGTTGCTGTAACGGTCAGTGAGTGTCTTCAAAGCCACAGAGGAGCGCTGTCCTGCATGTTTTAGATGTTTCCACCCTGATACAAATGACTGTGTCATCAGCAGACTTGTTCAGACCTGGATGACAAGCTGAGGATGAGCATTCATTAGAATCAGGTGTGTTGATGCAACTAAAACATGCAGCCCAGTGGAGGAGCAGGGTTCCCCAGCGCTGCTTTAAAGAGTCATGGTGATGCTCACTGCAGACGCAGAAGGACTTAAACACTTGTCTAAATGATGATGAACTTTACATCCACTGCTGATCTATGTCTGAGCAGTGCTCAGTTAATATTGCGTTGTATTATTAGGGCCCGAGCACTTACAGTGCGAAGGCTCTATTGTATCTGTAGGAATTGTTATTTTTCTTCCGACGAAATGCGGACCTTTTTTTCCCCCTAAACGTGCCCTAAAAGTCACCAAATTTTGCACGCAAGCCAGGCCTGAGGAAAAATGTGATATTTAATGGTTTGCATTAATGGGTGTGGCCTAATGGCTCAACAGCGCCCCCTAGAAAACTTTGTGCCTCAAGCCCCACAATACGGTTTGACGTACATGCACGAAAATCGGTGCACACCTGTATCATGTCGGAACTTAAAGAAAAGTCTCTTGGCGCCATGGCCGAAACCCAACAGGAAGTCGGCCATTTTTAATTAATCGTGTAATTTTGGCGAAATGTATACAATTTCTTCGGCCGCTTCTTCACCCGAACTGTAATATGCACCCAGTCAAAAGCGTCCTACTTTCTGCCATAACCTTTGAATAGTTTGACATAAAGACGCGTGGGTGGTGTCATCGGACTCGGTTTTGAGTCCTTGAACTTAATTGGTGCAAATTAGCCCCGCCCCTTCTTCTGATTGGTCGATATCTGATACTTCCTACTTTCTGCCATAACTTTTGAATGGTTTGACATAGAGAGTCGTGGGTGGTGTCATCCACTAAATGTCCAGGTCTGAAGAATCTACATCAAGTCATACAAGCGCTTCCACTGCAGCCTGAACGTGCACAAGGGTGCGAGGGTGCGACGTTCATCGCTGCTTGCAGCTTTAATTGTTTTTTCTGATTTCCAGATGAGGGCAGGGTCCAGGAGTTGGTGGTGGAGATCGAGCGCTCCCACCAGCAGAAGGCCATGCTGGGCGGTTACAGACACCGGCTGACCGGAGCAGAGTACCATCACACTGGGGTCCAGACCCAGACCAGAAGACCTGACAAACTTGTGGGCGTGTTTAGCCGGGACACTCAGGTACAGAACAGAGGTCCAGAACTGTTATTTTGAAATTCAAATGTGTGTGTGGTTAATTTAAAGGTCACCCATGAATGCGCAGCATTCTCAATCAGGCGTGAGACAGTACATGTCACTGTCTGCAAATGAAACAACCTAATTACAGAGAGAGACAACTGAAAGTCCTTCACCAATGAAAAGAGGAAAAAGTAAATGATCACAGAAAAACCTGTCTAAGGAGAAAAGGATCAAATTTGTTCAATTCTCTCTTTTACAAAGCTGTAATCTATTTTACATTTATTGTCAATGTCTTAAATACACATGTTGGACTTTGCATTCTTAAGTTCATGAACCCAAATGAAGCATAAATCAATTACTGTTTATCATTTTCCAGTTTATCAGTTACTTTTAGGTGTAACTGATAAACAGCTTTGTTTAATGACAATCGACACAGACTGTGCTTAGAATTTTGCAGAAAGTTTTTTCTCTTGGATGGCTCACCGATGTGCAGTCAGTCTGGGAAGAAAAAATGACAAGAACATGTAAGCTCAGCTCAGTGTGTTGCCCACGCACACAAAGAAAAGCCAGACTGATATCAAATGCACAATTTTACACACTATCCAAAACAATGTCCATACAGTTAGCTATAAATAGTATTTTGATTTGATATTACATGTGTGCACTTGCCATTAAAATGCTTGCCTTACCATAACTGCTATGTCTTTTTGATGGCATGTATTATTTCCTAACTGCACAGTTGTATGTGGCCACATCTAGATTGTAGAGGATATAAGTCAACAAATGGAACAATGTCTTCATTTCCTGGTTACTGAGATAGTGAGGTAACGGCCTGTCATTCGGTGAATTCTTTCTTCCCCCACCTCAAAGATAGGACTACCATGAACATTAATGAATCTGAAAGAAAGACATCTTTCTCCTCCCCTGCAGGTGTTTCTCTTTTTCACACACAGCTGGTCTTGCCTCTGGATTGAATGACTCACATTTAATGACAGACACCCCCTCTCTGTCTAATGATGGGAATTAGCTCATTAGACATGAACATATATGAGGTCACACATGGCAGCAGTAGAGAGATTTCTCCATCTCTTTGCTGCTTTCTACTCAGCCTTGTAACAGGGTAACCTCATCCTGCAGTACAGATTGTTTGGGTTATTCTTTAAACGCTTTTTGATGTGTTCTAACAATTCTTCTTTTTATTTATTGTTTTTTACTTAATTGTTCCTCAAACTGAACAATTTAATTCAAAAACCAAAAACAGTACAAGTGATGAAGCCAGTTATAAGGGTTATGTCAAACTATATACGGTATGTATATATATATATATATATATATACATACATATCATCAAGGCAATTCAAGGCGCTTTATATAAACTCATTGTTCCAACTGTTTTTCTCCTTTGTCCAAAATGCGTACATTATCACCCTCAAAACACGGTCCCTCACTGCAAAAACTCTAAATCTTACCAGGAATATTTGTCTTATTTCTAGTTAAAATGTCTCATTTTTAGTCAAAAAATCTCATTACACTTAAAAAAAGAGTCATTACCAGAAAAATAACTTGTTATTTGACAATTTTCACCTGTTTCAAGTAAATTTTCACTTGAAATAAGTAAATCTGCCAGTGGGACAAGATTAATCTTCTCATTACAAGCAAAAAAATCTTGTTCCACGGGCAGATTTTTCTACTTATTTTAAGTGAAAATCTACTTGAAATAGTTGAAAATTGTTGTTTTTTCCAGTGATGAGTCTTGTTTTAAGTGTAATGAGATTTTTTTTTGACTAAAAATGAGACATTTTAACTAGAAATAAGACAAATATTCTTGTTGAGATTTTGAGTTTTTGCAGTGCATCCGTTATCCTTGAGATGAAGGTGGACTGTTGAAGCTCAATGTTGTGCCAAGCATTTGTGGAATTGTGGAGGGTTTTACTACTCACATAAATAAAACTGCAATCTTTCACTTAAACATGGCAACTTAGACCAGTCCAAAGCATAGCAAATTTTTTGTGCCTCTTTTTCTATTTTCCTGTCTGTTTGAAGCTGTGGTCTGTTTTTCTGATTTCTTGGAAGGTTTGACAAAATCCAAGGATGTATACCCGCAGGTTTGACATGTAGACATGCTTGCGCTCCTTTTCTTTTTCTACTGTGGGGATATTCTGCTTTTTATTTACAACACCCACTGAAACACAAATTACTGGTCATCACAACATTTCACTATCCTGCTGGCGATATTGAGATCATGTTTTTGTGTGATTTGGGGTTAGTTTCTATCATTTATTGATGAGAGAGAGACTGACAGGACTGTTCATGACTTCTACTTGGCCATGTTATTGAACAAAGAACTGTGCACATGTACGCTGCACTTAACCTTGGTACACATACATGTAGCTGACATACAGTAGATCATATCTCTAATGATGAATACATGGTGACTACACCACAGCTTCAAAGCTGAAATTGTCTGTCAGTAGTTAGTAATATATAAACAGTAATATATTTCATTCATCATCAATGCCAAATTTCCGTTCTTGAGCTCGACACTTACATTAAACTTTTCTCCGCTGAATTTCATCATTTCAAGTTTATTTGTTGTAAAACACTTGGGTGCCAGCTGGTTATTGCAAGGTGCATGGTAAATAAAGACGGACTGATTCAATGCGTTTACTTGAATGAAATGAATGAAAGTGTTTCTCTGTAACAGACAGTAGAGCTGAAGGATCAGACTCAGCAGAGCTCCGTCAGCATCTCCACCCAGATGACTAGGACCGGCTGCTACGTCTCCTGTGTGAATGACAAGCTGCTGATTCCTGGGAAATACACAACTGCTGATCAATACCACAACAAGAGGCTGAGAGCTGTGAGTGAGGATTATTATTATGTATGATTGGTTTTTATTTGGGAAATAAATTACTTATATGTATTAATGAATTCTTCTTTGAATTCATAAACATCTAAAAATGATTTTTTTAAAGTAGCTGTAGTTCTTATGTGCTAATATATTTGATGTTTTTATGTATTTTACTGATACATAAAAATGTACAGATATGTACTTACGGAAGCGTATTGCATTCACTTGAGAAAAAAAAATCTGCTCTGTTTTTCTGAATTAATGAGATAAAATTTTAATAAAAAAAAAATCTGCACTGTTTTTCTGAATTAACGAGATAAAATTTTAATTAAAAAAAAATCTTCTCTGTTTTTCTGAATTAACGAGATAAAATTTTAATTAAAAAAAATCTGCTCTGTTTTTCTGAATTAACGAGATAATGTCCAGCACACCATTTCTGTTTTCCACGCACACAGGTCATCTGTCTGCAGTCATATGCTCGACGCTGGCTTGCCCAGCAAACAGTAGACCGGTTAAAGAAAGAGCGAAAGCGGCGATTGGATTGGCTTGAACTGCAGAATAAAAGGAGGGAGGAGGAGAAGGAGGAACAGTTGAGGGATCGCCGCCAACGTTGGAAGAAGCCCCAGACAAGAAGCGACATCAACCTGCAGTACTGCGCTCTGGAGAGTAAGCTGATTGAAGAGTGGGGAGTGTTACTTAAAATCTCACTCTGTTCTTGAGCTGTTCATGGTTGTTAAGACTAAAGTACGTGTGTTTCAGAGTGGCGGAGGGAAGAGGAACAAAGAATAAACTCGTCCCTGCGGGGGGCTGAGAGGACGGCAGCTCTCCGCTTGCTGTTGGAGCAGGAGACAAGGTTCATTGCTGAAATCGAGCGTCATTGCATTTCCTTCCAAAACTACAAGCATGAAAGACTCATCAGGGACTTGCTGGACAAGGTCAGAGGTCACTTTTAACATGTTTGTACCATTCCCTCTCAATCCAACATAAAGAGTATTTCTTGTTTGTTTTTTTATTGTTGTAAACTTCAGCCACTTCAGGTCCCTCTCCAGCAGTAAAACACAAGTATGTTTGTTTTTATTTTTTTTTACTTTTGAGCGAACAACTAGATGCAGACCCCCCCCCCCCTGGTTCCAGCATGCTACTGCAAAATAAGACAGATGATTAGATGTGTGGCTCAGTTTCTTCTGGTGCTGTTTCCCAAACCACTGTCGATTGCTGAGCAGAAAGCACATCCCACACCACATATCCTCACCACCTTACTCAGGAGCCATCCAGCTGAACCCACACTAGGGGCAAAATCCCAATACACCCTCTACTTTCTACCACTAGCCCTCACCCACTACCACTAGCCCTAAAAATAGGTAGGGCCCTTGTAATGTTCCCTAGGGATTGGGACACCACTTGCTACTTCACTGCGTGGTTTACGTTCAGGTACGTAAGCGACTGCGTAGTTACGTTTGCACAAACGTCACACCATATCAGGAGCGTACAAAGCAGTCAGATCCTGAAATGCTGGGACAGCAAATAAGCCAAACAGAAATGTTCCACTGGTACAAACCGTATAGATTTCAGCTCCTTCAGAACCATTTTTCTTTTGCGTTCTGCAAGTCTGTTGTGCTGTGAGTGCAATGTATAAATAATCCTAATTGCATTTTTAACTTCCTGTAGTGCAGCAGTGGACTATCAACATCTGTACCTTGCAGTATTTTTAGGGTTTGGTGTATCTTTTCCAGTCTGCTGCTCCTCATCAGTGGCGAGCTGATGATGGCCGACTGATTGAGATGGAAACTCAGGACTGTATCAGAGCCAGAGAGCTGAGAGATCTCTACGACAATATCAGCCTCAGCACCGGCAGCAAGGAGCAACGACTCCACCACCTGATGGCGCTCAAACACACCCTCATGGTACTTTACTCAGTCCTCTTCAGTTGAAACAAAAGTAAATCCAATGTTCTATATTAACATGTTAACAACAGCTGGACATATATCCTGTAGCTACACTGCAAAAACTCATATTCTTAACAAGAATATTTGTCTTATTTCTAGTTAAAATGTCTCATTTTTAGTCAAAAGAAATGTCATTACACTTAAAACAAGACTCATCACTGGAAAAAACAACAATTTTCACCTGTTTCAAGTAGATTTTCACTTAAATTAAGTAGAAAAATCTGCCAGTGGAACAAGATTTTTTTGCTTGTAAGGAGAAGATAAATCTTGTCCCACTGGCAGATTTTTCTACTTATTTCAAGTGAAAATTTACTTAAAACAGGTGAAAATTGTCAAATAACAAGTTATTCTTCTGGTAATGACTCTTGTTTTAAGTGTAATGAGATTTTCTGACTAAAAATGAGACATTTCTTTTAGTTTTTGCAGTGTAAAGTTGGAAATCTAGAACCTGAAATTAAAAGGAATCCTCCATGATATAATGCTTTTTTCACATTTTAAAGGACCGGTATCTTTGATATGAAAACAATAAATGTACTGTGCAACGCTCAATCCTGATTTATGAGGATAATGGCTGTCCGGGAAATGTGTTGTGATTTATTATTGTCGTTGCTTCTCCTTATTGAACAGGAGCATGATTGTCAGCTGACTCGGGATATTATAGAGTTGATTGACAGAGAGGTGGACCTGATGGCCCGAGCAGTAAAAGCACACAATCTTGAGGGACTGAGGAAAAGGATCTGTACACTTTTCCTTCAGTTCATCAAAACTCCAGCATTCAACCCTAAAGTGGCCAAGCTGAAGAAAGGCTCCCAAACAGCCCTCCGCTCTAAGACGGTACAGTACACGCACAATAGTCTTCAAGATAGATTTGAAATGCTGTCAATATTTACTTCACATATTAATTTAGGAAAAAATAGACATAGATAACACAAAAAGATATGTGACTTGTTATGGGGATCAAGTCACAAGTCATATTAGTCCTCAAAACAAGTTTTAGTGAGTGTTTCCTTTCACTAGTTAGGGCCCGAGCACTGACAGTGCGAAGGCCCTGTTGTATCTGTAGGAGACGTTATCCTCGTTCTCGTTTTGATTTTTCCGACTAAATGAGGGCCTTTTTGCCCCCCTAAACGTGCCCCAAAAGTCACCAAATTTTGCACGCAAGTCGGGCCTGGCGAAAAATCTGATATTTAATGGTTTACATTAATGGGCGTGGCCTAATGGCTCAACAGCGCCCCCTAGAAAACTTTGTGCCTCAAGCCCCACAATACGGTTTGTACATGCACGAAAATCGGTACACACCTGTATCATGTCGCAACTTAAAGAAAAGTCTCCTGGCGCCATGGCTGAAACTGAACAGGAAGTCGGCCATTTTGAATTAATCGTGTAATTTTGGCGCAATTTATGCCATTTCTTCAGTAGTTAATACGGCCCGAAGCGTAACGTTCACCCAGGTGTGTTATACATCAAAATGTGCGTCTCCATCCTGTGACGACGCGCATTACTTTTCTCAGTCAAAAGCGTTACAGTGGCGACGCGAGAAGCCAAAAAGTGCGCCCCCCCCCTTCATCTGATTGATTGAGTCGTGGGTGGTGTCATCGGACTCGGTTTTGAGTCCTTGAATATAATTGGTGCAAATTAGCCCCGCCCCTTCTTCTGATTGGTCCTGATTTCCTATTTTCTGCCATAACTTTTAAATGGTTTCACAGAGTACGGTATACGGTGTACGGTGGTGTCATCGGACTTCATTTTGAGTCCTTGACCTTTATTGGTCAAGGACCCGTTCATTGCTGCTTGCAGCTTTAATTGTATTTAAATCTTCTTTTCCTCTTCACCCATCAGGACTCAGAAGTTAGTTTCTGAACACTTTTAACTGCACGTCACCATACGGGAGATCTGATATACATAGATAAAATATTTTAAAAAACATGCATGTGTTGAAAATGGAAAATCTCTCATACCCCCCAGAAGTCCTCCCAGCCGGAGAAGGTCGTGATTCTGTGCCGCGGCTGCCATTGTTACCTGCGCTCTGCCAACTTCACCACGTCTGCCTGCGGCTGGCTGAGTGGTTGGTGTCAACACTGTGCTGGACTCGACAACATAGCCAGATCTCGTAAAGACTACAGTTTCTACAAGAACATTCTGAAGAAGCTGAGAGACGATGAGCAGCAGCTCAATAAGAATGCTAAGATCCCCTTCCTGCTGCAGGTAAACTGCTTTGATTCTGCATATTTGTCCGTTTGTTTTCTCTCTTTCATATCTGCTGCAAATCCCAACCACTATACCCTTTCAGGTTGAGGACATGTGGTACCTGGTAGAGGGAGTTTGGGCGTCCCGCTCAGCTCTCAGCGGCAGCAGGGACCTCTACAAGCTGGTGTTTGTTCGCTGGGACCGTCGAAGCGACTGGAGTCCCTGGAACTGTATACTGCTGTGCAAAGAAGAGACGGCAGCTCACTTACAGTTGACTGACATCCAGAAGGTTTGTCCCATGAATCATATTCTTGAACTGCCTTGAGATGTCTTTGTCGGGATTTGCTTTTATATAAATAACAGAGAATTGAATTGAATAGTTACTAAAGCCTCCAAGAGCCAGCTGTTCCACTAACAGAGTGTGTGTGTGTGTGTGTCTATGTGTGTTTTTACGTGTGTTTCCAGGCGTACAAGAAGACATTCATCTGTGAGGTTGAACGCAAACACACAATGGCTCGACGTCACTTCAGCAACCTCCCTGACATGGTTAAGTGCATGGACCCACAGCCAGATGTTGCCATGGGCGACACATCTGCTTCCAAGTCTGTCACCATGGCGACGGGCCAGCATGCCTCTGACACCACAACAGTCATGCCTCATTAACAAATACCTGGTGCATGTGTGGGATTTTTAACCGCTTTGTCCCAGTTTCTTTCAACTCTCATCTAGTTTGTAACCTAATAAAACGCGGATTACGTTGTACGAAAAGGTTCTTGATGGTTTTGTTTCTGGTTCTGACTCAAGAACAGGATATGATCCCAAACTCCTTCTCAAAGGGATCTCAAATCTTTTTAATCGTAAGGTGGGAGTTATTGTAAAAAAAAAGAAAATTAAACCAAAAATTAAACCAATTAAAGTTGGGGTTTTTCTCTGATCTGGAATATCTGGCACTGAAATGAAGACCATTTAAGATGGTTAGAGAGCTCCACTCTGTTACAATAGCTCTATTCATAGCACCAGCTTTACGGCACAATCACATTAGCAGTCCAACAGTCCAGGGGGGACTGTGACTTTAACCACGTCGAGTTAGAGCTGGTTTTCCCCAAATTCCATTCCAAAGCATGGCTAGACAGTACAGTAAAACTGACAAGAGTATGTGAAGGACCCACATGCAGCACAACGGCACGGAGTGTTTTGTAAAAGTCTTTATTAAAGTCAACCTCACGGCAGGCAATAGAGCAGAGTTCAGTCCTCAGAATCGTGGTAACACTCAAAACGCAGGAGAGCAAAATGCAGGTACAAACAACAGATTGAGGAACATGTGGAGAGGCATCCGGACCATACCAGATCATACAGTAAGTGCAGCGATCAGCTGGTTAGTTACGATTGCACTCTCTCTGACATCCTGAACACATTCTGTGCTCCCTTTGACTCACCGGGCAGAGTGTTCACTTTCCCCCACTAGAGGAACAGCTTCAACCCCTAGTCCTGCAGTTGCACCAAGTGGGCTCCTCTATGAAGAGAATCAACAGCAGGAAAGCTGAAGGACCAGATAAGGTGTCAGGTCGTACTGTGAGGTCATGTGCAGACCAACTGGCAGGAGTCCCCGTCCGCCCGTTGTGCTTGTGCCTAAAACATCAACAGTCCCCTGCCTGAACAACTACTGCCCTGTTGCTCTTACTTCGGTGATAGTGAAGTGCTTTGAGAGGGTCGTCCTAAAGCACAGAAGGACACCATCCCTGCTGGTCTGGATCAGCATCACTCTGCGTACAGAGAGAACAGATCAACAGAGGATGCTGTTCCAATCAGGGTGTTCCTCCCTGATAAGCAGAGTAGCAGAGACAGAAGTACTTCCTCTTCTCCAGGTCCTCCCACGTGCTGGTGAACTTGGTGATCCTGAACCAAAGCTTGAATGATTCAGAATGACTGTTCATCATGCAAAACAGATCATCAGATAGTTAAACGTCTAATTTTTAGTCAAATACACTTAAAACAAGAGTCATTACCAGAAAAATAACTTGTTATTTGACAATTTTCACCTGTTTCAAGTACATTTTCACTTGAAATAAGTAGAAAAATCTGCCAGTGGGACAAGATTTATCTTCTCATTACAAGCAAAAAAATCTTGTTTCACTAGCAGATTTTTCTACTTATTTTAAGTGAAAATCTACTTGAAACAGGTGAAAATTGTTGTTTTTTCCACGATGAGTCTTGTTTTAAGTGTAATGAGATTTTTTGACTAGAAATGAGACATTATAACTAGAAGTATAACAAATATTCTTGTTAAGATTTTGAGATTTTGCCGTGATGTTGCAGGGAATATAATATTCCAATACATGACCGATAAGATTATGGAGAATTGACCCACATACACTGGCGAGGTCCCACCACTCAGCTGTTATAGTTGCCTTTGTTATTCGAGAAAATAAACATAATGGTTTTCTGGCATGTGACATTTACAATGTGCTCTCTTAGCAATGAAAACACTTTATATGGCCAATAAAATGCTTCATTAGTGGCTCAGTTTGATCTTAGGAAGCTGTAGGTTCACAGTAAGTTTACACACATTCATGTCTCCTTGGGTTGGCGTGCGTATGGCAAATCGTTTCATTAGATAAATCACATCATATCTTATCCGTCAAACATTGTTTGTACTTGTTTAGGTCATTAAAGCAACAGTTTTTCTTAATATCCGAGAACCAGCATGGAAGTAAAGAGTGACCGGCAGTAATATCTTCAGGTTATAAATCACTGCTTCTGAACACTCCCTTAATGTTTATTGTGTGTGTGTGTGTGTGTGTGTGTGTGTGTGTTTGTGTTTGTGTGTGTTTGTACAGTAACATTAATACCCCAGGCATTGTGCCAGGGGTATATATCATTTACAGCCTCAAATAAGAACTGCAAAGTCAGTTTAAAACTAGGATATTCTGTTTTTACGTCATCAGCATTGCTATGTCAATTACATAATCGGTATTTTATCACAGTTTAAATTAATATACACCTGTTTTCATATTTCAGGCCCTCTGCACATTCTGAAAAGGCATTTGCCACTTTGTAGTGTGATCATTGTCTCTCACAAGACTAAAAAATGTGTTGTGGGTTTGAGGTTACTAAGGGACAAGGAGTTTACAGTAGGTTATTATCAGCATCATTATCATTATAGCATTGTCTTGTGGGAAGAAAAAAAAAGCACATGGACATCCTAGGAACAGGTGTGGTCTTAGAGGCAGCATATGTTGCTCTAAACTCTGGATTAATACAAGCATCACATAAGTGAACAAATGCAATCCAATACCACCACAGAGCCTGGCGTTTAAAGTTGTTTCGGAGTAAAATCAGGAGGGTCCTGTTTAATTCTCGGTTAGAGCCCACATTGTCCGTTGATTCCAAAAAAAAAAAAAAAAAGAAACATTCTTCCAACTAATTCCTCGGACTTTGATGTGCACTTCATCCGTGTGGAGGTCCATGTATGATGCGCCGTCCAAACAAGGTTAACGCAGTTTTTTTGGGGGGAGGTTTCTAACAGTCAGCAGTCCGTCCAGTGATCAAATGATAAAAAATGCAACAAAGGCTCTATTTTCAATATTCTGTATGCATACTACTACTTTATCTTAAATAGTTAAATATGATGAATATGGATAAATATGTTAACTTATTTTGGGTGTAACATGACTAATGCCTAACTAAAGATACTGACGCGTATCGGTAAAATGATAACAGGCAGGAAAAAACGTCTATTTCATTCTTAAGCTCTCAGTAAGCCCCATAATTTAAGGTTAATATACAGTAGTCTACTTTAGAATAACCTTTATTACAAGAAACAGCTATATTTGCTAATAATAGTCATATATCATTATGTTTCTGAATGTTATTTCCATCCAAATCATTTGAAACATTTGTATAAAATCTTTAACGTCTACCTTTGTCCGTCTGACCGGTGGACAATGCAACAATTCGGTTGCTTCTTTTGAGTTTTTATTTTCTCTGTGGTGGTATTGTACAAAAACAAATCATATCCTCCAAGCACAGTCAAGTCATTTTATATTGTTAGTAAGAATATTAAACAAAAATTGGATATGCAAGCTGAAGACTAAATATGAATGTTCAGCAACTGAAGGGAATATCTTGTGATTTCATTGTAAATCCACGATAAAGAGGTCCATAACTTTTCCCATTCTGAGTTCCATTGAAAATCATTCTCCCGGATTTTGGTGATTCAGGGAATTAGCCAAAGACCAAAGGACAAATAGAGTTAGCAACTGTTTAACCATCCCTTCATTAATTCAAGATAAGAGTGGAAGAAGAAGTAAGGTATATTGATCTCACTATCAGGAGTTAATAATCACACCGGCTGACATTTCCTCAACCTAATATCCCATCAATAGGGTTCATGACCTGTTCTTGTAAGCACATTATTAAAGAATTAAAGAATGCTGATTAATATTATAATTCCCCTTTACAGCGTCATCAGATTTTTGGAGTAGTTATGTTATTTACACCTGGCTTCATGAAGGTTCTGTATTCAAAAGAAGACTATTCAAAAATACTTTACTTATGGGAGCAGATACATACTTGGCTGACAACCACGACTTCTGTTTGTCTTAATGACACAAGAGCTTTTATGGTCAGGAGTTGATGGTTTTACAGGGCGGCAGAAAAGTGCAGAGGATTCTCTGTGAAGATTCGATCTTGCTGTAATTTATTTGCTGTCAGTTAAATTATATAAGCATTGATCTGCTCATCTATTCATTCAAACTATGGCTTTTGTTCTCCAATCCAAAGACTTGCAAATTATATTGTTTTTTTTTTAATGATCCAAGCCAGCCGGGATGTGGGGCAGATTCCAACGCGTCTTTCCTGGGGGGACCCCTGAAGAAATGGATGAATGAATAGATGGATGGATGAATGATGCCTTGATAGATGGATGGATTGCACAGGTTGATGGTTTTGTTGACATTGCTGTAGCCTCAATACTATAATACTTATAGTATTATAAGCAAGCGATCACATAAAATAAGTGTCTAGAGCCACTTTCACACAGAGATCGGTCTATAAAGATGTCATTAGGAGCCTCTCCTCTCCAGGTGTACATTCACTGTGATTGCATCAAGGCACTTTATTCCCTCCCCAGTGTGTTTTTCCAAAGCATTACGGCGTTCTGCAAACTGAAGACGGTGCCTTTCTTCCACTTGACCATCGTCCATTACCAACAAGTCTTTAATGTATCAGGCTGGTTTATTACTCCCAAGGCTGACCAAACTGCAGTTAAAAAAAAGAAAAAAGGAAGGCTGTATGTGGTTGTGTTTGGGAGAGCTGGGCTCAGCTTCCCCGTGGCTGCTGGTGGTTGGGTTGCTACTACGGCTGTTGGGTTGAAACACCCTCCAACTTCCCCCGGAGGAAGACGATGGCTCGGACTCCGCTGGTGGAAGATGTAACTCACACCAACAGGGTTTGCCCAGGCTGTGTGAAGAAGTTTGTAATACAGCCAGTCCGATCTTTGTTACCGTAGACCAGGGGTCGGCAACCCGCGGCTCTAGAGCCACATGCGGCTGTCTAGCGCCGCCCTAGTGCCTCCCTGGAGCTTTTTCAAAAATGTTTTACCTTTTTTTTCCTTTTTTTCCTCATTTTTTCTTCTTTTTTTCCTTTTTTTCTTCTTTTTTCCTTTTTTTCTCTTTTTTCTTCCTTTTTCCTTTCCTTTTTAATCTCGACATTTCGACTTTTTTCTCGACATTTCAACTTTTTTCTCGACATTTCGACTTTTTTCACAAAATTTTGACTACTTCCTCGTCATTTTGACTTTTTTCTCAACATTTCGACTTTTTCTCGACATTTCGACTTTTTTCTCAAAATTTCGACTTTTTTCTCGACATTTTGACTTTTTTCTCGATTTTTTTTCCTTTTTTCTAATTTTTTCTTCTTTTTTCCCTTTTTTTCTCAATTTTTTCCTTTTTTTCTCTTTTTTCTTCCTTTTTCCTTTCCTTTTTAATCGACATTTCGACTTTTTTCTCAACATTTCAACTTTTTTCTCAAAATGTCTACTTTTTCTCGACATTTCGACTTTTTTCTCGAGATTGTACTTCAACGTTAATCTTGACATTTCTACTTTTTTCTCGAGATTTTAACTTTTTTCTCAACATTTCGACTTTTTTCACAAAATTTTTACTACTTCCTCGACATTTTGACTTTTTTCTCAACATTTCGACTTTTTCTCGACATTTTGACTTTTTTCTCGAAGTGCATAATGAAAAAAAAAGTTATAACTAATATAGATACATGCAGCATGTGTTCATTCTAAGGCTGATACAAGACTTCATTTTTTGCAGCTCCAGACATATTGTTTTTTGTGTTTTTGGTCCAATATGGCTCTTTCAACATTTTGGGTTGCCGACCCCTGCCGTAGATGAAAAGGATGGTGTTTTATCTGGAGCATTCTGGCAGCTGGCCCTCTGGGCTCTCTCACTACACTCGTGACGGACTGACTTAGTCCGTTTCAACCTGTTATGCAGTCATTGTCACCTAGGTTATAGGACCACCGCTGGAACAGGAACAGGCTGGGGCTGGCGCCGACGTCATCTCCCCTGGGCTCGAACACACCTGGGCCCCCCTCGAGCCAGGCGAGCCCGGAAGGGGGACTCCTCCTCGACCCAGCACATGTTCTTGGCCTACTCCCGGCAGAAGAACTCAAGCAGCGTGATGAGCTCTCCCGCTGGGTCCATCATGGTTGGTCCGTTCTGTCAAGGTGTGGTTTAGTTGAGGACCCAAAAGCAGGAGAGCGGGAGGCAGAACTTCCAAAAACTGGGTTTATTAAGCAAAACCAAACCAAAAACGCTGCAGAGCAGGATCAAAAGCAGAACAAAAAACAGAAATCCAAAATCTAGGCGAGGAGACATGGAGAGAGCAAACAAACAGTACGGACCAACAGGGAGCCGGGGAAAGACATGACTAGATACACACAGGGGATAACGAGACACAGGTGCAGACAATCAGGGCAGATGGAAAACAGGAAGGACAGAAATGAAACTCAAACTGGGGGAAATGTGAAAACCCTGACAGGACACTTCTCAACCTGGACACTCTGTGTTTGCACTGTTGCCCTCAGGTAGACGGTACAGAGCAATAAAAACAAGAACAAACCGATTCACAGACAGTTTTTATCCTACAGCTGTAACAAAACTTAATCTACTCAAGAACAAACTGTAAACTGATATGAAGGATTGTGGGCAATAATTATTTATTGGTTTGTATCAGTTATTTATTTTATTTATTCTTGTGTGTAAATGTTTTATATACTAACTATAGTGTAGCAGGGCGAGTGCTACGGGGGCCCGACCGACAGGATAGAGGAGGACACGGAGCTTCAGTGCAGAACCCTTTTTATTATAATCACCCACAACACAGGACACACGTGCTTCAGCTCCAGCACAGCAGAACACAGATCACCAGCAGAACACAGATCACCAGCAGCTTCCCAGTCCAACACCCGTCTCAGCAGCAGCTTCTCCTCTTATAAGGCTGGCAGGGTGGAGAGGCTGACGGGCCACACCTGTGTCCCGTCAGCCTGAGTGGCTGCAGCTCCTCCACTCTGCCACATATAGTATTTATTTATTTATTTTCAGCACTGACTGATGGCACTTGTTGTATAACAATTCAATTCAATTCAATTTTATTTGTATAGCGTCTAATACAACAAAAGTTGTCTCTAGACGCTTTCCAGAGACCCAGAACATGAACAATTATATGTTATATAACAGTGAGAAGGGTGTGACGAGTAATCCTGGTGCACGTTCGCAAGGTCGGACCAATTACCGATGCACAAATCCAGATGATGCACGTGGCTTATTTGTCAGCACTCAGCAGATGAGCAAAAGCTAACTACGATGAAAATAAAAACCTAATACTTTCAAAAATGAGCAATACAGCCTTCATTTCTAAACTTGTAGTAAATGGTAAATGGCTAAAAGCTCAGTTATGGTTCTGCGTCACACCAACGCAGAGCACACGCCGCAGCCGTGACGCCGTGCTGAACCCTTCAGACTTCTCCGTCTCTCCATTTGGTCGCGGTCCAGTACCCCCCGCGGCCACTAGTTAGCAATCTTTTTCTGAATGGTTTATCCGACTTTTTCCGGTCACAGTAAATCAAAGAAATAAGGACAACTATTGTGCAAAAAACAAAAAACAAAAAAATCACACATAAACGAAGAAAAGAGCCCTGGAAGTTCACTACTGATTCAAACCGGAAACCGGAAATGCTTCGCTTTCAAACGAACCAATCACAGCCCTCTCGGTCTGCGTGTGGACGGCGTCTCCTCGACGCGTAGTTACAATTTTCGGGAGGTGCACGTCAGTGACGGCGCAGGTGACGGCGTGTCCTCTGCGTCGATCCAAACCACACGCCGTAGGCACGGTGCCATTTTGACGCAGAAGCATAATTCAGCCTTTACACTTATATAGCGCTTTCCAGCTGTACTCCTACAGCCCCAAAGCGCTTTACACTGTAGACATTCACCCACACACACCGGTTGTCGGCGGAGCTGCCACACAACGGCGCTGGCCTGACAACCGGGAGCAACCGGGGGATTCAGTGTCTTGCCCAAGGACACTTTGGTGGACACAGGAGGAACTAGGGTTCAGAACCACTGACCTTCAGGTTCATGGGCAAACGCTCTACCAACTGAGCCACCTTCCCCAACTTAGAGAGTCTGATTGTCAGTCAACATCATCAGATTGAATATGTTGGCCGGTGTACAATCTGGCCCGCAGGCTAGTATATTACAGCCTCTTAGGTTACAATTAAAAAGGTCAATACTTTCTTGCTGTGGGTTATATCAGTCAAACCAAACGCAGGTGCCTCTGATTATGTTGGAATTTAATTTCAAGAAATAGAAGTATCCTCAATAAATAACTTTGAATCCTAAAAGATACCTTTTAACGGCCCTTAATGTCCTGCCTTATTATGCCTGTTAAGATCAAGAAAACTCAGAAGGCTGGGAAAAAGTGCATTTTGCTGATATTTCCTGCATGTCCAACCAGATACAAAAACATACAGACCAAATATAATCGAGTGGACAGATTATCACTGTCAACCAAATATCCACCAAGTCCATCCGGTACGTGGCTCAGAGAAACTGTCTTAACTGTCCTGCATCCCTTTAGTCAAACATACAGTATTTGAAGGTATTAAACTGGGAATGGTGTCGGTTGCTGCTACAACTACTGGTCAGTAAGATTTGGTAACTTGTTTAACGTCATTCATGATCGTTATACATTTTTACGGAGCACAAATTACATTTTTATACTAAATGGACACATCTCAATTTCGTTATCTTCCCTTAACAATTAAAAACAATCAAAACAGCTTTTGCCATCGAACCTCAAACCTATAGAGCTGATAATGCCTCATGTTTGTGCCTCTCCTTTCTCTATTCCTCATCCTCTCTTCGTGACCTTCCCCCAGCTCATGCATGTTAATTTGAAGTAATTTTAATATTATTATTTGAATGTTAAATAGAGATGATTTGAATCATGAATAATTGTTGATTAAATGTATTAAATTGATTTACAATGTGAGTGTCAGTCGACTGAACAGACAGAGTGGTTGTCTGGGTTCACAGAACAAATCTCCATGGTAACTCATCCTCCCCTGCCTTCGTGTAGCCAACTGGAAGTTCATCCCTTGTCTTGGTTCTGGGAAACAGTCCTCAGGAGTCACAATTCTGGATTTATTTATTTTTGTCAGTGGTTGTTCAGTTAAGGTCAAAATTTTGAACCCCTAAAGAAACATGGAACAATAAAAAAGAAAATACTACCTTTTAGTGTTTCAGCTGGTCTGTGACTTTGACGTTTGGTGTTATCAGAGTTGATACCCAGAATAAGAAAATGACAGTATTTCATAAAAAAGCATTTCCCAAAATGAATGAATGAATTAATTAATTAATTAATTTTTTTGAATGAATTAATTTTTATTTCGAACATGTATATAAAATTGAAAGTAAAAATAAAAAATAAAAAGATAAACATTTACATCTTCATATTCACATATGTTTGAAAAATAGGAGTATAGGAAGAAGTCTACACTTTTTCCTAGTTCCTACCCCTTTATAATTCTATGGATTTAAATTATTGCTATTATTATATCTACACAATATCCATATAAATATAATCTATATAAATACTATGTAAACATGCCTATTATTACATAATTATCCATATAAGTATGTAGAAAATATAAATATTACATAAATATTATATCAATTTCTAGAAATTACAAATATTATATAAATCTATATAAATACACTATATAAACTACATAAATATCCCTATCAATATATATATGCTACATACATAATAAATATATTACATATATTACATAATTATAACTATCCCTCTCAACATATAATATATACTACATAAATATCCACATAGATATAATTTTATCAATCAACATCAATTTATCACACTCCTCGTTAACCCATTTCCTCTTCCATATGCCTTTTTATAAATAATTTTTTGTATTTCTTTTTAAACAGATTTATGTTAGTACTCTAGTAATCTTTGTTTCATTTCCTGCTCCAAACTGTTCCACAGAGTCACTCCACAGTTCGATATGCACATGCTTTTCATTGTTGTTCGTACTTTATGTTTTCTAAAATTTAGTTCTCCCCTTAGATTATAGCCCTACAGTTTACAATTGAATGATGCCGACGTAATTTACAATTAAATGAATCAACAATCATGTTCCAGGAATAAGGCTCTAACAGAACGTACCTTCTTCACTCAACTCAAGCAAGCTGATCACCAGCAACAGCCTGTCTGCAGTCGACATGTTTGTGCTCCATGTATTAGTATTTCCTCTTCGGCAGGAGGGTCCCCCCTTTACGATCCAGGTCCTGATCAAGGTTTCTTCTCTCTTAAAGTTTTTACCTGCCACTGTTTATTAATAATTGCTCAGGGGTCGTGTTCTGGGTCTCTGGAAAGCACCTATAGAAACAATTTGTATTGTAACAGACGCAATATAAATAAAAATGGAAGTGAGATGTGAGGGTGTTGTAATAATGCAGATGAGTGCATATTTAAATGACCTAACAGAGAGCGGATCACTAAATTACTCACGTTTGTATGTAAACTAAAAGCAGCAGTTACATTACCAGTCTATAGATGGCACCCAACTTGTCACCAGCGTTGATCATTTTTTGGCTTAGGCTATTTACACCCGGGTGCAAGTACTGATGCGTAGGCTATTTACACCCTGCTACCAATATCAATGTATGCTATTTGCACCCATGTATTATTAGAAAAAAAAATGTAAAAAAAAAAAAAATCCATCAGCTCATCAGTGATTGACAGGTATTCACACCACTTTTGATAAACTTAATTTCACTTATCTTACAATGACATAAGAGCAAAAATTGTTCGTACAAAAGTGTGAGAGCAGACGTTTGCCTGGCTCTATTGTTTGACATGGTTCCAATTTTAGAGTGGTGCACATGCATGCACACACACACATACACACACACACACACACACACACACACACACACACACACACACACACACACACACACACACACACACACACACAAACACACACACACACACAGACACACACATAGCCACACAGACACACACATAGCCACACACACACACACACACACACACACACACACACACACACACACATAGCCACACACACACACACACACACACACACACACACACACACACACACACATAGCCACACAGACACACAGACACACACACACACACACACACACACACACACACATACACACACACACACACACATAGCCACACAGACACACACACACACACACACACACACACACACACACACACACACACACACACACACACACACACACAGCCACACAGACACACACACACACACACACACACACACACACACACATAGCCACACAGACATATACCGTATTTTCGCGACCATTCGGCGCGCCGTGTGGAAAGGCGCACCCTCAGTTTTGTGTGTCATTTTTGGATTTAAAACACACATACGGCGCACCGACCGAAAAGGCGCCTTCTACACACATGGAGCGCCGCCTTAAAACACACACACGCGTGCTGCACAACACACACACAAGCATACAAGTGTGCTTATTTAAAAATAGAGCGGGAGCAAAACTTAGTTGGATTGTACTTTATTTAAGTTATTACCCATTACCCATCGAAATCTTCATCCTCCGTTTCTGCATTCATCCGGCTCTGCGTCGGTGTAACGCGGAACCATAAATCAGCCTTGCAATAATACAATGGGCGCATTGCGTCATTGGGCGTGCGGTACATTTTTTTAAAAAAAATTGACGTTTATATGCGCCTAATGGTCGCAAAAATACGGCCTGTTCACCTGCATGCTTGCTCTGTAGTTTTGGGGGTTAGTTAAGGTAAGGTTAGGTAGCTTAGTTTAGATGTGATTGGGTCTCGGGACCTGGGACGGTTGCTGCTCGTGTTCCTGCCGGTTCCGTGCCTGTTTCGTGTCTGTTCTGTTTTGTTTTTTTTTTTTTTCAGATTTCCAGTGCTCAACCTGCCCCTCCATGTGTGTTCTCGCGTCCTGGATTAGCAGCGGATGTCACCCCCCGTATGTATGCGTGTATATATATATATATATATATATATATATATATATATATATATATATATATATATATATATATATATATATATATATATATATTGATAAGATAAATATATTAACAATGCACATATATATGCCTTAGGTTCTTACCAGCATGGTATTAACCATTAATATGTGTGCAGACAAGGTAAAAAAAAGAAAAGAAAAAAAAAAGAGTGGTGCACATGCACATGGGCAAGTGAAAAAGTGCCTTCTGTTGCAGACACGTTGGTGCACATGTGCATGGGAAACGCATGTGTTTTCACATGTGAACAGGGTGTGAATAGTTCAGCTGGTGGGGGCTTGCTATTTGTACCCTGGTGCAAATAGTCACTCCCTAATTTTTTAACCAAAAAAGTGTGTTATCATGCAAATTCTGTCTACAGTAATTAAGGTTTAGTTTTTTAATTCTGATCATTAGAACATTTTGGCCTCACTTCAGCGTCATGAACCTTCTTATCAACGTAGGCATTGTCACTATATTTAGCAAGTTTTCAGACACTTTTTTTTTTTTTTTTTTTTCAAAAAAGTGACAAGAAATCAAGCAACTTTTTTTCAGGTGTTATTGAAGGATTCTGACTGACCCAACTGGCCACGTTGTAATTAGTAATGATCAATACTATAAATGAAACCCCAGTGAGTCAAAAGCTCTTTGCTCAGTTAATAACAGTAGGGTCAGGTACGATACACATTTGTACTTATATAAATTAACACCACTAATTAAAGTACTTGAACAGAAGATTAGATATAGTTCTAAATATAATGCTATCCATAGTTTGTCTTGAAGAGGTTTTATGACAACCGTTCTGAAGGTTTCTCAAGCACGTTAATGATTATTGACTCATGCTCAGAAATGCTGTTAAAATGCTTTTCGACAAAGGAGGGGTCAGTAGATTAATTTGTGACGTGGCATATTTCCATTTTATTACATTTTATTATCCTCAAGAGTTCTTAGATAGATGTGCAAGAACATTTCCTCAGAAGATTCCCACAAGGTAAGCTATGAACATGTCTGGGGTCCGTGATGAAATGTGAAGATTTAATGTGTCACATTGGTTTTTAATTTTAAATGTTACTCTTATTTACGTTGTTTTATTATACTTTGTTTAACATTGTACAAATTAATGAAAGATTTCAATTAAAAAACAAGCTACATCTACTTTTTATCTAACGCCGTAATACTTAATTTTACTCTTCTTAACTTTATCTCTGTCCAAAGATGATTTATTGGACAAATGCACGTCAACAAATAATACTGTGACAAGTTTTTTGCTTCTTGTTTCATGCAGGTTGTGTTGGAAAATTTAGACTTGGCCACTTGAATAATCAAAAACTGCTGAGAGCAGCAAAATAAAGCGCTGGCCCGACTAAATGTACAGACAGTCTGCTCATAAAAGATAAACACTGACCTTAAAGATGTTTTTGTCTACTCGAATCGTAAGAATGAATCATCCTTTTTGCTTTAAAATCAGTACGGTTTCATTGTCATTCTGCATTGAAACGCCTGATGTATGTTCTGACCCTTTTGCATGCAATTGTTTAATTAAATCTACTGAAATCTGAATCGTCTTTCAAGTCTTATTCTCGGTAACTTAGACATTCAGTTTCAGTCCAGTTATTGGAAAGAACATATTAAAGAGCGTTTAATGGGGTTTTCCACGACACAGGTCAAGTACGAGAAAATATAAATATGTTAGTTATATCTCTAATAAGCTCATCAAGTATGGGATATACAACATTGATTCTTTAGAGAAGGTTGTAACAAAACTTTTTCAACCACTAAAAACGGCACAGAACTGTCAGTTTTTCACTAGTTCTGGGTAAATTTGATGAATATGAATGATATACTTATTTTCTTTTTTTTGTATTATGAACTAAATTCACAATGCAGTTTGTAAAATGCTGTTTTTCTTTTGATGTTTACCTAATTTTTTAGACTTTCTTTCTTTCTTTCTTTCTTTCTTTCTTTCTTTCTTTCTTTCTTTCTTTCTTTCTTTCTTTCTTTCTTTCTTTCTTTCTTTCTTTCTTTCTTTCTTTCTACTAAATGCATTATGCAAGAAACCTTTGAACTAAAAACGGCTATAATTTATTTTTCAGATGACTGTGTTAGATCCTGAAGGAGTCTTTCGTTTATTAACATTTTTTTATTTAAAAAATGATTTGCTAAATATTGTTGCACTATTATTTTTGGGTGGACACAAAAATTAAATGTTTATAATGCATGCTTAATTAGGAGGGCAGCTAAAAATAAGTCTGCTTCCAATCTCAGACAGGATGAGGAGAAACATGTTCTGAGCTAAGAAAAGCCGCCGCTGATCCAGGGTTTCTGCTCCCGCAGTAAATCAGCTCTAATCAGCATCTCCTCGGCATCCATGACAGAAAATAAGCAGATCACACAATAACTGTGCACAAGTCTTGCATTCCTAGTCTGTCGATTCATCAAAAGATTTAATTACATTTGTGTTCTTATTTCTGAGAAGCAAACAATAAATGCAGGAACCAGGCTTTATTCAACATAAACACAATGGTAGACTAATGAAAATAATTTTAAGGCATGTGTGCAGGAAGTGGAGACTTCGTTTGTGGCTGATGCCAATTATTTAAAAAAGCCTTAATCAGGAAAAAGAAAAACAAACTTGATAAGACAGCAACACCAGTGGTGCCGATGCTGGAAAGGATTATTTTCTTTTGCCACAAGCTTAGAACCCCACAGTTTCAACAAATGAATGTGGTGACCCTGCTAAAAAAAATTGTCTAAGTCAGTTTTCTCAAGTTTGTAAAATAACTGGAAAAACTAAACCAAATATTACATTCAGTTTTTCTAATTTTTTTTTTTTAAACTTTAGATGTTTTTAAAAACAATGTTTTTGTTACTCAAGAGCATCCATAGTTTTTGCAGAGGTGGCGGTGTAAATTCCACCAATACTTATCCTTTTGAGTGTCATAAATGAAAGGCTATTACTGTCTCACCTTTGTGTTAGTACAGAGATAACCAGCAGGTACTGAGGTTTCATGTCTTGCTCAAGGAAAAGTCAACAGATATGAACACATGACTTATTACCTTCAACAGTTTGACGCCAACTTGATTCTGTGTTCCAGCCAACGTGACAGAGTCAGCTAACCGCCCGGGGAAGCTCTCACCGCTGAGAAACTACACAGAAGGGGCAACGAGGAATAATAAAGACCAAGAAAATGCTGAAGAAATTAGGCAAAGGACTGTGGAATTATCGCGCCATTATCCTAATCGTCCTCACACCACTGCTACTGCTTCCTATTCCCATTCTCATACAGACAAAGGTGAGTTTCCTCAGCACGGTAGGACAGTTACACACGGCAACCGTGGAGACGCAGTTTCTGCTCTTTAGTTTAATCATCAGTGTAACTACACTGCAAAAACTCAAAACCTTACCAGGAATTTGTCTTATTTCTAGTTAAAATGTCTCATTTTTAGTCAAAAAATCTCATTACACTTAAAACAAGAGTCATTACCAGAAAAATAACTTGTTATTTGACCATTTTCACCTGTTTCAAGTAAATTTTCACTTGAAATAAGTAGAAAAATCTGCCAGTGGGACAAGATTTATCTTCTCATTACAAGCAAAAAAATCTTGTTCAACTCGCAGATTTTTCTACTTGTGAAAATCTACTTGAAACAGGTGAAAATTGTAGTTTTTTTATAAGTAATGTAATGTAATGAGATTTTTTTGAGTAAAAATGAGACATTTTAACTAGAAATAAGACAAATATTCTTGTTAAGATTTTGAGTTTTTGCAGTGGAGGTCGAGAAGTTCTTTACTACACCAAGAGACACCAATTCACAGCTCCCCGTCCTGACTTTAGCAGGGCGATGAAGACCACACATACTTTATCTAAATGTATCTAAGGTTAATACGTTTCCATCAAAACAATTCAGCACATTTCCACCCACGTTACTGGGAGAGGACTGTTGTGTGCAGTTTGATCCATCTAGCCGTCCATTGGCCGTGAATGCTTTGGTCGTATTCAGGGTCGGGGTGGATGCGTCCGTCTCAGCTTTTACCAAGAAGAAGCTGCAATGAACTGAAAAGATAACAACAGCATGAATATTGGAGTTATTATTCAGGTGTCCATTATTTCTCCAGGTTTGGGGAAGCTGTGGATCAGAGGTTAGAGAGGGTCGTCCTCTCACCAAACGATCAGTCCTCCTACACACATATTGGCCCTTACTGGCTTTTGTTTGCGGACCATTTCCCCCTTTTGCACTGAAAAAAAAAAATCTAATCGCATGTAAATATAACATATTTAAATCTGTGATATTAACAATTAAAAATTAAGTTTGTTGCTTTAAATGAATACATCTACAGTAGTTTTTAACTTAATCTGCATTTGTTCAAAAAACAAGACATTGTGCATTTTTTCCTTAACAAGCAGTATTCATGTAATCCCAGTAATCTTTTCATTTACACACAAACAACAAGCAATGATCTTGTTGTATTTACTTTTCCTTTAACAGTTTTAATCTATTGGGCAGATTGACCAACGTTTAGATGAAACATGCTTTATTTGTTTTATGTAAAACACAACAGTATAAACTACTTAATTTTTAGTATGTACAAAATTAATTTGCAATTAAAGTCAACTAATTTTGATAAATAAAGTAAACACAATTAAGTTGACCGTACTTGCAAAATGTATTATTTACATACATAAAATTGAGTAGTTTGTACAAAGACTAGTCTTTCTTGATCTACATAATAATCTCATGCAAAAAGTTGACTAATTTTTTTTAAGTAGATCAAGCACAATATTTGTATCAGTGTGCCGGTCACGGTGCATTTATGAAAGAAAACCTTTCCAGAAAAGCCCAGAATCTGATGACCTCTTATGTGTGATAACTGAGTAACTCTCAGATCACGTTCTAGACCGACACTTCCAGCTGGGGAGGAAGGCACTAAATCCATTAAAAGGACATGACAATCTTATAATATGAAGATAATTGACAGTATTATCACGTCCGCAATGATTTTTTTATTATTATTTTATCGCAATGAACATGACACGCGCACAACGTTAAGTCACACTTGGTTTCTTACCAGCAGTAAAATTGGTGGCCCACTTTTATGGTACGTTATAGAACCCCAGTATGTAAGCATTAAGTATTAAAGTGTCTGAGCGCGTCACGGAACTATGAACATAAAAAGTCAAAGCACTACTGTGTTTAGCGTGGCAATATGCAAGAAGGACAGTTGGTAAATGAGGAACACAATGTAAAAGACTTCCACGAAACTTGTTAAGGTTTGATATTCTTGATAAGTTTAAGTGCACATCCAGAAATATTATAAATTTGTTCATCTCTGCACTTGCAATTATTATATAAACATGTAATCTGTGATCTGTTATCTAACCTGTACTGATAATCGGCTCCTTCCTGGCTCTTAGGATAAATGCTGATTCTCTATCACGATTCGGTGATAAAATATTAACATTGTTCAGCAACATTCAAGTATGATGTGGTGCACTAAAGGGGCACAGTTCTGATTACTCAGTAGTCAGCTATATATTCCTTATTGGAGGCTATTTACCTGCTATGCTTATCGGGCCGATGATAAACTGCTACCAGAGCATGTACTTTCAGCAGTGGCTAATGGAAACCTCTAATTCCAATGAGTGCATCTTTACACAGCTACACATCAAACCATGATCATTAACATGGCAAGGATTGCAGAAAGAAGCTACCAGCTGGCAAAATATTGCAATGTTGAAAACTAGTAGTTTGCTTACAAGCAAATCACAAGTAGCCAGATTAGCAACATATTTGGTTCTTCCTCTTTTCTATTTAGGTAATTCAATCAACTTTGGATTTGGTTGTTGACATTTTTGACAAGTCTGGAGATTCATGCAACAGCCCTTGGATGAAGAGCAACTGTTTCAGGACTGTCTCCGAAAATATGAATATTGTGATAAAGTTCTTTATTTTCTGCAATGCAATTAAAAAAACTAAAATGTCATACATTCTGGATTCATTACAAATCAACTGAAATATTGCAAGCCTTTTATTATTGTAATATCGCTAATTATGGCTTACAGTTTAAGATTAAGATTCCTAGAATATTCTAATTTTTTGAGATAGGATATTTGAGTTTTCTTAAGCTGCAAACCATGATCAGCAATAATAAAATAATAAAAGTCTTGCAATATTTCAGTTGATTTGTAATGAATCCAGAATGTTCAAACAAGTTTCCTAAAACAATAACTTTGGAGGTTTTTGCTGTCAGAGACAGTGAACTCCTGTCTCACTGGCAGGATTTTTTGTTTGTTTGAGTCAAGGGAGCTCAGGGACTTGTTTGATCCAAGTCTTAGTAATGACAACTCCTAAAAGATATCGATCCCCTTATGGAGCTGGGTGTGACAATAATACATGCTATTACACTAAACTTGAAACTGATTATCATCTTTATTTATAAAGAACTTTAAGCTGCTATAACAGACCAAACTGCAATACAATAAGAAACATTTAAAAAAGTTTTTGCTGCCACAAAGCTTTGCTCTCAGAATACTTCTTATCTCAATAGGACTTACTGGTAAAACATATAGATCAGGGGTCGGCAACCCAAAATGTTTTAGAGCCATATTGGACCAAAAACACAAAAAACCAATATGTCTGGAGCCGCAAAAAATTAAAAGTCTTGTATCAGCCTTAGAATGAAGGTAACACATGCTGCATGTATCTATATTAGTTATAACTGGGGGAAGATTTTTTTTTCATTATGCACTTCGAGAAAAAAGTCGAAATGTCGAGAAAAAAGTTTAAATTTCTAGAAAAAAAAGTCAAAATGTCGAGATTAATGTTGAAGTACAATTTCGAGGAACAATTTAAAATGTCGAGAAAAAAGTCAAAATGTCTAGGAAATAGTAAGAATTTTGTGAAAAAAGTTGAAATGTTGAGGAAATAGTCAAAATTTCATGAAAAAAGTCGAAATGTCGAGAAAAAAATCGAAATGTCGAAATTAAAAGGGAAAGGAGAAGGGATGAAAAAAAGAAGAAAAAAAGAAGAAAAAAAGAAGAAAAAGAGAAAAAAAGGAAAAAAAGAGAAAAAAAGGAAAAAAAGAGAAAAAAAGGAAAAAAAAGGTCAAACGTTTTTGAAAAAGCTCCAGGAGCCACTAGGGCGGCGCTAAAGAGCTGCATGCGGCTCTAGAGCCGCGGGTTGCCGACCCCTCATATAGATGAAAGGAAGGGTCTCTAAGTCTCAAGGCTGATTGTCTCCTCGACCCCTGCAGACAGCAGGTCTCCATTACACTGTAACGCCGCACTAGAACCGTTGTAATGTGTAATAGCACAGACCACCACAAGGTGGCGGTAATGCGCATTTGTTTTGCTGTTTGCAAACAGCCAGCAGCATAAAATGAGATGGAATAATGTAGTAACAGAAGAAAGACAGGAGAAACACATAAACAAGGGATGATACTTGCGTTTTTTTTGCTTTCTTTTTAAACATACACTGCGGTTGTAGTGATTGAGATGAAAACAAAGCCCCCACCAGACTTCTACATTCGCGTAATATGCCGATAAGGCCTGAATCAACTTGTCACTCCATCTAACGTTTTTTCTTGTAATCTAAAGTTTATCAAATGTGCTCGTAGCAAAATGTTTCCGGTCCAAATCGTTCAAATGAGTTGGATTCACTTTATTTATTTAAATGTGAAAGTGTTGAATGTAATTTAGAAATCCCTGTAAAGGTTCCTGAAAGCCACTTTTACAGGGCCGTTCCTGGTAATGGAGACATACGTACATTTTTTCATTTTTCACTATATTTTGTGTAGAGGGACATTGATAAACATTTTAAAATGTAAATATACCCAAAGTATCCAAAAAGCTAATATGCATTGGCAGTCCCCCTGCAAGACTCAGTAAAAAGATATAAGCAATATTACAGCACACACAATATCAACAACAATTAAAAATCGCACAACACTGCATTAGTTAATACAATAAACAATTAATGATCACAGATTTGAGACGCTTTAAGCCATTCCTTGAGATTTCCCTTAAAGGGGACCTATTATGGCATCTAATACCTATTTTAAACAGGCCTTGAATGTCTTAAAAACAAGCTTTTGATTATTTTTGCTAAATAAATTAGAAATTCAGCCTCTGAGCCATGTCTTTATCTTCCCATTCTCTAACCTCATTATCTATGCAGGATTCTGAGTGGGCGGGGCTATGATAATGAGGCTCTGTGCTGATTGGCTGCCTGAATGACGCGATACACCGCTACGAAAAAATGGCAGAAGCTCCGGCCGGCAGAGTTAGTTGTGGGCGTGGTTTCACGCATCGGAGGCCAACCTATCGCTCCTGTCGTTACGTAACGACGGGAGCAGAATCTTATTGGCTCGTAAAAGCCACATCAGACTGTACGGCTCATCCGGGCGTCTGTACAGACACTGCAGAATTTGGTTGCTTTCCTCCTTCTCTGAGTTGGCAGGGTGAGGAGAGACCACTTTATATATGTTAAAGCAAGAGAAAACATGTTTTTCATAATAGGTCCCCTTTAAAGGAAGAGTATGAGGGACAATCCCTTATTGTAGATGGAAGGCTGTTCCAGATTTTCCCGCCTACAACAGATAACCCAAAGGTGGTTCGTCTATGGGGTATCTATGGGGTATCTATGGGGTATCTATGGGGTATCTATGGGGTATCTATGGGGTATCTCACAGTCACCTCTATCACATGCCCGAGTGTTCATACCACCCACAGATTTCAGAATGATCCTGCTCCCCAAAAAATCTACCTAGAACCCCCGCTAGTGGAAACGCGCCTTATGTGGCAGTTTGGGTGCATGGCAGAGCAGTAATGTGTCAGCAAAGTGAACAGGAGGGGGCTTAACACAAAGCCCTGGGGGGTGCCAGAGCTGAGTGTGATGGGGGAGGATACTGATGGTCTGCGGTCTGTTGATCAGGAAGTCCAGGACTCAGTACCCCAGTGAAGGACTCATATGGAGAGTTGAAAGCTTGAAGGCTGGGGTAAAGTCCAGAAAGAACACACAGACATGGGAGTTCCTGCTCTCCAGATTGGTGAGGGCTGTGTGGAGCATTAATGAAATGACCTAATCGGACAAGCCCCCAGCTCTCATGGGGGGGGCTGGTAGCTACAAGTTTGCTTCATGGAGGACACAGAGCTCCAGTTATGACAAGGCAAGAGCAAGTTACCTATAAACTGTTAATCTTTGATTGTTTCACAGATGTTACTTTCTAAGAACACATAAAAACTGACACGCCCTGTATAATGTGCACTATTTTCCATTAATACTTCCGGGTTTGACTGGTTTGCAGGTTGGACTGTGACTAATACAGGAGCTTTATTTGATGGGCTTTATTGGACCTGTGCTCAGTTTCGGCACAAATAACCCAGGACAGAATTAATCTATACATTCTGTGTACTACTGCTCAGAAAAGACTGGGCCTTTAGTGTTGCATGTATTTTGTGTTGTAAAAGTCAGAAGCAGAAAAATGGAAAAAAAAAGTATCCTTTTTTTTTCTCTGGGGGATTAGTTAACAATTTTCCAACAATATGAATCGTACTGAGCTTTAGGATTCTTTTATTTTCTTATTGTAGCAGCACAGCTGTTATTGTCCTCAGTGAAGCACAGAGGTGTAGACTCGGGTGACAAGTCCAGCTTTAGACAGTACAATTCTGATTTGGTTAAGATGTGACGTACACATATTCACAACTACAAAAGCCAGGCATCAGACTTTAGTGTGCATATGAAATCTCTTGGAAATAGTGGATCTCTCCAGGTCCACCAAAATCACCAATATGCGAGTGCATATATGGACAAGATTGTTGTTGGCACGTGTGTCATTTGTGCAAACTAAAACAACTAAAACAAAAACAAAAAAGAATCTTTGCAAGACCAAACTGAAGTAGGATATTAAATTGAAATGGGATACAAACAGTTCAGAAAAGAGGTGATCACAACTCTGGTGTTGGTAACATTTAAAGCCAGAGGACAGTGAAGAGCAATACAGAGAGGACTGATTAAAATCATGCAGCCAGTGCAAGTCAAGGACAGACGCTCAGCAGGTGCATATCAATAAAATGAAGAAGAAAAATAACAAGGGGGGGGGGGATTGATTTTGGCAACTTTATCCAGGTAGTGTGAATGGTGCATATTTACCAGCAGAGATATTAACCTTTGAGAGAAATGTAACTACTCTTTAATGATGAAATACTGTCATCTGAGTTATAGTCAAAAACTGGTTACCTGTTTATTTACCACAAGCGGCTGTTAAGTCATTTCCAGGCTTGGTCAGATCAGTGGCTTCAGCAGGTACAAAACATGACCTCCAGCTAATGTTTATAACCTCATAGCTGCTCAAGAGTCTGCAATTTCTCCCTTTCCCTGTGCCAGATTCTACTCCCACGCCTCATTCTTTCCACCCGCTAAGCTGCAGACAACCTACAAGCTCTGGGCTTGATTTTGTTAAAAATAATATATACTATATATATATATATATATATATATATATATATATATATATATATATATATATATATATATATATATATATATATATATATATATATATATATATATATATATATATATATATACACACACACACACTGTTTTATTGTTGTCATCACTACAATATCCGTTTTCTTGTATCTCCTGCAAAATAGGTGGATGTGCAATTTTTGAAAAAACAATTTATTGAGCTGTAATTTTCAAGTAAAAAAAGAAACTTAATAAAACTTTACAGTCCCCTCTGAAACATAAAACTGTGTATTCTGTCGTTCTCTTCCTCAATAGGAGGCAGGATGTGCGTTTGTGTTGCTGATAATGGCCATCTACTGGATGACAGAGGTGATTCCTCTGTCCATGACTGCCATGCTGCCTGCCATCCTCTTCCCCATCCTCGGCGTCATGAAATCGTCCATGGTAAGTTCATTTCTAGGAAACAACAGGAAGCTTAACGTTTTATTATGCTTGCTACATGTTTAGTAGCACTTGCACTAATGGATTTTTGATTATAAAGTATTTGCACTTGCTGATTATTTAGAGAAAGCGTGGGATAAACGAAGAAAAGTAACATATGTGAAAATATCCATTCTGGTTTTTGTTGGGGAGAAAGAAATATTAAGTATTTTATTTATTTATTTTTAATTTTGATGTATTTATTTTGTTTTTCCGGTGTACATAGTGCAGCTCCCAATTAAGTGAGTGTCATAGTGTATATTGATGATTTTCTGTTTCTGGTGTCTTATAATCCTGTAAGGGATGGGTCTTCGGACATGACACAAAAATAAAACTCATTCATGCACTATTTTACACTATTCAACAATTCATATGTCTCATAAAATCTTTTGTCAGAATATATTAACACATCACATGGAGACAGTGGTAAAAATCAGCTGCAAGATGCTCTATATCCTCAGGGCCTATTCTTTTGTTTTAAATTGATAATGAATATAAAATAATTCTAGGATTAATTTAAGTTATCTTAGATATAAATGTGGTACTTTTTATAATATAAATACATGTGATTTGATTATGTAGAAATGGAATGAAAATGTTCTTCATTGTTGGGTCGTGATAACAAGAGCTTTATATGCCTTTGCTGAAAAGGAAACACTTTATCGTACTTCATTACTTTCTGCTATAGCACTGAACCTGTCTGCATTCCTTTCAGGTGGCAAAGGAGTATTTTAAAGATTTCCACATCCTGCTAGTGGGCGTTATCTGCCTCGCTACATCCATAGAGAAGTGGGGCCTCCACCGCAGGATCGCCCTGAGGCTCGTCAAGATGGTGGGCGTCAACCCTGCATGGTGAGCACCGCCCTTCTATGCACTTTCATTTTACCTGCGAGGACCACATGATAGCCGGGTTATGAAATGATATGATTATCAATGATTAGTCACAAATAGTGTTTGGTCTTGAGCCTTTATTTTTGCAGGATTGCACTTTAATACGGACATAGAACTGGAGACGAAGCCCTACAGAGTCAAAATTATCGGTGGACCTGCAGTCATTTATAATAATTATAGAGGATGTGTGTGATTTGAATCCAGTGTGAATGCGTGTGTAATTTGTAATAATTCCCTCCTACCTATTTCAGCAGACATGGAGGTAATGAGATAATCCTGTATGAATGCACATGTCAGTAATGTGGCGATGTGTGAAAAGAAACGTTTTGAAAAAATTCAGCAAAATGATATTATATATATATTATATTATCACTTTAGCCACCGCATTCATCTCCTTTGTCTTGTTCACATTCAAGATGAGATGATTGCTTCCACACCATGCCACAAAATAGTCCACGAGTTCCCCAGCTTCATCCTTTCCACCTCCTTGTTGTCTCTAATCTTGACTTACAGTTGTTCTTGTAGTAATCAGTAATTCCCTGAATGCTCTTTTTTTCTTGTTGAGGAGCCCGTTCAGGTCACTGGGAATCCAGGGTTTATTATTGGGGAAACGCCTCACTGTTCTGGAGGGATGATGTTGTCTACATAGACGTTGATATAGTCAGTCACACACTCAGTTGTGACATTGATGTCATTTCCATATGGATCTACAGTATCTGTAGCCTCAAAACCTCCCTGCAGAGTTTCTTCAGCTCCCTCTGGATGATAGGTTTGTAGGTGGAGGAGAGAAAGACCAGATTATGATCAGTCTTGCCAAAAGCAGGTTATGCAGAGCAGCCGTATCCATCTCTGATGTTTGCATATGTAACCAGAGGTGTCAAGTAACGAAGTACAAATACTTCCTTACCTTACTTAAGTAGAAATTTTGGTTATCTATACTTCAATGGAGTAATTATTTTTCAGACGACTTTTTACTTTTACTCCTTACATTTTCACACAATTATCTGTACTTTTTACTCCTTATATTTTAAAAACAGCCTCGTTACTCTATTTCATTTCTGCCTTTAAAATAAAAACTATCCAGTTAAATTGCTACATCCGGATAGAGTGAATTTGGTTGTGGTTGTTTCAGATGTTCTTGTCCAGTTTTGTTCTTACATCCGTTCCCTCAGATTCCTGCAACTAAACTTGGATGTACATTCCAATAAAGGTTAGCATAAATGATAACATGCCTCTGAAGTTTGACTTTTTGCACCATTACAATACTTATAGGCAACTAGTCATCATATCTCCTGCTCTCTGAAACACATGTTAATGCTCAATAGTACACATATATGCTTCTTTAATATATTTGCATTATACTAAGATGCATTCATTTTCAATGGCTTTTGTCCTTAATGGCTTTTTTCCCCCTTACATTACTTTTACTTTTATACTTTAAGTAGTTTTGAAACCAGTACTTTTATACTTTTACTTGAGTAAAAAACTTGAGTTGATACTTCAACTTTTACAGGAGTATTTTTAAACTCTAGTATCTATACTTCTACCTGAGTAATGAATGTGAATACTTTTGACACCTCTGTATGTAACCCCGATTAGATTTATAGCACTCAGAAATACCAGTTTCCTTGAATGGATTGTAGTTTTCCTGTATGGTAGTTTTCTCGTCTAGTAGTTACATTTCCGGAGCTTTCTGAAGGCATTACCTGCAGCTCACAGTGTGTATGAAGGTGCGAGACAGAGAAAAAAAACAGAGAGGGAAGGAAAAGGCAGAAAAACTTGAGAGGAGAGTTCTATGAACATTGGTGAGAGAGCTGTTTTAGGCGATTACACTGCAAAAACTCAAAATCTTACCAAGAACATTTGTCTTATTTCTAGTTAAAATGTCTCATTTTTAGTCAAACAAATCTCATTACACTTAAAACAAGTGTCATTACCAGAAAAATAACTTGTTATTTGACAATTTTCACCTGTTTGAAGTAGATTTTCACTTAAAATACGTAGAAAAATCTGCCAGTGGAACAAGATTGTTTTGCTTGTAATGAGAAGATAAATTTTGTTCCACTGGCAGATTTTTCTACTTATTTCAATATATATATAATATAATATAATGAGATTTTTTGACTAAAAATGAGACATTTTAACTAGAAATAAGACAAATATTCTTGGTAAGATTTTGAGTTTTTGCAGTGTAACCACGAACAAGTACCTACCTCGAAGACGTCTTCCCAAACCTAGTAGATGAGTGAGTGTGAATCGGAGTAAACCTGTGATACTCTTGTACTGAAAGGTCCTAGGTCTTAAGATTTTTGATACAAGCCTAGATTCAGATATTGTAGATATTATACTCATGGTCAGCAGTATGGATATCTATAAGAGGGAGGGACATACGTTCAGGTTACACATACAACAAATCTAAAATGTTGTGATTCTTTTGATAATTCTGTTTGACAAACTGTTGTGAGAGATGTTGTTGAGATGACCGGTAACGCGCTGGGTTGTTGAGTCTGTCGCTTAGCAACAGCAGATCCGATGACGTCACTCTCAGCGTCTGTACCAACTTCCAGCGAGATGTAACTAACACTACAACAACACTGGAGAACTCTCTCAGTAGTTAATAAGGAAGGAAAATTGACAGCTAACAGTTCAAAATCCGGCTGCAGAAATTATGTTTCTAAGTAACAACGGTTGTTGACAACCCCGCCTTGCTTTTTCCTCTTCAAGTCTCTGTCTGTGTGGTCTGAAAGCTGGACAGAGAGACGCTGGAGTCCAGGATGTGCTCCTGCAGCCATCAGTCAAACACATGATAAGGCATTGATCGAAACTCTGGATTTGTCCCTGCACTGCAAAAACTCAAGAATATTTGTCTTATTTCTAGTTAGAAATGTCTCATTTTTAGTAAAAAAAATCTCGTTACACCTAAAACAAGACTTTTCACTGGAAAAAACACCAATTTTCACCTGTTTCGAGTAGATTTTCACTTAAAATAAGTAGAAAAATCTGCCAGTGGAACAAGATTTTTTTGCTTGTAATAAGAAGATAAATCTTGTTCCATTGGCAGATTTTTCTACTTATTTCAAGGGAAAATTTACTTGAAACAGGAGAAAATTGTCAAATAAAAAAGTTATTTTTCTGGTGATGACTCTTGTTTTAAGTGAAATGAGATGTTTTGACTAAAAATGAGACATTTTAACTAGAAATAAGACAAATATTCCTGGTAATATCTTGAGTTTTTGCAGTGTGTCATTCACCTCAAGCCCACCCATCTTATTTATGAGTTGACACATTTTGAAGCGGTTTAAAAGTCCATTTCCCCTCTTCCTGCTTTGCTCCTGCTCTATATCCACGAGCTCTCCTCTTCAACTCTTGGGGGATTTAGTGTCTCAGTCTGGGTATAACTTGGCTAGTCTATGTCTCGATCAGCTGGCGCTGCTTGTAAACAACACAGTGTGGAGCAAACATCAGTCTCCAGCAGTCACGCAGATGTCCCTCCTGCTCAGTCTGAGGGACATTTTTTTATGATTTCACTTTTATTAAATACTGAATTTTAAAGTACAGAATTGTACAAAAGATGTATTTAATTAGTTTGTGTTTAATAAAATTAAATCGAATTATGTTGGTACAATAGTTAAAGGAGCATGAGGCTCCTTTTAAGAAATGAGACTCTCTAGCGCCACCCTTCACCACGACGGCCGTTGGGGGTACTGCAGCCAACAGTGAAGCCGGCACGGGAGAACGGGGAGAACGCGCATGCAGCGTCATGTGACGTCACATCCACAGCCCAGCGCGGGAAATTCAGGACCGAATTGCAGCACATTTTGCAGCACACAGCCTGTTCAAGGCAAAGGAGTATGGAGCTAGAACAGTCTCATAATTCACAAATGCACAGGACAAGTTTTACAAATGCACGGACCGATTTGCAAATACACACACCGTTTCACACGTGCACAGAACAATTCACACGTGCGTAGGACAAGATTCACAAATGTATTTTTGATGCACACACAAATATAACCTGATTTACAAATGTTTTTTTGTCTGTGAGCTGCGCTGGATTTGTGTGTGAGTTTTGAGACTCCCCTGACGTGACTAGATCCACAAATGGGGTTTTTTTTAACACGGAAGGATCTGCAACCAATCAGATTAAAGGGGCGGATACACCTGCTGTTTGAACTGCGTTAGCGCTGTTCACTGAGAAAAGTGATTAATATTTCAAGTTAGTGGAGTAAAGATAAAAAACAGTTACAGGAGATAAAATATAAATAAACAGGATGGAGAGGAGATCACTGCTGCTTTTCTTGTGATCCCGGTAAATAAAACAGCGCATTGGAGATGGTTTGTGGGGCTGTTCAACCAGAGCCGTCGGGAGAGCTCTTAGTCCTGCCGATGCAGCAACTGATGATGAGAAACAGCGGAGATTTTTATATATTTGCTCTGTTTGGTTTCACGAAGTATTACTGTCCCGCTGATTGAGCTCAGAACCAGACAGACAACAGAGAGCTGCTGCGCTGCCTGACGGGGACGAGCAGCGGCCAGGTGGAGCAGCAGCTCATGTCAGGAGATTAATTTACCGAAATATCTGGAGTAAAGTCGGTATCAGTCGACTGATAACCGAAGAACCTCTGTATCCAGCTCAGATGTTTGATGATCGGTGGACTAAACCCCGACCAGCATCATCACGGCTGCATCTTCCCATGAGCATGAATGTGCACCGGGAATGTGTTGATCTGCCGCCGCTGTTTTGACACATGTTTGTCTCTGTGTGGTGACAATGTCACATCATAAATGTGAGGATAACAGCTGCTTGTTTCTGACCTCCGTGTCTGGTCACTGGTCAGCTGGTGTCTGACCGGGACCAGCGCCGCTAGTGGACAGAGCCAGAACACGACCTGGAGCAATATTCACCCCCGTCAACAGGCTCGTTCTCCTGAAAGACACCTGTAGTTCAAATACAGAAATATCTCCGCTCTTTTTCATCATCAGTTGCTGCATCGGCAGGACTAAGAGCTCTCCTGACGGCTCTGGTTGAACAGCCCGACAAACCATCTCAGATCGCGCTGTTTTATTTACCGGGATCACAAGAAAACCAGAACAGTGATCTCCCCTCCATCCTGTTTATTTATCTTTTATCTCCTGTTGATGTTTATTTATCTTTTACTGCACCAACTCCAAATATTAATCACTTTTCTATGTGAACAGCGCTAACGCAGTTCAAACAGCAGGTGTATCCGCCCCTTTAATCTGATTGGTTTAGAGTGAATCGTCCCCCGCGTGGGGTGCGCTCTTATGATTGGCTGGAACAAATGAAGACATCTGATTTGTTGCAGATCCTTCCGTGTTAAAAAAAACCCATTTGTGGATCTAGTCACGTCAGGGGAGTCTCAAAAGTCACACACAAATCCAGCGCAGCTCACAGACAAAAAAAACATTTGTAAATCAGGTTATATTTGTGTGTGCATCAAAAATACATTTGTGAATCTTGTCCTGTGCACGTGTGAATTGTTCTGTGCACGTGTGAAACTGTGTGTGTATTTGCAAATCGGTCTGTGCATTTGTAAAACTTGTCCTGTGCACGTGTGAAACTGTGTGTGTATTTGCAAATCGGTCTGTGCATTTGTAAAACTTGTCCTGTGCATTTGTGAATTATGAGACTGTTCTAGCTCCATAAAGGAGAGATACACTAGAGGAAACATTCTTTTGGGTTTGGAACGCTTCATCTGACATTATTACTAGAAAACTTAAAATGTATACAGATTTTTTTCATAAATCTTGCCACAATCCGGCCTCAAGCTCCTTTAACTGAAGCCTGTTAACTTTCTATCTAAAGTACCATTAAGTGGCATTTATTGTGAATTGGTGCAATGTAAATTAGATAAATAAATCAATTTCTGTTATTTGTTTTCAATATATTGATGTGAATCATTCTTGGTTGTAAAATTCATAACTGCATCCTGGTGCAATATACAATACACTGACTCTGCACTCAAAACTCATTTCACCAGTTAATGTCAGCCAGTTTAAGACAAAATGATTACTCTACATTAAAAAAAAGGAAGTAATATAACAACTGTAAATGCTTTCGTTCTTTTTTATTTAACTGCGGTGGCGTAGCTTGGACATTATGCAAACTTTACCCAGCATTCATCATCTGTAACCGTTGCAGTATCTGATGGATGCTGACAATGCAAACATGAAACCAAAGTCTGCATCACAGCTGAAGTAATGCTGTGGACCGTGGTTTCATTTTCTGTTTTGAATATAATTAACAGATGCTGTAAATATAAGTGTGGAGATTCAAGAGTTGTTCATTCTCTCCCCTTGCTTGCTACCTAGGCTGATGTTGGGTTTCATGTCTGGCTGTGCCTTGCTCTCCATGTGGGTCCAAAACACCTCAGCTGTTGCCATGGTGATGCCCATTGTGGATGCCGTCCTCCAACAGATCCTGAAAGCCAAGGAGTCTGGATATGCTGGCAAAGACAACCCCGGCCTAGAGCTCGATGGTACCTAGAAAAACATTGTGTCATCCACTCGTACACATTTCTCCGCATATGTGTGTGTCGTACTGAGGACTAACTTTAGACACCTCATCATATTCAAGCTGTTGCTTAGTTAAATTACTCATTTAAGTGATGATGCATACAGGACTGTCTCAGAAAATTAGAATATTGTGATAAAGTTCTTTATTTTCTGTAATGCAATTAAAAAAAAAAAAAAAAAATGTCATACATTCTGGATTCATTACAAATTAACTGAAATATTGCAAGCCTTTTATTATTTTAATATTGCTGATTATGGCTTACAGTTTAAGATTAAGATTCCCAGAATATTCTAATTTTTTGAGATAGGATATTTGAGTTTTCTTAAGCTGTAAGCCATGATCAGCAATATCAAAATAATAAAAGGCTTGCAATATTTCAGTTGATTTGTAATGAATCCAGAATGTATGACATTTTTGTTTTTGTAATTGCATTACAGAAAATCACAATATTCTAATTTTCTGAGACAGTCCTGTATATACAGAAAACTCAGTTTCAGTGTTTTGCATATCAAAATTTGAGCATTGGAATGTTACAAATCTTCCTTACAACCTTTTATTGCATATCTAGAATTTTACACATAAAATATTTAAAGTAATAACCTATTACAGCTTAGAGGGGACAAAAGAATGAATTGTAACGAAACGAAACACAGTCTTCACATAATTCAGCATGCTTATAACTGACCGCTAACAGAGGAGGGCATTTCTACTCCATCATTCATCAACAAAATCAAGCGTAGACTACTAATATTAGTAACTGATAATATCATTATGTTATTTCATAAATAATCAGTTGTCACTGGTGTTTACTGAGGCCATTTCAGTCCCAGTAAACAGCTATAAAGATGACTGCTTTGAATAGAAACATAAAGGTGCCATTTGAATACAGCGCCGTTAACCAGATTCTGTTATTTTTGCAGAAAGTGACGACTGGACTGAAAAAGAAAAGGGAACAAAGGACATTGGGAGGTATGTAAAGCATTCTAACTTCCCAATGCTAAAAGCTGTTTATTTATCAAATAACCGTGTTACATTGTTCTGCTGTCCACATATTTGTCCCGGGTTCCTCTCGATGCTTGTCCTTACACTTTATTAATTAGATGTTCTTATACTGTTTCTCAGTGGCAAGAAGGACCCAGAACCCTGCACTCGTGTCCGGATGAACTCTGCTTCTAAGGTACAAAGATACAAATACATTATACAGTTTGTATTCTCTATTACTTATGCAACTTAAATCTCCACCATTTAGTGAATTTAAATGCATCCCGATACCTGCTGGAGTACTATTACTCATATTAGTACCAACCATGGTTAAAGCAACTTCTGATTTTGCTCCTGGTTCTCGTTTGGCTAGGATTAATTTGTTATAATATAACAAATTAATATAATTATTAATATAATTATTAATATAATTTCTTATAAAAAACGACTAAGATCCCCACTACGACATGTTACTGTTGGTATTTCTACAGCAGGGGTGGGGAATCCTGGTCCTCGAGGGCCGCAGTCCTGCATGTTTTAGATGTGTCCCTATATATATATATATATATATATATATATATATATATATATATATATAACATACATATATTACCTACCGGTATATATTATTTTTTTATTTTAATTTATTCAATGGTTGTTTTTTTGAAGGGCTACACAGACATCAACTGAAACATGCGATTTCCATGAAAAAGTAAAAACCGTCAAAGTAAAAACATGTCAAACTGGGAAAACATTATGTTTTACAGTAAATAACTTTCATAAATATGGCATTAACAGAAAATACCTTATCAATAGTAACATAACAATGATATTAATAAATCAACATTATTACTGGTATTATATCAAAAATATAAACAGAAATCAACGACAGAGATTCGTATACTTACTTTGACTTTCACATCTTCACATCTTCACATCAACAGGACAGTATAGTACTAGTGAGAAGGTGAAACATTATCTATATGTTTTTTTACAGGTGACTACGGATTTTAGCACTGATGATTTGAAACAGGCAGCATTGACGACAAGCTGAGTCTTTTAGGAACGATGATGAGGACAGGCTCTCGTGCATTCACCATTAAATGTGTGAAAAGATTAAATCATATTTCTCAAATAAAACAATAAAAACATATGATGAAGGAACTGCTTTGGGAAACCCTTGTCGAGCACTTAAATATATTACTTTAATTATAACTATAAAAATGCCACTAAAAAAGACATGTTTACCGTTGAAAAATGAACAGAGGAAACACTTCATGACTTCATGACAGGACATGATTCATGTCTTTTCTGTTAGTCAAATTTGACCCGAGCAAAAATTCACAGCACCTAAGGTCAAGTTAGTTAAAGTTAGTTAAAATTAAACAGAACATGAAATATCAGAAGTTGAGCTGTCAGAGCAGACGTTGTTATTAAGGAATGAAACTTGTTTTAAGGTACCCCTGCTTATGTGTATGAATGTTCGCTAAAGTGTAAGCACATACAAATGTATAAATAAAACATGTTTTTATCATATAGCCTAATTGTCAAATGAGAAGATGAAAATATCATTATAGTTTGGCATGTGACTGCAATTTTCTTTTCTTCTTTTTGAGCAGGACTGGAAAGAGGAGGAGAAAACAGGAAGACTAGAGGAGATGAAGAGTGCAAAAGACACATCGGACCCCAACAAAGAAAGAAAGGTGAGGAAGAGGAGGGTATCGGATGAAACAGTAAAAAAAACACCTGCATCACACAAGTAGAAATACAAACTCAGAGATAAGAGATGGTACATTTAAAACTGAGGAAAATCTTAACAGCGTAAAGGTCAGCATATATCTGTATCTGAAATTGCTAATTTTTTAACTCTCAAATAAATTGTGTGAATTACGAAAATACCAAGATTTTTGACCTGGGATTTGCCTTCAGTATTTGGAGAACGTTCAAACATCTATGTGACAGGATGCCAAGACATTATTGTTACATACAAAATCATTTTCCGTTCATTTCATTTTTATTTATTTCAAACCAACAAAACCACAACTCTCGTACTACAAGAACAGAAAGTTACAGGACACCATTGAACAGAACAAACAACAATACCAACAACAGACACTATAACAAAACAAAACAAACGCTGTTTGAAAAGGGGATGGCAAATAAAAAAAAAAAAAAAAAAATTAAATAAATTTTCTGTTGTTTTATTAATGTTGAAAACCTCACATATTTAGCTGTTGTGAATAGGCTTGTTGGAAATTATGTTTGGATATTAAGATCAGGTACCAAAATGACTGGACACCTTCTCTCACTTGGAGTAAACTGTGGGTCTACTGTGTAGTCTGTTAAAGGCTCATGATTCAGTAACATGCAACGACCAAAACAATTTTGAGTAATCTAATTCACCCAATAATTATGTGATCTAGAACCACTTACTACTAATACTGCAATTAATTTTGCTTCTAGTTTAAAACACATATATTATTCCCTCTGTTAGAGTAGTATTGCCACTAATGCTCCTCATGAGTAATTTCCTCGTCTTTTCTTTACTCCTTCTGTGTTATCTTAAAGGGTTCAGAATGTGAGTCTGAAGGTGCCAGTGGGAGTAATCGGGACCGGATGATGTGCAAAGCCATGTCCATCGGCATCGCCTACTCATCCAGCATTGGCGGCATCACCACACTGCCAGGAACTTCTCCCAACCTCATCTTCTCTGAGTATCTCCAGCAGTGAGTTACTGTCTTGAGTCAGACATTTAATTATCAAGTAAAAGTGAAAAAGAAAGTACATCCTCTTTCAATTCAAAGGTTATCTGCATCAGAAAAATAGTTTGGTTCTTGCCAGATCTCAGAATGAATACACTTTTAGCATTTCCATTGGAATTAAAGGAGCATGAGGCTCCTTTTAAGAAATTAGACTCTCTAGCGCCACCCTTCACCATGACGGCCGTCGGGGGTACTGCAGCCAACAGCGAAGCCGGCACGGGAGAACGGGGAGAACGCACATGCAGCGTCATGTGACGTCACATCCGCAGGACAGCGCGGGAAATTCGGGACCGAATTGCAGCACATTTTGCAGCACACAGCCTGTTCAAGGCAACGGAGAGATACACTAGAGGGCTCATTCGTTTGGGTTTGGAACGCTTCATCTGACATTATTACTAGAAAACTTAAAATGTATACGGATTTTTTTCATAAATCCTGCCACAATCCGGCCTCAAGCTCCTTTAAGAGAGTAAGTAGCAGCCAGGTGGTTCTGATCAGGTTCTCTTGAACTTCATCAGTTTGCTGGTCTGGCTCCTATGTGTTACAGGAGGAATGACATCAGCAATGATCTTAAAGAAACAGGCCTGATTTAAAAGGTTCTAATGGCATTTCCTGTTTGGAGTTGATTCTGCAGGGATAAGGATTACCCGTCTTCTCAGCAGGGCCAAGTTCTCGGCAAGTTCTCCCCCAAGGCCAAATCATGCAGTGATCAAAGAAAGTTCCACAAAGCCCAGGAGCTATTTCTCTGATGTTACATGCCTCAGTTATCATGTTCAATTTTAAAGTTCATGACAGCTCAGTAAGAAAAAGAGCGAAGAAGTATGGCTTTTTAAAATTGATTCTTGAAGAAAGGCCTGGAGAGAACATGGCACAGCAGCACCGGTTCACAAAGTTGTGATCAAACAAACTAGTCCTCCTCATTTTGATTAACCATCCATCCATTAACTTCCCCTTCTCGGTGTTCCGGTTGTGAAGGATTCAGCCTAAAGACTGACACAGACCTTTCCACAGACACATCCTCTGGGGGGGGATATTGAAGAATATCAAGTATGTCCTGGGTGTGCCTTGACCTGTCTCTCGGTTGGACATGCCAAAAAAAAAAGTCTCCAGGGAGGCATCAAGGAGGCATTTTTTGTCAATTAAATTCAAAAATTCTTTATTAATCCCTGGAGAAAAATAAATGTTTTGCAGTAGTCTTCATGACTTCGGTCTCTTCAGAGATTCATTATATAGGTTTATTGCTATGAGCAGGAAGGATCTCCTACAGCAGTCTGAAGTGATCTGTAGCGGTCTGAAGGATCTCCTGTAGAGGTCTGAAGGATCTCCTGTAGAGGTCTGAAGGATCTCCTGTAGAGGTCTGAAGGATCTCCTGTAGAGGTCTGAAGGATCTCCTGTAGAGGTCTGAAGGATCTCCTGTAGAGGTCTGAAGGATCTCTTGTAGAGGTCTGAAGGATCTCCTGTAGAGGTCTGAAGGATCTCTTGTAGAGGTCTGAAGGATCTCCTGTAGAGGTCTGAAGGATCTCTTGTAGAGGTCTGAAGGATCTCTTGTAGAGGTCTGAAGGATCTCTTGCAGAGGTCTGAAGGATCTCCTGTAGAGTTCTGAAGGATCTCCTGTAGAGGTCTAAAGGATCTCCTGTAGAGATCTGAAGGATCTCCTGTAGAGGTCTGAAGGATCTCCTGTAGAGGTCTGAAGGATCTCTTGTAGAGGTCTGAAGGATCTCCTGTAGAGGTCTGAAGGATCTCTTGTAGAGGTCTGAAGGATCTCTTGCAGAGGTCTGAAGGATCTCCTGTAGAGTTCTGAAGGATCTCCTGTAGAGGTCTAAAGGATCTCCTGTAGAGATCTGAAGGATCTCCTGTAGAGGTCTGAATGATCTCCTGTAGAGGTCTGAAGGATCTCCTGTAGAGGTCTGTGTTGCAGCGGATCTGATGAAACCTCTGACTGACAGTTTGTTGCTGAATCACTGTGTTGTGAAGAGGATGCTAAGGGTTGTTCATGATTGTCTTCATTTTATAAAGTATCCTCTTTCATACAATCATCTCCAGAGGATCCAGAACAGTCCCCAGAACAGTCAGCCTTCTTTATCAGTTTGTTCAGTTTCTTTAAGTCACTGATGCTGCACCCCCAACAGCTGACTGATTGGGGGATTGAACTCTCCACAACAGACTTATTGGAGCAACATAGCAGTTTGCAGCAAATGCTGAGGGACTTAAGCTTCCTTAAGGGTGCTTCTAGACCTGTGGTCCGTTTGTTTTGTTCCGATTCAGGGGCTAAATCGATATGGTTGTTTAGTTTTTTCGTTTGTGGCGTTTGTGTTCACAAGGCAACCCGTCTGTAGCGGTTCAAAGCTGTTAACAAATGCCACGCGCGAACCAACTGTTCTCTCATTGGTCAGAAATGAACGCGGAAGGAGTTTCCTCTTCCGTACCCTGGGAAAAACAACAATGGTTATAACCCCTTTCACAGAGAGGACGCAAAGCGCAGACCGCCGCCGGCGATCCCATTCATTGTGTATGTGCTACCGCCGAGCTCAGCGGACCCTGCCGCGGCGTTTGCGCCACGCCTGCCTGCCTGAATTGAACATTTTTTAATTTCACCGTGCCGCGCTGTGACGACATCTTGGCACGTCCAATAGGAGAGAAGGGAGAAGAGAAAGAAGGGAGAAGAGAGAAAGTTGTGTCCAATAGGAGAGAAGGTGGTGGAGGCTGTGCCGACTCTTCTCCTTGTGCCGCGGTAGCACTTACATAATGAATGGAGTTGTGTCGGTTGCTGTGATCGATTATGTTCTCACTGCAAACGAACTGCTCCAGCTCTGGAATGGAATCGATCCGAGACCACCTCTCCTAGGAGATCTCGACTAAATTGTTTTGTGAGGAAACGCTCCCTGTTTCGGAACAACTGCTCCAAACGGGACAGGTGTGAAAGTACCCTAAGATTCCTTCTATCAGATCCATGAAGCACCTTTGTTAAATCTTCTGGATATGTAGGAACATTGGCTTCAAGTCTACTTCAAGCCTCTCCCACCCTCTCCCAGATGAGTGAACTTCTCATTTCATCTCTAAAGGACAGTCCAAAAAATTGTGGTGGAAACATATTCCAGTTGCTTCCATTTCATTTTTCTGTCACTTGTGAACAAAACTCCAAGATGAACAAGTATCTTGATATCCCCCGCCCAAACAAGGACAGGCCTCACCCTGAAACTGGTCTCAGACCAAGGTGAAGATGTTTGGGTATAATGTAAGACATCTTAGTACACACACTTCACAACAAATGTCATACATTTAAAAGAATTGAAAGAGGGTGTCCTATCTTTTTCAAATCATGGCATAAATGGGAAGGATTCACGTAAGAAATAAAAAAATCAATCCAGAAGATGCTAGTTATTAAGAAATGAGTAGATGGAATTTATATTTGTAATTAAAAGCCACCTCAAACTTTGTCTTCACATTCAGAATTTACCCAGATTGTGACAGCATAAACTTCGGAAACTGGCTGCTGTTATGCCTTCCCATCAGCATCATCATGCTCCTGCTGACGTGGATCTGGCTTTACTGGCTCTTCATCGGCTCAGAGTGAGTGTCAGTTACCTGCAAATCAAATCTCTTGTTTGTTTCCTGTCAGTTTCTTCCCTCCTTTTTCACTATTTAATTCCATTTTTTTTTCCCACGTCTTGTCTTTGATAAGTTTTGTTTTATATCATTATCCATTAATTAATTAGTTAAAATACAAGCTTATTAACACATATAATAAATATGTTTAATTGTTGTAAAGATACAGTATAGTCGAAGACTGTAATACAGTGGATACAGGACTTATAGATGCTTCAAACATCTAAGCTGAGCAATAAACATCTACCAACTCAGGGCCCGATTTACTAAGATCCTAAATAAAGAGTACTAAATTGCGTGTGCACTGAAAAAGTTTGCGCGTGCTGTTTGCGTGTGGTTTGCGGGTGATCAACTAAGATTGCGTGTGCAATTGATAACAGGTGCAAACAGCAGTATTTAAATGAGGTGTTGCGTGTCTTAAGGTTTGCGAGCGCAAAATCTGCGCCATGGAGAGTGGATGGAATGCACAGACACAAGTCACAAGCGCAAAATGAAATTTGACGAGTTGGAGTTAGAGATATTAGTGGAAGAGGCAAATAAACACATTCATGAACTACAGCCAAGAAATTTAAACATTACCAAAAGAAACGCAATATCGGAGAAAACCTGCGATAGAATAAATGCAGTTGGTAACACAAAAAACGGAAAAACGTCTGGTTTTTCATATTTCAATTTTAGGCACAGAGAAAAAGACAATCAGACACAGAGCTGGAGAGCGCTTTGATTCAATCTATTTATGAGTTAAGTTTTTATTCAGATGTCCACAGTATATTGCAAATATTATATATTATATAGCAAACACTGACAGTAAATGTGTGACAGACGGGACCAGCATATGGACGAAAGAAGAGAAGTGTTCAGAACAGCACAGAGCGCACACTAAAGGCTGATTTATGGTTCCGCGTCACACCAACGCAGAAACGACGGCGTAGGCTACGCAGCGACGCACACCGCACCGCGACCGCAGAAGCATAATTCAGGCGAAGCTGCAGTCTGTCTGCGCTGATCCTGACACAGCGGGTCGGAGCGGATTTGGTCATGATGTTTAACCTGTGTTTTGTGATTAATAAGCACGGGTTTTAATTAAATGTAGTTTACGAAGGATGATTTCACGTTCAATAAGATAAGTAGCCTAATCAATAAAATACAAAGTTTTGGCACAAAGGCTTGGCCTGCTTGTGGGCGAGTGGAGGGGGGCACAATAAGAGAAGGTGGCAAGATATAAGGCGAAGAACTAAAGAAAAAGTGGCCTTTAATGAAACTTGTGCAACCGTTTTTAAAATAGCATGCAGCAGAATAAAGACTCTCTCTCTGCGTATTCTTTGATTTTGGATGTCGCCTCCTTGCCACAATAACAGCAGCAGCAGATTTGCACCTTCCTTTCGAACGTATTAAATACGGACGCAATCACAATACGCGCAACTACTTTCAGGCTTGGTAAATCTCATTGCGCGTGGTAAATGGAGCAATTTGCATCTTCCCCTCCCAGTATTTAGGATTTCTGCCGGGTACGCCCCATATTGATTATTCATCAGGGCAAAAGTACTAACTGAATTGCGTGTGCAATTTTGCGCATTTCAGAGACGCAATCCTCTTTGCACGCTGTTAGTAGATCAGCTCGCACTTTGGTTTGCGGGTGCTGTCAAGTTTGCACAGGTTTTAACACACGCAAACCTTTAGTAAATCGGGCCCTCAGTGTCCAAATGTCCATAAATGGAAGGTAATGTCATAACTTCACGATCCATTTAACCAGTTGCAGCCAAACATTTAGTTCAGGGCGTAAACTTAATTGTAATCTATCACAAATGTGATATCAATGTCTGATGATCATGAACACTCTCTCCCATGAACAGTTTCTCTTTCCTGTGGAAGTGCCGAGGAGAAGCATCTGAAAAAGAGAAGGCGGCAAAAAAAGTAATAGATGATGAATACAATTCACTGGGACCCATGAGGTGATCACTCACGCCACCGCACTCTCATTCATCATTCTTAATGGCTGTTTGATCATGTATTCATCTACATATTTTCCTAAAGTCTCTCTCAGGGTAACCTGTTTAACTCCAAAATAGGAAAGAAATTATTTTAATTATGTTTTATGAGGGTGTCTCATGTGAACACCCTCATCAAACACTTCTTCTTACAAAGTCATTCTACGTACAGTAGTGCATGTTTCTACAATCGTACTCCGATAAGCACAACTCAGAGTATGATGTGGGGTTTGGAGCCATTCCATACTTATTTATCTGCATTTCATTCAAACTTTTAATGTTTTCAGTTCTCAGGAGATCTTCACAGGAGTGGTGTTTGTGTTCATGGTGCTGTTGTGGTTAACCAGATCTCCAGGTTTCATTCCTGGCTGGGCTTCTTTCTTCCCCCAGTGAGTCACACATTTACATTTTTGGTTTCTTTTACTCTTTTACTATAGCCACATTTCACTTTGTTATTATTTATTACTGTTAATAGTGTTCTCCATCTTAAATAGTTGTTCTTTTTCTGTATTAGTGACACAAATTATATCACCGATGCCACTGTAGCCCTGATGCTGGGCTTACTCTTCTTCATCGTACCCGCCTATGGACCCGTCCGAAAATATGGTAATTTCATGGAACAGTACACTTGAGCTGTGATGGTTGAGTAAGTTAGATGCAGCAATCAGAAATATGAGTCATTCTTAAACGTGCTGAGATGTCATTGTGCCCTACACTGATCCAATAACCCTCGTGCCAGATGTAGCAGCCCCAAACACAACAGAAGGTCTGCTGGGTTCTCTTCCATGCAGACCATTGTTGTTCAGAAGGTAACACATGGATTAAATCAGGGGACGGCAACCCAAAATGTTGAAAGAGCCATATTGGACCAAAAACACAAAAAAAAAAAACAAATATGTCCGGAGCTGCAAAAAATGAAAAGTCTTGTATATAAGCCTTAGAATGAAGGCAAATGGCGAAAGGCGAAATGTCGAGAAAAAAGTTGAAATGTCAAGATTAATGTTGAAGTACAATCTCGAGAAAAAAGTCGAAATGTTGAGAAAAAAGTTGCAGTGTCGACAAAAAAGTCGAAATGTCGAGATTAATGTTGAAATAATTTCGAGAAAAAAGTCGAAATGTCGAGAAAAAAGTCGAAATGTCGAGAAAAAAGTTGAAATGTTGAGAAAAAAGTCGAAATGTCGAGAAAAAAGTTGAAATGTCGAGATTAAAAAGGAAAGGAAAAAGGAAGAAAAAAGAGAAAAAAAGGAAAGAAAGAAGAAAAAAACTAAAAAAGAAGAAAAAAAGAAAAAAGGAAGAAAGAAAAGAGAAAAAAGACAAAAGAGAAAAAAAGAAAAAAAAGAAGAAAAAAAAGAAGAAAAAAAGAAAAAAGGAAGAAAAAACAGAGAAAAAAAAGAAAAAAGATAAAAAAAAAGAAAAAAAGAAGAAAAAAAAGAAAAAAAGGGAAAAAAAGTCAAACATTTTTGAAAAAGCTCCAGCTAGGGCTCTAGGGCTCTAGAGGCGCATGCAGCTTTAGAGCCGCGGGTTGCCGACCCCTAGATTAGACCATGATGTACACTGGAGTTCAGCATGAATGTTGAATGTTCACACAAACGATCTTTCTGATCAACCTGGGGTTGCATTTCTTTTTTTGGCTACATCATCTGAGGCTGCCTGAAGTCCCATCTACCTTTGAATAACATTTGTAGCTGTAGTCCAACATGAAACTACTGGGATGGTCTAATAGCCTTTATCTCCAACATGCTCATCAATAGTTTTCTTTCTGAGCTTCTCAGATAACACTCTCCTCTACTTGGTCCTTGTTCTTTGTGGTGTACACAATTATTCAAGCTGCCACTAATGATTCATTTCTAATTAATCTATCAATGATTTTTTTTCTCCACTTTTTGATACATCTTTCTCTTAAATGCCAACAAATAATACATTTTACTTTTCTTAAATTTTTTTTACTTTTGAAAAAAGTGCCGTCCGGCCGTTGGGTTGGTGTGTCCCATTTTAGAACCTGATTAAATTCCCTTTCAGGAAGAACTGAGCATCCCCTTTGAGCTGTAGAAGCACCAATGAAATTTGTCCACATTTATTTATCACACTAGCTGACAGTTCAAATTAACTTGTACCTAAACGTATAACTATTTTTCAAACTCAGCTCGTTTCAGCCGCTCTCAAAGTTAATAGTTAGTTGTTGTTTTTTTTTTGTTAAGGTGTGTTTTTCTGTGTCTGCATGCAGAGGCCATGATCACCTGGAAGGACTTTGAGGCAGCGATGCCCTGGACGGTGGCCCTGCTAGTTGGTGGAGGATTTGCGCTCGCTGAAGGCGCAAAGGTTGGTTGGGTTTTTTCGCTCTGTAAATAGTGAACAATACGTCACCTCAGCAAACAATACAGAAAAAAATACAAACGATAAACACAACAATAAATATTAAATAAAGGTAACTATTTTGGACTGATCTGTACTTCGGTAAACTATATCCGCGACCTGAAAGCAGTGTGTCAAAATCCCTCCATAAAGGACGGCTCAGATCAGCCTTGTAGCACACTATAATGTCATAATTTCACCTTATAATGTAATAATTTCCTGAAAATGTAATAACGCCTGAAAATGTAATAAAATTTGCACTTACCTCAATCGAAAATGTAATAAAATCCAATAATGTAATGACTTCACCAATAATGTAACATTATTTTTTAACATTATTATTTTCAACATTTTTACTGATAATGTAATACCTTATTACATTATTGGGAATTTATTACATTTTCAGGTGGGCTTTTTTTTTGTGTTTTTTTTTCCAAAACCGATAATGTAATACTTGACAGATAATGTAATATATATGTTCATTTTCAGTCCAGATTTCTACATTTTGTGTTTTAAGTATCTAAGAATAGTATATACATTTGAAACACCAGAATTACTATTGGGTTAAATTGCAGACTTTGAATACCATGTTCCCAATAACGTATTACATTATCAGTAAAAATATTATTACAATATCAGTCAGGATATTTTATTACATTATTGGGGAAGTTATTACATTATTCGGTTTTATTACATTTTCGATTGAGTTAAGTGCAAATTTTATTACATTTTCAGGCGTCATTACATTTTCAGGAAATTATTACATTATAAGGTGCTACAAGCCTGTACAGCAACATACTACAAATATTAACAATCCCCTAAATCCCCGTCTCCATAGCTTCTTCCATATGAATTTCTAATAAGGATGATTCACACCGGTCAATAAAATCACTCAGAACTGGACCGTGTCATCAGAATCATCAGCAAACTTGATCAATGTTTACAATGTTTATACTGTAGATAGTAATACCACATTTGTTTATTGTTTATTTGTTTATTGTTTATTTTTTTTTTTACTACCAAAGAGCGAAATAACCGAATCAAATTCCTTGTTGGACAATGTTCGAACCTGGCCAATAAAGCTGATTCTGATTCTGATTCTGATCATTTTCCGCCTGCCGTGATGTCTACGCCATTCATTTGTATACTGCAGGGATATTCAATTGGCGGCCCGCGGGCCACATGCGGCCTGCCAGGGGCTTTTATGTGGCCCCTGGTCATATTTCAAAAAAGGGGGTGTTTGTTGGAAAAAAAAAAAAATCTTTTTTTTTTTTTTTTTTTTTTTTATAACTGGCTACTATGGACTAAAATGGTTGTGCTCAATGCTTAATATAATATTCAAGTAAGGAAATCTTGGTGGAAAGTGGTGCTTTGTCATTATGGCGTGTTTTATTAAAAGTAGGTCAATATCAACTTCATTAAGTTTGCACAATGCATGGTTTCAAAATGAACTTGCATTCAAAATAATATTTCTTTATCTGAATATTATATTTAACATTCACAATTACTAAATCTGGAGACAATTAATACATAATTCATATGTAAACTAGATATATTCAAATGTATAATACAAATGTATTATATTTACATAAGTCTTCGTCTTTGAGTGCAAAATACATTTTGAAAACCCCCACATTTTCAAATTGTGCGGCCCTCTCCATACAGTCCTTTTGCAGATGTGGCCCCCGGCCGAATCCAGTTGAATACCCCTGGTATACTGTATAAAAACAAATGAAAGAGGTGAGAGGACACAAAAGCTTTTTTTCCTAATTAAGAATTCAGTGCTGTCCCTTTGAGTCATCTTGGATGGTTTCTATGGTATAAACCTTCTTCCATTTATAGAAAGTTTATCTAACTGTGGACTGATGGATGCTTTGAATGTAGATCAACTACTCATCATGCATCATCGTATTATCCTCAGGGATCTCCTTTTTATGAGACATGGTTCACCTCATCTGATCCGCAAATGTAAATGAGTTTCTTTTCTAAACCACATCTCCACACTCATATTATTAATTGGACACCTTTGTTGAAATAATGAGTGTGTCAGTCCTGTATTTCCTCCTGTGGCTGTCTTTCCATGTGGGGGTGGCTGACAGGACGCAATCAGTGGCACTCTTTCACCAGGGTTGGCAGGCCGGCTGACTGGCTGATCTGTCTTTAACTTGCAGAAGTCAGTCATTCCTTGGGCTCTCTCTTTCAGTTATTGTTCCCTACGCTTTGGTTTGTCTGACAAATTCCATACCACACAGTCAGTCACTGCAAATGGAAAACATCACAAAAAAAAAAACTAAATCTACATAAAACCCTCCACAACATCTGCAACTCATCCCCCAACACATTGTGTTGTTTGAGAAACTCCAGCATGTGCTTCCACACTTTTTCCACTCTCTTTCTTTAAATATGTAAGTCACTTTCTCCAGGACAATGCAGGATGCCATTTCCTTCAACCAGACACTTATTGATAGTATTTCAATTTTTCTCCAGTATAATGCTATTACCCTCCTGGCCTTGATCTTAAAAGTCTATGGAACTATATTTAGTATACATTGCTTTGCTTGGTTAAGTACATTCAGCATAACAAGATCAGAAATAGTCTGAACAACCTATTTCCAATATTTTTATACATGCAACCCAAGCAAATTGTACTAAAAACAACACATAAATGCTTGCAAGTGTGAAGTGTTCCCAATTTCCATTCTCTTACATCCCAGAATTTGCATGCCTCATCATAAGAGTGTTCTGTTCTGACATTGTTGTGATGATACAGGATGCCAAATCTAGACACTGTACTTGTGACTGGGTGTTATGTTAAAATAACCATTAGCCGGGATTAGAGCCACAAACTAAGACTACAAATTAGGCAAGGCTTGAAACCCTCACAGTGAGTATAGGTGCTGCAGCCTAAAGTAAAAGCAACTAAAACCTACATTAAAATTGTGTCTCAATATGTTTGCCTTTTTTTTGTAAGTCTTACTTAACTCCATGGGTCTGTGTGCATGCAGGTGTCCGGCCTGTCTTTGTGGGTGGCTGAGCTGATGAAACCTCTAGGTAATCTGCCAGTCATGGTCATAATCACAGTCATCTGCATTATTGTCACCACCCTGACAGAGGTGACCAGCAATGCCGCCACCATTACCATCTTCCTCCCCATCCTCTCACCTCTGGTAAGTACTGTGCACTACCAGTCAAAGTTTGGACAGACTTTCCAATAGAAATGAATTGGAGGGTGTGTCCAAACTTTTGACTGGAGGTCAATCTAAACACACAAACTGGCCCATCTTCATATTCTTATTCATATCCATCTCATACTTGGCTACTTAAATTAGGTTCTTTGTTGCTTATGTATCTACTTAATTACTCTCTGTCTTCCCTGCTCTTTATCTAATTTTGTGGGCTATTACAACCCCGAGTCCCTAAAAAAAAAAAAAGTTGGGACAGTGTAAAGCACAGATAAAAACAGATTTGCAAAGCTCATAAAACCATTTCTTTTTCACAATGCAATACATCCCCTTAGCTCCAGGAGATGTCCAGGAAGACACCAAGGCATTTCCCTGGCCAGTCAGGAAATATAATCCCTTCAGTGTGCCCTGGGCCTGCGTCTAGGCCATCTCACAGTTAGTTAGAGATGCCCAAAAATACCTCTCTGGGGAGGTGGCCAAGAGGTCTAACCACATGCAAAGCTACTTCGGAAACTAATTTCAGCAGCTTGTGTTTGCAATATTGTTGTTATGATCAGAGCTCACAGTTCATGCTCATAGGCTAGGGTAGGAACAAAGATAGACTGGTAAACATTGCCTTTTGGCTTAACTCCTCACAGTAACAGACTGGTATAGGGTCCACATCACTGCAGATGCTGTACCCATCTGCCTGTTGACTCCCATTCCAATCTCCCCTAACTTGTGAAAAAGACCCCAAGATACTTGGATTCCTCCACTTGTGGCAGCGCCTGAGTCCCAATATGAAAAGGGCAATCCACTCTCTTCTGACTGGAAAATATGTTCCCAGATTTGCAGATGCCGATTCTCATCTCCACAACTTCACAGTTTGCTGCAAACAGCTCAAGTGGGAGCTGACAGTGCTCACCCAACAAAATCAATAAGACAACATCCTCTACAAAGATCAGCGTATAAATCCTGACGCCACCCAAACTAGACCCCTCGACCCTTTGGCTTCACCCTGACATTTCTGTCCATAAAAGTAACTGTATGACCAGACGTACTGATAAAGCCTTGGTCGAGTACTACTCCCTGAATTCCATTTCCAATTTCAACGCAGACCAAACTGACCTGTAACAATGGATCCAGTAGCCCACACTCCCAAATCAGCCCCCACAGGATAGTCCACGGTACACATTTACATGACTCCTCAAAGTCCACAAAACATATGTGGACTAATTAGGTAAACTTCCATTGTGGGGTGGATCCCAGTTCAGGATTCTCCCCCAGACCCTGCCACTGGGGAGCTTTGTAACAACCTCAGTGACCTCAGCTTGGGTTATGGGCTAGCCCATCTCAGAGTCCTCACATTCAGCTTCCTCTAATCGTCAGATTTGACACGAACCTCGAAGTATTTCTTTCATGGCCTGATGATTCACGGCTGAGATTCATGGCCAAGGTCAGCATCACCCCATCCCCACTGTAGGCAGTGTTGGTGAAGCCTTGATTTCACTGTCTGAGCTACCTGATGGTTTGCCAGAACCGTCTTTGAGCTGACCAAAAGTTTTTCCCTCAGCGACCGCTGAGGCTGCGATCCGCTTTGCCTGCTAGTACTTTTCGGCTACTTCTGTGGTCCCACAAGCTTATCAAGTTTGAGAGGACTCCACCACTGGGTTTGAGGATTGCCGCCATGGCATGTGCTGGAAACCTTGTGGCCACGGCTGTGGTCTGGAATCTCTACAATAGAGGCATGGAACCACGCCAACTCAAACTCACTTTCCTTTCTTTCTTGTGATGCATTTGAAGTTCTCTTGGAGGTGAGAGTTGAAGATCTTTGTGACTTGTTTTTTTGCACAATGTTCCCAGCCAACCCCTCACAAGCATTCTCAACTGCCAACGGACCCAATTGAATACCAGGTGGTGATTGGTTGGCAGCTCAACATACAGCTGCAGATCCAACATTTAACTATAGGGTGAATCACTGAACTGTGGCCTAAAGTGCCCTTTTGCCATGTGCATATGTAGACACATGCTTTAACCTAATGTTCATTATGAACAAATTGTGGCTGGCATAGAAGTTTAACAACAGAACCCTGAGGTTTGTTCCTGCCAGTCAAGCCCCTCAAGATACCACTGTCATTGCCCACGTGAGAACTGAAGTTCACTTGCAGAATGATAGAGTCCCCATTAGAAGTACCTTCCAGCACCCCAAGTAAATACTCCAAGAAGGGTGTGTACCTTGAACTGCCATTTGGTGAATAAGCACACACAAAGGGGCACTTGAGTAAACCCACTCCAGTTTCATGCGCTGATAACAAAGTGGGCGGTCCCTGTCCTCTTTATCTAGAGGGCACAGTACCCATAGTTACCAAAATAAATGTCAAATTTAGATTTGCCTTCATATATTCATATACTGTATATGTTCACATATTGTTTCTTCTTCATATGACAGAGGTTTAACCTGCTTTTTGGGGTTGCATAGTAAACTTTGTTCCAGGACAGTGATTTCCAGAATGCTCCAAAGCCCATCCACAGATTTCTTTACAGAATAATGCCAGTATTTCATGTAGTATAGTCAGAGTATAGTCATGTGGTATTATACTATACCTCATAAGACTTGGTGCTGTTTTTTTTTCTTATTGCTTTGGGCGCCCATTAAGAAACAATATTTTGACATAGACAATAAAATGTGTGATGCCATGTGTACGCTAAGTCTGTGGAGGTTAACTCATTTAGTTTTAGCTGCCATCAAATTCATTATGACTTTTTACTTTCTGTGAAATGGTAAAATGTCTCACTTTCAACACTTGGCATATTGCCTGTATTATCTGAGTTTATGAATTTTGAAAACAATGCATTCTGTCTTTATTTTAATGTTACTGTCTCAACTTTTGTGGAACTGAGGTAGTTGAAGCCTGTTAAAAAGACGCCATAGTTATGAGGTTACATAATTAAAACTTCCATTCCTCATAACGTGTTTTCTGTAAATGCATTGAATACTTAAAATAGGTAAAATACAACAAACTAAACAACTTTACATGGTGGAGCTTAATCAAGGGCGTAATACTTTATTTCCCACCAAAACTAAATGTCTTTATTCCTGGATGTGTGAGTCATGGCCACTAAATAACTGTGATTTTCTGTATTTACAGATGTTTTAATTTCTCATAAATAAATGCATGGATGATAACAGTGCTCAAACGTCACATCCAACAGTCAAATACATTTGTGTGTGATTGATCTCTCTTCAGGCTGAGGCCATCCACGTCAACCCCTTGTACATCCTCATCCCCACTACCTTGGTCACATCCTTTTCCTTCCTGCTGCCAGTGTCCAACCCACCCAACGCTGTTGTGTTCGCCTACGGACACATCACCATCATGGACATGGTTAGTCCTTTCTCACTAAATCTTCGCCGAATGATGGACCCTTTTCAATAAATAAATAAAGGCTGAATTTGTGCACTGATTGTGTGCTCTGTCACAAGTTTGGTGTCTCATTCTGATTGCTGTTGTTGCAGGTGAAAGCGGGGCTAGGCGTCAACGTCATTGGCGTTCTTTCTGTCCTGATGGCTACGGCTACGTGGGGAGTTCCTCTCTTTTCTCTAACTACATACCCTGACTGGGCACCAACTCATCCAAGCTTCAACACCACAGCACCTTGATGATGGGCTCAGAAAAAAACCTTTGTTGTGTGAATCATAATGATGTATGGAGGACATCACCAGATGCCCCCAGTGGTGCTTTCCGACATTAAAAGTTTTTCTTGCTAAAAACCAGATCAATGGTGAAATGTGGTACCGGCGACCTTTTTGTTCCAGTTGTGAGCAGGCCTCACGTGCAGACTCAAACCAACAGTAAATGTATCCAAAATACCTCATTTCTCACTGTCATAAAGCTCCATTCCTGTCCAAAGACAATTACAAATGGTATTCTGGGCAGAGTCACACATGCTCCGTCATCACCATGAACACTGTAGCTGTATACTAGTTTTGCTCAGTCTCGTACATGCTGTCGTGAAATGTAAACTGCTAACTTGTGTATCACACTGGAATATTACAATGTTGAAAATGTGCAACAAATGAACTGTTTTCTGCTGTGATTTTGTTGCCAAATGCTACAGTGACCAGCTGGTTTAGGTCTACATTGTCCATTGGACAACTTCAGGAAGGGGAAAGAATGTGATGTGGACTTGTTGATAAATGAGGAGTGGAACACACTGTATTTCACAGAGGAACCAAGCCACTGCTCAGTCTGACTTACAATGGGAGTTGGAGAGATTCTGAGTTTCAGTTGGTTAATGGAAATAAAAGAGGAGCAAAGACTGCATCTAATTTTTATTTTCATTATTGGCTGTGAAAAATACTCATTCCAGAGACTCATTTATTCAACCAAGTTTTTATCACAGTTGATACAAAAAGGAAAAGAATAATGTAAATAAATAAAGCTATTAGTTCTTGAATTAAAAAAATAATTAATTACCCTTCGGGGATGAATAAAGTCATTTAGAATTGGCTTGAATTGGACTATACTTGTAAAACTTTTATTGTAGATAGTTGTTAAACTTGTATTTAGTATTGTATTTAGTGTACTTAGTTTTTTCTATTTTTTTACGTGTTGTTTTTATTTCTGGAAAAATACTAGTCTAGCTATACACACACGCACGCACACACGTATATGGCTTTTCCTGCACACAAAATGCGCACTTCAGACATTCTCCATGCTGCGTGCAGGTGTTTTTGAATGATTAAAGCCTGATATAGCGACGTTGAAAGTGAAAGAAATTAAATAAAACAGCAGTTTCATAACAATTGTACTATTGGGATGTTTGTCTGATGTTTGTTCCTTTTTAAAAGCTATCTTACTTGGGCACAGGTTTTCTGTGGGTGCAGCGGCTTCCTCTCAGTCATAAAAGATGAATGTTAGTTCAATCAGTGGCTCTAAATTCACCAGAAAAGCGAGTATAAATGTGCAAGAATGGTTATTTGTGAGGACCTACAGTACATAACTTAACTCGGTGCTGGTGTTGGGAAACCTTAGCTACCTCACTAAAATAAAAACAGTCAACTGTGATCAATCTGTGCATCTGTGTCTCCTGGCTGAATGTCTTCACAAAAGGCTTTCTGTCCTATAAATCAAGACAAAGCTCCTGCGCCTTAGATTATATCATGTGATATGCTTTTTGGTGTCTGGTATCCAGTCGAAAAATTTATTTTCACTAATGTGGGACTCAGAATTCATGGAGATGATCGTTTTCTTCATTTGAACCTATTTTCCATCCAGTTGTAAGACCAACAAATAAAGCAGATTTAATTTTTTCAACTTTATTGGTGAATGTATCGGCTTTACATTTGATAAAACTGGGCTTCTTCTTTGCTACCGCTTTAACTGTCATGTTTCATCGTTATGTCGTTATGTGTAAATAGAAGATCCATTCATATATGGTCGCGATGTGAGGGTGGGGATAGATCAGGCAGCCTGAAGGATCTAGCAAACCTATGGTTCCTGGTTTGAATCCCAGCTGGAGTCTCTGTGAGTGGAGTTTCCATGCTGTCTTCATGCTTGTGTCTCCTGCTTTGGCCTCATCTCACAGTCCAGGCAGACTCCTGCCACACTGAAGAGGACTGGAGTAGTACAAATAATGCATAGAGTTACAAAAGAACCATACGCATGTTCTGGCTTTACAAAGCTGATGAAAAGATGCATATTTGTGTCTTTGAATGTGGTTTTTACACGCTAAAATACAGTAGGTTTTATGCATCTGGTTCCTGGACTCTCATGTCCTTCACTTTTGTCTCGCGGCAATTCAAATAAATGCTAATTCAATTGCAACAATACAGTCCTGTGTACATTCAAGGTCTCAGCTGTCATACATCTGATATTATTTAATAAGTGAAGAAGAGTTTCAAGTGGGTGGCTTAGTGGTTAGCACTGTTGCCTCACAGCGAGAAGGTTCCCGGTTCGACTCACTGGCCTCTTTCTGTGTGAAGTTTGCATGTTCTCTCCGTGCTTGCGTGGGTTCCCTCCGGTTACTCCGGCTTCCTCCCACAGTCCAAAAACATGCGTAGTAGGTTAATTTTTTATTTTTTTTTTGTCTGCACACATATTAATGATTGATACCATGACGGTAGAAACCAAAAGTATATATATGTGCATTATTACTATATTTAATATATATACATATATATACGCATACATATGCGTACACATACATAAATATACACATACAAACCCAGTGATTTTTTTTTTTTTTTTTTTTTTGGGGGGGGGTTCCTGCTTCCCAATCCAGGAAGCAGGAACACACGGAAACACACGTCAAGCACTGGAAATCTGCAACAAAAAACCACAAACAAAACACGAAACCGGCACGGAGCCAACCAAAACAACAACAGCAATCGACCTAAATCTTGAGATCTGATCGCAGTAGTAGGTTAATTAGTAGTAGGTTAATTGATGATTCTAAATTGCCCGTAGGTGTGAGTATATCTAGTTGTTTGTATATGTGTCCCTGTGATGGACTGGTGACCTGTCCAGGGTGTAACCCCTGCCTCTCGCCTGAAAATTAGCTGGGATAGGCTGGGATATAGCGGGTATAGATAATGGATGAATGGATGAATAGTTTCAAGTGTTGAATCAGTGTTTGCATACCAAAACTAACCCTGACATCTTTGAACCACATGATGGTGAGGACAGAATTTGTTAAAAGAAAATTACAATGCCATTTGATATGTTAACATGCCTACAGTGCGTCGTGCTGCCACTTGTTTCCACATGTTTATTTTTGTGTTTTGTTTCCTGTTCAGTTGAGGGTTTGGTTGTATGCTTCATAGGGAGATATTCACCTCTACTGGTTACTTACCGGTACTACTTGCACAAGTCCCTCTGAGCACAGGCTCTCTTCATGGAGTTACACTTACAGAAAAACCTCTCAACATTAATGTCTAATGTCTGCAATGTCTAAAACACACAATGAATATATATCAGTATTACAAAAATGATACATTCAATAAGATTAAATATTCACAACACACACACACACACACACACTTGCAAGTACCCCATTGGGGTCTTTTAAGGATGTAAACCTATTGAATTATGTTTTTTTACTTTTTTATTTTGTATATTCCTGTTTTGCAGAAATCACCAGAGATTAAAGGCTGATTCTCCAAGCTCCTCCAGAAGGGTCCAATTTGTACACCAGATGGTGTTTTCTTGAGCATAGTTTAGGTCTGTCCTGTGGCTTCCTCATTGTAGAAAATGCCTGAAATACCTCCCCACGGTGAACTTGATGGTGCATCTCTCTCACATCCCACACCAGTTTAAGCAGTTCAATTCAAGGTGAAGGTTTGAGGGGGCAAAAAGCCCTCACAGCCTTGAACGGGAGAAGCCACTGTACAAAATGGACAGCATTAAAATGAACCTGTAAAAATTGCTTGATATGATGGATTACTGTAGCAAATCTGTAAAATAATTCAAATTAACATGCAGCTGTACTGCATTTCTGCATTTTAATTGTCAGATGACATTTCTAATTACATTTTGGTAACAAAATTGAATTTCTTTTACTAATTGGACTAATTGGTTGGTTTCCGGTTGAGTGAACGCTGGCACGTCTGGCTGCCGCTGCTCTCCGGTTGTTCTTTAAAAGTTTTATGATTCCACGCATCGTCTACAGCAGACCATCTACTTCAACTGGAACCTGGTACTGTTGTTGCATTCCACGGGACTATAACAGAAACATACTGCATCACCAGTTTTGTATTCTCCGGGCAAGCTCGTAGCGTGCTGGGGTTCCTTACCTTGAATACCCGGCTACTGCTGCTGCTGCTCGGCTCACCATCCCGTGGACCATGGCGCTGATCCACAAGCTCGCTGTGAGCCTTGTGCTCCTGTGGACAGTCTTGTCCCTTTTAATTCATCCGGCGTCTACATTGATCCAGTACATGAGCGCGGAGCTCCTCCAACTCCGGTTCCTCCGCCCCGCCGCTCCCCCGTCTGTGCTGCACCTCTTCCCGGACATCTCTCACCTTCCTCCCCGTCGGAGACACATCCACCGCGGAGCCGGACGGAGCTATACTATCAACGACTCCACTGCCATTCATTCCATCTGGTCCTCCGGTCGCCGTCGTCCTCCGAGAAACACCAGCAGGAAAGTGGATCACAGCGCGTTAGCCAGCCTAGCCAGGTCGGCTAGCGTTAGCTTCACCAACCAACACTCCGACGTCAACTTTGGTCTCCTCAACACCCGCTCTCTCACCAACTAGCCCCCCTCGCATTCCGGTTGTCCTCCTCCCTATGTTCCAAACCCCCCAGTCTCTGTACCTCTCTCCTGTTTCCAACTCCCCTCTCCCACAGGCCTCTCCAAACTCATCCGGACTTCCAAACCAACAACCTGTCAACTCGACCCCCTGCCATCCCCCCTTGTCATAGCTTCCCTTCCCTCTATACTTCCCCTGATAACAGCCATTATTCACTCATCTCTCACATCTGGTTCTGTCCCATCCCCACTCAAAAATGCCTCTATCACACCGTTATTAAAGAAACCTGGTTCAGACCCCAACAATTTCAATAATCTCCGCCCCATCTCCAATCTACCATTCCTCTCAAAAATCCTGGAAAAAGTTGTCGCCTCTCAACTACAGGCCCACCTCTCCACCAACAACCTCTACGAACAGTTTCAATCCGGTTTCCGCCCCCGCCACAGCACAGAAACAGCACTCATTAAAATCACAAACGACCTCCTGTTGGCATCTGACTCTGGACATTTATCCATCCTCATACTCCTCGACATGACCGCAGCATTTGACACCATCTCACACTCCATCCTCCTCGACCGCCTAGCATCCATTGGCATATCTGACACACCCCTACACTGGTTCCACTCCTACCTCACCAACCGCACCCAGTTTATACAGTTAAAATCATTCTCATCCCATTCCTCTCCCCTCTCCTCTGGTGTTCCCCAGGGCTCTGTCCTCGGCCCCATTCTATTCATCATCTACCTCCTCCCACTTGGCTCAATATTCCGTAAATATAACATCAACTTTCATTGCTACGCGGACGACACCCAGCTCTATATCTCCTCCAAACCCACTCCCACCCTCCCACCTCCCTCCCTCTGTGACTGTCTCCATGACATCAAAGACTGGTTCACCTCATCCCTCCTCAAACTAAACGGCAATAAAACCGAGTTAGCCCTCATTGGCAACAAAACCACACTCACCAAACAGCCCAGCTTCACACTCACCATCGACAACTCCTCGGTTTCCCCCTCCCCTCAGGTCAAGAGCCTGGGTGTCGTCCTCGACAGTACCCTCTCATTCCACACACAAATCAATAACACCATCCGGTCCGCCTACTTCCACCTCCGCAACATAAACCGCCTCCGCCCCTCACTCACCCCCAACAGCACTGCCATCCTGGTTCACTCTCTGGTCACCTCCCGTCTCGACTATTGCAACTCCCTTCTATTCGGTCTCCCCCACAAACTCCTCCATAAAATCCAGCTGGTCCAGAATGCTTCAGCCCGCATCATCACCAAAACCTCTGCCATCTCCCACATCACCCCCGTTCTTCACCAACTCCACTGGCTTCCCATCAAATACCGCATAAATTACAAAATCCTCATCAACACCTTCAATGCCATCCATAATCTTGCCCCCCCTTACCTGTCAGACCTCATCCATGTCAACACTCCCACCCGGTCACTCAGGTCTGCCTCCTCCACCAACCTCACTGTTCCCCCAGCCCGCCTGTCCACCATGGGGGGTAGAGCTTTCAGCCGCTCTGCCCCTCGCCTCTGGAACAGCCTCCCCCCCGACATCAGGAACATGGACACTCTTCCCACCTTTAAATCTCACCTCAAAACCCATCTATTTAGGCAGGCTTATGATTTATGATTTGGATTAGACTCTGCTGTCGATAATGTGTTAAATTTTTTATACTTGTTTTTTACTGTTGTAATTTGTATTTTTATTGTTGTATTCTTGCTCTGTCAGGCGACCTTGAGTGTCTTGAAAGGCGCCATACAAATAAAATGTATTATTATTATTATTATTATTATTAGCTTTGAAAATTAAATCTTAAATGTCAATTTCTTTATCACTTCCATTTTCATATGAATTATGGTACAGATTTACCTCCACAGATATCCTGGAGTGAGAATATTTTCATAGTCCAAAACAGGAAATAAAGGAGGAATCTTTTTTAAGGAAGCAAAGAACAGCCATTCCTCTTCTAATAGATTTCTATTTTAGATCTACAAGCTGATTTTTTGTTACGTTATGATAATATGACTTATTTTAAGATGATTATGTATGAAGTTACCTCAAAAAGTCCTCCTTTGATGTCTAAAGAACATACTGTAGGTCATAGATCATACCTTAATTAGTTAGCTTAATTATCCCTGAGGGGTCATTTGTTGCAGCCAGCAAAAACACATACAAACCACATAAACACAATAGTAACTACACCCCAGGGAGAAATTGACCTTTCTTATAGTTTTTATGGTGATTTTTACCATGTATACTTATTTTTAAATGTGATCACCTGTGTTTAAAATGTTTTCTTATATCACATTGTTTTACTTTTTGCAGAATACTGGTTGGTGATTATTTCTCCATGTTAAGAAAGAAGTACATTTACCAGTGATCTGTGCTTCTCTCAGTCATGAGTTTTACTGAAGATAAAACTGTCACAATGTTTGATGGATAATGTACGTATAGTATGACAGGCTTGCATTCTTTTGTCTTCTCTAAAAGCTTGAGTTGAGACCACGATTGATTTTTTAACAACTGGCTCAGAAAACCCCCCAGATTCTGCAGATCTGTTTTCATGCCTTCTTTTAATAAACCTTATATTACATTTAAAATTTGGCTTCCGAGCAGTCTTTTTGATCCTTTGTTCACACTCATCGCCAAGAGACTGACAGAGAGAGAGCAAACCACAATTAACCACATCATTCTCTGGGTTCCAAAAACACACATCATCATGTATACAAATCGTACCGTGTTCACTATGTAGTTGCATGCCACAAATGCAGTTCTTTTTTCCTTCTACAGTCACTTATCCATGACCGTATCGAGTTGAATGTGGGGGTTAATGGCATTCCTTTTGCTGGGGATCCAACACTAAAGTTGATTTTAAGGATGGATTTGCCAACGGAGCCTCAGCCATCCCAAACTCAGGACTTTGAGTGTGTACGAAATGTACCAAAGGCAAACATAAATTCAAATCATAAATGTGAACTGCTATTTGTAAAAACTAATTTGGGAAAAGTAATATGAGGAGAGCAAGGTAACCAATATTATTCGCTCTCGCCGCTCTCCTTCATATTTTTTTGAAGATTTCATTTTTTCCCCTTGGTCTGAGATTCTTATTTCCTGCCAGCTGATTCATATCAGATATGAGCTGCGGTTTCTAACATTATTATTTACACAACTTATGGTTTGAAATAAAAAATGAAGAATCAGAATGTTTTAAGTCTGTAGTGTTCTTTCCCCCCCACATTTGTTTTCCAGCACTGTCAGAATTGTGATAAGCTGCTTACGGTCTATTTTTCTCATAATTTGCAGTCAAGTATCAATAAAGTTAACAATCTGTCTTCTATTAGATGCCGTGTCAGGAGTGCAGACCTCACTTTGGAGGAAATCGGGTCCACATATAAAACCACAGGCTTTATACTTCCTGCATCCTGCATCTTTATACTTTTCTGCACCCCAAATGAAGTGCATTTGGGTTACCATGGCAACATGATGCATAACAATTGTTACTATTCTCAATGCACAGCTTCATTGTACAGCATTTAAAAGTACAGCACAGCAGGTTTACATTGATGACATATTCCCTGGTTAGTAGAAATGTACTTGGCTAATAGATCAATCTTCTAAAAACAGCCAATACCTAAAATATGCAATCAATCACACCAATGTTGTGGTCAATGTTATGACTGAAAGAGAAAAAAGTCATCAACATTGTGTTGATGGTCGACTTACGGTCAATTCTTCGTTCATTTACTTTCAGATATTGTTATGCTTCTGATTGTTCTCACCGGATTCTTATTTCATCATCAAGGATATTGTAAAGGCATAGAAAAGGTTTTAAGGGCAGATTTAATCAACACAATGACATCACTTCCTCTTCAGCAGGTTGTGTTACCATGGTGTTTGAAAACTCTGGCCCTCGGGTCAGGGCATCGCTGAACCGTCCTCTGTTCTCCCTTTTTTCTCCCGGAGTGAAGCAGCAGGGTGACTCTGGGTCGGGTTGCCAACTCCCTGAAAAATAAATAAGGGACACCTCATCGGCAGGGCCGGCCAACCCGATTCCCTTCACCTTTCCTGGCGTGGTGAATTTTTTTAGCCCCATTTTTTTGTGAGTGAAACTACTTTTTAACTATTTGACTCGAACCTGAATTGAATTAGATGCATATTTTTGAATGCCATGAACACGTGGAAAACAAATTATTATCCAGCAATTCACTTTAATACAAACTAACAAAATTAACTGAATAAAAGAAATATCTTTCTTAAACAGAAACCTGTCCTGCTTAACTTAAAATTGTATAGATGAATATAAAACAATAGAAAGAAAGCAGAACATCCATTCTGTAATAGTGCACATTTTTCGTGCTATAACAAAAGTGCAAACAGAAAGTCTGTAGAAAACTTGTAAACATACTTGTGCCTCAAAGGCCATGACTGTAGCTACAGTTGGAGTAAAACAGAAAAAAATAACTAAAAATAAGTCAACAGCTCAATGCCATTTTCCATTGGTGTTTTAGGACTATTTTTTGACTCTCACAGTAAAACGGGACAAAGTATGTCCCTTTTCAGCTGTATGTTTGTATGCATATGTATAGGTATATATATATATATATATATATATATATATACGCTTTTCTGTTTCACCAAGTGAACAGACGGAACGCAAAAAAAAAGATCTTAAACTGCTGGAAAGGAACTGGAATTTACCGGGATACCTTAAACAAGGAAGCCAGGGAGCGGTATATGGAGAAAATAATGATTATTAAGGGTCTGGATACATATGAAATCCCTACTAAAGAATGAAGCTCCTCGTCGGAGCGCCACTCTTTAGTAAGGATTTACTGCCGCAGTTCTGCACAACCACCGTCTTAGGCTACCTTGTTTAGGAGTGTTTGGCAGCTGCTTTGGTAAATGTTTGACTCGCCATGTGTTTCAATAAATTAGTATAATAGTACAACATACAGTACATGTTTTGTATTACTCTTACTTTTCTTTTCTTTTTTTTTTGACTGCTTTGAAGAGGCTCCGAGGCGTGAGCAATATTTTTTTTTCCTCGTGAGATTATTTTTTTCCTCTGCAGCTACAAATCAAATAGTTAATATTTTTTCCTCAACAAAATTAATTGCACCGCAGAGAGCTGGCCAACAACGGCGTTTAGCTGGAGAAGTGGGGAATAAAACCCCGACCGGGGTCGGAATGATCCGACCCCGGTCTGTGAGTGTTTGTTTGTGGTTTAATAAACCATTAGGATCTTTTCCCCACGTCTGTTGTGTGGAGCTGCTGCAGCCACAACGCAGCAACGGGTTACCAGCTTCTGCGGAGCTGCGCTCCACGCCCCGCCCATTTTCGTCTTGACTGCGAATCGGGAAGGAGGGGGAAGTGACGTATGCTGTAAAGCAGTCAAAGCCTAAAGATTTGTAGTTTTTTAGTGTGGAAGGGTTCCTACCATGCTCCTCAAAGTTACATAGTGCCAGTGAAGGCGATACAGACCCCTCAGACCATGACAGAGGTTCATTAAACCTGTTGGAAGTTGATGTACCATCACAATGACTCTGGAAATATTAGATTAAGGTGGAAAAGTTACATAGTGTCGCTTTAAATGATTAGTGAATGGGGGTAGGACTTAATAACTTACACTTCTTCCTACTCCTTTTTTGCACATGTAAATTAAGTTATCAAGTGCTAAGGAATGAAATTCTTTGTTTTGTTGTTTTGTTTTCTTAAACTTATCTTGAAGTGTTGTTTTTTTTTTACATGTACAAAAATAAAATGAATCAAATACGGGACGATTCCGTTTTTCAAGGGACAGTTGGCAACCCTAAAGGCTGATTTATGGTTCCGCGTTACACCACGCAGACCCGGTCTGCGTGGTGTAACGCACCATAATTCAGGCTTTAACTGTGGGTGACTTTTCTCGTCCCTGAAAACCAGACGGAGTGAGACTTCGTCGCTGCTTCCCCCAGCTGTGTCCGCAGCTACAGGTCCCTCACCTGCTCTCATACCGACACATGCAGCGCTCCTGCGGAGGAACGCAGCCCGGCGACAATCCGGTATTTACCGAGGAAACTCCGCCTCCAGAACAGCAGCCAACATCCCTCTACAGTCGTGACTTAAAGCGCACCACAGATCCCAGCTGGGGAGGGGGGGAAACACCGCTGCTGGTTAACGCCACGTCAACTTAAAACAAACAAACTAGTGAGTGTGAAGCTGCGCCCGGAATCATGCTGGATCCGTCCTCCAGCGAAGACACCGGGGACTCGGAGCCTGAAGTTGTGCAGGAGAGTCCGGGGAAAGGAGAGCCCGCACCCGCAGGGGCCCCCGGCAAAGGGGCCCCCGGCAAAGGGGCCCCCAAAGGGGCCAAAGACACCAACACAGGTGAAGACGAGGAGAGGAGGAAGGAGCAAGAGCGGATGCACAAAGAGGAAGAGGAGAATAAAATTAAACTGCAGATTTATGTGTTTGTCCTGCGATGCATCGCCTACCCGTTCAACGCCAAGCAGCCCACCGACATGGCCCGCCGGCAGCAGAAGGTGAGCGCACATTTGATCCATTTCTGAAACTATCACTGCAAAAACTCCAAATCTTAAGAATATTTTACTTATTTCTAGTTAAAATGTCTCATTTTTCGTCAAAAAAATCTCATTACACTTAAAACATACAGAAAAACACAACAATTTTCACCTATTTCAAGTAGATTTTCACTTAAAATAAGTAGAAAAATCTGCCAGTGGAACAAGATTTTTTTTGCAAAATGAAAATTGACTGAATATATGTTTTACAGGCATTTCCTCAAACTTCAACACTGTATCAGTGTGTTATATCAAATGTACATTTTATACATTCCTGATCAAAATATTAAGACCATAAAATAAATCTTAATTGGAAGAGGTGGGAGGAAGAAAAAAAAATAAAGCTTGAGACATTTTAACTAGAAACAAGAATATTTGTCTTATTTCTAGTTAAAATGTCTTATTTTTCGTCAAAAAAATCTCATTACACTTAAAACACAAGGAAAAAAACAACAATTTTCACCTATTTCAAGTAGATTTTCACTTAAAATAAGTAGAAAAATCTGCCAGTGGAACAAGATTTTTTTTGCTTGTAATGAAAAGATAAATCTTGTCCCACTGGCCAGATTTTTCTACTTATTTCAAGTGAAATTTTACTTGAAACAGGTGAAAATTGTCAAATAACAAGTTATTTTTCTGGTGATGACTTTTGTTTCAAGTGTAATGAGATTTTTTTGACTAAAAATAAGACATTTTAACTAGAAATAAGACAAATATTCCTGGTAAGATTTTTGAGTTTTTGCAGTGTAATAACTACACTCTTTTGTTTTTTTTAAGAATCTTTTGCTTCCCCCATGTATTCTAAAATACTTCCTGGAGTGCCAAGCCACTTACTAGTCTGGTCCAACTTTAAAATTCAAAATGTGTCTCTTGAAACACAATGATGAGTTTGTCTTGTACGTGATCTCAGTAAACTTGAGCCCACCATTAAATACAAAATAAACAAAACATATATGAAGGAATGCATGCAAAAAAACCACTTGGTATTATACATACACTTCAACCAATGGGAGGGGTACGTATGTTTATCCCAGTGTGTCACTGCCGGTTGCTTAATAGTCTTGATTTTGGACCAATCCTGCTGCTTCCTGTTTATTGACCAGTAGTAAAGGAGTTGGAGAGAGAAGGGCAGCCACTCTCATTTACATAACGAGGCAGAAATACATTTTTGCTTCAAAAAGGCATGTGTAAGGGAAAGGAAAAACAAAAACATTTACAGTGGGGCAAAAAAGTATTTAGTCAGCCACCAATTGTGCAAGTTCTCCCACTTAAAAAGATGAGAGAGGCCTGTCATTTTCATCATAGGTAACTTCAACTATGAGAGACAGAATGGGGGGAAAGAATCCAGGAAATCACATTGTAGGATTTTTACTGAATTAATTGGTAAATTCATGGGTAAAATAAGTACTTTTTTGCCCCACTGTATTTCTGCTTTTAATGATGTTAGTTAGGTCCAATTATGTCCATAGTCATGTGGCGCCACAGTGTCATGGAGACACATTAGCTGAAGAGACGGTCGGCCCTGTAACAGTTTCTTCTCTGGCGGGTTTACCCTGAGTATTTGCTAAAAACACACCTAATTTGTGCATAAAGGTGATTTCAGTGTGTGAAACTCTGTATTGCATTAATTATTTGAGAAATCATTCTCAGTTTTTCTCTTCACCTCAACCCCTGCTGGATGTCATGGGCTGATTTATATGTGAAGTCATTAAAACCTGTAGAGGTTTTCTTTTCTTAATCATGTTGTTGCACTCCCAGCTGTGGTCATGTCTGTGTTGGTGGGAGTCCCCCGACTCCCGCCCAGCCGTCTGCTCTGGATCGCTGCAGAGCACAGAAATCAATATCGTGCAGAAGTTGCTAGGAATGTTTTTACCATCATATTGAACCTACAAATATACAGCTGCTGTTTGTTTAAATATATCTGTTAACAATTTACACATGGAGAAGGAGGGATGCTGTGATAACATTCATAAAATCGATGTCTGCTCTGACTCTGAACTTTAAAGGGAAAGTTTGGTTTTTTACAACCTGGACCTTATTTCTGGCATTTTTTATGGTCGTATACTCACCCAGGCAAGTTTGGTGTCATTTGGAGTCCTTTGGAAGAAATTCGTTTTTTGCGAGCCGCTTCTCCATATAATGGTAGCGGAAGGGGGCACAGCGGGACACAGACGATGCAGCGTCTTAATAACACATGATTGCCGCGAAACTCGTTCACTAGATCTGCTTCCAGTACCTGTTGTCTACATCCGGGGCTGTGTGTGTAACAAATAAATCCGTTTGTAAACAAGACCTCTGAACTCATGACGTCATCTCTGTGCGCGCACTCTGTCCTCCGTTCAGTGAGCTCTTCAGCCGTAAACTCTGGCTCAAAACGGTAAGGACGTCCATCATATTCAAAGTCGTCGTCCACAACCTCAGAATTTGACAAATATTCAGACATGTTTCAAATAACTAACAGTAAACTAACAGTAGCGAACTCCAGCTGTACACAGAGCTGTGTCTGGGTGCGCGCACAGAGATGACGTCATGAGTTCAGAGGTCTTGTTTACAAACTGATTTATTTGTTACACACACAGCCCCGGATGTAGACAACAGGTCCTGGAAGCAGATCTAGTGATTCATAAAAGAAATGAAGAGTTTCGCGGCAATAATGTGTTATTTAGACGCTGCATCGTCTGTGTCCCGCTGTGCCCCGCTCACTACCGTTATATGGTGAAGCGGCTAGCAAAAAAACTCCTAATATCTTCCGAAGGACTCCAAATGACACCAAACTTTTCTGGGTGAGTATACAACCATAAAAAATGCCAGAAATAAGGTCCAGGTTGTAAATAAACGAACTTTCCCTTTAAGTGCAAAAGGAGGTGGTTCTGTCAAAGGTGGTTAGTTTTCACTCTCATGAGCTAATTTGGTTCTAACTGATCAAAACGTAACAAGGATTACTATAAACTTTAAAACTACTGGACGGATGATCTGTGTTCAGTTCATTTCTGGATGGCAGTTTGGAAGCCTCTATTCTCTCAGTGACTGCGTTTACATGCAGTCAATAACCCTTTTAAAACCCGAATATTAGTAATAATAACCCAGTTTTGCACGGCCATGTAAACACCATTATCCCCTTTGAATAACTGGAATTTGCTCATATTCCGGTTTTTAAAAACCTGAATATGACCCCTGGGTTACTCCTTTTAAAACCTGAATATTGGGTCATGTAAACGCCAAACGGAATATCCCCATCAAACGGAACAGGAATTTGTTTTCTGCGCATGTTCTGTTCACAAGGAATCCTGGTCTTTTGAGTCCAGGAAGTTCTTATAAACACGGAGAAACACAAGACCAGGAGGAGACTAATCACTTCATAAATGTAATGAAGGATATGAACATTTCTGCATTTGTAGACGGTAGAAAGTACCGGGATAGAAGATTTACAAGAAGGTGAACGGAAAGTTGCGTGAAGCAGCATTTGTTTTGAATTTGGATACAGGAAGAAGAAGCGGAAATTACGGGAATTGCGTCATTATGTTCTCCGCGCGTCGCTGATTTGATCCAGATATCCCAAATGATTAATTACCATGTAAACGGAATATTCCGAATGTTTCAGTAACCGGAATATTAGCAATAACCCGAGTTTTGACTGCATGTAAACGTAGTCATTGTGTGGCAACACAGCTGGGTGGAATGAGCAACCTGAGAGCTGACTGGAACACGCTCATGAAAGTTTGTTGATCCGTGCTCAACGAGCTGCACAGTTGCTGGCCAATGTTTGCAGTGGAGTATTCTGTTTAAAATTTTAACTTGGTGGCAAAATCAGAAATGAGAAATGTTTGTGACAGTGGTTGATGAGGAAGTGATGATAACAAGCCATTTGCCAATCAAAAGCTTAGGTCTCATATATATTTGTGTGTGTATGTATGTGTCTGTATATGCTGTATATGTGTGTATATATATATATATATATATATATATATATATATATATATATATATATATATATATATATATATAATGTGTGTGTGTGTTAGGGATGTCATTTGATTTTGAGCATCTGCCGATACCAAGTCACGATCCGAACGTAACACATTAAAAAAATGAACAAATGCAAAATAAACAGATCCAGGTTGGTTTTATTTTATTCACCTTATTTGATCATTTTGCACTTAAACCTTGCAGTTCTCTTGGAGGTAGCTTGAACAATCAAGTAAAAATATTGCACATTCAAACATCCTGTCATAAAGTAAGGCCAGTAATGTGTTTTTTTTAGGCTGTAACTCTTACTTCTTACTGTCCTGGTCTGGCTTAAATAATAAAATGTTTGTGTTTGAAGTGACCCAGAATCGTCCTTGCGGTAGCCAGTGTCCATCACCTGCGTTGAGAAAGCAAGGCCGTGTGCATGCAAAGTCGTCAAGAATGCGCGACGCAGCCTGTGGCGTTTCTTCTGAACGCTCAGCTGAGGAAGACGTCACAGACGCAGCTTCGTTGGGTTTTCAATCACCGTTGTAACTTTTATTTATTTGCCTCGGCTGTAACACTGCTGTGCGCATGCGTAGATCACCAAAAAACCAACAACTTTATTGAACTCACTTTATGTGACACAGCCCATACTCCGCTCCCTGTGTGTGGGTGTGTGTATGTATAGGTGTGTATGTATGTATGTATATGTATATATATATATATATATATATATATATATATATATATATTAGGGGTGTAATGATACATGCATTCGTAGGGGCCGTCGGACTCCCACGTGAGTTTTTTTTTTTTTTTTACAGTAGCAGACGTCATTGATGCAAACAAGAAGCTTGAAGACCTTTCCTTATCTTTAAGGTCTCCTGTTTGGGAACACTCTGGTTTCCTGGTGAAAAGCAACAATGGACAAAGACAAGTAGATTAGACGAGAGCAGTGTGACGTATGTTTCTGGCAACACGTCAAACCCCATAATAACCCATTTGAAACGGCACCACGCAAATGTGAATATCGCTGCAAGGAAACCAGCACCGTGTCAACGCAGCTGCCTTTGGCATCTAAACATGCTTTTGCCAGTAATTCAGATCGGGCTGAAGCTGTAACTGTCATTTGGTGTTTTTATAGCGGCGGATCTGCAACAACTCAGTTGTTGAGAACACAAGTTTTAAACACATGTTTTATATTTTGTTTAATTTAAGAATATTTTATTTATTGGAGGACTTGGTAATCGAGTTAAGCAGTATTCTATTTTTTCTTCCAATTTTTATATATATTTTTTTTAAATTTCACTCTTATAAGAAAATGTATAAACCGCATTTTGCAAGTCGAAAATTAAATGAAAAGCAATTTTTGTGTTGTTTTTTTTCCCTTTTACTGTACTGAAAATGAACCGAACCATGATTTTTGTGTATTGTTACACTGTGTGTGTGTGTGTGTGTGTGTGTGTGTGTGTATGTGTAATATATATCAGTGATCAGTGATGGTGATGGAACTGCAGTGCTTGTCTACAACAGATGGTGTAATCCACGACATGCCACTGTGAAACATAATTTCTGCAGCCAGATATTGAACTGTTAGCTGTGAGTTTCCATTGTTACTATCCACTGAAAGAATTCACCAGTGTTATTAGAGCGCCAATTTACATCCCGCTGATAGCCGGTACAGACGCGTGTGATGTCATCAGCTCTGCTGTTGCTAAGCGACAGACACAACAACCTCTGCCACATTTCCAACGTTTCAGCGAACTGAAAAAAAAGTTGGATTTGTTTTTTGTTTTGTGCAGACATCAGAGATGCATAGAGTGCCTCTGGATGACTTGGATGACTGGATGATCATAATCTGGTCTTTCTCTCCTCCAACTACAAACCCGTCAAACTGCAGGGGTGCGTGGAGGCCACACACTGGGATGAGCTCTGTGATCCCCATGGAGATGACATCAACGCCATAACTGAGTGTGACTGACTATATCACATTCTATATAGTAGGGCTGGGCGATATGGCCTTTTATTAATATCTCGATATTTTTAAGCCATGTCACGATACACGATATATATCTCCATATTTTACCTTAGCCTTGAATTACCAGTTTGATGCAAACAATCACACCAGTATGATGATTCTATATGTCTACATTAAAACATTCTTGTTCATACTGCATTAATATATGCTCATTTTAAACTTTCCTGCAAAAAGGGGGAAATCACAACTAAGTCAAATTTACCAAAACTGTATTTATTAAACAGTTACTAAGCAGTGAGTGGCACAAACATAAAAAGTGTCATTTCAAAACAGAAAGAGCACGTTGCATCTCTGACTCCCGTCTGAAGAACATCTGCTAAGAACATGTTCTGGTCCTGGTTTCACCAGGATGAGCTGCTCTGGGCAGGAGGCCCTTTAGAGAACCTTTTATTAACACTAACCTAATTGTAGGTGTAGGGACTGCAATGTTTCATCCTCTCCTCCTTTACTTTGCATCACTTTCACTTACTTTTAGAAATATGACGTCATATAGTCTTGTTTGACTTTGTTTCGATGACAGTGAATGATTTCATATGGCCACATTTAAGCAACACTAGTTGACATTTCTCAGCTGTGGAAGAGAAAGGCTCGGTGGCGCTGAGCAAATAGTTGGAGCTGCATCAGCGCGGACAGCAGTGCCGACACCAGCAGTTGGTCGGGGGCCTATGATAATGCACGCACGACAGCACGTGACAGACGTATCTAACTAGGGTGCGCTTGTTTTATCTCTCTGAGAATGAGAGACAAGAGAGTGAGAAAAGCCTGTAATTTAATGCCCGCGGCTAAAAGCAAATGCGTGACAATGTATACTCGAATATGGGATCACCTGCGGAGCGTAACCGTCCAGCTGGTCACCAAGGAACGCTGGCTACGTCGTGAGCCGGACTGCTGATCCCGTCACAACTGTGTTTGTTTATTTTATCGTTTTCTCTACTGGTGCATCCACTTTGCTGGATCTTCATGACATGTTCTTCCATAACAAAGCAAAGCCCTTCCTCATTTCCCAGTTGAATGACCAGAGCGCACATGTGAAGTTAGGGTGCTTTCACACCTGTCCCGTTTCAAGCAGTTGTTCCGGAACAGGGAACGTTTCCCCCTAAAGATCGGAACGTTTGGTATATGTGAACACAGCAATCGCGCTCTGAAACGTTACAAAACAAGTGATCCGAGATCACCTAGGAGAGGTGGTCTCGGCCCGATTCCATTCCAGACCTGGAACGGTTAATTTTTTTTATTTGTAGTGAGAACATGATCCACACAGCAACCGATACAACTCCATTCATGTGTATGTGCTCCGCGGTGCAAGGAGAGGAGTCGGTGCAGCCTCCACCCCCTTCTCTCCTATTGGACGTGCCGAGATGTCGTCCCAGCGCGGCACAGTGAAATTAAAAGTGTAGCACAGCGTGTGCTACGGGGGTCACGGACCGACAGGATAGAGACAGCAGACACCGGGATCTGTTCAGGACTTTTATTATAGGTTTCTCCGTGCACCAACACCACGGTTCCTCCAGAGGTTCGTCAGCCGAGCTGCTCTCTCCTCTGCTCTGCTTCTGTCCTTCCCCCGTCTCCAGAGCCCACACCCTACTGAAATACACAGAGAATGATTAGATTCACCTGTGTACCGTCAGCTGTTCCAGCCGCGTCACCTGTGCGCCACTCCCCCGCACTCCCTCTCTCCCCTGCAGACCACGCCCCAATCCTGCACCCTGCCACATACCCCCATCGCCCGACTCAGGCCGGGGACCGTCCGGCCTAGCCAACTCCCCCCCCCCGGAGCGGGAGAGGAAGTCAGGGACCGCCATCTGAGCACCCGGCCTGTGAACCACTCTGAAATTAAAGGGCTGTAAAGCCAAATACCAACGTGTGATCCGCCCATTGGTATCTTTCATGCGATGGAGCCACTGGAGGGGAGCATGATCCGACCAGAGGGTGAATGGGCGTCCCAGGAGGTAGTAGCGCAGGGACCCGACCGCCCACCGAATGGCGAGGCACTCCTTCTCCACCGTGCTATACCGCCCCTCCCTCTCCGACAGCTTGCGGCTGATGTATAGCACGGGGCGGTCCGTCCCCTCCACCTGCTGGGACAAAACGGCCCCCAGCCCTCTGTTCGAGGCATCAGTCTGCAGAACAAAAGGGAGAGAAAAGTCAGGAGTATAAAGGAGCGGCTCCCCGCAGAGGGCCTGTTTCACCCTCTCAAACACCTGCTGGCACTGCTCCGTCCACTGGACCGGATCTGAGGCACCCTTTCGGGTCAGGTCAGTCAGGGGGCTGGACAGATCGGCAAAGTCCGGAATGAACCGCCGATAATACCTCGCCAGCCCCAAGAACTGCCTAACCTCCTTTTTGGTCTTGGGTCTTGGGCAGGCCGCAATCGCAGCTGTCTTGTCTACCTGGGGACGCACCTGCCCGCCTCCCAAGTGGTACCCCAGATACCGTACCTCCCTCCGTCCAACCACACACTTCTTCGGGTTGGCCGTGAGCCCCGCCTGTCTCAGTGAACCGAGCACCGCACCCACCTGCCGCACATGCTCCGCCCAGCTGTCACTGTAGATGATGACATCATCCAGATAGGCGGCAGCATATGCAGCATGCGGGCGCAGTACTCTGTCCATGAGACGCTGAAACGTGGCAGGGGCTCCGAACAAGCCGAACGGAAGTGTGCGAAATTGGTACAAACCGTACGGAGTGGAGAAAGCCGTGATCTCCTTAGACTCTGGAGACATGGGAATCTGCCAGTAGCCCTTGGTCAAATCCAGTGTCGTGAAAAAGCGAGCTGTGCCCAGCCGATCCAGGAGCTCGTCGACCCGAGGCATCGGGTACGCGTCAAAACGTGACACCTCATTCACCTTGCGATAGTCCACACAGAAGCGTATAGACCCATCCTTCTTCCGCACCAGAACGATGGGACTAGACCAGCCACTGTGGGACTCTTCTATTACCCCCATTGCCAGCATGGCGTCCAATTCGGCCTTCACCACTTTGCGTTTGTGTTCCGGCAGCCGGTAGGGACGTGAGCGCACCGTCACCCCCGGGCGTGTCACAATCTGGTGCTCTATGAGGTTTGTGCGTCCTGGTAAGGGAGAGAACACATCAGCAAACCGCTGTTGCAACGAGGCCAGGTCTGCCCTCTGGGACGCGGAGAGCTGGTCCCCACAAGCGAGCGAGGCTGGATTCGCCGAGTTTGGCACCTCAGGCCCCAACTCATCTCTCTCTCTTACCTGCATCACCAGAGCGACCGGTACCGCCTCCCTCCAGGCTTTAAGGAGGTTGACGTGATACATCTGTGTCGCTCCACCACTGTCAGGACGCACCACCTCATAGTCCACGTCCCCCACTCGCCGTGTGACCACGAAGGGCCCTTGCCACTTGGCGAGTAATTTGGAGCTAGAAGTGGGCAGCAATACAAGCACTTTATCTCCCGGAGTGAAATTTCTCAGCCTGGCTCCTCTGTTGTACAGCCGTTGTTGCCGCTCCTGGGCTGAGAGCAAATTCTCCCGTGATAGCCTCCCCAGTGTATGGAGTTTTGCTCTCAGCTCCAAGACGTGCTGAACCTCATTTTTGCTGGGGCTTGGACCATCCTCCCAGTTTTCCTTAACCAGGTCCAAAACCCCACGTGGTGTTCTGCCAAACAGCAGCTCAAAGGGGGAAAACCCTGTTGAGGCCTGGGGAACCTCACGCACTGCAAACAGCAGAGGATCAAGCCACCTATCCCAATTCTGAGCGTCCTCGTGAATGAACTTACGGATCATGGACTTAAGCGTCCGGTTAAAACGCTCACATAAACCATCCGTCTGGGGATGATAAACGGAGGTCCTAACCGACGTAATGCCCAGTAATCCGTAAAGTTCCCTCAGTGTTCGTGACATGAACTGCGTGCCCTGGTCCGTCAGAATCTCTTTCGGGATCCCGACGCGGGAGATGACCTGAAGCAGCGCCCGCGCCACACTCGTTGCCGAGATGGTGCGCAGCGGCACTGCCTCTGGATAACGTGTTGCATAATCCGTCAGGACTAGTACAAAACGATATCCCCGTGCGCTCCGCTGAAATGGACCGATGAGGTCCATGGCGACACGCTCAAATGGAACCTCCATTAATGGCAACGGCTGCAAAGGTGCTTTTGGCACAGCCGGAGAGTTAACTAGCTGGCATTCGGGACAGGAGGCGCACCAGCGGCGCACCTCCCCCCAAATGCCCGGCCAATAAAATCGGTCCATTATGCGGGCCAGTGTTTTGTCGCACCCCATGTGACCAGCCATCGGGTTATAATGAGCCGCCTGGAAAACCATTTCCCGGCGGTTCTTTGGTACCAACAACTGGGTAATAATCCGGCCAGATTTAGTGTCACGGCTCACTCGATATAACCTGTCCCTGTTCAATGCAAAGTGCGGATATGTGAGCGCTGCATCAGGGCGCACCTTGTGACCATCAATTTGTATCACTTGGTCGAAGGCTGAGCGTAGAGTATCATCACGAGACTGCTCGAGTGGAAAATCTTCCATAGAGTGCAGCGGGTCCCGCCGAGCCTCCGCCGGAGCCTCCGCGGGTCCCTCTCCCTCTCCGTCTGCAGCGTCGGACAACCTCGCGTCACCGCTGAGCACAGCGCACATACCGCATGTCCCTGGCTGCCGTGATTGCATCCCCACACACTGACTCACCAAATTTCCAAACCCCGGCCAATCGAGTCCTAGAATCAGAGGATGCAAAAGGCGGGAGCTAACCGCGGCCTTTAATCTATGCTTTTTCCCCTTGTGTCTAATTTCCACTGGTACCACGGGGTACTTATGCACATCACCGTGAACACACACCACCTCCACCCAGGACGACACATTCATCAAAGCCTCGGGTCGCACCAGGCTTTGGTGAATTACCGACTGCATGCAGCCAGAATCCACCAAAGCCGAGTGTATACCCCCACGGATCCTTACCGGAACCCGGTATGTCCCTCCTGAGTCTGGGGAGGATGCTGGCGGACCGGCCACCCGGATCACCTGGCCCACCTCCATCAGCGGGCACTCCCGCCTGATGTGTCCGGGCTGGCCGCACTGCCAGCAGCCCTGCCCAGGTGTTTGAGGGGCCCCCGCCGGGTCAGCTGGCGCGGGCGGAACCGGGTGTGAGCTCTGGGGAGGAGAAAAAGGAGAAGCATGATTATGCGTTGTCAGCGGACCCCCTGCCGCGGCGAACCTCCGGCGCGGCGCAGGGATGGGACGCGCTGCGGGTCCCGCCGCGGCTGCGGCCGCCGGATGGACTGCCAGATGGTCCTCTGCCAGGGTGATGGCCTCCTGCAGGGTCCCCGGGCGATGGCAGCGGACCCACGCCACCGTCCGGGTGGGGAGCCCCTGGATGAATTGCTCCATGACGATCTGCTGCACCACCCGCTTCTCCCCCTCTGTCTCGCCGGGTCGCAGCCACCGCACCGCCGCGTCGTGGAGCTGGTGAGCGAAGGTGTAGGGGCGGTCCGTTGGCCCCAGCTTGAGCTCCCTGAACCGGCGGCGGTAGTCCTCCGGGGATCGCCCCAGCCGATCCATCACCGCCCGCCGCACCTGGCCGTAGGTGGCGCGTGCCGCCGCTGGGAGGGCGAGAGCCGCCATCTGCGCCTCCCCTGACAGGAGCGGCAGGAGGCGCACCGCCCATTCAGCCCCCGGCCAATCACAGGCCTCCGCCACCGCCTCGAAGGTGTCGAGGAAAGCTAGGGGGTCGTCCGCCTCCGTCATCTTCTGCAGGACGACCCCCGCAAAGGGCGCGGCCGGGCGACCCCCCCTGCCTGCCTGCTGAGCCGCCAGGTCTTCCAGAGTGGCGGTCTGCCGCTCGGCCTGGCTCTGGAGCATGGCCGACATCTCCTCCATCGCCCGGGCGAGAGACGCCACTGCCCGCTCCATCTCCCCTCCGCGTTCTGCTGTCATCATTGATATGCCCTACGTTGGGTGCCACTGTAGCACAGCGTGTGCTACGGGGGTCACGGACCGACAGGATAGAGACAGCAGACACCGGGATCTGTTCAGGACTTTTATTATAGGTTTCTCCGTGCACCAACACCACGGTTCCTCCAGAGGTTCGTCAGCCGAGCTGCTCTCTCCTCTGCTCTGCTTCTGTCCTTCCCCCGTCTCCAGAGCCCACACCCTACTGAAATACACAGAGAATGATTAGATTCACCTGTGTACCGTCAGCTGTTCCAGCCGCGTCACCTGTGCGCCACTCCCCCGCACTCCCTCTCTCCCCTGCAGACCACGCCCCAATCCTGCACCCTGCCACAAAAAGATATTCAATTCGGGCAGGGTTTGCGCAGCGCAAACCCTGCGGCAGGCGGCCTCAGGGTACACATAAATGGATGGGTAAAGCCTGATTTATGGTTCCGCGTTAAATCGACGCAGAGCCTACGCCGTACACTACGCCGTAGGCTCTGCGTTGGTGTAACGCGGAACCATAAATCAGCCTAAAACCAACGGCTGCAGTCTGCGCTGAAAGGGGCGTGTTGTTTATCCCGGGGTGCGGAAGAAGAAACTCCTTCCGCGTTCATTTGACCAATCAGAGAGCAGCTGGTTCGCGCATGGCATTTGTTAACAGCTTTGAAACGGTACAGACGTTTGCCTTGTGAACACAAACCCCACGAACGAGAAACGGAACAACTGTATCGATTCAGCCCCTGAATCGGAACCAAACAAACGGGCCACAGGTGTGAAAGCACCCTTAGTTTCAGTTAGTTTAGATTGAGTGGGTCTGGAAGATTCTAGTTGGACAAACACACTGCAAAAACTCAAAATCTTACCAGGAGTCATTACCAGAAAAATAACTTATTTGACAATTTTCACCTGTTTCAAGTCAATTTTCACTTGAAATAAGTAGAAAAATCTGCCAGTGGGACAAGATTTATCTTCTCATTACAAGCAAAAAAAACTTGTTCCACTGGCAGATTTTTCTACTTATTTTAAGTGAAAATCTACTTGAAACAGGTGAAAACTTTTGTTTTTTCCAGTGATGAGTCTTGTTTTAGGTGTAATGAGATTTTTTTTTTGACAAAAATGAGACATTTTAACTAGAAATAAGACAAATATTCTTGTTAAGATTTTTAGTTTTTGCAGTGCAAGTTCAGACACACAGGTTTTCCAGCTGTGTGGCGAGCGGCACAAACCAAAGAGCTGAATCTGTTGAACAGCCCATTTCAGTGAAAATCTTGTTGCAAGCTTGATTTTTTTTTTCTTGCTCCCACCTCTTCTTTTTGCATTTTGAAGCTGTTCTTTAATGGTCTTAATATTTTGATCAGGAATGTATAAAATGTAGCCAATTGGTGACTGCAAAAATGACCTACCTCACTAACTTGAATAACTACAATCACATTTGTATGATATGCACATTGTGGATGCAGTCATTTTATTCTGCATCTGTTGTCAGAGCAGTTTAACCACCTTTGTTGATCACCTCAGTCTCTGCTGTCTGAATATATGAATATATATGAATACAATTGAATAATTATTTTGGAGAAATATGTCATGGATGTGTTTCATCAGCTTGAATATCAACAACTTAGTTTTTTGCATTTCAGAGGATTTTTTTTGACATTTCTATTGATATTTTAAAATTAACAGTTTGCCCCGGTTATTTGCCCCGGAAATTGTTCATATTTCTTCTGTTAGGACCATTAAAGGAAGGCATGAATCTTTTCCTCATTATGCCCTCAGATATGTATCAATCTTCCACAAAGTTTTAAGCCCTGCAATTTTGCAGTAAGTTTTTTCTTTGGTAAAGTGACTTTGTGGAGAAACCAGACCTGCAGAGAAACCAGTCTTGTGTCTTTCCTTGTTTACATAGTTTAAAGATTAGACTGAATGAACTCTGTGAAGACTCTGGTGTCTCACATAGTTATTGTTTTACACTTCCTGGTTTAAAGCAAGTTAAGCGCTCAAATATTTTGTTGAAGAACTCACTAGCATTAATAATTATGATGCACATGTGGTTTCTCTGAGCTTACTGTATGTAAGGTTAATGTTGAAATTTCATGCGCACATATAGAGTGATATCACTGAATAACTGACTTCACTCTGTTATATTCCAGTTTGAGATGTCGTGATCCACTTTTAAACTCCCCTGTTTCGTTATATTGAATCAGGTCTGTTGCATCTATAATTCTGTTTCGGTCTAAATTATTGTAATTTGGGTTATTCATTTAATTCCAATAAAGTACTGATACAAAAATCATTCTTGCTGAGGAACTCAACAGACTGCATCAACTTTTCACATGAGTGCTGTACCCATCCTGAACTCGTAATCATTTTTGGGGCTAAAAAGTGTACTGTATCTTGATGTGTTCTTGATGCAGTGACATTTTTGCTCTTGCTGAAATGTGTCCATACTTTAAATTGTTTGATAATCTGCCATGTTGCAGAATAAATCTGCCAATTCCTCTGTCTTTGTTTGAGGAGCAGGAGCTTTTAAAAATTTGTGATCTCTCATATTTTTAGACAAAGTTAGATCCGCTGCCCATCATTGATCCTGCAAGTGTCAGCCTTTCATAGATGCCAACAATATTCTTTTGAATGTTATGCAGCATTGAAATGTAAAAATGGATGTTTATTAACAAACAAGAAATAACATCCAATAGTTTTGATTTATGCCGTCAAGACTTTATATTTAATTCACACTTTTCATCACATTATCATCCCATCTTTTTCTGATGTGGGGTTTTAGTATGTAGCTTTATTATTTCATTCGTCATACCTATATCATTTTAAATCCCATGTGTCATCAGGTGACTAGCACTGTGGGCAGGTTGTTTTTTTTTTATTAGCTTTTTCTTCTAAAGTGATGACTTGGATTTGTTTCTGAAAATGGTGATATAGTACTACTACTCCAGGATACTGTGTTCTTGCTTCCCACTGATGTTTTCTTTTTGTCCTGTTTCCAAACACGTCTGAAAACCCAAGCAGCGAAACCAGAGCTTGAGGATCCCCCTTTTGATGGAGACCCACACATTCCTCTTTCTTCACATTTAATCCCTTGGCAGCTGCTTAGTACACAAACAAGATAAATGGCATATCCTTTTGCTCCTTCGCTATAAGAAGGAAACCTCTGATGATGAGGAGAGTTAAATGTTTGGTTGTGGGTGCAATTTTTGGCCACACATTTGCTTGAGGCGCTTCCATCATCCTCTGTCATAGTTATTTCCTGTCAAATTCCCTGAGACAGAGCCCTTCTCAGAGGGTTATGTAAGCTCTCCTTCTCTTTTGCTCGGAGAAGTGGAAGCACGTCTCAGCTGGGTTCCTTACACCATGGAGCTTCATGAAAAACTCCAGACAGCTAGATAGTTCGTTCCTGGGGCCAAAGAACACCCTCGGTCAGAGCACTACACTACAGTCAGTTTAGCAGGGTTTTTCCTAGTAGTACAGTGCCATTGCCGTGGGATAATCTGGGATTGTATAACTGCTGAATTAATGAGCTTGTCACTTAAAAAATAAGTATATTTTTCCACTTTATTTTGATCTGCTCCGGTGTCCTGATGAAGCCCGCTTCTGCCATCTATTTCGCGATCTTCATGTTGGTGTATAAGTTGTTAGTTGTTTAAAACCATTTAACACGCGCCGTCTCCTTTCACTTCCGGGTGAATGCCCCAGAGGAAATTCTCCAGCATGCGCAGACTGCAATATCCGATGTCTCCGTATACATGGCGTTAAAATTCCGACTCTGAAGGAATTATCTAGGTGTTGATATCCGATTATTAAATGTCCGATATAGGTCCGAAATAGGTCAGAAATAGATCGGCTTAAGGTGTTTACGTGCAGTTTAAAACTCCGAACGATGTCTTATACGATCAGAAATCCAATTGAACTGCTGCATGTAAACGTACTGTGTGCCTTATTAACAGTTCACACATCAGCCTTGTGCCAGCCTTGGCACTAGTTTGTAGCTAGGAGCGCTGATCCCCTCTAACTTAAACCCCTTTTGCATTTGCGGATATTCTGCGTTCAACACCTCAATATAGCACACCGCCTGACCTTTTTACGATAACTGACACGGGGTGGCATGCGAGTTATCAGCCCTGCCAATAACTCGCCTCTGAGGCTACACTTAAGCCCAATCCCAATACTCCCCCTACTTTCTTTCACTAGCCCTACTTTCTATCACTACACCTAAAAAAAGAAGGGACAGATTTTAGGGCACTTGAAATCTTCCCAGGGTCCTGTCCCCATACTCCCCCTACCCCTACTTTCAGCACCACCCCTAAAATCAGGAAGCTGAGAGCCAAAAGCTGTTTTAATTTCAGCTGTAGCGCTGTTAATATGCCACTTTATTAAGTTTTAATATTTTTTCAGGTGTAAAAGTAACCGTTAAGATCCCCAACCTGGGCTCAGTTTATCCAAATAACGCCTGTTAAGAAATTTGCTCCGAAAATTTCGGAATCAAAGCTGCCTGCCGGCTCGGGAGCTGATTTATGGTTCCGCGTTAAATCGACGCAGAGCCTACGGCGTAGGGTAGGCTCAAATAGGGTCAAATTAAAAAAATTTGACCCGATGTTTTCGGTGATGATAAGAGCCGCCGGCTCGGAGCAGCAGCAGTTGCAGCAGCAGCAGCCTGAGTACAGACGTGATCGCGCTGCGCCGTCGTCCCGGGGGACAAACCTGCAGCTCTGTTGAGAATTACGGCTGGCTGAAATAAATCATTTAGGAAGATAAATGTTGGTTTAATAGATGAAATCTAACAGTTGTAGCTACGCCTGTTAAGAAATTTGCTCCGAAAATTTCTGCCTGCCGGCTCCGGAGCTGATTTATGGGTCCGCGTTAAATTGACGCAGAGCCTACCCCGTAGGTTACGTAACCTACGCCGTAGGCTCTGCGTTGGTGTAACGCGGAACCATAAATCAGCCTTTATTCTGGCGAGGTTTGAAAAAGACTTCGCAACAACGGGCAAACGAGTGATTATATACATTCACTGAGTGAATATTATGAAAGTAAAATATATATTTCTTGATAGAAATGTAATCAAAATGCATTTTTATGCAGAAACTAACTCAAAATATTGATTTTATTCACTAAAAAATAAGAAATGTCCGCCATGTTTTTTTTTTTGGATTCGGTCTGCAAATGACGACGAAAAGCATTCTGGGAAATTTTCCTGTCACTAGATCAACTAGTGAGGATCGGAAATCCCTACGTCCGTAGGGAGAGATTCATAGTCACTACACTACGTTTCTTCACTAGCCCTAGGTGGAAAGACGAATTGGGACACCACTACCCTCACGGGAACGCGCAAAATTTAGGGGTAGGGATGAAAACAAGGGGTAGTGGGAGTATTGGGACAGGGCCTACATCACGGATCAGGCCTAATGTTAACAGAAGTGGGACGGGGTGGTGGGTTGTGGATGGGATTTGATAAGATGAGGGTATGCGAGCTCCTCATATTCAGAGCCGTTCATGTCAATAAATCGGCACAGACCGCTGCGGAAACAAAAGGTGGTTCATTTAAAAAGTAGTTACAACAACCACAACAGCAAAAATGGCGGAAGGACACTACTGCTAATATTTGTGCAACACTATTTCGATTCAAATCCTGTTGTTATTCAACATGCATCTGCCACACGCACCATCTTCTGCATCATCCAGCTCTTCTAATGTTGGGAAAGCCAGCTGGGCCAACCAGACAGTGGGCCGTCATGTTGTGTAGTACCACTCGATAACACCTCTGAGTCATCCTCCCTCGCCTCAACTTGGGTTCAGGCATCAGAGAGGCAATGACATGCCTTTGATTTACATTGCCCAGCACGCTTTCAACAAGTGTTTATCACCCAGAGATGATAACAGGGTTTAATCTTAAAATGCCAATAGTGATGGCATAGCATCAGTTGCAATAGTTGTTGTCCCCCTCTAGCTCGGTTCTGCAACAAGTAGTTTGGTATCCCAAAAATGCTGATCCGATGATCAGCCTTAAATGGATACTTGATATATCATCCTTTCTTGTCAATGTCTCACAAAAAGGACATCCCTGAAGATATATAGTTGCTTCAAAGTGTTTAAGCATCCAAAGTTAGACTCATTGATTAAACGCAAGATCAGTTTTGAGGCTAATCTTCCCAGATGTTGAACTTGAATCCACTGGTATAATGCTTAACTTAACGCAAAAATATATAAGCTTCAGGACAGAAGCTTGATCCGGGCAAACATTTATGTTAATAAGTGTATCATATGCAGGTCATCGAACAGGCAGGGAGTCTATGGTACCACAAAGGAAGTCACTGCTCTCCAAATAAAACACTACTGCATGCCTGAGATTTGCCGAAAATCACTGTGGCAGTCTGTAACACTTAAGAGTTGTGAACATCAACAAAAAGTTGAACTGTTTGGGAAAAGTTCCTTGGCGTTAAACTTTATATGTAGAAGCTGGTGGTACCTGGGACCCACAGTCAATTGGCCATGGTCATGGTGCCTGTAGTGACAGGCTGTGTGATCGCAGGTCCCAGCAAAGCTGCTGGTCCATGTTTTGGTTCTGGCAGCACTCATTTTTGATGTTGTTTCAGCAGCGACACTTGAAATGAGGATAATTCGCTGGGTGTGTTACATAAACAGTCATGGTACAGTGTTTTTTTTTTTTTTTTGATCAAAGTCTTTTTATTAGTTTTTTATCATTAAAACAGGACTGTACAGTCAAACAGAAAAGAGAAACAAAAACAAGAAAAATAACCCCCAAAAACCAGACAAAAAAAAAAAAAGGAAATTAAATAACATATTGCCAGATAACCATCAGACACAGGGCCAACACAAATGAAAATGAATGAAGACTCTTACATTATATTATCAGCATCCATACCCTCCACAAAGTTCAGGAAAGGCTGCCAGATCCTATAAAATGTCTCAGTGGAACCCCGAACAGTGTACCTGATCTTTTCCAGTTTGAGATGAGCCATGACTTCCCTTATCCAGTGATTAGATGATGGTGGGGCAGAGTCTTTCCATTTAAACAAAATCAGTCTCCTAGCCAGGAGGGAACAAAAGGCCATCATGTTGGTTTCCCGCTGCATAAGTAAAGGAGAGTCCACAGGAGCCACGCCAAACAGAGCAATATATGGTGACGGCAGGATTGTCTTCCCACATATTGTAGAAAAAGTCTCAAAAATGTTCTGCCAAAATGAAAAAAGTTTAGGACAAGTCCAAAACATGTGCAGAAGAGTAGCAGGGGCCCGGCTGCATCTATCACATGTGGGATCTATGTCAGCATTGATCCTTGAGAGCTTGACCTTAGACCAGTGTAAACGGTGAACAATTTTGAACTGGATTACAGCATATCTTAGACATATGGAGGATGAAAAAATATTCTTAATTATTTTCTGCCAGGTTCCTTCTGGGATTGCCTCATCAAAGTCAGTCTCCCACTTACCTCTAAGGAAGTTTAAAGCTGTCTGATTGTGGGTGTTGAGGTGATCATAAATCAGACTGATAGCCCGCTTTGTGGTTGATTTCCAAGTAAAAACTGTATCTAACAGAGAATCGGGAGGGGACATTGGGAAGCAACCTGAGTTTGAGGTTACAAAGTTCCGAAGCTGCAGATACCTATAGAAATGTGATCTGGGGATATTGTACTTCTGCACCAACTGCTCAAAAGAGGAAAAAGTGCCATTTGTGTAGAGATCAGACAGTGAGATCAAACCTCTTCTACACCAAACATCAAAAGAATCATCAATCACTGATGGGGTAAACATATGATTTTTTGCGATCGGTGCAGCTTGCGGTATGTCTTTAAGGGAGAAGGACCTTCTAAATTGATTCCAAATCTTAATTGAGTGTATAATAACTGGGTTAGAGGTGAAGTGAGAGAGAGGCTGCGCGAATGGCAATTTGGCACACAACAAGGCTGACAGAGAGGTAGTTCTAACTGAGGCTCCCTCCAGGACCGTCCACGCAGGGGCCGTGATGTCACTGTTCACCCAGTACAACATGGCTCTAATGTTAGCAGCCCAGTAATAACACATAAAGTTTGGGAGAGCCATGCCCCCCATTGTACGAGCTCTCTGCAACACACTTCTCTTAATTCGAGGTGGTTTTTTATGCCAGATAAAAGTCGAAATATAATTGTTCAGTTTGGAGAAGAAAGATTTTGTCAAAAAAATAGGAAGGCACTGGAAGACATATAAAAATTTGGGCAATACAGTCATCTTCACGGTATTAATTCTACCACCTAAGGAGAGAGGCAAGGGATCCCAACGCTCAATATCACTACTAAGGTTAGACAGAAGAGGCTGATAATTTGCAGTGTATAAATCTTTATGATTGTGGGTGATCCAAATTCCAAGATATTTGAATTTCTTAAGGCTAATTCGGAATGGGAATGAATCCAAAGCTATCTGACTAGTACCAATTGGCATTAACTCGCTCTTCTGAAAATTTACTTTGTAACCAGATATTTGGCCGAATTCTTTAAGTAGAACCATTAATTTGGGGAGGCTGGAAAGTGGTTGCGAAATGTACAGTAACATATCGTCCGCATAAAGCGAAACTTTGTGTTCCAGTCCAGCACGCTGAATACCCTTGATATCAGTATTCTGTCTCAGAGCAAGAGCAAGCGGTTCCATTGCAACTGCAAACAGGAGGGGCGACAGAGGGCAGCCTTGTCTTGTGCCTCGTTGGAGCTCAAAGTAGGAGGACAGGTTATTGTTAGTGCGTACAGCAGCCATGGGGGATGTATACAACATTTTTATCCATGATACAAACTTAGGCCCAAACCCAAATTTCCTCAGCGTAGTGAAAAGATAACCCCACCCGATCCGGTCAAAAGCTTTCTCAGCGTCAAGTGAAAGCACTATCTCTGGAGTTCCGGGTGGAGAGGGGCCATAAAGGACATTTAGAAGACGCCTAACATTAAAAAAAGAATAGCGGTTCTTAATAAAACCAGTTTGGTCAGGTGATATAATGGAGGGAAGAACCACTTCCAAGCGGCGCGCCAGCACCTTAGCAAGAATTTTAGCATCTGTATTAATAAGGGAAATTGGACGGAATGAGCTGCATTCTAGAGGGTTTTTGTCCTTTTTCAGTAACAATGAGATAACAGCCTGACGCATCGTTGGAGGGAGGGACTCCGACGCTAATGATTCTCTGAAAACTAACAGTAACAAGGGCGAAAGCTGGGTGGAGAATTTCTTATAGAAGTCTGTCGGAAAACCATCTGGGCCCGGAGATTTGCCAGTTTGCATAGAGCTAATTGCAGACGCTATCTCCGCGGCCGAGAGGTCTCCCTCCAGGCCATCAGCCATCTCCTGATCTATAGATGGAATACGTAAAGGGTTAAAAAAGTCATCAAGTTCAGAGGGGCTTGCAGAGGAATCTGGCGTATATAACAACTGATAAAAATTTTGAAAGCAAGAATTTATTTTCAGACTGTCCGTGGTTTTAGCACCATACTGATCATTAATTTCAGGGATGGTCTGGTAGGCTGTTCTTTGGCGCAGCTGGTGAGCGAGTATCCGTCCTGCCTTTTCTCCATGTTCATAGCAGCCATGTCGGGATTTAGAGATGAGGTATTCTGCCTGTTGTGTTGATAAGAGATCAAACTCAGCTTGGAGTAATAAGCGCCTCTTCATAATGTCAGGTGATGAAGATTGACTAAATAACCTATCCAGATCCAAAATCTCATCTGCCAGCTCTTTCAGGCGAGTATTGTTCACTTTTTTCTTATTTGCACAATATGAAATAACCTGTCCACGTAAATATGCCTTCAGTGATTCCCAAATAGTTAAAAAAGACATTCCCGGAGTTCGATTGATATCAATAAACGACGTAATCTCAGATGCAATAAAATTGTTAAAAGCTTCCTCTGATAAGAGCAATGAATTTAATCTCCAAGGGCGGTAAATAGACTGAGTGTTGGGAATACGTACTGACAGAGTCAAAGGACCATGATCTGAAATAACAATCGCACCGTAGTTGCACTTTGAAACAAGGGGGAGAAGCCTATTATCAAGAAAAAAATTGTCAATACGCGAGTAGGTCTTATGAACAGGGGAATAGAAAGAATATTCCCTGGCAGTAGGATTACGGAATCGCCACACATCGGAAACACCGTATGAGTCGAGAAATAGCTGGATAGAACGAGCGGACTTGGACATGGACGAAATATTGCGTGAGCTACGGTCTAAGGTAGGGGAAAGTGTACAGTTCATGTCACCCCCGAGAATGAGATGATGCGTTGTCATGTTTGGCAGTCTGGAGAATAAATTAGAAAAAAACATGGGATTGTCCCAGTTTGGCGCGTAAATGTTTACTAGAATAACAGGAAACGCATAAAGCAGTCCCACTACAACAATATATCGCCCAGCAGAGTCAGCCTCTACACTCGTCATTGTGAAAGGGGTGTTTGAGTCAATCAATATTGCAGCCCCCCTGGCCTTAGACTGAAAATTGGAATGGTATATCTGCCCCGCCCAGGCTCCCTTCAGTCGAAAATGATCAGATGTGCGCAAGTGAGTCTCCTGGAGAAATGCAATATTTATTTTGAGCTGTTTTAGATGTGTAAATATCCTTTTACGCTTTACCGGATGATTTAGCGATTTAACATTCCAACTTACAAAGTTGACCACACAGCCATCGAGCCCGCTGGGAGTGGAAATGCTACTCATGTTGGTTGACTAGAGGTTGAAATTAGGAGCTGACATTTTAAAGACCACAACTTAAAAGCAAGTAAAAAAAAACAATAGATATCTGGCAATCCCACAAATGAAAAAGTCTGGTTAAACCCCCCCTCCCCACCCATAACACCTAGAACGAGGTGAGCAAAATACCCTACCAAAACAAATCCACACATCAAAGTGTTTGTGTTGGGGAACTTTAGAGAGCTAAGCACTCAAAAGCTCCCACTGGACCTTCCTTAAACTAGGATAATTCAAATAGCACGTATGAAATCACACATATCAAAAACCCTGCTATATACCAAAATAAACTGAAATAACCACACATTGTCTTATCAGAAACAAATTTGTAAAATGCTGGGTGTTTCATCAATACAATGAAAACACCAGTGGAACCCACCACTATTTTTCTTAAGACACTGACAGCATAGCAGTGGCAATAGAGAAAGAAAAAAAAAAGAGAGTAGTATGTAAATAGCTAACCAAAATATATTATCCAGCAATCCAAGTTTTGCCTTTGATTAAGAAATTATCACTGACGCATACAGCCTGTGTCTCCAAATATTGAACAGTAACAGTAGCAGACACTGAAGATTAAAGAACATACCTCCACTTAGTTCAGGAAATAATATTAATAGTCAATAATTTGGTGTCCGCTGAGGCAGGCTGCCGAGGAGGAAAAAGAGAAAAAAAGGCAACAAAAAAAAATCCAGAAGCGTTCAGTGTAATCCTGTTTCACAGCAACGTCAGACTCATCGGGCAATTTTCTCCTTGACGTAAGACAAGGCTTCCGCTGCGTCAGTGAAATCCTTCTGCACTCCGCCGTGCGTAATCCGGAGACGCGCCGGGAACAGGATGCCAAACCGGACTCCTTGGCAGCCGTGCAGCAGTTTCCTCACCTCCGTAAACGCAGCACGGGCCTTGGCGACGCTTGTAGTGAAGTCGGGAAATATATTGATCCTCTGCCCGTTGAATGTGAGCGGCTTTCGGTCGCGCGCCATGGCGCGCGCCCGGCTCAATACCTCGGCGCAGTCCCGGTCATAGTGGAGCTTGGCGATGATGGCGCGCGTCCTCCCGTCCTGCCTTGTAGCCAAACTTCTGTGCGAGCGGTCCACAAGCACGTCTCTATCCAGCTGTAACGTCTCTTTAAGCAGCGATGAGACCGCAGCGGCGGAGCAGGACCCATCAGCCTCTGGAACTCCAATTATCCTAATATTACACCGCCGCTGCCTCCCCTCCATGTCTTCACATTTAGCTTTAAGCGCAGTCACCTCGGCGCCCAGGGCAGCCACCGTAGACTTTAAACCAGCCACCTCGTCAGACCATGTATTCAGCCCGTCTTCAACCTCCCGGATAGAAGTCTTCATCCGGTCAATGTCGGAATGCAGCGCCGCCGTGTTGCTCGCCAGCTCAGTCTTAACAGCCTGCAGCTCACTTTTAATAAAGTCGAAGTCATCGGCGAGCGCACTTTTTAATTCCCTCTTGAGTTCTGACTTAATCACGGTTTGCATCTCCGACTTTATCGCCTCAGAAATGTCAGTTCTTAGCGCCTGGAGAATATCCGCTTTCACGGCATCCATCTTCTCTTTCTCAAGCCGCGGGGGGGTTCTTGCCGCGGCTTGAGCTTTGGCGCTGGTTGCCGAGGCGGTGTCGGGCCCGGCGGTGGAAGATCCTTTGTATGCAAATTTCCGGAGATTCGACGCCATCAATCCATCAAAACTCGACCGGTCAGGTTACAGCAATGTTATAAGTCCGATTTATCAAAAGTTCTGTGCATGAAGCGCTTTTAAATATAAATAAAGCAGAGGTCCAGCGGGAGCTCAGGCCAAGCACGTCTTATTCCATTGCCGCTCTCGAGCGCCCCCCATGGTACAGTGTTTTAATCACTGCACAGCACTGTGATCAGTGCAGCAGGTATATTCCCAGTTTGAAGTAATGATGCACCGAAATGAAAATTTGTGACCGAAACCGCAAATAATAATAAACACTTGGCCGAATACCGAACAATACCGGACATGGTTCTTCGCAGTTTTTCATTTATTTTGCCAATTTTTTCACCATTGCATAAATCAAATAAATGTGATTTAGGCATGCTTTTAAAAGAAAAAAATCTTTTACAAAATTACAAGGTAGAAAACATTTGTTGAACATAAAAAACTGAATTTTTTTTAATTTTCCAGCATTTCTTAAATATTCCAGCAGACATTATACCAGCAAAGAACAATAACTTAAAATAAAAAAAATTAGCAAAATACATTTTTTGGCCATCTTTGAGCTTACGTTAGGCTTAACTGACTGAACATTGTAACATAGACCTTAAAACAATAAAAATGCATTAAAGCGCTCAGGGTTTTTTATCATTTCAAATGATAAATCAAACTTGTAGTGCTGAAAGACTTTGCAGATGTGCCCCCTCTAGATATTTGAGCAGAACATTCATTGCAAACAGCCATTCTTGTATTATTCTTTGCCACTCTAAAATACTTCCACACTGCTGACATGTTTGCACCGCACCACTTCACTCCACGCTCTTCGCTGTTTGATTTCGTCATCTAAACGCACCTGTAATAGATTGATTTATGTTGTTTTGGTTCCACCTGCTGGTGAATGTTAGGTAAATTCTTATGTGGTTAGTTTTTGGTTGGCCAACTATTTATGTGGTGCGCAACAGTTACGGAGCGGCCAGTCTATTTATATTAGAACGCCGTTATTAATTGTTCGTTTTTTTTCCCACTTATTCCACCGAACACCGAAAGTGTTTTTTTGCCATTTTCGGCCGAACAATTTCGGTTACCGAACAATCGGTGCATCACTAGTTTGAAGCAGAAAAAACGTAATCTTCCTTACATCAGGCAAACCTTGCACTAGGCTAAGTCATGATATATGTGAGATGAAGTGTTTCTCATTTCTTCGATCCCTACGCTGAATTAGATTGTAAGAGACTGTACAACTTCAATGTATTTTGAAACCGGTCAGAATGGGTTCACTCCTCAGACAACTGCTGTCATCTGCGTTCCACTAGAGGCCAACCACATTTGAGGCTCATCACGAGTAAATCGGTATTGACAAGTTGAGCGCCTTTCATCCTGTGTCTGTGTGCCAACTTGAGCAGGCTGCAGTTTCACACATTGCTTCTGGTGATTAATAGAAGTCCCAGAGGTGTCCTCCTCACCGCCACTCTACACACTGATCCTCATGGAGACATTGGCCCCACAAGAGGTCCCGGTAACATCTCCATAATCTCTATAGTCTTGTGCAGTGAAGGTTAAAACATACATTTTTGGCGAATAAAAGGGTGCACATTGTTGAATCTTGGCTTTTAGGCTCTTGCAATGACTCACGCAAGTGTCAGGTTTTCTTCATGAGAAATGGCTGGTACCTGCCATTTGTTATGACCTCTTTAATGTTTTTATTGATTTAGAAATCAAGAAACCTTTTGTGAGGAACAGCTCTACTTGCCAGTGCAATCTTCCCCTCTACAGAATGTTGAGAAAGATGAGGATCTAATGTGAATCCTGTCTGGCAGCCATGTCTCGACCTTCCCTATTCAATCAGAACATCTTCATGGAGAAAATATGTCACTTAGTCCTTCAAGTTGCTTAGCTCTGAGGCTGAAATCCGCTTCTATATCAGGCCGATGTAATGCTTTGTCAGTAACCACAAAAAACTCCAAGGCTCGAATCAGAAAAGAATTTGTTCCACTTAGCAAGAAGGCGTTCACATGATTGGAATGCTTTTAGATGGGGAAAACAAAGAAATGTAACAATGATAAAGTATTTGTTGTGAAAGGTTAGAGATGAAATAAAGAAACGGACTATAATGGGATTTGTACCACAGGAAGTTGTGAAGAAAATTAACCTGAAGTGTGTTGTGCCACAGCGGTAGCGCTGTTCCAGTTATCAAGAGTTATTAATAATTTTATTCAACAATTATTAATAATAAAGTAGACTCAAAATCAAATTGAATTATCAAAATGATTTAATCCTAATCGGGGCACCACCTGGATTTCCAGGAAAAATGATAATTTTAAAGCTTGAGTTATGGTTCTGCGTCAAAATGACGCCGTGCCTACGGCGTGTGGTACGCGTCACTGACGCCGTCACTGACGTGCACCTCCCGAAAATTGTAACTACGCGTCGAGGCGACGCAGACCACACGCAGACCGAGAGGGCTGTAATTGGTTCGCTTGGTAGCAACGCATTTCCGGTTTCCGGTTTGAAGCAGTCGTGAACTTTCAGCGCTCTTTTCTTCGTGTATGTGTGATTTCTTTTTTTTTTTGCACAATAGTTGTCCTCATCTCTTTGATTCACTGTGACCGGAAAAAGTCGGATAAACCATTCAGGAAAAGATCGTGAGAATTAGCGGTCACGGGGGGTACTGCACCACGGAGAAATGGAGTGACGGAGAAGTCCGAAGGGTTCAGGGCGCCGTCACGGTGACGGCGTGTGCTCTGTGTTGGTTTGACGCAGAACCATAATTCAGGCTTAACAGCAGGAATCAGTCTCAAAATAGGGATTATTCTACCAGAATAACAGTAAGGGCTATTATTTCTGGTGAATAATGTTGAAGGCCATTACAAAGTTCGGCTCTAGCTCTGTCAAACAGCCATGGCGACGAGACATGTGTAAAACATCACAAACAACTTCTCATTAAAATCAATCAGCATTTATTCACATCCAGGTGTCAAGCAGATGGAAAAGCGACACCATTGAATAAATCCTGATGGCGCACTACGTTAAAACATAAAACCATCAACTAACAAGAAAAACAACAACAATAAAACGTTAACTGCATAAGGAGAATAAATCAAAACAATAAACACGTGATACAAAACGATCATCTATGGTTCAAAACAACGTGGCTGCATGTGGCCGGCCAAAGAAGGCTGCGGTATTTAAAGATGGCGGGGCCCTGTGGTATTTAAAGATAGCGGCGCCCTCGCCACGCCACGTGCAATCAGACGGGATGACAAAACATGCGAAAAATGGCGCCACAAAATAAACAAACAATGATGCCGGTAGTTGTCGGCGTTACACAGTAATATACATATGGTAACTAGGGCTGGGCGGTATGGACTAAAAAATGTATCACGATAATTTCTGGCATTTATCCCGATAACGATAAAAATGACGATAAAAAAAAATACCAATTTAACTCCACCTTTGTAAATATAAATCTATCTCACTCTCAGATCCGCCATGTTTGTTACACAAAAACGTAAATTTATCTCTCTTTCTTTCTTTCTTTCTTTCTTTCTTTCTTTCTTTCTTTCTTTCTTTCTTTCTTTCTTTCTTTCTTTCTTTCTTTCTTTCTTTCTTTCTTTCTTTCTTTCTCTCTCTCTCTCTCTCTCTCTGGCTCATATCTTTCTTTCTCTCTCTCTGGCTCATTTCTTTCTTTCTTTCTTTCTTTCTTTCTTTCTTTCTTTCTTTCTTTCTTTCTTTCTTTCTTTCTTTCTTTCTTTCTTTCTTTCTTTCTTTCTTTCTTTCTTTCTTTCTTTCTTTCTTTCTTTCTTTCTTTCTTTCTTTCTTTCTTTCTTTCTTTCTTTCTTTATGTACGTTGTGCGTGGATTTAACACAGAACCATAAATCAGTTTTACACAAAAACGTCATCAACAGGAATTTATTGTTTTTATCGTGAGATGACAAATTCTTACCGTGGGGAATATTTTTGACGGTTTATCGTGAACGGTAAAATATCACCCATTCCTAATGGTAACTAAACATTAAACGCAAATTTAGCTCTGAACTGCTCTAAATGGAACTAATCACCCAGGACCATAAAACCTCACGCCTCCCGGTCTCCGGCTCTGGGCTGCGGACTCTGTCGGGGGTGATCAGGTTTCTGCCGGGGCTTTCCGGTGTAGGAGAGCTTCGTTTCGGCTCGGCTCCAGATGGTGAAATGTCAACACTTGGAATAAAGTTCTGATATTTAACTACACTGAAAGCCAGAATATACAGCTGGATGCTTCCACAAGGACCTTTATTACTGACAAACAGACAGTTCAAGATCCATGTAATGATGATTGATTATATTTATTAAGTGATCAGTAAAGCGACCCATCTTGTGAGTTATAACAAGCTGGTGACCTTGACTGCTATTGTTGTTTACAAACGGTTGCTCGTTTTTACTTATTTAAATGTATTTATGGTAATATTTTTATGATTAGTGTTAAGCACAACCATAAACAAGCAAAGCTGATTTGTTGTCCAGTTTTGTCAGTGATGTGCCATCAACAAATTATCTGAAATATACGAGTGGGTATATATCCCATATTGAGTCCTCTATACATAGCTAACACTATATAGTGGGTCAGTAAAGACTTGGAAAATCCACACACAACCATTGTTTCCTATATTGTAATGTTAAAATCTGTTATATATGATTTTAGGAAAAATGTCAATCAATACTATAAAGGAACTACTCTCCCTGTGTCCTCTGGACTAGACATAATCCTGTACTGTTGGAAGCACTACATATTTTTGCAGCTGACTCTTGCCATGCAGCATGCCTGAGGGGGATTACAGTAAGTGCAGCGTGGATTGAGCAGAATTCCAGATTTTCATTTAGTGAATTAATCACTTTGGCTTTTTCTCAATGTGTGTTTTCCCTGTCGTGTATTCTTTGGAGTGGGCAGCTGTCCAATTTTTATTTAAAGTAAATTTGTACTACTGACCCGGCAAATCCCCAAGATACTGTGATCAAGCTCTCACGAGGAAGGCTCTATGAAAGTTTGAGAGTACTGCAGAAGTAGCGCGCGTCTCAAAATCTGTAGAGGAAATCCATACTTGATGGTTAATACCCTTTGTTCTCAACAGAGTAGATACTTTATGAAATAATATACATGGAAAACAACTTGCCTATTTGTGTCCATATCTCTCTGCTTTACTTTTTGATATTTTATGACTTTAATCTATGTTTTTTTTATTTTTTATTAGTTGTTGCTCATGTGGTCCATTTGATTATGTTATAATATGTTAACTCCAAGTTGAATAATACAGTATGTTTGTGATGAATTGTAAAGAAGGCTTGGTGAAGTTCTGAGCACGAAAATAATCTTGTTTCCTCTGACAGGTCATGTGTCAAAGTGAAGGATGCAGCAGCCTGTCATTATGGTGCTCATATGACGCATGCATTTATTCCTGTTCCTCTAACACAAAGAAGAAAAATATATTTTAGTCAGTAATCAACCACCAGCAGCTTTATAAACAGTGGTCACAATTACCATGATCTTTGATTTTTTTTTTTTTTTTTTTTTTTTATGGTTTGTTTTCTTTTCATCCTTGGTAGGAGCAGTCTTTTTTAGCTTTTTCCTCCGTCATTTTAATGCGTTATTGATTTCCTGTTGAATATAATGTTACACACTTAGAGCGGTGATATGCTGGACTCTCTTTTAACTGCCTGAACCCAAAAAACCAGACTCGGGGAGGGTAGTTATCAGACCAGGAATGACTACTGTCAGAGAAACTAAAAAAGAGACACACCAAGTTAACAATGGTAATAACTACTCTCCCAATAAACAGAGCAGACTTTGGGTGATAGAAGCTGTGATGTCTATGTATTCAAATTTGTCATAAAGAGTTATAATATTCTTGTAGAAAAGATTCACAGGTAAGCTTGTTACCTTTGTCAATGACTACGTTTACATGCAGTCAAAATTCGGGTTATTGCTAGTATTCCAGTTACTGAAACGTTCGGAATATTCCGTTTCCATGGTAATTAATCATTCGGGATATCTGGATCAAACCAGCGACGCACGGAGAACATCATGACGCAATTCCCGTCATTTCCGCTTCTTCTTCCTGTATCCAAATTCAAAACAAATGCTGCTTCACGCAACTTTTCACTCACCTTCTTTTAAATCTCGCTATCCCGGTACTTTCTACCGTCTAAAAATGCCAAAATGTTCATATCCTTCATTTCCTTAGTCTCCTCCTCACTCCAAAAGTGTGGCGTGGTCTTGGTTTCTCCGTGTTTATAAGAACTTCCTGGACTCAAAAGGCCAAGATTCCTTGTGAACAGAGCATGCGCAGAAAACTAATTCATGTTCCGTTTGATGGGGATTTTCCGTTTGGCGTTTACATGACCCAATATTCAGGTTTTAAAAGGAGTAACCCAGGGGTCATATTCGGGTTTTTAAAAACCCGAATATGCGCAAATTCTGGTTATTCAGAGGGGTTATTGGTGTTTACACGGCCGTGCAAATTCGGGTTATTGCCAATATTCGGGGTTTAAAAGGGTTATTGACTGCATGTAAACACAGTCAATGTTCATAGTATCAAAAAATGAGAGAGGTAACGTGAAACCCACACAACTCACTATTTTTACGTGGCTCTTCATTCCATTACCTGGATTTCCACTTCTAGCCTTTAAATCACTCTGTGTTATATATCATTAAAATGAATTAGCTGCATCGTGAGTACATTGTTTCTGATCAAAAATAATTTCTTTAAGTTGTGTTGACAAGCTGCTACCTTAAGTCACACAAAATATTCAGTAATTTCTTGGCTGTTAGCTAGTGATGCGCCCATAGGGATGGGAATCGAGAACCGGTTCTTGTTGAGAACCGGTTCCCAGTGTTTCAATTCCTTGGAATCGTTTGCCTTTTTCCCAAACGATTCCCTTATCGATTCCAGTGGGCGCAAATGACGTCACCAAGCATGTTGCGCAACGTGCGCATTGCGCCCAGCAGGAAAACACGGGAACAAATGCTTGTAAGTGCTGTTGTTGGGCTTGTGTAGGCTATGTTAATGAGACGGGTATTTCTGCAGCCTGATGAGAAGCTCCAGGGTGCAGAGGGCCCGGTCCTGATATGCCCCGCCCCCTGGCCATAAGCCCCGCCCCCCGGCCCAGCTCTGATTTGTTCTACTGGCGAGAGGGTTCTCGCTCCTGGGGATGGAGACTTCTGACGGATAACCATCTAACTGTGCGGTTGCGCTTGTCGTCTGCATCTGGGTTATTTTCTTGGAGGATCTCGTCAAACATATCAGACAGTGAGGGTTCGCCACCGTACGGGCCCTTTCCTCTGCGCTCTTTCCCCGATCTGCTGCGCTGTGCGTCCCCTGACGTCTCCATCATCAAGCGGTTTCCCAAATCCAACTCAGCCTGGATCATTTCTCACGTCCTATGCTTTTTCCCCACATCCAAGTAATGAGCTCACATTCTGACATGTTTGCTGCATTTAACACCACTCCCCCCTCACTCTACGCTGCTCGCTGTTTGATTGATCTAAACATGCCGTTATTAATTGTTCGGTTTTTTCCCCCACTTATTCCACCGAACACCAAAAGTGTTTGTTTTGCTATTTTCTGCCGAACAAATTCGGTTACCGAACATTCGGTGCATCACTACTGTTAGCAGAGGGGGGCACGCACACCGCACATGCAATGACATGCATGAACTCCTGTGGCAGGTAGTATGGCCGTATGCTTGGTGCTAACTGTTCATTGTCTCCGTTACACAGTTGCTCCTTCACTGAACAGTGTATGGATCAGCACGATCTCACATGAACAAATGCAGCCAGACCCCCTCGTTTCCTCTTACCACTGTCCTCCATTATGTCCACGTACAGCAGATAAAAAATAAAAAATCATCCAGGGAAACAGGAGAGTACCATAGGATGTAAAAAGAGTGATGATGCTTCTCTCTCTTTACTCCCACTGAGTCGCGTGAGCTCATCCGTCTTGTTGGAAAGGGACCCCATGTTCCCATGGTGACGGAGGGGGGGGGTCAGGTCTAAGGTGCCTCCTTTTTCTCTGAGCTTTCTTTCAGCGCGGCATCATCAGTGGGTCTCATGCTTGTCCTGGGGAAACACTAAGGCAACTCTGCAGAGTTATCAGTTGTCCCCTACTGTAAACTATGCATGCACAGCGTCTGATTCTCTGCATAAATTGACTCAAAAGCTGCACGAATCTTGACAATTCAAGATACAAAGACAAGCACAACAATAGCCAAATAAGTTTGAGAAAGAGTTAGGAAATAGTGTTGGAACCAGCACTCAGCTCCACCAGCGACAGGTAAGGAAAAAAAAGTGGGGTAATTATCTTAATTATCTGCCTTCTCTAAATGGATGACATCAGTCTGTGTGCCACGACTGGCCGACTTGGACTATATAATTGCCCTCATTTAGTATCAGAGCTACAACGTTCTCACAGCCGAGGGGTTGAATCACCAGAGGCCAACAAGGCAAATGTTAAGAGAATTTACCAATATCTTGGAGGTTCACAAACAAATGGCAATGAAATGATCCGTAACTAAGCACCTAAATAGAGAATGACAACAGCCAGCGGAGTAGAAAGAACAAAGTCCATATCATCAACATGTTTGCTTTATATTTAATGCCATGATTAGCTTCATTGGTCATAAGGATTGGTCAAAATTAGGAATGACGATTGACCATGATGCTCTTACAAACTATGTGATGTCTCTTTTGACATCACAGGGAATTTTAAATTGTAAAATGTTCTTAAAACACTCAAGGTAGTGACATTGTGATGCATTTTGCCTGCATGGGAAGAGGTGGTTTGAGTCTGAGTTACCGTTGCTGCACCACAATGAAATCCTTAATATGATAAGACTTCGACTTCCCCTTGAATCAATGATTGGCTGGTTCAAATGGTCTCAGAAGACAAGTTGTGGCAGCAGTTTGCTTCTATTTTTATCCAAGCCCTGACGAAGCTGCAGCCGCCATCCCCCTCTTTCTTGCCCTTTCAGTCACATCATCTGCAGTTCAGCAACCCTCAACCTAATACCACCTCCCCTACGATGCCCTCCCTTTTCAACAATCTTTTTATTTTTCTCTGTTTTCCTCCCTTCGCCTCCTCCTTTATTGTTTGCATACTTTGGGCTGGTCGAGCACTTTTCTACCTAACTGGCTAGATCTATCAACAGTTATTAAATATTAGGTTGCTGATGGATTCCTCCAAACATTCACAACTGCTGTTTTCTACTTTATCTAAGCTGCTGTGCCAGTTTTTAATCTTACTGGTTCATATACAGGGCATATAGACTTAAATTAAGTACTGTAGGTTTTCTTATTTAGCAGTTTAGTGACTTTTAACAGTGAGATAGATTAGACAAAATATAACACAGCTGTATAATACAGCCTAGCAAATGGCTATATATTAGTTAAAGCTTTCTATGGCAAGAGCAAAAGTTTTTCTTGAGCAAGAAGGACTTTAAACATGCCACAGTCTCAGTATTGAATCCCTGCTCAAACGTCTTTATTACCCCCACAGTACCTTATTGTACATGAAGGTAATTTTTCTTCGTTGGTAAGTGAAGTAGAACTTTAAAGGGAACCCTGGCTATTAAGACATGTAGGTCTTAAAAGATAAATGTTGGTATCAATTATAACACTGTGATATAAAAAAACCTTTTTGATGTCTTTGTTTTTATAAAATTTGAAAATATAATTTCACTCGTAGGTCGCCATTGTTGTTTACACCGCAATGCATTCTGGGTAGTGACGTCAGTCGGTTGCACCTGTTGGCCCCCGAACACTGTTGTGACTGTTCAACCAGATAATCCAGAGGATAAACATGTCATCTGTTCAGCCATTTCAATTTGAACCCGAGCACAAGGTCAATGAGGAAGACAACACTGAAAACATATCTCAAAACGAGCCAAATGAAGACCAAAAAAGACGGGATGAGGCGAGAGTGGGACAAAATCCCAGCAACTGCGTCTCAATGCAAACAGAGGAGGAGAGCGTTTGCTGTCAAGAGCTCGTGTTTTTGTCAGCAGCTGTTCACTTTAAGCTATTGTGTGATAAAACGTATTCCAATATCAATAATTTTGGAGATTATTAGCATCCACCGCTGTCCTATACTTTATAAATCATTAGGACAGTGGCGCCGCCAGGATTCAATTTTGTAATAGACACAGAAACAGTCCGTCCACTGCTCTACACGGCTAATTTCAGGCTCTCACTCGGCCTGAATATTACACTATCCATTAGGTAGAGGATAGGTTGGTTGGCTATTCAGAGTTCAATAAGTATTTCAAAAATCTTTTTTCCTCAAACAAAACTTTGCAGTGACAAATTGGATAACGTGCCACGGCGCACTACAGATATGGAGACATTATTATGCGCACCAGAAACACAGATGCAAACATAAACATTATGGTGTCAACGCATCAGAAACACAGATGAAAACACAACTAAATATTAAAGGTGACGGCGCACCCAGAAACAGATGAAAACACGTCTAAACAGGTGGCGGCGCAACAGAAACCCAGATGAAAATGCAGCTAAAAACATTAAGGTGACGGCGCACCTACAAAAAAGTAAAACATTTTGTGTTCGGGGGCCAGCAGGTGCAACCGTGTGACGTCACTACCCAGAATGCATTGCGGTGCGGTGTAAACAACAATGGCGACCTACGAGTTAAATTATATTTTCAAATTTTATAAAAATGAAGACATCAAAAAGGTTTTTTATATCACATTGTTATAATTGATACCAACATTTATCTTTTAAGACCTACATGTCTTAATAGCCAGGGTTCCTTTTAAGCACTAGTAAAGTTACTGAATGCTGTATACATACTCTAGAAATAAAGTGGTTACCTTTTGTTCCCACAGTTTAAAAAGTTTAAATCCACTCATAATTAAACTGGAAGAAGAATGGCTGGACTGTTTTTAATTATTACAAATCAAATAGTGTGAACTAATGACACAGAGTGACTTAATTTATGAGTAGTCAAAACAAAGCTCCAATTGATTTATCTTACCTGAATGACTTGTCACTTTTACTGTACTTTGGTGTTTTGTCACACTGACTGAAACAGCTCCTGGTTGTTGTTGACTTGCAATTTAATCTGTTGCTCTACTTGATGTTTCTCCAGCCAGTGCAGGGTTGATATTTTCCCTCTTCAAGTATGAGTGTGGCATTTGTCATCAAAGAACTGCTAATTTCGCCGGAGAGTCTAATATTCAAAAGTGAGTCGGAAACAATTTCAGGAAGCAGCTGAAAAAGCAGTCCGGCAGCAGAGTTTCCTGTCTTTGCTTTTGAGTGACACGTTCTTGGAACTCAACCAGAAATCACACAATAAAGTTTCAGGACGGGTCAATATGTGCCACTGTTGGTGGAGTCAGGATGAGTGGAAAATGGGCTGTGCTCAGCATCCGCCTTTGTTCATTTCACGTGAAGAAAAGTTGGTTAAAGTTGGCCGCTCTGTTAGATACTATTATATTAATTAAAACTGTTGAATATATATATATATATATATATATATATAATATATATATATATATATATATATATATATATATATATATATATATATATATATATATATATATATATATATATATATATATATATATATATATATATATATTATTATTATTATTATTTTATTTATTTATTATTATTTTTTTAAACAGACCATTGAGGTTTTACAAGAGTGTGTGTGTTTTTATTTATTTGATAAATCCTGGGGAATTCGATTTGTTAAACTTGAGAAATTGGAAGTTTGTCCAGATAGTGATGCCATAGGAAAGCTCTCCGGAATAATGAATTGGCACCCACTTGCATACCAAATTATACAGTTCATATCAAAATCATTAGAATCACTTTAAATGTCTGTGTTTCAGCCCAAAAGGTTGGGCTCTATCCTGCCTGCTGGCATGAATCTGGAACCTAAAATCATGTTCAAAAAAACTATGTATTGTACAACCAGCAGCTGTCCTTTCTGCCATGCAATGAAATAATGAAGACTAAATACTCCTATGTTACCTTTAGGGCTGGGCGATATGGCCTTTTATTAATATCTCGATATTTTTAGGCCATGTCATGATACACGATATATATCTCGATATCTTGCCTTAGCCTTGAATTAACACTTTGATTCAATTCAATTCAATTTTATTTATATAGCGTCTAATACAACAGATGTTGTCTCTAGACGCTTTCCAGAGATCAAGAACATGAACATGAACATAAACATAAAGCAGGCAGGCGGAAGCAGCAACAGCAGACATCCACGTAGGCAGGTGGAAGAAGCAATGGGATGACCAGAGGGGGGGGAGGGCCGGGAACACAGGCCAGAACGCAGCTCCCGAGGCTCCGGCCTGCAAACATACACAAAAGAGAAAAAAAAAAAAAGAAAAAAAAAGAAAAAAAGAAAAAAAAAGAAAAGGAAAAGAAAAGAAAGAAGAAAAAAAAAAATTATGCCTACAATCACACCAGTAGCCTATGATGATTCTATATGTCTACATTAAAACATTCTTGTTCATACTGCATTAATATATGCTCATTTTAAACTTTCAAATAAGTCAAATTTACCAAAACTGTATTTATTAAACAGTTACTAAGCAGTGAGTGGCATAAACATAAAAAGTGTCATTTCAAAACAGAAAGTGCACGTTGCATCTCTGACTCCCGTCTGAAAAACATCTGCTAAGTAATGTTCTGGTCCTGGTTTTACCTGGATGAGCTGATTTTACCTGGTTTTACCAGGTTTTACCAGGTTTTACCAAGTTTTACCAGGTTTTACCAGGGTGAGCTGCTCTGAGCAGGACGGCCTTTACAGCACCTTTTATATTAAGACTAATTGTAGGTGTAGGGACTGCAATGTTTCATCCTTTCCTCCTTTAATTTGGATCACTTTCACTTACTTTTAGAAATATGACGTAATATAGTCTTGTTTGACTTTGTTTCGATGATAGTGGTTGATTTCATGTGGCCACATTTAAGCAACACTAGGTGACGTTTCTCAGTTCTGAAAGAGAAAAGCCTGAATTTTGGTTCCGCGTTAAATCGACGCAGAACCTACGCCGTAGGGTACGGCGTAGTCTACGGCGTAGCCTACGCCGTAGGGTACGCGGCGACGCGCATTTCCGCTGTAGGCTCTGCGTTGGTGTAACGCGGAACCATAAATCAGCCTAAAGGCTCGGCTGCGCGTGTCGCGCTGAGCGGCTCCTCGGCTCTCCGGAGCCGTGCGAGGAGAAAACATCCCCTCCCGTCTTTACTAAACCGGTTTGCTTTGAAAAGAGTCCGTCGCGCGTAGCAACCGCGCAGATTAGCTCACGGCGCAAACAGGCGAGTTTGGGAAAGTTAAAGTAAAGTTAAAGCGGGGAAGTGAGCGCCGGTCCCGGACAGCAGCGCTGACACCTGCAGCTGGTCGGGGGCCAATGATAATGCACACACGACAGCACGTGACTGATGTGTGTAACAGGGTGCGCTTGTTTTATGTCTCAGAGAAGGAGAGACGAGACGAGAGAGTGAGAAAAGCCTATAATTTAACGCCCGCGGCTAAAAGCAAATGTATATTCGAATATTCACGATAGAGTCATTTTGTACATCGCACAGAGTAGAAGCCGAGATACATCGCCTATACTCGATATATCACCCAGTCCTAGTTACCTTAATACCCACAGTTGCTCTAACCTCAGTCGACCCTGATGTAATGTGATTTTACACATGTGGGAGGGGGATTTGTGAGTGTTGACAGTCGGCTGGTGGTGTTTATGAAGGGAGGAGAGGAGCTGTTTGTTATCTGGGTGTGATCATCTCATGCCATCGCAAGAAGCAGATTAATTTTACTTTTAGATGAGACCAGGGACGATATTATTAGGTGCGCCTGGTGTTACTGATAAAAACTCTGAAATTGTATTCATAAAAAGATGCACATTTACAAAGACAGAGATAGACATTGACATTTTTATTAAGGGTGCAATTCTGCTTGTAGGTGATGTACTGAAGGCAATAAATGAAGAAAAAAGATAAAGTAATGAAGCTAAGAATGCCTGGAATACAGTAAAATGTGGTGTTGCTTCTATCAAAGTGTGGTTCTGTTTTTCTTCCTGTCCAACAGGAGGCAGTGAATGTCTCAAGGAATGAAAGATTCAGAACTGTCCCGCAGCATGGACAGATGAAAGGTCCGTGTGTGCGGGGTTGCTTCAGGAAGGACATACGGCATAACATGGGGCCAAATGGATGTGCAGACTATGATCCGCTGTGGCAGCCACTCTGCTCACAGGGATTACGCTGAAATGGTTGATGATGATGGACTGATGAAAGGTGTAACCTAAGGCAGGTTTGAGAGTGTGGCATTTTGGGGTTGAAAAGGATGAGCACACGAGAAAAAAAACAAACTTGAATTAAATTCAGTTATAGTCTGGATGTAGCTGAAAATTGATACCTTTTGGACAACAACTGTAAATTAAAATTGTACTCAGGGTCTCCTACACACTTGCCATTTCAATCTTTCCAATTCTTTTTCACACTCAATTTTCCACATGTGGATGTTGGCTGTTGGCTGTGAAATCCTCCATCTAATGTTGTTCCATCTTTATCACACCCATTCACACGCACGGCTGCCGTACATGGGACTCACCATGCAAACTTGTTTCTCGTGGTGCCATATGGGAGTTCACGTGCTGCTTAAAGGAGCTCCACATACCATTATATCCTGGATTGAACCACAAACCTGTTCTGTGTCTTAATGGTCAGCTACTGACACCATGAGAGAGTCTGTCAGTAACTCGGTTCCCAAAATGAGTGGCAACAGTTAAAACACCTGAGCTTTCCAGCTGACACAAACTCTAAACCGGGGGTCGGCAACCCGTGGCTCTAGAGCCGCATGCGGCTCTTTAGCGCCGCCGTAGTGGCTCCTGGAGCTTTTTCAAAAATGTTTGGCCTTTTTTTTCCCCCCCTTTTTTTCTCTTTTTTTCTTCTTTTTTTTTTCTTGTTTTTTTTCCCTTTTTTTTCGACTTTTTTCTCCACATTTCGACTTTTTTCTCCACATTTCGACTTTTTTCTCAACATTTTGACTTTTTTCTCGAGATTGTACTTCAACATTAATCTCGACATTTCGACTTTTTTCTCGACATTTCGACTTTTTTCTCGACATTTTGACTTTTTCTCGAAATTTCAACTTTTCTCGAAGTGCATAATGAAAAAAAAAAATCTTCCCCCAGTTATAGCTAATATAGATACATGCAGCATGTGTTGCCTTCATTCTAAGGCTTATACAAGACTCCAGACATATATTTGTTTTTTGTGTTTTTGGTCCAATACGGCTCTTTCAACATTATCACATTTTCTGTGCCCTTTTTGTGGTGAATCTGCAGATTGAAATCCTGCAGGAGAAGAGACCAGCGCATAAGCCGCTGGTTAGAATGACGCATATGTGCGAGGAAGCCAACCTGTTGTGTCCTAGGCACCCCTAGACTGGGGCATAGCAAGTACAATACTTCAAAAGCAAATCTTAATCAGCTAAAAAATGAAAACCAAAAGAGTTTTGTAGAGAGCCCCACATCTCTCTGCAGGTTCTCTAGGAAGAATATGAAAGCAGGTGTAGCTCAGGAAGGGGCAGCCTTCACACTCCAATCTGATCTGATTACCTCCAGGTTTGCAGGCCCTGAGATGATTACTCTGTGTGTGTCTGTGTGTGTGTGTCCGTCTGTCCGCCCGTCTGTTGCTGTTTTTAACCCTTTTTGAGTTATCAGTTGCCTCAGATATGTTTTACTTTTTCATTTGTCGCTGGAGCCCCGTTTTGAAGTGCTACCACTAATGACAAGAAGCTGCTTCTGTCCACCAACGCATGTATGTCACCAGGGGTGGAGCAGGGGTCCCAGCCTAGGGGGGGCGAAGCATTCTAGATGGGCCCTTGTGGTCTAAACATCCCTGTTAAAACATAATCGCTAAAAGAATGCCACAGATCAGCCCCTCTGACACACAACCACAGCAGGCGACACGGTCAGAACCATCACATGAGGTTTCAGCACCAGGGATTTACCAGTCATTATGTCAAACCTAATTATAACCTAATGCAGACTTTAAGATATAAGTATCAAACTGCAGATAAAAATCAAATGACATCTAGTGATGTCTATGGAAGCTCATTTCCACCAGTAAAAGAAAAAAATAAGATGAAATCTTAGCCTTAAAAATAAAAATATCCCCACGGTAAATTAGAATTATGACATAAAAAGTCATAATTTCAACTTTTTATGTCATAATTAAGACTTTCTATCTCATAATTATGACTTTCTATCTCATAATTATGACTTTCTATCTCATAATTTCGACTTTCTATCTCATAATTTCGACTTTCTATCTCATAATTTTGACTTTCTATCTCATAATTATGACTTATCGTGGGGATATTTTATTTTTAAGGCTAAGTTTTCATCTTAGCCATAGATGTCGGATTTGCCGAGTAGCACAATTCAGACACACGTGTTCAACCTGCACAACAACAGTTTACAATGTGCGACGACATGTATTTAACACAATGAGCGACACGGCGGTCAAACAGCAACAAACAATATATGAAAGGCCATATATTCAGCATTATGACAATGTTATCAGAAATAATTAATTTTATGACAGCTTACCAATGATGGTTTCATCCAGTGGTGAGCAGAGAACCACAACAAGTCGCGTAGGGTACGCGGCGACACCCACCCTACGCCGTACCCTACGTTGTAGGCTCTGCGTTGGTGTAACGCAGAACCATAAATCAGGCTTAAAAGTAAACAGACAACATGCGCGTACGTACCCGTGCATGACAGGCAGACACACGAGGGGAGAAGGGACTATTTCTTTCATTTTTATTTTTTAAACAACTTTATCCTTTTGAACGCAATTGTATAGTCCAACTTACCTTATTTTATTCAGAACACTTTTTTCCCTCTTCGGCGTGCGCCCCCACGGAGCAGTGGGCCCGGGGCGGCCGCCCGCCCTGCCCCCCCGCCTGCTCCGCTAGTGTATGTCACACTTGGAGCATTCTTGCTTATTGATCATTCATCAAGTAGTCTTTGTTGTCCAAATGGGCTGTTAACTCTCCTCAGTAATCTATCACTTCCCCCAAGGAGAAGAAGAACCTCAATTGAAAGCCTTGAAGCCCAAGCTAACACTAATTTGAAACAGATAAACACTCAAACCTGCTAATATTTCAGTCAAACAGACGAGTGGCAGTTTGGGATGTTTGTAAGCTGAAAAAAAAAAACTGCTAAACTTCTCATCTTTCCATGTGCACTCTTTCCCTGTAACATGCAAGGATTTATAAGGATTTTTAGAATATTGCTCCCTTCACAGCGAGTGTGACGTAAGCGCTGGTTGCTGCTGCTTGCAGTTCACACTTTACGTACAGTAGTACAGAGCAAAACAGGCAGAGTTTCCAAAGCTTCAGGCTTGTCATTGTGTTGTTGGCAGGTGGCAGTGTTTGTGCTGCCAGCAAGGAAAAAACATCTATCAAAAAAGTAACAGTGAGAGTATTTGGAGGTAGATTTGTGTCTTAATTATTCAATCAAAAAAAGATTGCTTCAATCAAAAAATATATTTTCAATTAAAAAAAAATTCACTTCAATCAAAATAAAAAAATCAATCAAAGAAATTTTTTATTTTATAGAAGTAAAGTTTTTTTAGTTTGAAGCAACTTTTTTGTAGTAAGTAGTGTTTTTTGTGTTTGGGCCATATTATGGGTAGGACATTTTTTTTTAATAAAAAAAAAAGTTGCTTCAAAAAGAAAAGAATATTTTCAAGCAAAGAAAATCACTTCAATAAAAAAGAAAAAGTGTTTGAATGCAAAAAAATATTTGAGACCCAAAAAATTGCATTTGGACACTTTCTTTTGGATTTAAAAATTTTTTTTCGATTCGAAGTGATTTTTTTTTTTTGATTGAAGTGAAAAAAGTTTTGAAGTCATGAATCATTTTGACACAAACATCCCGCAGTGGGCGGATGCTTCCCCATTGGTCAGACAAGTGCCTACAGAGTAAGGGTCGGCGATATGGCGAAAAATATCATATCATGATTTTTTTTAAATATACAATCACGATTTTGATTTTATCACGATCTTAAATTGAAAAAAGAAAAACAGTAGCACTCGAGGACCAGGATTGCCTCCCCCTGGTCTAAAACATGGGGTGGGTTCTGCAGTCATTGCATTGCAGAACACTGGGTAAGGGCCATTTCGTATCAGAGCAAAGCTTAAAATATGATGGTATTTTTAATATTATGGCTATATTAAGGGGAGCTGTAATGGTATTTCCAAGGTTGAATGGGAATGTTGACTGGATAAGTACCAGAATGATTAGAACCTGAGCTTGACGGTGCATTCACACTTGACTATCGCGTACAAAGATGTCATCTCTGTCAGTTTCATGTAATGGAACCAAACAGGCCAAGTGTGAACACACCTGTAAGAGTAGTTGTCACACTGATGGTAGAGGCACTAGAATTACATTTTATCTCAGTTATAGGCTCTTAGGTGATGTATTCCTTGAAATGTGATAGATTTCCTCTTTCAGATTTCATCACGAACACAGGCTTGATGTTCAGAAGTTAAATTTTAAGTTCAGCCAAAATAAACTGCAGTTTTAATAAAAAAGTATTTGATTTGCACGGATTTTAAGAATCCTGCAAGTACTGAGTTTTAAGGAATTTGTTTGTAACAAGTTGTGCAACATTTCATCCACTGAGCCGAGAAAATGTGGCTGCAACCTCCACAATGTTCTGGAAAAGCATTTCTGCAGAGTTGTTCATGTCAGAATCGATGTTTTGCTCCATAACCAACTTGCTCAGCCCATGCCATCTCCATTTATCAAAGCATGTTTTTGATTATATGGTCCACTGTGTAAATTGATTAATTCCATATTGTTAACCTGCTAGACGGTGGTTGACTGAATTTGAATGTTTGCGTGTTTTGCAATCTGCTGGCTTTGTAACTGCACCCGCCTCCCTTTTGGTGAAAAGAAGAATCTTAGCAGCTTCATTTGCACATGGAAAAAAGCAAAGAAGCCCACACGACAAGCTGTCAGGAGGAGATAAGTCACTGCTCATTTTGTTGCTCTGAATTGCCACTTTGACTTCGAGAATATATTTCTTGTGTTATCCTGCCAGTGTTGAAACAAGTGGAGGAATAATACTTACATTTTCCCATGATGGTACCTGTCGAAATATGTGTATGTATGTATGTATGCATGTGTGTATATATATATATATATATATATATATATATATATATATATATATATATATATAGATGAGGTTCCATATATATATGACCGGATATGACCTCATATATATATATATATATATATATATGTATATGTGTGTGTATATATATATATGTGTGTGTGTGTGTGTGTGTGTATGTGTGTATATATATATATATATATATTATACATACATACATACATACATACATACATACATACATACATACATACATACATACACACATATATATATATATATATGTATATATATATATATATATATATATATATATATATATATATATATATATATGTATATGTATATATATATATATATATATATATATATATATATATATATATATATATATATATATATAGATATAGATGAAGTCGTATTAACTTCAGGTACTGCTGATTATGAAATGCTTCTTTGGGGATAAGTTCTTAAGACAGTTGCACACACATCCTTGTGTCGGTTTGCTCTGTCTGAAATGGCTGTACTGAAATATTAAACATGTATAATGTGCTTTTACCGCTCAAGACTTACAATGTAATGGACACTTAAATATAGAGTGCCCAAAATATACAGCTGTGTGATTAATAATGGCCACTGCCCCTAATCTGACCTGAGGCTGCAGGCATCACGGCATAGATCCATGAGAATGTTTTTGGGGAAGCGGTACCTGCTGAGAAGCCGCTCTGTCTCTCACTGAACATCAGCACGCTCTTTGAAAATGCACGGTTCTCCAAATCCTCCAACACTGCAAGATAAGCCATGGTACTTGTATTTTCTTTTCAGGTTGTCCTGCCAAAGCTGTCTTTTATAGCTGTCACACCAATTATTCAAAATGTCTGCTAAATTACTAATTGAAGAATTTTTATTGATTAGAGGAAACGGGGAACGTGTGTGAAGTTTGAGATCGCTGAACACTGTGACTCTTTTAATGGGTTCTATTTGTAGTTTCTTTTTTTTTTCTTTTAAAAGGTTTTTTTGGGCTCTAGTGGCCCTTTATTGGAGATGCAGACTGGAAAGGGGTAGAGAGAGAGAACGGGGAAGACACGCAGCAAAGGTGCGCGGGCTGAATTTGAACCCGCGACCGCTGCAGGAGGAGGACTGTAGCCTCAGTATATGGCCCGCTGCTTAACCCACTGCGCCACCGAGCGGCCCAGGGTTCTATTTGTAGTTTCACTGTTCTACCACTAGGTTTTGTGTGGATGGTCAGAGTTGTGCTTAAATTTACACACGTTTCTACGCACAAGTACAAGTTGATAAATTCCATATGTTGCGTGGGAATCTTCTTACGCACACATCTGTGCGTACGAACGGTTGATAAATGAGGCCCCAGGTCTTCAGTAATAACTGCTAAAGTCCTACTCTGCTTCTCAGTAAACAGTGACAACATGAACAGTTCCCCATCAAACAGGCCGCATTTGTTTTCATGGTCAGTTAGGCTGTTCTGTTTGATGCTAAGTATGATCACATCTCGCCTACTTTCAGGAGACGCAAACCTTCAGCACAACTGAAACTTAAAATGAATATATGTTTGAATCTTTTAATTTTATAAAACCTTGTTTTATGTCCATGAGAATTATTTTATTTAACATGACTTCTCCTCAGAGAAGGGTTCTTCCTTAAACCGACTATTGTGAAACAAAGATGGCCGATCCTCCCGTTAACTGGAAATGTGCAACCAAACTCCGGCCCTGAAGTCCAAATAGTATTAGATTTAAAATCACAGTTCGATCTTGAGATAATGCATCTACATTTTTGATGTCCAAATTGGACTTGATCATTATATGGGTTCAGTCGACTCAACAGCAGCCGACCTCACTGATTGATCTGGTTCCTCTGTCAGATCGGCCTCTACTTCCTATGCAGAGAGCCACAAATTCTTGGCACCTTTTTCATGGGACATTGTTGTGAAAATGTTCTTTTTTTTTTTAAGTTTGCTAACATTCTTTTTACATTTAAAATGAATGAATTAACATTTTCTGAAGATATTTTTATTTCAGCTGGTTTCTTTTGATTTCCATTGTTTGAAATATTCAATAAATGAGCATCAATAGTTAATCTGTGTGTGTGATCTATGGGGGCAAAAAGTAAAACAAAACTAAAGTCATTAAATGTGTTACTCTTCCAGTGATCTCAATAATTCAGGGGCTGAATCATGATATTAGCCACATTTTAGTGTTGTCATTGGTTCAACAACAGTATGTTTGATGTGTCAATATGTTTCAGCCGTATATTGCTATATTTTCTAACTTAGGTTGCTAACTATACACTCACCAGCCACATCGTTAGAAATACCAGATTTACCTAATGAAGTGGCTGGTGAGTGTAGTTTAAAGTACTGACTCGTGTTTAGTGTGAATAAGAAAGTCTGTCTTCCCACTCGACTTGATACCACTGCTGTCTTGCTTGTTTGACTGTAAATAGGGATGAGACATCTTTCCAAGAGTTATTGGGTTATACTGCTTATATTTCCTTTTAATTTTTACTTTATTTTCTTTCAATTACTTACTTCCATGGCTATCGAGACTGTCTGAGAGGGAAACAGCACATGGAGTTCTCTGTATTTTCTGTGCATAAAGCAAATTGATGATAAATATTCTAAATCTTAGCTCTTTAAATCAACTTTGCCAATTTTTCAACTATTCTAGCCCTGTGAAGATAATATTGTATATCTGACTCAAAAAATATTAAATCATGCAACAAATGTAACTTATGATGTTCAGTGTTGTGAACTGAAAAAAGTAGTTTAGCTTTGCAGATGCTGTTAGCAAACCAAACCTTATGTTTTTTTTTAAAGAAATGTTAGAATGGTAGTTTGAAAATATGTAATCTATTTTGAATCACATTTTTTCTCTCTTGTTACATCTCGTTTCTTTCATAAAGACATTTATTTGATTAGATTCTTGTCTCTCTTATATTTTTGATGTTACTACCCAGCTGTTCAACAATGACTGCAGCCTACTTTTACTATTTTTCTCATCATCCAGTTTTCTTACGTTTGATTAACAATCAATTTTTGTAATTATAATTTCTTCTTGAGAATATATTTGATTATTTCTGTCCCTCCATGTGCTTGCTCTCCCAGGTGAACAAGCAGCAGCTGCAGGCGGTGAAGGAGCGTTTCCTGGCCTTCCTCAACGGGGAAACTCAGATCGTGGCTGACGAAGCTTTCTGTAACGCTGTGAGAAGCTACTATGACGTAAGAGGACTCAGTATGTCTTGTGCATGTTTCAGAAATAGGGGGGTGGTAGTCTAATCTTGGGCTTGGGTCTGGAGGACCGAAGCCCCGGAATGGCAACCAGTGTCTCAGATATGTGATATGTGTGGCTCAAGGCCGTAACCCTAATTGCTCCATGGTGTGCGTCTCAGATGTAAGTCGCTTTGGATAAAAGCGTCTGCTAAATGACAGTAGTAGTAGTAAATACATGTGTGTATTTGGCTCTACATAGGGGTAATTAAGTATCTAAGGGGACATTTTAATTTTTTTTTGTCTATTTGGCCTTGTTTCCCTGGGCTAGTCTTGATTTTCAATACACAGATTAGCTCAGTGATTAAAAATGTATTTTGAAAAAAGCTTTTTTTAATCCATGGCTCTTTAGTAAGGTAAAAACCTGCATTCCCTCTAAAGACCTAAAGAGAGCTATTCAGGCCTTTATGACCTGTGGACTGGATTATTGCAACTCTCTTTACCTTGGGATTCATCAGTTGTTGCTTCGTCATTTACAAACTGTCCAGAATGCAGCAGCTCATCTTCTGACATGGAAAACATAGCATGAGCACATCACCCCTGTGTTAGTTACCCTTCACTGGCTTCCTGTCCAGTTCAAGATGGCGTTTAAGATTTTATTGCTTGTCTTAGTCGAACAGTATGGCACCATCTTACACATCTGAGCTTTGACAAAGCAGTAACGTTCATGGTCCTGTCGGAGCACTGAGATCAACCAATCAGCTGCTCTTGACAGTTCCTGGATCCAAACTGTAAGCCAGAGGCGATAGATCATTTTCTGTTGTTGCTAACAAATTGTGGAACAGTTTTACCTTTTAATCTCAGGTCTGCCCAGACCACTGATCATTTGAAGTCATTGTTAAAAACACAACTTTTTGCACTGGGTTTTCCTCCATCCTAAGCAATAACTTGGCTTTCATTTTATTTTATTGTGCATATATGTCAATCATATGACGTTATTTACGTTACATCATTTCATTTGAGATTTGTTGTTCTTAAAATTTTATTAGACACAGTTTGCTCAGTTTTTATGCTTTTATTTTGCCTGATTAGGTATTTTTACTTATTTTATTGTCGATTTGAGGATTTTTTTATTTGCTTCAGCCTGTACTGCACTTTTTTCAACTCAGCTTGTTTTTTTGTTTGTTTTTATTTAATATGCTACAGAAATAAACTTTACTGTACGTTGCTTTTCATGTCTTGTAATGCCAGTAATGTCTTGTGATGTATTTAGGTGCAAGACCTTCCAGAGCTTTATAGACCACATCAGAACTTTAAAGTCTATCCTCCTGGACAGGCAGCTGGTGTAAAGACCTTAGACCTGGACTGATTGTGCAGTTGTCTAACTATTTTTTTTAGATCTGACTCTACAGGGTTAATGTTGGCGCTATGAAGTATTTTCAGTTTCCATCCAGTTAAACTGTGGATCAGCTATAGCAGTTGTTCTCAGGAAAGGAAGGAAGAGGAGCAGTACTTTTGTAATATTTCAGTGTAGGTAGGACAGTGCAGTTGGCACCTCTAAACTTAGTTCATAAATAGGACTACAAGTTTGCAAACTACTAACTCCAGTTAACTTTGATGGAAGTAATTGTTCTATGGTTTCACTTACATTTTCCTCCAGTGGGGTGGATTTTTAGTGGTTGTGTTTGACGAAGACACAAAAGATTATCAGTTTATTTGCATTGTATTTTTTTTGTCTTTTGATAAAGATCAGATTACAAATGAATGCAAAAAAACAAAGTCCAAGTGGTTTCACGATCAGAAATCTGATTTCTTTGCTGCATGTAAACGTACTGTTTGAGCTGCTACTACAATAAATCTATGCATGTTCAAACTATTTTTAACAGTTTACATCTTAGCAGGATTAAACATACCTGGAGCTGAGAGCTGCAGGTGATGTGGAGTTTCCTAAAAGAACTGAGATCTCTTTTTTTTTTATTTGTGTGGATTCGATGACAAAAATGCAGATATGTAAAATAATGTTAACCTTATTCCCACAATGCAAGCTTTAACTATTTCCAAAAGTGTGGCAGTGATTGTTATTATTAAGGCAGATTAAAAACTGCAGACAGACTTGGTAGGCGAATGTTCCCTGAGACAATGTACAGAAATATATACATGTATATATTTCACTAAAGTGAAATTGGAGAAAGGGCAGATGTAGAGATGGTACTCACAAAGATATGATTTAAATTCTCCATACGTTGTATAAAAGCCACAATTTGGAATGTGGTTGTTTCTAATTTTATTGCATGCTTTTTTTCATGCTGGGAAGGAAGAGAGTGTGCAGGAAATGAGGAAGATAGGTGATAATGTTTCTCCACCCTTGTGCTCCATCAAGTCATCTTGCTTTATGTTGCAGTGCATGATATCTCACCATACGTGGCCGTTGTGCCACCTTAAAAAATCATGATCACAAGCATGCAAAGGATAGGAGGTGGATCTTGGCGTGTAGATGGATGTGAACTGCAGAGGAATTTAAGACTGAAAACCTCAGAGGAAGTGAGACAGCTGCTAAGTCAACAGGATTTAATAGCTTTCCTACTGATTTCCTCTTCACACAAGCACATTGTTTTTGTTAGTGTTTTATTTTTCCTGAAATACTGTAGTTCAGCAAGTGTGCTGCATGAGCATCTCCTCACTCGCCTGCAGGGTTTTCATTAGAGGAGATGAACCATTTCAGATTTGAAGCAGAAAACATAGCCGTTTATACAAGTTACTTCTGTAGGCTTCCTACAGACGCCTACAGAAGTTATATGATTTATTTATTGTCTTTCAATACGATTCTCTGTTAACATTTAGAGTTTATGTTTGGCAGGGAGTAAGTATAACTTTTAACCATGTCAGTGTTGCTTACTTAGCGACTTTGTCACTATATTCAGTGAGTTTTCATGCTCCTCGAACCACTTAAAAAAAAAATAAACGATTAGTGACAAATATCAAGTATCTCAGGTGTTATTGAAGATTTTAGAGTTTGTCTTGAACAGGGGTGGGTATTGGGAAGGACCTCACGATACGATACGCATCACGATACTTGAGCCACGATACGATACACATTGCGATATCCCGATTATGCGATATCCCGATTATTATATTCTACATAGTTCACCGAAAAATGTAAAAATGCATTACACATCTTAAAATCCAAGTTGTATATATGTACATCAGATGATAGTGATGGATCTTAAAATCCGAGTTGCACATTCATCAGATTATAGTGACAATTCATGGGACAAACTGAGTCAAAACAATGTTTTATTATAACTATACAAGCTAAAGTTACAACTTATTTGTATATGTTTTTCATATTATTTACATCATATGAAATTAACATTAAATTTAGTATGAGGTTGCTTTAATTATGTGGCAAATGATAATAAACACAAGAAAGATGGTACTAAAACCAAGGACAGGCACAGTGATCAGTCAGTATAGATATAAATCCATAAATAAATAAACCTCTGTCCATTATTTTTCATTTTTTAAGGACAGGCAATTGTGTTATATAAAAAATAAATTATAAAATGAAATAAAACGTGAAATAAAACCTGAGCTCAGTGCAGGGCCCTCCCAGGGTTGGTAGAGAGTGGCAATGCCCAGGACTGTCACTTAGGTAGGAGCACTGGGTGATATAATGGGAAAAAGATCGGGGATAAAAAAAATAAAATAAAAATAAATAAAAAAAAATAAAAAAAATCGATATTCAAATTTTGAATATCGATATTGAATCGGCTGGAAAAGTATCGCGATATATTTCCATATCGATATTTTTGCCCACCCCTAGTCTTGAAGGCTTGTATTGTGCTCACTCTTCTCACTCAGTACGTTTACATGCAGCAGTTCAATCGGATTTCTGATCGTATAAGACATCGTTCGGACTTTTAAACTGCATGAAAACACCTCAATCCGATCTACTTCGGACCTATTTCGGATCTGCAGTATATCGGACATTTAATGATCGGATAGCAACACCTAGATAATTCGTTCACAGTCGGATCAGCTATAGCAGTTGTTCTCAGGAAAGGAAGGAAGAGGAGCAGTACTATTGTAATATTTCAGTGTAGGTAGGACAGTGCAGTTGGCACCTCTAAACTTAGTTCATAAATAGGACTACAAGTTTGCAAACTACTAACTCCAGTTAGCTTTGATGGAAGTAATTGTTCTATGGTTTCACTTACATTTTCCTCCAGCGGGGTGGATTTTTAGTGGTTGTGTTTGAAGACACAAAAGATTATCAGTTTATTTGCATTGTATTTTTTTTGTCTTTTGATAAAGATCAGATTACAAATGAATGCAAAAAAACAAAGTCCAAGTGGTTTCACGATCAGAAATCCGATTTCTTTGCTGCATGTAAACGTACTGTTTGAGCAAATGGTGCTACCGTGAGCCCTTCCCCGTAACAAAGCGCTCTCAGATTTCTGTCCTCCAGCAGCACTCCCTCTCAGCTGCTGTCACAACACGAGACCTAACTCTCTGTGTCCAGACTGCAAAAAAAAAGTGCACTTGTGAATCCACAGCTGACTGAGCCTGTACTGACTCAGCACCATTGAATAATTATTGACAATAATTATTCACATACAGTTCAAATTGATGTTAAGATTGGGATAGATATTCAATGACAAAGCCCTGGCCTATAGTCAGGACAAAGGGGGAGGGTGGAATTGTGAAAAAAGAATAGACAAAATAAAAGTTAATTTGTATTTCTGAACATTTGTATGTAGTTTGGAATGATCTCTAATCGGACTGAATGGAGTGCTGTGGCAGCTTCTACTGTTTACCATTTGGGAGTCGGTTGTTGTTGTTCTTTATTGTTGTGGATTGGCAAATTATCAGATCGGGACTCTTTCAGCTGATACTCAAAATCAAAGGACTCTGGACTAGTGATGCACCGATTGTTCGGTAACCGAAATTGTTCGGCCGAAAATGGCAAAAAAACACTTTCGGTGTTCGGTGGAATAAGTGGGGAAAAAAAACGAACAATTAATAACGGCGTTGTAAAATAAGGAAATAGACTGGCCGCTCCGTCCCATAACGTTGCGCACTACATAAATCGTTGGCCAACCAAAAAGTAACCCCATAAGAATTTTACCTAACATTCACCAGGAGGTGGAACCAAAACAACAGAATGCTGGGAAATTAAAAATATTAAATTTTTTTATGTTCAATAAATATTTTCTACCTTGTAATTTTGTAAAAGCATGCCTAAATCAAATGTATTTGATTTATGCAATGGTGAAAAAATTGGCAAAATAAATGAAAAACTGCTGAAGAACCATGTTCGGTATTATTCGGTATTCGGCCAAGTGTTTATTATCATTTTCGGTTTCGGCCACAAATTTTCATTTCGGTGCATCACTACTCTGGAGCAAAAACTTGTGACTGGGACATGCCTAATGTTGGGCTCAGAGAGCCCAACAGGACAGAAACAGACCGGAGACAAATCAGGGTCAAGTGTGCCACTGAACAGTGCTCTGCTTCACACCACAGTTGCAGGCATGAGAAGGGTGGCACATATTTATTTCGCCACATGAAACACTTTTTTTGTTGTGAAAAAAAAAAAAATAATAAAATCAATACTACTGAGAGTCAAAGGAAGAAATGGCTCAACAGTTATCAGGCTTAGGTGGTTTTCACACCTAACTGTCCGGTACCTGTATCTCTGTGCGACTGGGGACTGGGTTAAGTTGGGGTTGCAGCATTCAGCTGGTCCAAGTTTGCTTTCAACACTGCTCTTTGTGAAAGAAGCCAAACCTTTTCAATAATGTATTCCCCTCTTGCTTGTCTTGGTGTGGCAAAAGACGTCCCAGCTTTACTGTTATTGTGAGTGCTTATCAGCAGTTGTTATATACTCTCGTCTGACCACACTTTTATCTGAGCGTTTATTCAGTCCTTACTCCGTGAATGAGTGCGAGACATTACCAACTGAAATTGCAAAACATGTGCATTATTGTTTAGGTTGTGTTTCCCCACAATACCCTGTGTTGTATTGTACTTCCTGCAGTTGGTAAACTTCATTTTAATGCAGTAAAATGTGTATTATTGAAGTTTATGGTTACAGCTTTAGTCCCAAAAGCACCAACAATGGCCACAACAGGGGCAATAACCAATATTTTTCGCAAATAATGTCAATTTTATCAAACATGTTTAGCTCTGTAGTCGTACAACTCCAGATCAAATGAGTACACCATATCATGACAAGTTCATTAGTAGGCCTCTGGCGCAAGGCAGCATGATGCACACAATAATAATCCCTTCCACTCCACTGGAAATGTGTAGTGTGCAATGACTGTTGTGGTGTAACAAGTATAAATATTAGCATACCTTAGCAACAATAGTTTAGTTACTTACCAACCTTGAAGAAACATTGTCACATATTTCATCCTTTATTTGCTAAGAGAAAATATTTTAAGGAGTAAAATCATATTTCTTGCATCTTTAACACTCACCAGAATGAAAATTAAGTAATGTTCGCAGCTGGACAATGATTCTCTTGTTAAGACAACCACAACAACAAAAAAAAAAGTTCACGTTAGTCTGTACCTTTTGAGTATTTCTGTTCTCTTAAATAAATATACAAGGAATCAAACTGCTATACACCATTTAACCCTTCAAAGACGATGTTCAGGAGAGCAGTGTAGGTATTTCAACAAAATCGAAAGGTGAAGTCACACAATAAAGATTTTAAGTGGAGCAGCTTTTTCTCTCAGGCCTGCAGAAATCAGTGTGATCAAACACAAGGCTCCATTGTCGCTCATATCAACTAAACTCTCAAGGTTTTTCTGCCTACTAATTTCATTGTGTGCGCAGAGATTCCATCTCCCCCACCATGGACAAACTGCATTTTGTAAAGTAAAAGTAAAAGCAAAGAATGCGTTATCAGACAGAAATGGATCCCTGGTTAACATCGGTCATTGTGTAATAATGTCTGATGCAAACGTTGAGATATTGAGTTTGAAGCAATGTCATATGACAGTGCTAGAAATCAATTCTGTCCTCTAACTTAACTACACTTTTTCTGACATTAGCAATTCATGTATGGCTGTTCTGAGATGTTGAACGATTATCCAAAATGCAGGCAGTTGCGGGAAACCAAATTGAACATGTTGTTATAGGTGCCATGTGGAGTTGTGTCATGAATTGTGTTTCCACTAGCAGGAGTTCAGGATAAATCTGCCAGACGGGAACACATTGCAAATTGTTTCTGGTCGAAATGGTTCAAATGAGTTGTGTTCCCATGATTTATGTACATGTGAGAATGCTGAATTCAGTGGTGTTTTCATTATGCAACTGGAAGGTTCACACTCAGTTGCTTTGATAAATGGAAAAAAAAAAAAAAAAAGCTAAAGATTTTTTAGTTTTGCAACCATAGAAACCTGAGAATTTTGATGATTCTCTTGTGGTGCCGTGGTTCTTTGTGTTAACAACATTCATTAAAAGGTGTGACCACAATGCTAGAATGTATACTATTGTTATAATAGTAATACTTCAGTGAACATAATTTAAAACTCATCCTCGACAGTAAGTTGTGTGCACATGATAACTGAATGTAATATCACGTGTTTGTTTGCCTTCCAAAGAAAGTCACCTGCCATGTACAGAGAGACGGCGAGCACATCAGAGACTCTGACAGCCAGCCTTCAGGCATGAACACACTCCTTAGTTCTCCTCCGTGTTTGAGTGGGAAGCCTGTATCTGTGGACGTCTGCTTGCACTGATACAAATTTGACATCGAGGCCTCCTAATGCAGCATGAAAATGGATTTCAGCTTCACTGAGGGGGAGTGTGGGGACATTTGAAGTGTGTGTAAGGCCAGTCTTTCATTTAGATTGTGGTAAAGTTCTTGCACGTTTATTTAAACGTTTGCTAAGTTTTGTTTTTATAGTGGATTTACAACTGCTGTATGCAACTGTGGGAGCTTTGATGTTTTACCAAACGCATCTTCACCCACAATCATAGATGCATTGAATCTACAAACTATAACAGTCCACTGTGTCCCCTTATCCACAAACTGTTTTCATGTTGAAAATGAGGAAAACCTTTTATTAGTCTCAATTTGGGCAATATTTGATGTCTCATCAAACACATGATCAAAGTCAAAAAAGAGGAAAAGAAAAAGTGTACTTTCCAAATATGATCTAATGTGTCATAAATCTCAGCTTCACCAGTTGGCCCAATAGTCACCAGAAGGGTGAGGGCAGTACTGGAGTTGAGGGGGGATGAGGGGGGGTGGCATCCCCCCTGACATAAAAACGGTCCAAATCATCCCCCTGTAAAACTGCCATCCCTCCTTTCCATCCCTTATGTCATTTCATCAATGAATGTGGTTTTACTGCTATTTCAACATTTAGAGTCATCACCAGAAAAATAACTTATTTGACAATTTTCACCTGTTTCAAGTAAATTTTCACTTGAAATAAGTAGAACAATCTGCCAGTGGGACAAGATTTATTTTCTCATTACAAGCAAAAAAATCTTGTTCCACTGGCAGATTTTTCTACTTATTCTAACTGAAAATCTACTTGAAACAGGTGAGAATTGTTGTTTTTTCCAGTAATGAGTCTTGTTTTAAGTGTAATGAGATTTTTTTTTACTAAAATGAGACATTTTAACTAGAAATAAGACAAATATTCTTGTTAAGATTGTGAGTTTTTGCAGTGATCCATGTTACTTATCCTGTGAAGGACAGAGTCATATTGATAAGTTCAGAAAAGTGTTTTTTATTGTTGTGTTTTGATGTATTTGATGTAAGCAGTGGATATTTAAAGCTTACAGAAGGCTGCATTTAACTGCTGCTATGTCATTCCTGCAGTATTTCTGCAGGTGTTTTGGTCACTGCTATTATTTGTAATATATTATATTATTTGTAATCAGCACAAATTATCTGTCCCCATATGATAAAATCCACCATCCCCCCTGATTATTTTTCACAACTCGAGTACTGGGTGAGGGGCTGATGTTAGTGTTCCAGGAAATGATGACGACACAAAAGACTTTTTAGAACAGCTTTTCCATTCATGAATAAATAAAAAAAATAATTGAAAAAAATGTAAAAAAATCCTGAAGTTTAATAGTAATGCTGATTTGTTTCCTCGTGTGACGAGGACTTTTGTAATTTTTGAATGAATGAATGAATGTTTATTTATATCTGTACATTTTTGTAACCGAAAGGGTGTAGGTAGAAGCATGGCTTATATATACCTACCCCTTTTACTGGTACCTTACATTTGGTTAAAGCAAATACAAAAGAGCAAAGCTCAAAACTTTCCTAACATAGCAAAATAAAGAAAGGCACAGAGCTCAAAACTCAAAAATAACTTAAATTTCCCATCATAGCAAAAATAAATAGCACATGGCTCAAACCCAAAATAAACTTACATTTCCCATCATAGCAAAAAATTTAAAAAATAGCGCATAGCTCAAAAAAACCCCAAATTTAGATTTAGAGCACCAGTACGTTGTTGATAATCAACAACAACAGATAGCTGTTGCTCTAACTGTGATGCAGAAGTTAAATGGATGCAACTATGTGCTGCAACAAAATTTAATGTAAAGCACAATATCTGATACAATGTATCACATTTTTGTTGATATTCAGACATGACTGATCAATATTTAAAATTGTCTTTCATCCTCACATACAACCTCATGTGTTTCCTTTTGATCAGACTTGGCACAAAAGAGAGCTGACGTAAGGCTGAGATGATGTCGATCTGGAGATCAAATCTTAGATTTCCTTTTGAAATAAACCCTCAGCTACTTCCTCTTCTGCCTCATCAGTGAGAATTTGTGATTTGTGAGAGGTGATGTTTGACTCCCTGTTCTTCCTGCTGTAAAGCTGAGCAACGTTGAGCAACCTGTTAGATGTTACTCTGAGCAGCCTGATACCGTTTCAAGTTCCGTTCAGATCATTAAGGAGATTTTTGCAACATAACACCCACGTACACATAAAACATCAGAATTGTAGCTAAGTGGAGCATTAAATGATCTACTTGTACTTTTACCTCCTGCAAAACGCAGCGGGTGTTAGAGAGAAGACCCGGTTAAAGGTCTCATTACTGTTTTCAGTTGTACACCATTTTGTGATCAAAAAAGTCTGCACACTGTTTTGGGGACTCTGAACAAGACTCAGCTGTATATCCACATATTCAAAAGACTGAAAACTTCCAGGAGATAACTCCTTACTTTTGAAGGATCACTTAAATAAAACTGCAACCCCTCCCCCTCTCCTGCTCACTCTGGCCTCACTGATGAAACTGTATTTAGGAGGGGTTGACTCCATGAAAAGGTTTCAGTTAAAAACATAAAATCCAGGCTGTGCTCAGGGATAAAGTCCTTAATTAAAACGGTTTTCCAGCTAAAGACCTAATATTTAATGAAGCAAACTTCAGTGTTTTAGAAGTATTATATGCCCACCCATGTATAGGAGCAGTTTGTGTCACACAAGTTATGTTTCCTTTATTTAAAAATCTTGTGCAACTCTGTTTTGACTGGGCCACATTTTTCCCTCTGTCGCCTCAAAGTTTAGACATTTTAAAACCTTCTAATTAACAGGGCCCCAGATTGTCCTGGGAAGAGTCATGACTGCTGCAATCCTTGCAGCCCAGACCCTCCGCTAGGCAATGACGGATTACCGCATGGGCAAAGTGGGCGTGTGCCCAGGGCCCTGGAGCCAATGGGGGCCCTCGGCTTTCAAACATTTTTTATTTTTTATGTGTAAATTAAAATAAATTTACAAGCTCATAGGGCCCAATGATAGGGCCCCGTTTTGTGTGATACGTTCATATATAAGCGTAAATTGTAGGCTATAATTACGATAAAATGTGCATTGTGCGGCCAGTGTAGGCTAATTGTTACTTTACAACTGTCCTGAACGCATCAGGGCTGTGAGCCAACGCTGATTGGCTGTAAAGCCTGATTTATGGTTCCGCGATAAATCGACGCAGAGCCTTCGTCGTAGGCTCTGCGTTGGTTTAACGCGGAACCATAAATCAGCCTTAAAAGTTACAGCCAATTTGCCGACTCGGCAAATTTGCTGCCATGAAGGAGATCAGCGCTAAACTTTGAAAGAGGACTAAGCATGTACAAATTTTATGGAAGAGTCAACTACCATTGGTGAGTGAGTGTAACCTTCATAAATAATTTCTTTATCAGAACGTTGTGGTAGCTTTGACCACCTGCCTAATTGAATGTGCTTTGTGTTATTGTCAACTAGACCGCCGAGTCTATTCTCTGTTATAGAGCTCAGAAATGATGTTATAGACGGCTGTGTCTATATCTATCTAAATAGATTGTGTAATTTTAGACCAGTTATGTTTTTTTTTTGTATTTAAGCTGTATCAAAGATGGAACTGAGTCAGTCCGTGACTATCTGAGTTTTCAGCGCCGTGTGATTGACAGCTGTCAGGCGTGTGTGTGTGTGTGTGTGTGTGTGTGTGTGTGTGTGTGTGTGTGTGTGTGTGTGTGTGTGTGTGTGTGTGTGTGTGTGTGTGTGTGTGTGTGTGTGTGTGTGTGTGTGTGTGTGTGTTCTGAACAAGTTTGTGACTTTACTCTGCTTTCTTCACCATAGGCCTATAAGCTTGCTTAGCTCAATAAAAGTGAGAATAAAAGTTGTTTGAGGGGTAGGATGAAGTGTTGTTGAACGTTAAAATGACTATCATAAGGGCCCATGGAGAATACTCCGTCCCCTCTGTACTGAGACCCACGCTCCGCCACTGCGTGTGATTGTGGATTCTCTGCGCCATTGTGAGACCAAACTGAGTGATTCGGGAGGGCATGCACCGTGCCCGTAGGATATTATTGTAGGTAGGGGGCCATAGCGAGTTTGTGTCCAGGGCCCGTTATGGGCAGAAATATGTGCCACTAGAAACTGAATTTGAATCATTTATATTTGAATTTGAATTGCTCAACTTGAATCATTGCATTAAAAAACTGAATCTGAATCACATAATTTGAATTTGTATTGTTTAATTTGAATCATTGCATTGAATAACTGAATCTACATTCCGAAAAACTGAATCTACATTCAGCTCTCACAATTCAAATTCAGTTCTTGAAATTCAATTTCAATTCTACTGTGCCAGACATCCGGGTCTTCTGGAGGAACAGCAATCGAGTGCAGATACAAAGAACTCGGGTATCAGTCACGTGACGTTTTTTGTTGTCAGCGCCATCTGGAGGACCGACCGGGGAAATTCCAGCCCCCCAGTCTCCACTCCGCAGCACGCCGATTTTTCCCAGTGGCCAGCCGCGGTACTGCAACAAAAAATCCCATGAAAGCTCCCCAGAAAGCTTTTGTCCCATAGACCGCAATAGTAAAAGAGAAGCCTCTAAAACTGTTCACAGGAACCTCCAGCTGTAATCACCGACAATTACTAATCTTTGTATTCTATATTTTTAAGTCATGGACTTTATACATTTACATTTATACATTGTTTTTTTTAAATGTTTTTGTTGTCGTTTTTTTTTTTATTGTATGACTGCACTGTACTGTATTTTTATGTTCAGGACCCCAGGAAGCCTAGAGGCACATTTGTGTGCTTCTAATGGGGATCCTTAAATAAACTAAACTAAACTAAACTAAACTAAACTATACATACCCATACCTGCCAACATTGGGCTGTGAAAAAGAGGGAGATTTTCTGGGGTAGCGGTTGGAATGCTCCACTCACAACATCCCCGCCCTGATAAACAAGACGACTTTTAATGAGCTTTAAATCCATAGCTACAATGAAATGTGCTAAAATGTACCTCCCAAAATGACTCTACAGCCTTTTTGGAGCCAAATATGTTTAATATTAATAACAATAAAATACAATTGTACATACAATAATAACAAAAAACAATGCTGTCAATAATGTCATCTTCTAAACCACACACATACTGAATCACGCACTGAGGTGGTGGTGATGTGTGTGTGTGTGTGTGTGTGTGTGTGTCCAGGACTTCAGTTTTCCAGGTTCCCTCTGTCCCCCAAGGACCTGTTGTAATTGTAGTTTCAGACTTTGCAGCTTCAATCACTTTCTTGGAGGGTACATACTTGTGGCCAGGGCTGGTATGGTTAATCGGTCTATGGGACAAAAGCTTTCTGGGGAGCTTTCATGGGATTTTTTGTTGCAGTACCGCGGCTGGCCACTGGGAAAAATCGGCGTGCTGCGGAGTGGAGACTGGGGGGCTGGAATTTCCCCGGTCGGTCCTCCAGATGGCGCTGACAACAAAAAACGTCACGTGACTGATAACCGAGTTCTTTGTATCTGCACTCGATTGCTGTTCCTCCAAAAGACCCGGATGTCTGGCACAGTAGAATTGAAATTGAATTTCAAGAACTGAATTTGAATTGTGAGAACTGAATGTAGATTCAGTTTTTCGGAATGTAGATTCAGTTATTCAATGCAATGATTCAAATTAAACAATACAAATTCAAATTATGTGATTCAGATTCAGTTTTTTAATGCAATGATTCAAGTTGAGCAATTCAAATTCAAATATAAATGATTCAAATTCAGTTTCTAGTGGCACATATTTCTGCCCATAGCCCGTGGTCATGATAATCCGTCCTTGCCGCTAGGCTTGGGCAGTATCCAAATTTTGTTACCGTCAAACTTCCTCCACATTTTACCCCGGTATACGGTATTACCGTAACTAATTAAAAATGATGACTTAAGCCTCAAGTGGTATTACCAAACTGTTGGCTTGAGCCTTCACCGTTCAGAAACTGAATACCAAACACTGTTACTGAACAATAACAACATAACATGCTTAATATTAACAACAAATGCAGCTTATAAAAAAAGTGCAAATACAACAGTCACGCACAAATCAATTTGAGCGAGCCGGCGCTGTTATTTCAGCGCCGGCTCGCTCCTCTGCGGTGGTTGGTGGTGGTTTTTGCAGGAGGTTCCCAGAGACATCTTTTTTCGTGGGGGTTCAGGTTGTGCCTCTGTCTCTAGCATTCTGACGGCCACTGCTGCTGTTGCTCGCCCCTCTAAATTCACGATCTCAGCCTGGAATTCAGCCTCGATTTCAGCCAGTGCGTTATCATCGGTCTCATATCCTCCGCGGTAACGAGGGTCGAGGAAAGTGCACTTTCGCATTAATTAGCGCACTGAATCAGATTCATACTTGGCCTCCAGCTTTTTTAGAATTGCAGCTTTTTTTTTGACTTTGTTAGTTCGAGGTCGTTTTCCTGCCATCTTTCTCCCCCTCACTCTCCCAGTGCGTCTCTCCGCTCTCAAAATGTAGGCTAAAACATATTCAACTATTTAAGTAAAACTGAAAATTCAACCACACATAAGTGCTACTGGACATAGAATCAATTTTAGGCATTAAATGACTTTTATTTGATATTTAATTGTTATCTCTTATATAAATCCATTGCATTTTTTCATGACGGTATTGTAAAAAAGAGGATCTGCACACTTGGATCAATGCAAGTATCTTTAATTAACCAAGCTTTGGGTCAGAAAACCTTCATCAGGGTAATAGTCCTCATGATGGTATTGAAAATGATACCGCTGCTATTTTTAGACACTGACAGCTAGGGGTGGGTATTGGGAAGGACCTCACGATACGATACGCATCACGATACTTGAGCCACGATACGATACAAATTGCGATATCCCGATTATGCGATATATCGCGATATTCTACATAGTTCACCGAAAAATTTAAAAATGCATTACACATCTTAAAATCCAAGTTGTATATATGTACATCAGATGATAGTGATAATGGATTGGACAGACTTAGTCAAAACAATGTAATTCAAACTTTCCATTTTAATTATGCAACATATTTGCATGAAAAAACACACTGAAACACACTGAAAAGTGCAGTGTGTGCATTATTCTTTTTTTTTTTTTTTTCAAATTTCTCATTTTTATTTGCCAATATCATCTTTGACAATCAAAAGGTCACGTTATAGTAAAAATGATAAAGTACCGTAGATGACCAAATAGTCGCCCGCGCGCAAATACGCGCCTGTGCTCTAATAGCCGCCGGGGGTCCGAGCCCATTTGGCATAATAAACGCCGGTTCAATTAAACGCCCGGGCGACTACCGGTAATAACCTGGTAAAAACACTGTATTTGCATTGTATTGTGTACAGTATCGTTCATACTGCTCTGATCAGCTCCGTGTGTCGCCGTTACACAGACAAACTGTCTTTGTATATCAGAGCATGTGAGCGGAGTGGAGCGCAAAGGTTGTCACCGCTCTGCTCCTCCTTCTTTATTATTTATAATTAAATTTTTTTATATATTAAAATCCCAAAATATCTGTACCGTTTCTGATTGGGTGTGTGCACTGCGAATCATTTCAAGTTGTGTCTCGGCGGAGGAACCCGACGTCCCAGCAAAATGAGAAGAGAAAAAAAGAGTTCAGCAGACAGCGCACACACTAAAGGCTGATTTATGGTTCCGCGTTACACCAACGCAGAGCCTACGGTGCAGGTTACGCCGTAAGGTTGATTTATGGTCCGCGTTACACCAACGCAGAGCCTACGGCGTAGGGTTCGCGGCGGCTGGTGCTGCTCATTGCAAAAATAAATTGTAGCCTGGTGCAAATACCCGCCTGGTTCTTATAAACGCCTGGGGTCCAAGTGGATTTAGCATATTAAACGCCCGGGCTACTAAATGGTCATCTACGGTAGTTACACTTGACATTCAGTTTAAGATAGTTGCAGTTACATTATAAATCTATAGGCTACAATGTGAGGGTTGAGTGATTATTGGGTTTGATTATAAAGGCTTCAGCTTGAGAAGAGAGGAGAACAGTGTTTTCATTTTCTTTTTTTTTTTAAATTGTTTGTGTGCATTATTCTTAAATACAAAATACTCAAAATAAAATGCAGTGTCTCACCCACACTGAAATAACAAAATCAAGTATAGGGGGGGGGCAAAAATATTGATACGGCAATATATTGCGATACATACATTGAATATCGATATCGTATCGGGAGACTATGTATCGCGATATATTGCTGTATCGATATTTTTGCCCACCCCTACCGACAGCATACGGTATTACCGTAATACCGCCCGAGCCTATCCTCCGCACATCACATATCGGACTGGGAAGACAGAGCATGATGGCGGGGTGGAAGGACCGTATGGGGCGGGGCTGGGTTCTGTAACTTTGACTGTTCTGCTGGGGTTAGGGCTCAGTGGCACACCTTTGGCTGCTCCAGTGGGGGGTGTATGGGGGACAAGAAGGGATTGAACCAGTGGGTAGATCTGATCCCAGCGTTGACCCACTCCATCATCTGCTCAGTGAATTTCAGGTGTGGGGAGGGTGAGGAGCACGATGACCTGTCATGGGTTTGGGGGGGGTTGGAGAAGGTCCTGGTCATTGGTGCTGTTGAGAAGATTGGAGGCAAATAAGGACCCATGTTCTTGGGTCTGATGTCTCTCCTTTTCAAAGCTTTCCCCAGATGGGGGCAGATGTAGTTTGTCCTCAAGGTTTTTGTTGGGTTCTCTTTGTTCCTCTCTAAGAGATAACTGCTTGTTTATCTCAGCTTTAGCACTGAGAAAAGATGGATGACACAGAAAGTTAAAATATGTTGCAGGTGAACAGTTTGACCCAGATTTTGTCAAAATTAAATCTATTTGCCATGGAAAGATTCCTGCATTTCCAAAATTTTTTACAATTATTAATAAAGATCGGGTCAGAGTGGTCAGCACATGCCGATAGTAGCCATTTATTCAGGGCCAACAACCTGATGAATTTTCCTCTCTTCCTCTGACGGGTGGTACAGGTCCACTAATGAATACAGCTGCATTCAGAGAGCTCACTGTGTTTAATAATCCAGTTTCAGAAGCTCAGATTGTTGCTTGGAGACATCATTTGATCCTGTATGCAGAGCAATATTTGTCACCATTGGATATTCAGAAGAGTTCTGAGGGTGTAGCTCACAGGCAGTTTTGGAAATCAGATATAAAGCACATTTACAGTCATCGTTGGTCTGTTGTATGTTGTTTATAATAAACAGGGGAACGGATGGCTAGTATTAAGGCGGATTGAAGGAAGTAAAAAAAATCTAAGAAAATAATTCAAGATTACATGGACAGTGTTAAAGGTTTTCCACGTGTTTAAGATCCTCTATTTTCTAAAGCTTCACAGCATGTCTATCCTGAAATGCATATTTCTAGGTTCTGTATTTCCAGAATGAGAAATAAAGACACAGTTCTAAATGATTTTAGCATGGACATAGTCCAGTCTAATTAGTGCACTATGCAGAGGTATATTTTGGCCTTTATATTTATTGTCAGTGTACAAGCAGAGTTGCATCTACTGTAATTTGCTAAAAAACAATCTATTTAATTACATACATTTTTTCAAATGAAGAAATAATTTAATTAAAAAAACAACTTAATTGAATGGTTATTTATAGGCACTGTGACTAATCTTTCCTCTTTCAGTGTAGCAACAATTTAGAAAGTAGATTTTCTTCCCTCTTTCCATTCTTCCTTCCTTCTCTTAAGTTTTGTTCTCACTTTGTCACCACAAACGCACAAACCTGGTGTTCTTTTTCTTTAAAGTATTTTGTGTAAAGTGGATCCTTTTCCAGTTGTCATGGATACTACAAACTGGAGTCTTTCTTTGTGATTTTTTTTTTTTTTGTCTTTCTTGTTTACTTGGAAGTTTCGTTGGTAATGACAAGCTTAGAAATATCTGTGAAGCCCCAACTCCAGATGTATGTATGTGTGTACATGTATGGACAAATGCAAGAATCAACTAAACAGTATGCAGAGAAAAGAAAAGAACAATGGATAGACAAAGTCCAACCAGGATGTGTGGAAGAATTTGTTGGCATTTTTCCATTTCAGAAAGCAAAAAACATGTCTCTCAAATACCTTGAAACGAACAAAAATATTGATAATGCTGGGACACCGACTACTGAAAATCTACTGAAATCTTTTTTGATAAACCAAATAATGAACAGAGTACATAGTGGTTGATGTAGGGCTGGGCGATTTTGGACAAAAATAAAATCCCGATTTTTTTCCTCTGAAAACCCGATTTTCGATTTCGATTTCGATTTTTTTGGTAAAACTTCAAAAGACAATGGAATAAATTGTTTCAAATATTTTATCTTTATTTTTAAAGAAAAATAGCAAACAAATGTCCCTATTGGGAATGAAGTGCAATTGAAAGATACTGTAAATCCTCCTTGAGTTCAGTAAAGTGACAACATTTACAATTTTCTTGACCAAACAAAGATGACTAGACGAGCTCTGTCTGTAATGCAGCCAGCTGCAAAAAAGGAAAATCCATTTTCCGATTTTCCTTTTTTTTAACATCGATTGTGATTAATAAATCCGATTTAGATTTAAAATCGATTAATTGCACACACCTAGGTTGATGTAGCAAGATACTAATTTGACTATAGAGACATAAAAGTGTGCCCTCTGGTTGAAAAGTGGTTACTCTGACCCACGCTGACATGGACCAAAGGCAGCACAGGAGAGGGTTATCTCAGGACATCAGAAAGTCAAGAATAAACTTTTCACTTATCAAATTAGTTTCCAAAAAAGTTTTAATTGATCATAAGCTCATGCAGCAGATAAACACTAAATTCTAACTACATGTTTTGGCATACTGGATCTTTCAGGCATCCTCCCCCGCCATGTTTTGGTTAATTCAGGTTGACTTACAGATAGTACACAGCAGATGCTGAAACCCTGTAAAATCATGTTCAACCGGGGAGATACCTCTTGGATCTGTGTATTAAATATTTTCTGAATACATAGTACTAAACAGAAAACCATTCACATTGAAAATGTTTTTCTTCTTCCAACCTGTTTCTGGAGCTGCCTCATGGCCACCCACCACTTTTTAAAATTTTAATTTAATTTTTGATTAGTTCTGTCAGTCCCACAGAGAAAAGCTGTGCATCGGTATCTTTATACAGCATGCTCATATGACAACACTGTTGGTTGTCTACGGTAGCTTTTGTTATTTTTCTCCTCCTGTACATCTTTCAAACAACATTTCCTCCATTCTTATTGTGTATTTTTTTGTTTTGGTGTCTACCCTTCGTCTAGTAGTAATTCTTTCAGTGTAGTGATGGACAGTGGAGTTTTTGTCCGCTCAGGCATAAAGCATCTGGATCAGTCTGAACATTTCTCATCCGAGCTCAGCTGAATCCTGCAGATGCCTCTCTGAGTTCCAACTGTCACCCTCAAAGAGACCCAACAGCTGTTAGTTGAGGCTCCGATACGCCTCCTACGAGTTCTTTTAGTTTCACTGCCTGACTGATGACTTTCATAACTCTGCTACTCCATGCTTCAACTGTGACATTTGCAATTTGAAAGGAGCAGTTGAATTGGTGAGGTGGCGATGGTGGGTGGAGGGGGGTAAAGCTTTCTTTAGCTAACTTTCAGACAGTGAAGACCTTGTTTACTCATTCAATCTCAACATCCAAATTATTTGAGCTTTATGTTTTCATATATGAATGTTTTTTTAGAATAAACCCTGTGAGGTCAACAGTACGATCACAGTGGCCGTCTTCTTGTGTTGCCACTTCAGGTTTTTCTCCCACTAGGGGAGTTTTTACCTGCCATTGTTCATGTAATAATTGCTCGGGGGTTTATGTTCTGGGTCTCTGGAAAGGTTCTAGAGACAACTTGTGTTGTTACAGACGCTCTATAAATGAAATTGAACCGAATTGAATGCTTCGAGGTGGAACTCAGCTGAATGATACAGAAAGTAGAGAAGGTTGTAAATGCGGGAACATAAACATTCTCGAAACATCTTTTTTCTTAGCCTAAAGCCCAAATATCTCGGTTCTCCACAACTCTAGAAAGTAAGTAAATAAACTAGTAAATAAAGTACTGCTTAAATCTATTATCAAGTCCTCCAATAAATAAAATATTCTCAAATTAAACAAAATATAAAACGTGTGTAAGCATGGTTTGAATGGAAGATGTCAGTTTGGACTTGTGTTTTTGTTCTTACTGCAGTGTAGATGTTCTTGGCTCTTTTAGTCCTTTTCAACTTCTACAAAAACCTCTCCAGTGTTACCGTGCTGCTAGGGGCAGTTTTAGGGAAGACTTGTTGGGTTCCACTTATGCCAAAGTTCTGAATATTTTAGCACATTTTAATGTAAAAAAATAAAATAAAATAAAAATAACTGAAAAAAACACCCTTGTGACAAAAGGGGAAAAACATTTTACACAAAACCAATACTTTCTGACAGACAATCCAATCCCTCTCTGAACTCTGCTGCTTCAATCACATGAATGAGGTGAAACTCACCCTGCAGCTGCACTATGACTATATTATTCTGCAACGTGAAGTGTTTAGGAGCTCCCACAGTCTGAGGGGACAGCGTTGATGGAAAGTTTTAACAATGCAATGAAACAAGTTTAATGTATGAAAAACACATAAACGGAGCCATGATCCACGGCTCATCACGGCTGATGGTGGAGCGCCACGAAGAAAGAATCATGGTGTGACAGTGTAATGCCATTGTGACTGCACATGGGATAAAATACATCAAGCAGGCATTTGTAGGCACCTTCTAGCTATGCTGACTGAGTGTGGTAATCAGAAATATAGAAACGATAATCTAACAGCACTGCATAAGTGGCAGCCTGTTGCAGCATCATTGTAATGTAATTTCTTTGTATCCCCTTGATATAGAGGTGTATATATATGTTACAGTTCATGTAGAAAAACGGCTAATTTGCAAAATAACCAGCAGGGCGGTGAATATGTAAAATAGCCGGCCAATTGGAGAATGTGTAAAATAGCCGGGCTAATGTACAAAATAACCGTCAGGGCGGCTAATGTAGAAAGAGCTATTTTGCAAAGTACCGGTACATACATTTTTAAGCTCATGGTGCGCGGACATCACATTTTTAATCATCTCTCCAGTCTCGATCCTCCGGTCAGCTCGAGACAATTGTCTCGAGCTGACCGGAGCATGCCGTGGCAATTATTATTGCATGTTTGTCACACTTAAATGTTTCAGATCATCTACGTTGTGTGTTACGGTATTATCCGTAGGCTAGATTGGGTGCTCATGCAATGGGACAGGTGTTGAAATAAGCTGGAAATTTTACCTTTACTTACTGAAACCGTTTAGAGCGTTTAGATTTTACTGTACTTTCCAGACTATAAGCCGCTACTTTTTTTAACAGGCTTTGAACCCTGTGGCTTTAACAACGATGCAGCTAATTCATGGATTTTTATGGGCTGACGAGCTCCGCCAATACATTTAGCGTCGGGGACGCCTGACAAGTGCCGCTTATATATGTACAAAATCTGTTTTCTTTTTAAATTTACTGCGTGTGGCTTATATTTGGGTGCATTTAATAGTCCGGAAATTACGGTACATTTGACTTTTTTGTTTTCTGTGTCATCTTCACTAAATTCAAAATGTGTCCAAGATCTTGTTAATTTCTCTCCTCAACTGAGTTACTTTCATGTTTGGTCCAAGTTGTGAACTGGAGAGGGCGGAGTCACTTCACTACAAATGCAGGCCTGGCGGTAGCGTGTCATAGGGCAGCACATAAACACACACAAACCAATTTTGGAAAACCAAAATAACTGACAGAAGCAAGACTGATTATAGGTTTTAAATTCGCTAAAACGTCGGTTAAAATTCATTTTCAATGAATTGCCCAGCTCAAGTATAAATTGCCACTGTGATTTTTCACTTTCGATAAAATCTTTGCAGAACTCAATTTACACTTGTGTTAATGGTATTTAAAGTGCATACAGGGGATCGCAGGCACTCTTAATCTGTGTCTTTCATATATTGACTTAGAAAGGATCTGCTTCTGTATGAATAATTTAATGCTATAAAGTCCCAATTAATTTAACCAGCAGGGTGGGAGGAAGTCTCCAGCTGATCATTTCATTAGTAGTAATGGGTGACATTAGTGTTCCCACACAAACTGGAGAGCGGCATACAGGATCCAGACTGCAGCGAAGACCGCAGCCTGATTAAAAGGCCATAATCAAGCTCAGTGAGCTCCACAACAGTAGAGAACTTCACAATGCTGGTGGCTCGAGGCAGGCATTGTTTTGCATGATTTCATATGAATTTCTTTTTTGATATTACAGCACAGGTTCCAAGTTTTACTCATATGCAAGAAAAAACATAAATCCCTATCCAGATGGCTTAATTGTTACTATGAGTGGTTCCTAATAAAAGTTTCCCTGTGAGTTCTAATAGTTGAACAGATGTTGCATAAACAATATTGTGGGATAAGATACTCACAGAGAAAAAACAGAGAGAGACCAAATTAAAGTTCATATGTTCTCCAGGAAATTATAGGAAAAAAGAATGTAAAAGTTGGTGGTTCAAACATGACAGAGCAACAATGTTGTAACTTTCAAGTCCAGGTACCATGATAGAACTCGCACTGTCCAACTTTTCTGACAGCTGTCATATTGTACTAATTTGCATCACTTCAAACGAAGCAAATTAATTCAAAATGTACATTTTGCTCTCAACCAATGCAGGAAAAGTGACAAGGAAAACAAATAACATTTTCAAGTAAAGATTTACTTCAAAATAAAAATGTTACGGGAAGTATTTGTAAAAGAGAGGACTATTTAAGCTTTTAGCTGAGAGGTGGCTGAGGAAAGACTGGACCAAAATCACTCCTCAGAAGATGCATATAAAAGTTAAACTTCTTTCCAAAGAAATAAGAGAGAAATGAGAATTACATTTTAATTTTCCCCTCTATATCAACGGTGAGCGTTTGGAGAGAGTCCACCCATTCAGGTTTCTTTTTGTCCAGGAATGTCCCATTGAGATCCAAGATCTCTTCTTCCAGGGTGTCCTGGCCACGACAGCACACACAAGTTTCTCGTATAAAGCAATTAAACATACCTATACCTAGGGCTGTGCGATTAATCGATTTTAAATCTAAATCGGATTTATTAATCAAGACGATGTTTAAAAAAAGGAAAATCGGAAAATCGTTTTTCCTTTTTTGCAGCTGGCTGCATTACAGCCAGAGCTTGTCTAGTCATCTTTGTTTGGTCAAGAACATTGTAAATGTTGTCACTTTACTAAACTCAAGGAGGATTTACAGTATCTTTCAATTGCACTTCATCATTTCCCAATAGGGAAATTTGTTTGCTATTTTTCTTTAAAAATAAAGATAAAATATTTGAAACAATTTATTCCATTGTCTTTTGTAGTTGTACCAAAAAAATCGAAATCGAAAATCGGGTTTTCAGAGAAAAAAATCGGGATTTTACTTTTGTCCAAAATCGCCCAGCCCTACCTATACCATGGAAACATAAAATACATAAAGTCAACAGTCTTTACTTTTTACTTTACTTTTTTACTTTAGTCTTTACAATCTTTAATCAACACATTTAAACATATTTACAGTAGGGAGGTTCCTGGGAGTCCGGATCTCTGACGTCTCCTGGACACAACACCACAGCTGTCATAAAGAATGCTCAGTGGTGTCTGCACTTCCTGAGAGTCCTCAGGAGGAACAATCTGGGGCCTCATTTATACAAGAGTGCGTAGGATTCATACTAAAAGTGTACGTGCGCTCAAAAGCCGAGCATGCGCAGCGGCTTCCTGCAGTCTGTTTCTGCTGTGCGTTAGGATGAATGAGACGTGTGGAGCCACCGTGCCACTAAATTTCACGGAGACTGAGATGGAGATGTTGTGGATGAGGTGGTCACAGTAGTGGCATCACTAACAAAAATAAAGCAAGTGAGTTGCCTGCCAGAATCTGATTTCTGGCCGCGGGAGCGCGCACAGCAGCCCGTTGAGCGATGAAAAGCTGAAACGTCAGATTTTCAGATTATGAAGCTCAAGAATGAGATCAAATCATATTTAGATAGAAACAACCTTTCATTAACTGTATTTGGTCTTCAATCAATTTTTGGCAGGTAAAAAGACCCTTTTTCGGGGGAGAAATCAGATTCTGGCAGGCAATCACTTTTTGGCACGACACCGGCACGGCGTGTCCTGCACCGCGGCTGCAGGACCAGCAGCACCAGAGCGATCCAAGTGCATGGCGCACCTGGAAGTGGCCAACTGACTGACGCTGTGCTTCAAACACAGAGGGACACGATCAGCGCTATTATATTACAAGTCTGATATATGATGACATTACAAGTATGACATGAATCTGGCATCATTTGACCACCTCACCGTCTGCGTCGCCAGTTCCCCATATCTTCAAAATGTTTGTGCGCGAGGGTCAGGGTTTGCGTAAAGATACGCACATTTTTCCGTTAGTTTTTTATTTTTAAATCCCAACCTTTGCGTAGAAGGTGGCGTGCGCATCTTTCAAGCCCTGTTTTGTGCGCACACAAGCTTTATAAATGAGGCCCCTGGACAGTAAGCTGCTGCTGGCCTTCTAGCACTCGTCCACCAAGAGACTGCTGACGACTGCTGTCTCCACCTGGTACGGGAGCTGCACTGAGGCAGACAGAGTGAGGCAAAACAGCATCGTTGGCTGTCCTCTCCCCTCCCTGATGGACATCTACTAGAACCGGTGCCTCAGCAGAGCTCGCAACATCACCAAGTGCCGCCCGCATCCCAGTTCTCAGCTGTTTGAGCTGTTGCCATCTGGCAGGCGCTACAGAAACTTTGAAGCACAAACAGATAGAGGAAAGTTTATTTCTATAAGCCATCAACATTCTGAACAAATACAAGATGTACAGTTATGATACATTTTTGAAGACTATACTTTTTAGTCTTGTATTATATAGTCAAAAAATGTTATTCAATCCATAACAGATATATATTTGCAAAAAGTCCTCTGTCACCCTCTTAAATGGAACAATACACAGAATGGATAAGGGTTGTACTGAAAAGGAAGTGGAGTGGTGGTGGGAGCTGAAGGTGATGTCATCTGAGTCGGGTTCACTGACTGAGAGCTGGGTGGCAGGAAGCGCAGCGGCACCAAGGTGAGAATGACCTTTACAAGCACGCACGCACTCGTGCACCTACACAGTCCCTCCATTAGCTGCCCTTCTCTGGCAGTGATTGTGTAATAGCAAAAAATAAAATGAGTTTGTCAGTACAGTCCTAATCTGTAGTAGGGGGGCAGAGGACGGAGTGACGGTAGAGCAGAGAGAGAGTTGAGTCTCCTGACAGCCTGGTGAAAGAAACTGTCCTTGAGCCTGCTGGATTTGGCCCAGAGACTGCACAGTCTCCTCCCTGATGGCAGCAAGCTGAAGAGGCTGTGAGATGGGTGGGTGGGGTCACCTGCAATCCTGATGGCTTTGCTGGTGATGCAGGTGTTTTAAATGTCCAGAAGGAGAGAGACACCAATGATCTTCTCAGCTGCTCTCACTATGCATTGCAGAGTCTTGCGGCAGGACACGGTGCAGGCGCCGTACCACACAGTGATAGAGCTGGACAAGATGCTCTCAATGGTGCCTCTGTAGAAGGTGTGCATGATGGGGGGGGGCGTCTCCTGCTCTTCTCAGTTTACGGAGGAAGTAGAGGCGCTGTTGGGCTTTTTTGGCCAGTGATGTGGTGTTGTGGCTCCAGGACAGGTCTTCAGAGACGTGCACACCCAGGAACTTGGTGCTGCTCACCCTTTCCACTGCAGCATTGGAGATGGTTAGTGGAGTATAGTGGGTGTGCACTCTCCTGAAGTCCAGAATAATCTCTTTGGTCTTCTCCGCATTCAGGTGGCGATTATTGATTACTGCTCACCTCACTCCTGTAGTTGGTCTCATCTGCGTTGTTGATGGGACTCACCACAGTTGTGTCGTCAGCAAAATTTATGAAGAGGTTGGAGCTGAATGATGGTGTGCAGTCATGGTTCAGTAGAGTGAATAGGAAGGGGCTCAGCACACATCCTTGGGGGCCCCCTGTGTTCAAAGTGATGGTGCTGGAGGTAGGGGTGGGCGGTACACCGGTGTCATAGTCATCACCGGTGTGACACTGCGCCACGACATGGATTTTGCAATACCGTCAATACCGTAATAAATCAATTATAAAATAATAAGCCTAAATAAGGCATTAAAAACTTTGGTGATATGCAAGGTTTGCCGCCGTGTTGTGACAGCAAGAGGTGGAAACACAAGCAACCTGTTTCATCACTTAAAAAACACGCACGCCCGTGAATATGAAGAGGCAACCCGGGCCAAAACGAGCGCAAGTGGGACCAGCACCTGCTGCTGGTCCCACTGGTCCCGCTGGGACCGCTGTCCCGCTGGGAGCAGCGGTCCCAAGACTACACAGCTTTCACTGCAGGCATCGTTTATGCTGCTACACCTTACGACAAGAGTAGTAAGAAATGCAGGGCTTAAAGTATTCCGGCACTGTGCCGAATCTCCGGCGTACGGAGTTTTTTTTCTCGGCGTGCGAGTTTGACTGCTTTAAAAAAAAAAAAAAAAAAAAAAGCTTTGAGAGAAAAAAAAAGTTTGAGTCAACCGAGTTCGTCTACCAATGGAATGAGAGGAAAGCAGCTCTGGCGCTCAACCAAGCCAATCAGAAGTAGAGCTGGGCGGGTCTTTGACAGCACCAGAGCGCAGAGCGCTGTTTCAACCTGCCGGAATACAAATCACCGACTTCAAGATGGAGAAAAAATTAATGAATGTCGGTTTATAAGAATTTATAAGAAAAAAAGAGTGACAAAAAAATACCCATAACCATGTTCTTCTCTCGAAAAAACACACCTGTACCGCGGGCTTTAGAAGAAAAAGACGCTACAGCGCGAGTCGGGATGCAGCGGCTCAGAAGAGCAGGGAAATACGTGCGAGGCGGTGCTGATCTCCGCAATTTGAAGCTTTGTATAATAATTATAAAAAAAAAAAGGGTTGCTACTATGTGAATATCACTTATCACGGGTTCTTTTTGGAACGTAACCCTCTCGAAAAACAAGGGATTACTGTATATGAATACTCATGGCATACCTGTCAAGTTTTGGATTTAAAATTAAGGGAAATTTTCCACCACCCGCTGTCCAACCAGCCCAACCGAGGTCCAGTATTACATTTTAAGACAGGTTTACAAAATATTTAAAATATCTACCTGTCAATCACTTACAAACTACAATTATGTGCTCTTTATGTACCTTTGTTGACACTGAAATGCTGTGGACATTCCTATGTATGTAGTTCCTATAATAGAGTCTAAATGAAAACAAAGGGGAAATAAAGCACATTTATTTATACTAAATATTTTCAGTTAAATACAAATTGATTGTCTTAAAGTGAAACATTTTCTTTTAATTTGTCATCGTCACTCATGTGGGTCTCTGGCTCCCATTTTTAGATATATTTACAAGATTTTCTGGCAGAAATGTATTCTCTGTCGTTACATTCATCCATCTGATTTGTTGTTTTTTTTCCGTTGTTGCCACTAACCTTGTGAGAACTGCCCTCCAGGCGACAGCAAGGGGCAGTTCTTGTGAGGTTAGTGACAATTCAGTTTGTAGAGGCACAATAACCCTTTAATATATCATAAAAAGGAGACTTGACAGGTATGGGCATAGCACCAGAATTAAAAAAAAAATATTGATTACCAACCAACCAACCAAGAAGTAAGATCTTTAGGTTTTTTGCCAGATAAATATGTTGAGAATGCATAATACTCTCCCATGTCTCTTTTTAATAAGGATACCTACTTATTATATTATAAAAATATTAACCTTATTCACATAAAGGGACAGGACAGGCTACTCCTCCCAAAACGTACCAAAAAATACCGTGATATTATACCGTCACCGTTCAAAAGATGAAAAATACCGTGATATTAATTTTAGGTCATATCGCCCACCCCTAGCTGGAGGTGTTGCTGCCAACCCGAAATGCCTGTGTCCTCCCCGTCAGGAAGTCCAACAGCCAGTTGCACAAGGAGGTGTTGTTAGTGATGCCAAACACCACTGGAACTGAGATGTCTGTCCACCAGGCTGTCGTCGCATATTATGGGATACAAAAGGAAAATGATGCTGCCATTGTTGACAAGGTGTTTTTTTTTATTTTGTAAGTAACTGGGCCTGCAGCTTTATCAAGCAGTGGCCTTCACACGCCAACAGGAACCATGTGCGTTTATAAGCCTTAGAGACAATAGATGGATGTTCCTGCTTTTTGCATTTCTCACTTTTGTAACAGTAAGAATAAAAATATACTGTAACATGACGTCCTGTAATATAAGATTTGAGCCCTGCATCATGCAGTGATGGGTGGCATACGACTACTCTTTAAGATGTTGCCACAAATGATTCCACAAACCGATGTAACAAAGAATGAAATATAAATGTACACAGATTTCAGTTAACATGATTGGTTATTACATTTTTGTGTTGGTAGGAAATGAATAGAAAATAGTGACATTTTTCCTGAGAACTAATTGCTGAGAAAATTGTCTTTCTGCTTCTTCATGTGAAGGAAAAACGGCCTGAGCAGCCTCATTAGACACTCATGTCTTATTGAAACTCTAAACTCTTGCCTCACTTGCCTTGTTCCAAGTGTCATCATCTGAAGGAGTCAGTATCTGAGGGCAGTGGCCTCTATGGCTGGACCTGTCTCATGTCTTCTCTCCAGTTTGCAGCAGAGACAGACTTGTCACATCTGCCTCCATCACGTTATGGTTGCCTCATTTCTGTGTATCTGTAAAGAAGACTTTCTTTATGTGGAAGCTGCTGTCACTGCTGATTTCTAACTTGTTAATTTTCTGTGGTGTCTATCTTTTCTGCTCATGCTGAGACTTTCTTTTCAAGGGATTTCATAAAAAACTCCAATTGTTGTTTTTTTTAATGTACTACTCATTCCAAGAGCATTAGTTTCTTCACCTTCCTTTGACTACTTCCTACAGTGTTTTGGTGACAGGTTGCCTCTAAACAACAGGTTTTTAAGTGGAGGAGAGACACCAGACTATGATCTATCTTTCTGAGACCAGTTCATGCACAGGGGCTGCATGCATCTCTTACATTTTTATATAACAAATCCAATATTTGATTTACTCTCATGGAGCAATTCACAAACTGTTTAGTTGGAAGTGCAGCAGAGAGAGAGAGAGAGAGATGTCTCTCTTTAAAGTCTCTAGTGATCACCACGAACAATGTGGGGTTTTGTCTTGGTAGTTTAGACAACTGAACTGACGTCACGCACAGCGTCAGTTGCAGCTGATGGTGGGATTTATACTGCTACTAAAATAACTCTTGGTTGACAAGATGGGTTGAACCTTTGAGCCAAAAGTTCAGTGTCTGGACTGCAGAGATGATGTTTCACAGTGGCGTGTCTTGGATGAGATCGTCTGTTTTTGACGAGCACTGTCCACTGCCCTAACCGTTGCCACTCCACTTCATTTCTCTTTCTGCCAATATCATCTGAAACCCACGTAGGTGTTGGAGACGGCGTTCTCCTGCAGCTATGTCTGGTTGAAACACATGTCTGGGTTCTCATCAGTGCTCCAGGCTTGTCCATGGGTTTCCTTTTTTCACAATTCTCAAAACAAAGGAAAGTGTAGTCTCCAACAACTGACCCTTTCTAGGGTGTAAGGATGGAAGTGGAGCTGTGAAAGTCATGAACTATAACTATATTTGTAGTGTATGCTCTGCTCTACGATTCCCAACCAAGGATAGTTTCACATGAGGTCTAAGTTAAAGCTCTCATTGTGTCCAAAAATCCTGGATACTTACTTGCAGGCTGTTGAAATTACCAACCAGCAATTAATCAGGATTCTGTACATAAAGGTATAGTCTGTAATCATATTCAAAAACATTTATTGTTATACTGGGTGAAACGGTCCTTCCATCCTGAGAGTAGCCAGTGAATAATGTGTTCAGAAAAAGGAAAGAAAAAAATCCGACTTCTCTGACAGCTTTAATCCTGTAAAAACTCTGACCAATCTGTTATTTGCGCATCGAGTGGCACGGATTGGTCAGAGGACCAGAGGATTGGCAGGGGGGAAAGAACCAATCAGATACCTTCATTTTAGTTCCCGCCCACGCCCCCCTCTGTCCCATGCGCGCACTTGTCACGTCGAAAATCTTGCCGGAAAACTTCACACACTCGAGTCACGATTGCTGAAGAATGGCGCAGAAAACGAAAAAAATGCAGCAAAAAATACCCCCTCCCCAGTATGGGGGTCCGTGGGGATGGAGGCGTCTCCATCCCGGCGAGGGCGGAGAGCGGTGCCGGTGCGGGTGGCGGTGCGGTGCGGTGCGGTGCGCTGCGGTGCGCTGCGGTGCGCTGCGGTGCGCTGCGGTGCCGTGCAGGCTCTGTTGTCACGGCTACGCCATAGTCTACGGCGTAGGGTACGCGGGGACGCGCACCATTCTGCGTGGGTGTAACGCAGAACCATGAATCAGCCTTCAGTGTGTGCTCTGTCTGCTGTTCTGAACTTCTCTGTTTCTCATTTTGCTGGGACGTCGGGTCCCTCCGCCGAGACACAACTTTTGCTGTATGCGTTCATTGTTGTGTCTAAAAATTATGCGCAGTGCCCACCCAATCAGAAATGGTACAGATATTCTGTGATATTTTTTTATATTTATAAAAAAAATAGAATTGTAAAAAAATAAAGGATCCCCATAACTTTGATTGGGTGGGCAGGATGCACGTTTGGGTGGGCACAGCTCACCCCTGCCCCCCCCCCTAAAACCGGCCTTGCTTACAGGTGAATGAGATATGCGGTAGTTTAGTTGAAAATGTGCTGTCCAAAATGTCCAGGGAAACTGGACTCCTGCAAATGCGCGTTCCCCAAAGTTTGTGGGGGCGTGGCTTTTGACGGAGCACTGACGGGAGGGTGAGGAGGGGGCTGGGCTTAGAGGAGGTGCCACTTTCAAATCTTGCTAGCTCTCCAACATTACTGACTATACCTTTAAAGCAGCGCAATGTAACTTTCAGCTTTTGTTGAGTTTGGCGGCTCCTTTCGACAAAAGCGGTAGTGCTTTACCAGTAGTGTGGCAGGGTTCCTACCATGCTCCTCAAAGTTACATAGTGCCAGTGAAGGCGATACAGACCCCTCAGACCATGACAGATGTGTCATTAAACCTATTGTAAGTTGATGTACCATCACAATGAATCTGGAAATATGATATTAAGGTGGAAAAGTTACATTGTGCTGCTTTAAAGCAGTTTTGTGTTTAATGAACTGTTTGATCCTAAGAAAGTTCTTAAAATTCACATTTAATCCATATGCCTCATCAACGCTTGGTGTTTTCCTTTGATTGAGTGGCTTTCTGGGTAATCTGGTCCTAATGTGACTAAAGTGGGACACAGCAGGACAGAACAAGACTGCAGATGAAAAATTGATTTCTGTAGAAGCAATTTAACATGAAGTGATTAAAAATGAATAATTAAACACAGAGCTTTGTTCGTTCCCTTTTACAATTCATACCTGTATTAGGTTTTACTTCTCATGGATTTTTTTCTTGTACAATATGATCTTCCTTTTTCAATTTAACAATTGACATCAACTGTCATTTTTCTTTTTTTTTTTTTTTTTTTTTTTTTTTTTTTAACCTTGTCTGCACACATATTATTGATTGATACCATGACGGTAGAAACCAAAAGTGTATATATGTGCATTATTACTATATGTAATATATACATATATATACGCACACATATGCGTACACATACATAAATATACACATACAAACCCAGTGTTTTTTTTTTTTTTTTTTTTTTTTGGGGGTGAGGGGGTGGGGGGGGGTGGTGACGACATCCACTGCCAATCCAGGAAGCAGGAACACACGGAGACACACGTCAAGCACTGGAAATCTGCAACAAAAAAACCACAAACAAAGCACGAAACCGGCACGGAGCCATCCAAAACACGAACAGCAATCGACCTAAATCTTGAGATCTGATCGCAGTCTGAGCTAAGCTATCGCTACCGCTACCTAAACCCAAAAACTAGAGAGCCAGCATGCAGGTGAACAAGCCAGTGTGTATGTCTATGTGTGTGTGTGTGTATGTATATGATCATGCATGTGTGTGTGTGTGTGTGTGTGTGTGTGTGTGTGTGTGTGTGTGTGTGTGTGTGTGTGTGTGTGTGTGTGTGTATGCATGTGACTAAATTACTATATGTGTGTGTGTGTGTGTGTGTGTGTGTGTGTGTGTGTGTGTGTGTGTGTGTGTGTGTGTGTGTGTGTGTAATAAACCAAACAAAGCTCCACCTGAAGTGTATCTATAGTGGGGGAGGGGGGGGAGCAACCCCGCCACCCGTGAGACCAGAGGCCGACAAGGAAGAGCCCGGAACCCAGGCCACCGGCAACCCCACAGAGGGGAGAAGTAGGAGGGAGGCAACCCACCGCCTGCGAGGCCCCCCCCCCCACCCGGCGGCGGCCGAGGGGGCCCGCGGGCGGGGCCCCCACGGCGCGGAAAGAAGCAGCCAGGGATCCCGCGGCGGCGGACCGCGACCCAGGCAATCCCCGGCCACCCGGTCCGGGCCGGACACGCGGCCAGGAGGCCCTCACCCTTCAGGCCAACGACCCCCACCCGGCAGGGGGCCAGCCTGCCCGGAGAGACAGAGCCGCCCCGGCCGCCGACGCGGGCAGGCGCACCCGTCCCCCACGAAAGTGGCCCTCCAAGACCAGAGGGGCGCCCCGCCGTAGAGGCAGCGGGGGGGAACCGGAGACGGGCCCGGAGAGAGGGAACCCCCCAACAAGGCGACACCCGCGCAGGCCCGACAACGGAGGGCCCCAGACCCAGGCATCCCATTCATTCATCCATTCACCTATCCGATACCTATACTAATAATAATATAATATACTATACATAATAATAATACTAATAATAATACTAATAATAATACTAATAATAATAATAATAATAATAATAATAATAATAATAATAACCATCTTTGTATAATATAATATTGATAAATTATTAAGTTTTTGATGTCCTGCCAATGGAGGCTCAAATCCTCCATGGCAGGACCCTTCCATACCGCATTCTCACCGACACAGACATACAATCACGCACCGTTTCCCCCTCCCCGGGGGGATCCAGCACCGCCAGAAGGCACCCCAGGCTGCACGGCGGGCCCCGCCAGGCCCGGGTAACCCGACCCACCCGTCCCAGGCCCAGGCCGGTGAGGGAACGCGGGTGATGTCATTTTTCAAAGAACTTAGGAGTGATTAAAGTTTGAGGTACTGTTGTGTTCAGAGCACTTTTAGAGGACATGCTTGATAGATGTTGTTGGGACTATTGGCATTTTCATCTGGCCTTTTTCACAGCTCAATGACTGCTTTTGAGTTCTGCACTCGCTACAATTATTGGAGACGCCAAGCAATTTCATGCTGGAGACCCAGCTTTACCTGTCTATTATAATCATCCTTGGTGACTGATGATGAGTACAGACACACAGTCAGAAAGAAAATCAGAAGGCACGAAAGACAAAGTAAAGAGTCCACAGTAAATAGGTGACAGATTGATATCATAATAGATGTCATCAGAAATGAACACTGTATGTAGCAGCAACATCTGCTGAAAGGACAAATCACTAATTCCCGCCCCCGTTCTCTGGAAGCTGCATCAACAGCTTTCACATGCTGAAACATGAGCCCTGATAAACATTTGATGGACTGGTGCTGCACATATCACATATATCAGCAGATCAGTCTTCCCATTTCAGAAGATGATCAGACTCACTTGTCTGGTCACATAGATAATTCTGCACCGCTCAAGTTTTTTCTTTTTTTATCCACTTCTCTTTTAACTTTAGCACTATCTGTTTTTCAGCTTTGTTGCTTGGACCTTTTATCTGTAAAGGTTATTCGTACCATAGTAATAAGATTTATATTGTTTTTTCTTTCGTATATTAAGTCCAAATAAGATGCATTTTGCAGTCCATGTTGTATAGACGGACAGATGGATAGATGGTGTGGACTTTATGCATACGATACTTTGACGTCAGTGAGAAAATTTGAAGTGTTAAACCACCAGTGTCAGATTTTCAGGATTCTGGCTGTGTTTCCAGCAACGCTTGTGCTTTCTCTGCCGTGACATGTCAAATCGTCAGCTGTGAAATATCTTGGATTGTAAAGGAATATCAGAAGCCAAAAAAACTACAGGATTTCACAAATCTGCAGTGATTCCACACCATGTTTCTCAGCTTCGCAGTAACTTTGTATGTTGTTTCATGGCTCACTTCCATACAAGAGACTACAGGATGGTGTACGTACTGTGCACTGATTTGCCTTTGGCAAAACCTGAGTGCTGTCAAATTGGCTCAGAAAGTCTCATATTATTAATTACTTGGAGGATATGCTTCTTTCGCAAATTCCTTATCAAATCTTCAGCGTTATCATTCTGTTCCAGTATATCATTCTTTTTTTTAGGTTTTTTCCAATTTGATCTAATAAATATAATTTTTATCTGGTTGTGTATTTTTTTGGTGCTTTGTCTGTACGTGAGCTCACAAAAACCGTATCGACATGGCAATAAACTATTGATTGTTGAAGCTTTATGACTGATTGTTATACTTGATCACTTAATGATGTACTTTGCTTGTGAGATGCCTTATGAAATGATATCTTTTCCCCAAAGATCATTTGAATTGATCCCCTGAATTGTTCTTGGTGTCTCCAGTAATTCATAGTCATAAATTGAAACACTTATTTTCATAGGTGACAGTGTAGGGCAATGAAAACTTTCTTTTGAAAAAAATCAATCAAGCAAAGTGCTTCAAAAAAGAAGAAAAATCCAAGGCACTCTTCTTCAAATATAAAAAGCCTTTATTTGAAATGGCTATTTCATGTAGAAGATTAAAAAAGTGGGTTACAGCCCACGCTAGGGCTGGGCGATATGGACCAAAAGTCATATCTCGATATTTTCTAGCTAAATGGCGATACTCTATATATATCTCGATATTTTTTCTGTGCCATAATTGGGGTTTCCCCCAAAGCATTATAGCATAGCATCTCTGTTAGCTTCATTTTTTTCTGAGGCAAACCCTTAAAAAAACAGTCAGTTTTAATACAAAGCCTCGTGCCAAATGTCACACAGGTACCTTTTATTAACAGAGGTCTGCACAATATCAAAATGTATAACACAAATGAAATAAAAATAAACTGCCTGCATATATAGAATAAAAATGCTTCTTGAATAAAATAAAACAAATATCCCTTTCCTGCATAACAATTAAATTAAAATACACTGTGCAATTAATACAATGTAGACAGTAACAGGCAGACTTTTCCACTGAGGTTGACAGTTGTGCGAATAACAAAACATTTGTGCAAATCTCAAATAAAACATTCAAGTCAATTTGTCACAAAATAAGCTATATCAAAATCATTTAAAAAAAAAAAAAAATTCTTTTTTTTTTTTTAAATCGATATAAACGATATTGTCTCGTACCATATCGTGTTTGAAAATATATCGATATATATTAAAATCTCGATATATCGCCCAGCCCTAGCCCACGCGTTTGGGCCACAGCCTTCCTCAGGGTGTAACACTCCTTAATTGGGATGATTGAAATCACCTGGGTAGGTGGGAGGACAAATGTAAACAAGAGAAATAACAGATAATGACCAATAAATGGCTCCACCAATTGTTAAACAATTAAATACTGTAAATACGGTAGGAGAAGAAAGAACACTATCTGTAATGAAAAAAAGTTACAAAAAGAGGGCTGAAAACAATGTCTTCATTTAAACCTGGATAGAAAGTGGCTTTCATTTGGTAAATATAAAAGGTCTCTCTCTGCAGAAGTAATTTCAGTCTGTCACCACCTCTAATGTTTTTTTTAATACTTTCTAGGCCTTCAACCAAAAGTGAACCTGGGTTGCTGTCATGTGCTTCAAAAAAGTGCTTATTGTTTTTTTTCTGCTTCCATAACAGGGCTTTCTGAAGAGTGAGCGCGCTTCCCGGATGGTTCAGAGTGGCGGCTGCTCTGCCAATGATTTCCGAGAGGTTTTCAAGAAAAACATCGAGCGGCGAGTCCGCAGCCTTCCAGAGATCGATGGCCTCAGCAAGGAAACTGTGCTCAGCTCCTGGATTGCAAAGTACGATGCCATTTACAGGGGGGAGGAGGATGTGCGGCGACCACCACAGCGGGGGCACCTGAGTGCCGTGTCGGAGCTGATCCTCAGCAAAGACCAGCTGTACGAGATGTTCCAGCAGATCCTTGGCATTCGCAAGTTTGAGCACCAACTTCTGTACAACGCCTGTCAGGTAAGGTCAACAGATACAAACACATGGGGCATGTTATGTGTGTATGTGTTTTTATGTATCTATTTATATCTATATCTATCTATATATATATATATATATATATATATATATATATATATATATATATATATATATATATATATATATATATATATTGTCCCAATGAGGATTTTTTAGCTCCCGATCCGATCCCAATCACTTGAGTTTGAGTATCTGCCGATCCCGATTTTTCCCGATCCAATCACTAGTTTTGGCACCCGATACATTTCCGATACTTTTTCCCAATCAGATACGTTTTGGTAATGAATTTTAAATTTTAAAACTCAAATTATCCCAAGTTTCTTTTATTGTTCAATGGAGAACAACATGGACACATATTTCAACAAAGCTTATCAGCTCTGGTGCCTCAAAATGTAAAAACATGAAATTGTAAACTAAAACAAAAAGTGCAGAATAGTGCAATAACAAAAATAAATACATTTAACTTCAAAAGAGGTAGTTGAATGACATCCAGTCAAACTCACAAACACAAGAAAATTAAAATACTTTTTGGCTTAACCTTAGTGCAACATTCTGAATGGCATGTAATGAATAGCAGCAGCTTAAAGCAGCACTATGTAACTTTTCCACCTTAATCTAATATTTCCATATGTCCCACTTTAGTCACATTAGGACCAGATTACCCAGAAAGCCACTCAATCAAAGGAAAACACCAAGCGTTGATGAGGCATATGGAATAAATGTGAATTTTAAGAACTTTCTTAGGATCAAACAGTTCATTAAACACAAAACTGCTTTAAAGCAGCACAATGTAACTTTTCCACCTTAATATCATATTTCCAGAGTCATTGTGATGGTACATCAACTTCCAACAGGTTTAATGAACCTCTGTCATGGTCTGAGGGGTCTGTATCGCCTTCACTGGCACTATGTAACTTTGAGGAGCATGCTAGGAACCCTGCCACACTAAAAAACTACACATTTTTACGGCTTTGACTGCTTTACGGCATACGTCACTTCCCCCTCCTTCCCGATTCGTAGTCGAGACGAAAATTGGCGGGGCTTGGAGCGCAGCTCCACAGAAGCTGGTAACCCGTTTCTGCGTTGTGGCTGCAGCAGCTCCACACAACAGACGTGGGGAAAAGATCGCTAATGGTTTAACTTTTCACCGCTTTCCTGCTCGGAGGCAGAACCACGGAGGCAGAGTATCTGATATAACACAGTAAAAGAGTGAAAGAGTCGTCGGCTCGCTTGGATCGCGGCTGTAACGACCAAACAACCTTCCACACATGATCACAAACAAACACGCACACAGACTGATCGGGTTTTATTCCCCACTTCTCCAGCTAAACGCCGTTGCTGGCCAGCTCTCTGCGGTGCAATTAACCCCAATCTTCAGATAAAACTAGTTTGTTGAGGAAAATATATTATCAAATCAAATCAAACTTTATTTATAGAGCACTTTTCATACAAATAATGTAATACAAAGTGCTTCACATAAAACAAATAAACATAAAACGTATTAATGCCCTGCCCCCCTCCCCGCACACACACAGACAGACACAAGCACACCACAATTCACCCAAGTTACACACACAGACACAGACGCAGACACACGGTGTAGACATGGCTGAGCACCGAGGATCCAGGTGAGGAAACGGTATCAGGGAGCCATCCACGCCAGGAGGTCTCATAGCCCTCATATTAACTCTATTTATAGCTGCAGAGGAAACAAATAATCTCACGAGGAAAACAAAAATATTGCTCACGCCTCGGAGCCTCTTCAGCATAATATAGCAGTCAAAAAGAAGAAAAGAAAGTAAGAGTAATACAAAACATATACTGTATGTTGTACTACTATACTAATTTATTGAAACACATGGCGAGTCAAATATTTACCAAAGCAGCTGCCAAACACTCCTAAACAAGGTAGCCTAACCTGCGTTCACAAGACGTGGGTTGTGCAGAACTGTGGCAGTAAATCCTCGTCGGAGCTCCACTCTTTAGTAGAGATTTCATATGGACCCAACCCGTTAATAATCATTATTTTCTCCATATACCGCTCCCTGGCTTCCTTGTTTAAAGTATCCCGGTAAATCCCAGTTCCTTTCCAGTAGTTTCGCATCTTTTTTTTTGCGTTCCGTCTGTTCACTTGGTGAAACAGAAAAGTAGTTTTGAAAGTCCGTCCCGTCTTCATTCATTATCAAAACAAATGCACGCGACGGGACAGGAGTTTTCCGGCAGTACGCGCTGGTGCTCATGGGAAACGTAGTGTTCTTTCTGGTAAAGCACTACCGCTTTTGTCCAAAGGAGCCGCCAAACTCAACAAAAGCTGAAAGTTACATTTTGCTGCTTTAATGCAACATGAACAGATATAACATTTCACAATTGTAAATTGTAGCAAGGCTAGTGCTACGGGGGCCCGACCGACAGGACAGAGGACACAGGGTTTAGTGCAGGAACCTTTTATTTTCTCCCTTCACCCAAGACACACGTGCGTTCAGCTTCCTTCAGCAGAGCAGAACCTTCTCCAGCAGCAGCCTCTCTCCGGAGTCCAGCTGCTGCTTATCAAGGGAGGCAGGGTGGAGAGGTTGATTGGGTACAGGTGTATCCAATCTCCTGATGGCTGCACCTCCACCCTGCCACATAAATCATGTGTCACTTCCGCCCACCAGCCGGAAGTGACGCCGGCCGCCGTATATATATATATATATATATATATATATATATATATATATATATATATATATATATATATATATATATATATATACACAGAGCCGTCTGGGAGATTTGCGAGGCCCTGTGCGAAATGGCTTGGGGGGGCCCTCGCGCGTGAGCGTAGCGAGCGCGCGCGAAATTTTGGGGTTTTTTGGGTCGGATCGGGTGTCTATATGCGCAATTTTAACTCTCCAATTAGCAAAATACTGGATACCTTCCCCTGCCTCATCATCATTTGACTTGCCTCGACGCGGGGCCCCACGACTGCTTGAGACCCGGTCGGATTGGTGTTTTTGTGACAAATTTATCAAACGAGCCTTTCAGAGAGGCATTAAACTCTTCCATTTTCTTTAGTTTTTTTCTTTTTTCATCCCCTGATGGAAATTTCCTGAATCTGTCTCGTTCTCTCGACATTGTGTGACAGTTTGTTCCAACTCCACCCGTCTGGATCAGAGCACCTTGTGTTAATGCGCTTGGTCTGATCAGTTGTATTGAACAACAGACACGCGTCATCATTGCACATATATTTTACTGATATGCACAGACTAGTACACATTTAGGTCTGTAATGGAATGTGACTGTTGATATTTATAAGGGAAAAAACGAAAACAAAAAACGAAAAAAAAAAAAACAATTTTTTTTTTTTTTTTTTTTTTTTTTTTCAAAAACGGCGCGAGGCCCCCTTGGGGCGCGAGGCCCCGTGCGGTCGCACGGTTCGCACACCCCTTGCGGCGGCTCTGTATATATATATATATATATACCGTATTTTCTGGACTATAAGCCGCTAGGGGGAGTGCTAACCGGAATTAGAATAAAAACTAAGACAAAATAAATGCAAAGCAGATTTCAAACAGATAAATGGATGAATAAATACTGGTTATTTTCTCTTGGTTCTGTCCCGTTTTAATCAGCAAAGTTGCTGCTGTGTTAAAAGACACTGTTAGGAAATGATCTATTTAGGTACAAACATGTACATCATTTACAGCTCAAAATCCTTCTGTACATGTAGTATATATCTAATCTAACAACATAAATATCTGCGGCTTGCAGATCTTTTTTTCTAAATAGAGCGGATGCGGCTTATATACAGGTGCGGCTTATAGTCCAGAAAATACGGTGTGTATATATATATATATATATATATATATATATGTATATATATACGTGTGTGTGTTTACCTCAGGTCTCACTGGCAGCATTTCAATTAACAATTTACCATCCTACAATGTATGCGTAGGCCTAGGTGTGGAATGAAACAAATGCACAATAACACATGTCACAGTACTCTGGTGTTTCTCACTGTCTCACTTTCCTTTAATCATCTCCATTGAGTATTCCATACACGCATGCTGGTCTTTGGCAATGTGACAAGCACTTGTGGTTCATGGGAACATTAATGCACATTAGCCATAATTAAAAACAGCTCTCATCTGAATTGGAAGAACATTGGCTCTCCATCTTATTTATGGCACTCCATGATATAAGTAGACCTGGTGTACCTAAGGAGGTTGCTGGTGAGTCAATGATTACTTCACAGCCTATTGAGGCATCATCCTCGTACATGTATATACAGTGCATCAAAAAGAAAAAAAATAATTCAAAATAATGGGCGCTGAAGTCATGGGGTAACTTAACACGCATTCAGCGCCTACAGCGTCCCCGGCGGGAATTGAACCCAGGACATTCTTGCTGTGAGACGGCTGCACTACCAGTGCAAGTATTTAAAGACATTCTTTGTCTGAACCAGATCAATATTATTGACTCATATCACTTTAAATATGTTGATTATGGATGTATGAACTTTTAATAACTCTGGCTCCTTTCATCTTTAAGTAGATTTTTAAAGTTGTGCAAAATTTGTTTTGTTTTAAAACCATTCAGCAAACCTTCAAAACTGACATCCATCTTCCACATGATGGATGTTTTATGCCGTGTTTTGGCCCTAAAATGCAAATTCAGGAATTGCAAAGACCTTTTAGACAGGAACTTGAAAAAGTCGTGTCTGGATAGCTCAGTGGGTTGAGTGGGTGCTGTTTACAGACGCCCTAGTCTTCCTGCAGGCAGCGCAGGTTCGGGTCCCGGTCTGTCACTCTTTACTGCGTGTCTTCCTCCCGTTTCCTGTTTACCTACTTTCCCAAAAAAGGCCACTACTACCAAAAAAATCTTTAAAAAAAAAGAAGCTTGAAGAACTGTGCAGTCAATAACTGTCAGTATGAGTCAGTTGTTAAGCAACATGAACCCCCAGCAAGGTCAGAGTCTCCTGCAACAAGAGTAATATGTGGACTTTCCATGAATAGCTTGTCCACACTTTCTGCTCAAAGCAATTATTATATCAACTGTTACATAACTAAGATGACTGACTGAGCTACATTAAATGGAGGTTTCTGCACTACTGACCAGCCATTTTTGTGTGGTCAGTGTTAATTGGTCTATTTTCTTTCTTTCTTTTTGTTTTTTAAATTTCCCCCCAGTGTACTTTTCTCTTAAGCTGCTTTACGGTTCCTTATAACTGTATCAAGTCTGGAGCATCTCATCCTCGCTGGTACTCATTCTAGTAGAGGCTCAGATTAAATGGCTTATCTTTTCCATGCCATATCCGCTCAGAAGGTTTCATTTGTCTCCTTGGCTTCAGGCCACTTTGCATCAGAGCAGTTTTATCGCTGTGATTTTTGACGCCTCTGCTCATCACAGATTTGTTAAAAACAAGTTGTGCCCTCTAAGCAGTTCCACCCCATCCCTACTCAACTTTCATCTCTGTTCTGAGTCTTACTAACATCAAGTTTGTGATTCCCTTGCTCTTTGCGATTGTAAAACTGCAGCAAACATAACATTAGTCATGAGCTTTCTTATATGTTAAAGGGATATATTTTCAGACCGCATGATGTTTATCTAACTTTGTGACATGCCATAGCGTTTTCAGCTTTCTTGAATTGTTCTTTGCAGAACACAGCTATTCAACTATAAAGCTGGTGTAACCCACCTGGGTTTCAGAACTTATTGTTGTGGAACGGTGCAGTTCCATGGCCGACCAGAGGGTGGCCCGTCCGCTATGGGTAGGGGTGTAACAATATATCGTGCCACGAAATTTTGCGATACAAAAACTTCACAATACGTGTCGTGGGGGTGACAAAGTGTATCGCGATATTGGGTTATCAATATTAATCTATTGTGTTTACTAGTAACACGCATCCGACCGCGACCGCACCTCGACCCGTGGACCAAAATCTTACTCCGCTCAGAAGAAACTAGTCCCGTTTTGTGGTCCCGTTTTGAGCTCTGAACTTTTACTTATGTAAGGCTGGTGTAGAGTTCAGCCTTACCTTATTAAATTAAACCTTTTTCAGGTCGTGAGTGGGATAAACACGCGGGCAACTTCTGCTGGGTTCCAGTGTACTTTAATGTCCCTCAACAGCGTAGGATTTTAGAACATCAACACAGCACCTAGTGCCGTACTGTGGCGTATCACTCCGCCCAATCTAAAACAGACTAATCACTACAGATAAACTGACTAGTGTCATTATAGTCCCTGATTTACATCAGAATACAAAGAATATATTTATAAAATAATGAACCCTGAATTACCAAAATAACCTTCTTAACAAAAATAAATCTCCTCTTACACTTATAGGGTGAGCATTTCAATCTTTTTTATGATGTAATATTGTATGTATTTATTTACTTTTATTTATTTATTTAATTTTAGTTGTTAAATTAGAAAGAAAAAAGTCAAATCATACATGAGAGAAACTATTCAGTATTTGGCAAAATATTTTTACTTGTATGAAACTGAAGATGCATAATGCAAACCTGACATTTACTTTTAGTTCAGTTTGTGGAAAATGGTTGGCCTGGCTTTCTCTTTAAAACTTAAACAGTTATAAAGCATTACAAACTGTAACAATAGGGCAAACACACAGTATTGTTTTGTATTTTGTGTCTTTCAAATAAAAGACAATTTTTTCCAGTCATATGTTCCTCATTCAAGGTTGTTAAAAAATACTGCTATAATATCGTATCGTTATCGTGACCTCAATATCGTGTATCGTACCGTATCATGAGATTAGTGTATCGTTACACCCCTAGCTATGAGTAAACCGCGCAGCCTGTGTTCACTCTCTTTTCGGCAGAAGTCATTGCCAAGAGCACACAGCTTACCAACTGAGAACTCCCGGTAACGAATAAACACTTCTCACACCAGAAATTCACCATAATTCGCCTGGTACAGACTGTTAACATGTTATTCGTTTGTCAGGGTGTTACATTGTGTGAGGATTCAGCTGGAATGGAGGGCCTCTGTTAGCAGGCCTTAGCTCCGGTAAGAAATGCTAATGCTAATGCGCCATCTTGGCTATCAGGACTCCTTGTGACTGTGTTACTCTTGATTCATGAATAAAAACCAATTGGAGCTGTGATACTGTCGCCAAGAGTACGAGAGACTACACAGATACAGATACATATCATTTTAGTGATGATAAATGAGTGTAAAAAGATCGCTAATTACGTTAGCAACGAGCTAATCCCGCTAGCCACGAGCTAATTGTGCACTGTCATGCTAAGGTTCACTTACACTATGCAGCTGTGATACTGTAGCAGAGCAGTAACAGTGTTTTACACCATTAAAGGTGCCTTATATTTAATTGTTTGAGGTTAAAGTTATGTTACTGAAGGAGTATTGATTGATTACCTGTATTGTTAAGGTAATTTAATGGTTTAAAGGAGCTTGAGGCTGTTTTTTTTTATTTGCAAAATGTAATGCAAGTCGGTCCCGATTTTCCCGCGCTGGGGTGCGGATGTGACGTCACATGACGCTGCATGCACGTTCTCCCCGTTGTCCTGTGCCGGCTTCACTGTTGGCTGCAGTACCCCCGACGGCCGTCGTGGCGATAGAGAGTCTCATTTCTTAAAACCAGCCCCAAGCTCCTTTAAATATGCTTAAGTGAATACATAAGGGCTGTTGGTCCATCTTAACAGTTAAAAGAGGGCTGAATATTAAAGGGCCTATGTTTAATTAAAATATGTTACAATTACAGTGCTGTTAAAAGAGCATAAATAGATTTAATGTGTTAAAAATATAAATAGTGAGTTTAAATATATTATATTTCATTTACATGTTGAAGTGAATGTTGTGATTTGGTGTGCATGATTTGCAGCTAATTGACACTTATCTTGTGTGATGTGATGCAATTCTATTCATTTTGCAATGATTAGACAGTGTGTATCTTTCATGATTGATATACTAAGAGAGGAAATGTTAATGATAGTGATGATTTAAGGATAGAGAGAAAATTATATTATAACATGCATTCTTCGCTGTTTGCATAGATTGGTTTTTTACCCAGACCGAGTCGATCGGGATCTGAACTTTATGTTCAGTGGCGAGCCAGTTTGAATTGAGGATTGACTGTGGAGGAACCAGCAACGTGGTGTGGCCAGCCGCAGGATCCATCTGCAGAGCACAGCATCGTCGATTCCTTTTTCATTAACAGACAGATAAGACTAAAGGCTGAATTATGCTTCTGCGTCAAAATGGCACCGTGCCTACGGCGTGTGGTTTGGGTCGACGCAGACGACACGCCGTCACCTGCGCCGTCACTGACGTGCACCTCCCGAAAATTGTAACTACGCGTCGAGGCGACGCAGACCACACGCAGACGGAGAGGGCTGTGATTGGTTCGCTTGGAAGCGAAGCATTTCCGGTTTCCGGTTTGAAGCAGTAGTGAACTTCCAGGGCTCTTTTCTTCGTTTATATGTGATTTTTTTTGTTTTGGTTTTTTGCACAATAGTTGTCCTTATCTCTTTTGATTCACTGTGACTGGAAAAAGTCGGATAAACCATTCAGAAAAAGATCGCTAACTAGCGGCCGCGGGGGGTACTGCACCGCGACCAAATGGAGTGACGGAGAAGTCCGAAGGGTTCAGCACGGCGTCACGGCTGCGGCGTGTGCTCTGCGTTGGTGTGACGCAGAACCATATTTCAGCCTTAACACTCAAAATCTACCCGGGTAGTTCGAACACAGACATCAAAGAACACACACTCATACACAAGAAGACCTTTGCTTCTTTCCCTAAAGGAGCAGTACGCATTGGACATTGAACTCTTTATTTTGAAGGAACCTCTATTTTATTTTATTTATTTTTATGGGCCCATTTATTGTGCATTTGTGCACACTAGGAAGCCGGCTTAGGTAGGCAGGGTTTGTAAACTCATCTTTATTATTTTGTGAACAATACATTGAATTCAAACCATTCCGTTGTGTGTGTGTGTGTGTGTGTGTGTGTGTGTGTGTGTGTGTGTGTGTGTGTGTGTGTGTGTGTGTGTGTGTGTGTGTGTGTGTGTGTGTGTGTGTGTGTGTGTGTGTGTGTGTGTGTGTGTGTGTGTGTGTGTGTGTGTGTGTGTGTGTGTGTGTGAGTGTGTGGTAATTCTGCTGACACAGGTTTTCAGGCTCTTCAGTCGTTCCTAGACCTTACTGATACTGGTTCAATGAATATCATCTATATACTTACCTTTGGTAACCGTTACACAGGCTGTACAAGATTTTATATTCACATCAGTATAGTTTTTATTGAGCAACATGAAGTAGAAATAAGGCAAGACATGTAGCTTTGACTTCAACAATAAATATTGAGCTGCTGACGAGAGAAAACAAACAAGACTGAACTTCTTTTATCTGTAACTGACCAATATGTTTTTTCTGTGCTCTGATGACATTGCTGAACTCGGATCCTCTCCGACTGTGTCGCTAATTACTGTCATTTCCTACCTCCCGCAGGCAATAAAAGATAAATCCATCCCCACTGAGAGAGACCTCTACTTTTCCCCCTTTCAACTTTTCTGTTTGATCAGTCTATTGATTCTGCCGGTCTCTGAATGGTTGACTGATGAAATCTCGGTTGTCTCATTTTCTTTTTGTAGCTGGATAATGTGGATGAACAAGCTGCTCAGATTCGCAGAGAGCTGGATGGCAGGTTACAGCTGGCTGAAAAGATTTCAAGGGTGAGACATATTTTTATTTTAGTTTTCTTAGTCTATGATGAAACTCAAAGCCAAACAACCCCTTACGTTGTTCACAATTTAAGAAAACAAAAGAATACCGGTAATTATGAACTATTAGAACCCAAACATACCAGCCCACATTATAAAGCTAAATTATTAGCTAAATTATTTTAAGGATGTTTTTTTTTTTTAAGGACCAGTGAATGAATCAGTAAATGATCCTCATTTCTGCAGCTCTGTGGACAACAGTATTGGTTCTGGTTTATTCTGTTATTGTGAGTCCAAAATCACTTTCATGTTATGCCCGAATTTTGAATTTCCATCTCTCCGAAAAAATGGTAAATTAAGAAAATTGCCTTTCCTCTGAAAAGCTCAAATCTTGATACCTGGTACCATGGTCAAAAATGCTGAATTAAAAAATAAGTCCTGCAGGTTTTCATGTGACCTCCTCTGTAAAACCTATTCTAGCCTAAAAACTTTGATTTGAAGGAGATATTAAAAGCTGAATAACAACGTATCTGACAAACTCCTTGTGACTCCCTTCACAGTTCGAATGATGTGCTATGTGAAGTAGTTAGCCTTCAATAACACACATTATTTTGAGGACTTGAATATTTCTCCATCAATGTAAAAGCATTTTTTTTTTTAATTTAGGCTTTTCCAAGTGTCAAAGGTCTCGACCAACAAAATCTATTCTACAATCCACCAGTTGAGAATCACTGGTCTAAGCGGAAACATCTTGAAACACTGAAGATCAACTGTTTGTTGTTCATTTCAGTGTGGTGGTCATTAACATGTGGACGTGAAGGAAACTCTTCTCCTAATGAACAATTACTGTGTGCTGCAGGAAAGAAGATACCCAAAGTTTGTTTCTGCTGACATGGAGGTTCTTTATGTGGAAGAGCTGCGTTCCTCCGTCAACCTGCTGATGGCCAACTTGGAAAGTCTGCCGGTGTCCAAAGGAGGTCCAGACTTCAAACAGAAGCTTAAACGCTCCTCCATGAACAACTCTTTCCTGGACATCGGGGACGAGGGAGACATCCTGTCCAAATCAGACGTTGTGCTGACCTTCACTCTCGAGGTCTGTTCCTAAGCGTTCATGTCAGTTTTGCAGGTGACATCGTGACCAAATAGATTCTCTAAGTGATAACAACTAACAGCTGAATTTCAAGTGTCAGGTTCTTCTGCTTTGTCCCCTTTTTAAGGAATAAGTGAAAATAGTTTAATAAATGACAGTAAAAATATCTCACAAAGTTATTAATGTAAAGAGGGATTATGTTGTCTGCGGTTTACAGATTGTAATTGTGGAGGTCCAAGGACTTAAATCAGTGGCTGCACACCGAATTGTTTACTGCACTATGGAGGTGGAAGGAGGAGAAAAACTGCAGACTGACCAAGCGGAAGCTTCTCGACCACAGTGAGTTCATGACTGTGCCCTGTTTTATTGATGTCATGTTTTCTCATATTTTTGGACTTCACTGTATCGTCACTGAGTGTAGCCAACTACGGAAGAGTATTAGGGCTAAGACAAAAAAATATTGGAAATTACGAGAATAAAGTCATAATGTTGTGAGAATAAAGTCGTAATATTATGAGAATAAAGTCAATAAAGTCGTAATATTACGAGAATAAAGTCGTAATATTACAAGAATAAAGTCGTAATATTACGAGAATAAAGTCGTAATGTTGTGAGAATAAAGTCGTAATATTACGAGAATAAAGTCATAATATTATGAGAATAAAGTCGTAATGTTGCGAGAATAAAATCGTAATTTTATGAGAACATACTATCATTGTATATTCCGACTTTATTCTCGCAACATTATGACTTTTATTCTCGTAATGTTACGACTTTATTCTCATATTATTATGACTTTATTCTCGTAATTTCCCTTTTTTTTGTCTTAGTTTTGCCCTTATACTCCGTCGTAGCCAACAGACAAAACCTTAGAAATGTACTCATGCCAACCTTGATATGTGAGTGAGGGATTTTTCACTGTAATTTCTCTTTTTGAACATCCAACTGTGAGTGTGGAAAGTGGCGTACGCACGTTTTTTGTGCCAAACTCTTTGTACAATGAGGCCCCTGGTGAGCAAGACCCGGGCACTTCCAGCTGAAGGAGCCGCAGCACTTTTATTAACTGTACTGATTAATGTTGTAACGCTACACTCGTTCGTACTAAGGATGTCCCGATACCATTTTTTTCACACCGAGTACGAGTATTTAAATTTGTGTACTCGCCGATACCGAGTACCGATCCGATACTTCTACCACAAAAATAACTAGGCTAAAAATGCAATGAAAAATGCAATGAATTGGAAGACAGGTTTTATTTGCAACAGAAATTCAATTTTAAACAAAACTGTTACTTTTCTTTTATCCCTTTTATCCGCGTATGCGTCAATCTCATGACATCACTGAGTGATTCTTTGGGAAAAATGTTTGTTTTTGCACGTTTTGTCACATTTACACAGACTCAAACACACACAGTTTCTATGAATTCAGTAGCTTGTTCTAGTTCTGCCTGGTTAAAAAAGAAAAGTACAAAGGCTTGAAATTTTGTGCTACTTGTGCTTAATGTTTTTTTTTTATTATTTTATTATTTTATTATTTATTAAAGTACTTGAATTTACTTTAAGATTAATTTAATTTAATTTAGCTATTCTTTATTTTTTATTTATTTTATTGATTTAATTTGCCTGAAGATGATTATTTTGTACTTCAGACTTTACTCAACAGTTACTCAGTACTTGAGTAGTTTTTTCACCTACTTTTTTACTTTTACTCTAAAAATAAAAATATCCCCACGGTAAGTCATAATTATGACATAAAAAGTCATCATTTCGACTTTTTATCTCATAATTATGACTTATCGTGGGGATATTTTTATTTTTAAGGCTAAGTTTTCATCTTAGCCGTAGATGTCGGATTCGCCAAGTAGCACAATTCAGACACGCGTGTTCAACCTGCACAACAGTTACAATGTGCAACGACATGTAGGCTATTTAACACAATCAGACACGGCGGTCAAACAGTAACAAACAATATATGAAATGCCATATATTCAGCATTATGACAATGTTATCAGAAATAATTAATATTATGACAGCTTATCCAATGATGGTTTCATCCAGTGGTGAGCAGAGAATCATAACAAAACATATTTCCATCTGGGGTGTGGGGTAGCGCATTGAACGACCCAAAATGCAAAAACTTTCATTTTAAAACTTTTTCAAATCCGAACTATTTCCGAACCATCAGCTGGTTCTTCATCGCCGCAAACCTTTCAATCAAAAAGCACTATGCACCCCAGCATCCACTGATCCCGCTCTGTCAATCTGCGTGGCCTCCCACTTTGTGGCTGTGTTGCTGTCGTTCCCAAACACTTCTGTGTACATTTGACTGTGAAATATTTATGAGCAAGGAAATTTCACGACTCCATTTGTCCTATCACAGTCCGATGCTGGAATTCACTGAGCTCCTGACGGCAACCCAGTCTTTTTAAAAATTTGGATCCTGTTCCCATTCAGTTGATGGGACGGATATTCATAGCAATTCATTTGTAAATTTTGGATAATATTTTACAGTGACTAGAAATTTTAGTTAATTCTGAAATCAACAGTGAAAGGTTGAGGTTGGGTTCTTTGCTATTTATTTTTGCCTAAACAGATGGTTTGATCTGAAGGGATTCTAGAAATTGATTTCCTCCAATGTCATACTTCCGTACAAGGTCAGAGAAAGAAACCAGAATGTTGTTTTCATAGATATCTTTAAAGTGCATGATGTCCTTAGTGATCCATGGTGAGAGATTTAATGGTTTCTTGTTTATCAGGAATTCCGGGTTATTCCAAATGGGAGTGTGTTTATTTGGTGAGACTGTGCTGTTGACCATTTAGTGAAAAGACCTCCAGTGACTATTATTGGGTTTTTATGCAGGGGTGTTATAGAACGGCTTATGAATAGCAAAACTCCGATACTAATTTCTCTACCAAATAACTGTTCTAACTCTATCCAAGAAATTGGAGTTTATGTGCAAGAAAGTAATGAAGAAAGTTTGGGGCTTCCACACCGCCATTTAATTTTTGTTTTTCAAATAATAGTGTGAGTTCATTGAGTCTAAGGATTTGAACCAGGTGGGTGGAGGCTTGAAGGGGATCATTGTGAAAAGATAATTTGACATTGGAAATATGGTCATTTTTACTGTGGCAATTCTACCAGCAAAATGTATTGGTAAATTAATCCAACTTTTTAGGTTTCCTTCTATTGTTTTTTTTTTTTAAAGTGAAGTGTGTGCCCGAGGTTGTTAGGGGTGAAAAACAATGGTGAGTCACACTTTGAAGTGGACATTGGCTGTCAATGTGTTTGGGCGTGTTTAGCAACACTGGTTGACTCCCATTGTAGCTGGACAGGCTTGGGAAGGAACGGTTAGTAGAAGAGAAGAGAGGTGAAAATGGAGGAGCATGTGGAAGTTGTGGGTCCAGTCCATGGGGAATTTACATTTCTAAAACGCCCTGATGGCACCATTGATAAAGGTAGACTGATATGTGTTCTTTGTGGAAAGGAATTGGCTTACCAGCTAAAGTTTAGCCTACCAAATAAACGCAAAGCACCCGGTCGCAAGCTCAGCTACACCTAACGTTAGAAGCAAAATCCTAACTGCGAGGTATGAGGGTGGAAGCATCTTGTTGCAGGGCTGCTTTGTTGTAACAAGGACTAATCCACTTCATACATATATGAAGGAAAATCTTATGTTAAAGATTTTTTTCTTTGCCTTTTTTTTTAGCCTAAGCATACTTAGCATACAAAATGAGTTGCAAAGTGTTGTTAGAACAAGAAAGTGAAGGTAATGGAGAGACCATAGCAAACATAGGCCTCCTGTATAAATTTGTTGGTAGAACTAATCATTGATGAAGAAGAAGAAGGTCCACATCTTACAGACCTGAGTAAATGGTGAACTGAGATCCTACTAATTACCATTGAGGTTTCAGTAATGGTGGCCTGTTGCTACTGTAGGTTTTTTAACAGTCACTACTTCATTTTCACAGTTGAAGAAAGTACATTACATTACATTTAGCCGACACTTATATCCAAAGCGACACACAATCCAACAATCAAGCTACACTGAAATTGTAGATCACAATGTAGGTGTAGATCAGGGGTCGGCAACCCGCGGCTCTAGAGCCACATGCGGCTCTTTAGCGCCGCCCTAGTGGCTCCTGGAGCTTTTTCAAAAATGTTTGACTTTTTTTTTCCTTTTTTTCTTCCTTTTTCCTTTCCTTTTTAATCTCGACATATCGACTTTTTTCTCGACATTTCGACTTTTTTCTCAACATTTCAACTTTTTTCTCTGCATTTTGACTTTTTTCTCAAAATGTTGACTATTTCCTCGACATTTCGACTTTTTTCTCAACATTTCGACTTTTTTCTCAACATTTCGCCTTTCGCCATTTGCCTTCATTCTAAGACTTTTCATTTTTTGCGGCTCCAGACATATTTGTTTTTTGTGTTTTTGGTCCAATATGGCTCTTTCAACATTTTGGGTTGCCGACCCCTGGTGTGGATAAAAGCAGTATTCAAATAAGTGCCACTAAGATGACATTCAAGTCCTCAGGAACTGAAGGAAGAGCACAGTTCATGACAAAAGGTGATTTTCGAAGAGGACCGTTATCAACTCCTTGTCGAACGTAGAGAGGGACGACTCTGCTCTGATCTGTTACCAGTGGCCACAAGGCCACTGGTAGCCACAGCCAGAAGGCCAGTGGTAACATGTTCCAACTATGAGGAATAACAAGGGACAGTCTGGACTGATATCTCCCTTTGTGATGCTAGGACAAGGCCATTCTGTGTTCTAAGGACTAGGCCTGCTTTTCAGAGTTGTAAAAATGAATTATATTCAATAAGTTTAGATCCTGCTAATTGAAATAAATGAACCCCAGTTAAACAGCCCTTTGAAATAATAAGTCTGTTTTATCTGGTCATTTATTCTTCTCCACAATCCTCTTTCTAAGCAAAATGCTGATGTTTCAGCTGATTAGCACTGAAGACTGAACACATCGGTGATCTGTTGGATGTCTTTCGGGCAGCAGGGGTCTGCACAGTAATGAGACTGCCCTTTCAAATGTTCCAACTGCTAATGGAGTTTTATTTCTTTTTCTCTCTCATGTGTAGCTCTCCACCTGCCAAAATCACATAACGGTGACAATTAAATGAGCTCAAAGTAAGCCGGCGACCTTGCTGGTCGACAGGTTTTTTTCTTCGCAGCTCATGACCTTCTCTGCAATTAGCCTGCAGTGCCCTCTGTCTCTCACTTTTAGTAATAAATAACCACTTCAAATATTATATTTCATATTCCTATACAGAGAGCCTGTTATGATTATGTTATGATTGCACTGACCTCCAGTTGCTTTGTTCTGATATATAAAGTGGTGCAAACCTTGCCATGCTGAAACTCATTTTGCATCATCAAGGTCCATGAAGTTGTAGCATAAATCTTTAATCACGATGACATTATCGTTAGAAGAAAGAAATGTCATCTGTTCTTGACTTGCTGCCCATTACAATATAAGTCCTCTCCTGATGATTATAATGCTTCCAATCCATACAATTTATTCTGCATATAATGTAAATGTACTTGCAGATACTGAATATGAGGCCTGAAGCAAAAGGATATGGTTTAATTAAGTTTACTCTCAATGTTAGTGTCAAGTTTCTTGTTGTTCATGTTTCAAGTCCAGCCGGGAGTCGTACATTCACTCAGGCCACTCCTACTCATACGCTGCACACATGTGCTCACACTTGAGCAGGTGCTGCTGCACACAACCACAAATTCATATGGGTAAGTAATTACCATAAGCTCAGTATTCGAGATACATTTTTTATTTAAATTACATTAACAAAAAACTAAGCCACCAGTCCAGTGCTTTTCTCTCTCCCACTCATCAAAAGGTTCACAGCAGGACTCCCGTATTTAATATTTACCTGGGGGTAAAAAAAAAAAAAAAAATGCAAAAAACATGTCTGACCAATGGGGAAGCATCCGCCCACTCTGGGATGTTTGTGTCAAAATGATTCAATAAAAAAAAATACTTTTTCACTTCAATCAAAAACAAGAAATCACTACAAATCGAAAAAAATATTTTCAAATGTTCAAATGCATTTTTTTGAGTCTCAAATATTTGTTTACATTCAAACACTTTTTTTCTTTGATTGAAATCATTTTCTTTGATTGAAGTGATTTCTTTTTTAATTGAAAATATATTTTTTGATTGAAGCAATCTTTTTTTTGATTGAATAATTAAGACACAAATCTACCTCCATACACTGTGCGGTGAAAGCTCACACACTTTCTTGACTAGTTAGTTACCTCAACCTTCCAATTTTTTATAACAAATCAGAGGGAGGACATTTCAAGCTGGGAGAAAATTGGTATATATTTCTAACCTTTCCCGCTTTGTAGGCATCAGTTATGGGCAGAAATATGTGCCACTAGAAACTGAATTTGAAAAATTTATATTTGAATTTGAATTCGAATTTGAACGGCAAGATATAAATCTACACTTTTTACACAGAATGGAGAAAACACAATAGGTTTCGAAATATCTATCTCCCATTGGTCGTTTATATCGTTGAAAGAAAATAGGTTGTATTAGGCTACGTGAAAAGGAGTTTGTGTATCTGCACTCGATTGCTGTTCCTGCGGAAGACCCGGATGTCTGGCACAGTAAAATTGAAATTGAATTGCAAGAACTGAATTTGAATTGTGAGAACTGAATGTAGATTCAGTTTTTCAATGCAATAATTCAAATTAAACAATACAAATTCAAATTATGTGATTCAGATTCAGTTTTTTGATGAAATTCTTCAAGTTGAGCAATTCAAATTCAAATATAAATTATTCAAATTCAGTTTCTAGTGGCACATATTTCTGCCCATAATCAGTTATCTTAATTTTCAAATCCCTACCCAGTTGTCCAATGGAACCCCTGATGTTTCATTTCACCACGGGCATAAAGAGTTGTGCACTTGATCAGCCGACATTTCTACCAGAAGTTCTTGAGCCAATTAAAAAGATCACATGTTAACCCTTAAAAGCTTTGAAATGACCAAATGCATTTAGACAGGAAATGATTTGCTTTCTTATATAAATTCACCATACAGATTGGTGTACCTGTTTGTATTGGATACAAAAAGGAAAAGCCCAGCATAAAATAACAAAGAATAAAAACAAAAGAATGTTTACCCTAAGAATAACGTGTTTGAATGGATGGATGTGGCTTGTAGTGTAAAACGGTTTTGAGAGGAGAACAAGACTAGAAAAGCATAGCGTAAATGTGGTTTTACCATGATGGAAACGGCATTGTATTTACTGTACACTCCAAACATCTGTACATTAACCTGAAGAGCCACTGCCAAAATATTCAGGCATGTTAAATGTCATATTTTATGTGGAGATTTTAGTTTAGATGGCATATCACATGCACTGTTGCTTGGACAGAGCTGCCTGTATCGGTTTTGTTCTTCAGTTGTGCACATGCCATTGGTTCATAAAATAAACACACTTTTCTGTGGAGTGTTGCCTTGGAAACTGAATGTAGACCTCAGCTTTGCTTCTTGCCCTGAACATGTTTAAAGGGTTTATCTGTCATCTGTTATCTACACACATGCATGCACTCTTAAAATGACTGTTGTGCCATGAAAGATGCAGGCATGCAATTGAGACTCTTAGCATGTCACCAAGCCCCAGTGCAGTGGTTTTCATGGATACCAAAAAGTATTCATAAGACTGACAATATTTAGGAATTGATTTTCCTCAATAGAATTTTATAGTACACTAAAGGGAGGTTCAAACCACATAATGATATTAAATGTGGCTCTCTTGTTGCCTATATGTTGTGTTTGTGTATGATAATGGCAAAAATGCTCCACAGCTGAATCAGCTTTTCACTGGCTAAAGTATCAGTCCTCACCAGGACCTGGTTCAAGTTGGTTGGAAAGGGATAAAAAATGTCTCCACAATATGACACATTAATCTTAAGGGTACTGTAGTTGCATATAGTATACTTTTGTCATTATGTCTCTTAAAAGACACCGCAAAAACTCAAAATCTTACCAGGAATATTTGTCTTATTTATAGTTAAAATGTTTCATTTTTAGTCAAAAAATCTCATTACAATTAAAACAAGACTCATTACCAGAAAAATAACTTATTTGACCATTTTCATCTGTTTCAAGTAAATTTTCACTTGAAATAAGTAGAAAAATCTGCCAGTGGGACAAGATTTATCTTCTCGTTACAAGCAAAAAAATCTTGTTCCACATTTTTCTACTTATTTTAAGTGAAAATCTACTTGAAACAGGTGAAAAATGCTGTTTTTTCCAGTGATGAGTCTTGTTTTAAGTGTAATGAGATTTTTTTTTACTAAAAATGAGACATTTTAACTAGAAATAAGACAAATGTTCTTGTTAATATTTTTGAGTTTTTGCAGTGTAGTTCTGGATGTCAAGCCATCTTTATTTGGACTTATTTGGACCTTCCTGTTGTCAATAGTTCTGGGTTTCAAATTTAAAAAGGAAATGAATCCAATGGATTCTTTTACGATGCAATGTATAGTCCGAGACAGACAAGGTTTCATTTTGCCTTTCAGGTGGGGGACTCAGGGGGACTTCATCACCACACACCCGCTCCCTTTAGTCAAAGTAAAACTCTTTACAGAAAGCACAGGCGTCTTGGCTTTGGAGGACAAGGAGCTGGGCAGGGTGAGTGCACCCATGCACACTCACACATCCATGACACACATCATCTAATCACTCTGAATGCAAAACTCACTGAAACATAAAATATGTTGCCTGTCTCACTGATAATCTGAGGGGTCAGTGAACGTGATCAAGCCGTCAAAATGTATTCTTACCCAGACAGTGTCTTAATGCATGAATAATCACATCCTGCTTTGTGTCCTTTGATTGAGTGCTTTAATAAACAGCAAACCACACGTGACTAAAGTGAATGTACCAGAGAACCCCAGCAGTTAGATGTAGATACACACACAGATTGCCAAAAAGTTCCTTTATAACATACTGCTAAAAAGCACCTAAAGACAGATGAATCGATACAAACTAGACAAACACACTTAAAAACACTTGAGTTTCCCGAAGAGCACTTTTGATGCCTGTTTTCCTTGTACTGTAAGGTAAGATGTTACAAAACGGCCAACGAACAGACCTATCCTAATTAGTATTACTTTGCATTCAATCTCATCAAATCTGTTCAAACATCCTAATTAGGGCCCGAGCACTGACAGTGCGAAGGCCCTATAGACGAATCCGGCGACCGGTTTGTGTGCGCTGCCATCTTGCGGCGGCGCCATTGCTGCGGTGGCAGGTGTCAATCTGCCACCGCAGCGCTGTTATTGTAACCTGACGCTCTACAGCATCATTATAGCTGGATTGATGATGTTAGACAGTGGCCTTCCATAAATAATGAAGGTATCTTAAATTAATGCTGATGTTAATTTATAAATAATGATTTGTTTGAGCGATAAGCAGGAAAGAATAGAGGAATAGGGAGATAAGGGAGTGTATGATTAAACACTGTAATATAGCTCTCTCCACCTCCTCTCCTTACGAGGCACATCTGCACAATTAAATATTACCTGTTTATGTTTTGTTTTATTTTAGGTATCCAAGAATATTTTATTGATCGCCTGGCGTCCGATGACGAAAAAAAAACGCAATTACAGGTCTCTAATTGAAGGGCAGAACTATCTCAGCTCCCGATGATACAGAATACATACATACATAACCCCAATCTGCAGATAAAACTAGTTTGTTGAGGAAAAAATATCAACTCTATTTGTAGCTGCAGAAGAAAAAAATAATCTCACGAGGAAAAGAAAAATATTGCTCACGCCATCGGAGCCTCTTCAGCATAAAAAAAAAGAAAAGAGAAGTAAGAGTAATAAAAAAGATGTAGGCTACTGTATGTTGTTATATTATACTAATTTATTGAAACACATGGCGAGTCAAACATTTACCAAAGCAGCTGCCAAACACTAAACAAGGTAGTAAGACGTGGGTTGTGCAGAACTGCGGCAGTAAATCCTCATCGGAGCTCCATTCTTTAGTAGTGATTTCATATGAACCCAAACCGTTAATAATCATTATTTTCTCCATATACCGCTCCCTGGCTTCCTTGTTTAAGGTATCCAGGTAAATTCCAGCTCCTTTCCAGCAGTTTAACATCTTTTTTTTGCGTTCCGTCTGTTCACTTGGTGAAACAGAAAAGTAGTTTTGAAAGTCCCTCCCGTCTTCATTCACTATCAAAACAAATGCACGTGACGGGACAGGAGTGTTCCGATGATACAAACACATTAAGAGAGCCTGGCAGGGAGCGGAGTAATAGATCCATACGTATATATGTCTATGGGCTGGAGCGGAGGAGCGGAGCCGCCACCGCAGTAATGGCGGCCGCTCGACTTCCGGGTTTCGCCGGATTCGTCTATTGTATCTGTAGGAATTGGTTGTTTTTTTTTCCTCCTTTTTCTGACGAAATGAAGGCCTTTTTCACCAAAGTCACAAAATTTTGCACGCAAGCCAGGCCTGGTGAAAAATTTGATATTTAATGGTTTGCATTAATGGGCGTGGCCTAATGGCTCAACAGCGCCCCCTAGAAAACTTTGTGCCTCAAGCCCCACAATACGGTTTGACCTACATGCACGAAAATCGGTACACACCTGTATCATGTCGCAACTTAAAGAAAAGTCTCTTGGAGCCATGGCCGAAACCAAATAGGAAGTCGGCCATTTTGAATTAATCGTGTAATTTTGCCGCAATTTATGCCACTTCTTCAGCCATTAATACGGCCCGAACCGTAACGTGCACCCAGGTGTGTTATACATCAAAATGTGCATCTCGATCCTGCGACTATGCTCATTACTTTTCTCAGTCAAAAGCGTCACCGTGCCGACGATAGACGCCAAAAAGCGCAACGAAACACATTCTCTTTACAATCTGAGTGACGATGCTCTGTCAGGTCTTTATTTACAGCTTAGAAGTCTGTACAGTGCTAAGTTGCAAAAGTGATGCCACCTGGCCATTGGCTGTGTTGGGTGTTAATCAAATGTCACTGAGTCTAATACACACATTTGTTGCTGTGCATAATTTTTACATTATGTGGTACAAAAAAATGACATATTGACATAAACTCTGTAAAACCGATGAGACTTCAGGATCGTCAAGTGGTTTTCTTTGGAGCTGAAAGGTTCAGATGTCCGAGCTCTGGTTGCTGTGGAACTAATACTCAATGGCCATTCATCTGTTTGTGAGGTTTAGATACAAATGCTCAGAAGTCTGGTTACATTTCAGTCAAAAAGATGACAACAGGGAACTTGCAGTACTTGCCAAGTGAATATCTCGTCAAAGGGTTAGGGTTGCAGATTTGCAAAATGGACAGCTTAATTGTATTTGACTAGTATTTGTTACTATGCTGACAGCTTAGCAGCAAAGTACATTTCTCACATGTTAGAGACATATGAACTAACCTGGACTCTGACAACCTGCTGCGTCCAGAATCAGGACTAAACAAGGTTAAGCTGTTTCAGTTTTCTGCTCCGAAAATCTGAAACAGTCTTACAGAAGATGTGAAACAGGCCGCAGCTCTAACAATGTCCAATTCCAGGCTAAAAACAGTTCTATTTAGCTGTGAGTATAACAAACTGAAAGGACTTTATCTGCACTCTTCCTTTTGTGATTGAATTAATTATTTAAGGATCTTTTTGTCATGTAAAACAAACTATTAAATGCTCTCTATTACATTCTTTCCAACTAGGTGAATAACTGGACTGAAACTAGAAACTAAGTTACCAAGAAAAAAACTTGAGATTCAGATTTCGCTAGATTTAATTAAACAATTGCATGCAAAAGGGTCAGGACATACATGCAGAATGACAAAGACACAAAGGAAGTATACCGATTTTAAGGCATAAAGGATAATTAATTCTTATGATACGAGCAGACAAAAACATCAGGTCAGTGTTAATCTTTTTTTAAGCAGACTACCAGTCTGTACACTCAGTTGGGCCAAGGCTATATTTTGCTGCTTTCAGCAGTTTTGGTTTAATCAAGTGGCCAAGGCTAAATTCTCCATCACTTTTCCATCAATATTTATGTTTTTTTTTAAATTATTTTTATCTGCCTTCTTGTGATTGTATGTAGCTGTAGCACACTTTAAATTGCCCTGTGTATGAATTGTGCTCTACAAATTAACTTGCCTTGCCTCGCCTTGTCATTCCCAGCCAGTTTTCCGCCACCACTTAATTCAAACTTAAAGGGGACCTATTATGAAAAACAGGTTTTTTCTTGCTTTAACATATATAAAGTGGTCTCCCCTCAGCCTGTCAACTCAGAGAAGGAGGAAAGCAACCAGATTCTGCAGTGTCTGTACAGCCGCCCGAATGATCCATCCAGTGTGATGTGACTTCTACGAGCCGTTCAGATTCTGCGCATTTTCGTTACGTAACCAAAATACAAACCACACCCACAACTATAAAACCGTGTAACTGCATGAGAGCGTCCAACTATCGCATCGCACTGCGTGACATCGGACGCTCTCGGTCCATCTCCCTCCAGCAGCTGCCACTTTATTGAGGTTTTTGTAGTGAAATGAGGAGGAATCATAGAGATAACTTCTCATTTCAACTAACTGGATCAGCCGTTCCTCATCCGTGACCGTTTCCTACAGCGTTTTCAACCGGCTTTCAACGCGAGCGTCAGGAAGAAAATAGAAGCAGCAAGTCCGACAAATGTTCAGCTCAAAACGGCGCGCAGCACTGCGTCGCTGCGGCCAGTTAGGACAGTCCAATAGAAAATAAAGCAAATGGATGGATGGAATTGATTTTGTCGCTGACGCTCGCTCGCATCGCATAAAGCCTGAATTATGGTTCTGCGTTAAATTGACGCGTCGCCGCGTACCCTACGCTGTAGGCTCTGCGTTGGTGTAACGCGGAACCATAAATCAGCCTTAACTCCGCCGGCCGGAGCTTCCGCCATTTTTTCGTAGCGGTGTATCGCGTCATTCAGGCAGCCAATCAGCACAGTCCCTCATTATCATAGCCCCGCCCACTCAGAATCCCACATAGATAATGAGGTTAGAAACGGTAAAGATAAAGACATGACCCAGAGGCTGAATTTATTATTTATAAGCTTGTTTTTGAGACATTAAAGGCCTGTTAGAAAATAGACATTAAATGTGATAATAGGTCCCCTTTAACTTTTATTTATTTTTTTTATTTACTAGGCCATAAATGAAAAGCGAGTCCTCATCTCTTATCACCTTGATGTAGGAACAATCAAGTCAGTGGTGGTGTGCACCTTCGAGCAGAGCTCCCAGCAGGCCACCAACTGGATACTTTGGAAAGCTTGTCGAGCTCAGAGATTGCTAATGCAGTAGCTGGCTCTGCAGATGAATTTGAGTTTTGAAATAGGAGGTTTAGGAAGTGAACTTTTATTTTTCATTGATTATCCTTCAGGTGGTCCTAAGCCCCACCACCAGTGGACCGAAGCAGGCAGAGCTCCATCGGATGGTTGTCCCTAAGAACAGCCAGGACACAGATCTGAGGATCAAGCTGGCTGTGCGCATGGACAAACCTGCCAACATGAAGCACAGCGGGTGAGTACGAGGTTCATTCCTCTTTTTAATTGATTTTTTTGCGTCTGGATTGTATGACCCATGGAGAAGTGAAAGAATTGGGAGAGAGAAAATAATAAGAAACAAGGTTTTGCAGCTCATATGGTACACAACATGTGTTTCTTCTTAAACAGAAATTATAACGGTGATTATGAATTGAATGTAAATATATTGAAGGAATAGGGCACAACTCTATTTAATATAATGTTTTGTTTTTCCATGATGACATTTGTAATACTTGACGATGCTGAAAGAAATGACTGGCTAGAAAAAGGCCAAAATCAGACCAACATTGCCACCTCCTGGTTAAATAAGACAACCAGACTTTTGCCAGGTGTGGGCTGATTTGAAATCACTTCTGTGAAAATCTGACACATACAGTAGATTCCTCTTTATTGTGAGCTGATGAGTCTCTGTGAAGCCAGCATGCACATTTCCAAAGTATTCCAATTAGAGAGGCACTACTCCAAATTATTTTAGGGTTTTTACATATTTTACATCTGATTGCACACAATCCTTTAAGAAAATATACAGAACTCTTCATCTTTTCCACTAGTTAAAGGTATTCTCCCTGATCCGGAAGAGCTAGCAAGAATTTTGAAAGAGGCACCTCTAAGCCCCGCCCATTCGGTCCGAATGATACGGATTGGTCCAGGTCCAGGAAGGGAAAGAACCGCCCCCAGACGCCCCCCCCCCGCCCTGTCCCATGCGCGCACTCGCTTTTCTTAACATTAAAAGAGCACTTAGTTCCTGCTGTGAATTATTCTCTATTTTCTTTTTTTTTTAAGAGAGCAAGAGAGATAAAGTGAAATGTCCATACATTGATTCAGTTCCATGAACCCCTTTAACTTGGATAAATAATATTCATGTTAATTTTGTTTGTATGGGAGGTGGATTCCATGCTGTTGATTCAGAGTAGAAATTGTTCCAACAACCGCAGTTCTTCGTGGTGGCCAGCAGATGGCAGCAAATCTTTGTTTTCAAAGCTGCTGCCATTCTTGGAGAAGAAACTGCTGTACTTACAAGAGAACTTTTATCATTTAAGTCACAGCTGGAGCCTGGAGCCTCTAGTGTTTACAGATTTCTCTTGATTTAATCAGCAAATACAAACTTTGTGTTTTTCTTGTTTTTCTTTTGTTATTTCTGTTTACTGTACTTTTTTTTGGTTTGGTTCCCAGTTGTATCTTTTTTCTGCCTTCCAGTTTTTTGCTGTACAACTCCAGGCAAGACTAGTGAATTATAACTCGAGGGGAATATTCATTTTTCTGTCAAATCTTGGAAATGAAAAACATTTATGGCACAATTCGTATTTCAACAGCTTACTAAAATATACCAAAAGATAAATAGTTTTGGCAATCGACGTTCAGGTCAAAGATGGAAAATGAAGGAAAAAGAACATCAACAACAACTATAATAACAGCCAACAGCACTTACAGAAGAAACACATGTCCAGGTCTAAATACTGCAAATTAACCTGCCGTTTACAGAGAGTTTACTGGATCTTTATAGTTGCGCACAGTTAGACGTCAAACTGTCGGGACACAAAACTCAAAGCAATAAGAAATTAAAAATACAACAAAAATAATGTTTGTCACCAAAGTATCAGTGTCATTGTGAAATAGACGGATAGGGAACATAAGATTTACACGCAGGGAAGCCCAACATAAACCTTTCATGAATACTGTATGTAAGATAACAGTGTAAAGGGAAAAGACAGACTGCAGATGGGGAGTGGATCTGCAATTTCACTTTCAACTTTTATTTATTTATTTTTTAGTTATGTTTTAGCAGCAGTTAGATAAAGTATTTTTTTTTCATTATTGTATTTCTTTCTTTACTTTTTTCACCACCCCCCCATTTAAAAAAAACTAGAATGAATATCTTCTGGAGTGGTGTTTCCACATCTTTAGCCAGGGATAGAACGTCAGCACTGAACACGATGATATTCCTCACGTCCTTCAAGTCAAACGAGAGATACTGAAGTGAAGAAGTATGGAGAAGAAAGAAACAAACTGAGCTTCTCTATGCTGCTTCTGTTCTTGACCTGATCTTCCCCAACTTTTGTTGAAGGGAACATACATGTATAACTGCAAACAGAATCCTGCAGGAAGAGGCTGAACATGTTATTTTCACGATTGTCCACTAGGGGTCAGAGTGGGTTTCTGTCTGCGTGCGATCAGCTCCACTTCCGTCTTTATTGCTTAATATATAGTTTATTATTTTCAGAGTTCAGTTCTGAATTTGTTTGATCCATGCAGTTAAATATATTAATGCATTTTGAATATGAATACATTTTGATGAAAGTGTAAAATTTAAATAAATAAAAATGTAAACTCCTGGACCGTCTGCAGGTTAGAGAACTTAGTAGGTGGCTGAGGCAGGGACATATTTTAGGGTCATATTTTCTTGAAATACGTAAGCATTTTCTCTGCAAACACAAATCATTTTACTCCAAAAACTGTTTAAAAGAAAAAAAAAATATTATTTGTTAGATGTTCTGTTTTAATTTTTGCTGTTATTTTACCTGAACAGTGGACACAACGGTAGCCTGCAGTCGTTTTCAAATTGTATACATTTTTATAATGTGTCTAAATATTTATGCATGAATCCTTTTAAATTATTTTAATGAAGTGATTAGTATACTAGTTTCCACAAATGGACAGTCTGACAATTTGCACTTTGTTTTTATCATAATTATTTTATTGATCTTACCGTCACAGATTTGAATGAAAGTCTGTAATTGTTTTGTTTTGCTGTTGCTCAAAAACAAATGAGCATTCCTAAAATGTTGCTAGTTATTGCTCTCTAGTGATATCTGTTTATTTCATTTTATTTAATTGTTTTGCATGAAGATAATAACTGAACGAAACAGGAGACGAACAGGAAATACTTTTCAGATAAATGTGCTGAAAAACACTGAAATAGTGGAAGTCTGATAATGAACAGTAAAAGTAGATATACAGATTTACAGTACCGGAAGGACAGTGAAAGTTTGAGGCCTCTACAGTTCTTCGGTAAAATTAATCATTTAAAAATGTCAAGTCCTTAAAAGGTGGATTTTTTCCCTCCTTTTATACGGATAATTAAAAAGTGTTAGTTGTTCAGATTGTGTTTGCAGCCTAATCAAATGATTTTATTAGTACAGTCTATCTAGTCAAATAAATAACTGAGCGATTAATTGAATGAATAAAATAGTATAAAAAATAGTAAAAAATAAAATAAATAAATAATAACAAAAAATAATAATAATAAAAAATAAATTAATAATAAAATAAAAAAAATTGTATTTTTTATTTTGTGTGAATAAAACAAGTCCTGCATCTCGTCTGTATCTCTGTCAGCGGCTTCTGGGGCGTTGACACGTGTAGCTGTCTAGATGGATGCTGGAAACTGCAGGAAGGGCAATAGGCCCAATAATTGTCACAAGTGGCTGGTGAGCGCTGTCACATGTTCTCAGAGTCGAGCTGAGTGGGTCAGTCTCCTTCCAGACGCGCAGCAACCTTAACGGAAGACCTCTCCCTTAATGGCGGCCGGCAAGGCTGAAGAAAAGTCTGTCAATCGATTGATTTCCCATTCTTCCGCTTGCCTCTATTCTACGCTTCAGGGAGGGTGTGGAGCAGCCAGGAATGCTGCTCATTCTTTCATTTTCCTCTTACAGCTCTCTGTGTTTTGGTTCCAGTCTTTTCTTCTCGTCACTGTAAGACATTTAATCCAGAGGACTAACCCATCATCATCATGGGTGACGTTTATTGTAGTGTTTACCTAAAAAGGCTTCAAGGTCAATTCTAACACCAGATGAGTTTTGTTGTTAAAATGTTTCTTTTTCCCCAAATGATCCTCATCTGTGAGTAAATAGAGACTGTAACTACAATTACACTGCAAAAACTCAAAATCTTAACAAGAACATTTGTCTTATTTCTAGTTAAAATGTCTAATTTTTTGTAAAAAAAAAATCTAATTACACTTAAAACAAGACTCATCACTGGAAAAAAAAAACAATTTTCACCTGTTTCAAGTAGATTTTCACTTAAATAAGTAGAAATATCTGCCAGTGGAACAAGATTTTTTTGCTTGTAATGAGAAGATAAATCTTGTTCCACTGGCAGATTTTTCTGCTTATTTCAAGTGAAAATTTACTTGAAAAAGGTGAAAATTGTCAAATAAAAAGTTATTTTTCTTGTAATGACTCTTGTTTTAAGTGTAATGAGATTTTTTGACTAAAAATGAGACATTTTAACTAGAAATAAGACAAATATTCCTGGTAAGATTTTGAGTTTTTGCAGTGTACCTTTGTAACTACAATTTCTACCTCAAAATAGTGATATATTTTCTATTTTCTAGGAACTGCCAGGTGTGAGATATTTCTTGAAGTGTGTCATGTGTCTCTTTGGATCCAGGTACCTGTACGCTCTGGGACAGAGAGTCTGGAAACGATGGAAAAGGAGATATTTTGTTCTTGTTCAGGTACGATGCGATGTATGATGATGATGTGATTAATCAGACCGTGTTCTCAGGAAGGGCATTGTGCGCCACAGACATGAAGGTATATGTTCTGGCTGCTTAACTGTCTTTCCTAAAACCTGTTTTTAAAGTTTTTTTTTTTTTTCTTTTCCTCGAGCTTCAATCTACATTTAAGCTTTTACTGATCACACAATCTCTGGTAGAATTCCTGCAGTCGATTGTATCAGTGTGTTCATTGATTACACAACATGGATTTCTAAATAGAATAGAGACTGTTTGACAAAATATGAATTACTGACCCATGCAGCTTAAAGCAACCAACAAAACTGGTGTTTTGTTCATTATTTTATTATCTTTCTAGGCCGTGTTATGTCACTGTGGGACATCCATATTTACATCAACACGTTTTTTTGTGGCTGCACATATTCATGTTGACACCTTTAACTGCACATACTTTCATGGTGCTACTGGATGAGATCTTATGTGAGCAGGTACAGTTGCCGTTGCTCCGGACGTTCACAACAGGCTGTACTTATGAGCAAATACCTGACTTGAATTCTCTCTGACATGTATCTTTCTGTCTGGAAACTGAACCACATGAAACATGAAGCTGAACCCCCTCTGGAGACTCTGTGCAGCTTCTGAAGTGTGTGCACGCCGTGCATTGATCAGTGTGTATCTTTGTCCTTCAGGTAAGCCAGTACACGTTTGCCATGTGCAGCTACAGGGAAAAGAAAGCTGAGCCTCAGGAGCTGATGCAGCTGGAGGGCTACACGGTGGACTACTGCGACTCTCAGCCAGGTAGATGTGCATATCAACACACACTGAACCTCACCTGGGAGTCTGCAAACCAGGGGCCGGATTCACAAAACATTCTTAAGAAAAAAAATCTTCTTAAGTGTCATTATTTTCTTAAGTTCAGTCTTAAGAAGAAAAGAGAAGAAGTCATCCATCCATCCATTATCTATACCCGCTATGCCCCCAGAAAAGAAGTCATATTCTCCAAAAAAGTATTTTCTCAACTTTCTTCTTAAAGGAGCTTGAGGCAGGATTTATGAAAAAAATTGGTATACGTTTTAAGTTTTCTAGTAATAATGTCAGATGAAGCGTTCCAAACCAAAAAGAATGAGCCCTCTAGTGTATCTCTCCGTTGCCTTGAACAGGCTGTGTGCTGCAAAATGTGCTGCAATTCGGACTCCGAATTTCCCGCTTCACTGTTGGCTGCAGTACCCCCGACGGCCGTCGTGGTGAAGGGTGGCGCTAATGAGTCTCATTTCTTAAAAGGAGCCTCATGCTCCTTTAAGTTTCTTCTTAAGAAAAACTTAAGAATAAATGGTATTCTTGAAATAAAAGTTCTCAAATTTGTTCTTGACTTTTTTCTTAACTTTAAGACAACCTTGTCCTGTCTTAAAATTTCTCTAATATCACCTTTTTCAACACATTTTAGACAAGTTTAGACTAGTAGGTCATAGTTTGAGGATATACTTTGTAATTAATTACACAAAGAGTCTGTTAACTGTTTGTTAGCGTGCTAGTTAATTATTAGAAATTTTCCCCAATAGTAATTTTTTTCGCACATTAATCTCATCCACCATAACCTTGAAAAGTTCCTGCATCTCTTTTTCTCCTTCTCCATGTTTAGTGAGTGACTGACGGTTAAAACGCAAACTACCTGTATAAATGTTTGTTGTTGTTGTGTTTGTTGGCACGTGCAATGCAATGACATATTTTAAGAAGTTCTTAAGTAGGAAAAATAAGAATAAAAATAAGAAATTCGTAAGAAATTACAGTTCTTAAGACGGTTCTTAAGAAAATATTGAGGAATTGCACTTAAGAACTTTCTTATGAACTTCTTAATTTTAGATCTTAAGACATTTCTTAAGATCGTTCTTAAGAACATATTGGTGAATCCGGCTACAGGTTATCTTATGCTCTTGTGCACAGCCTGCAAATCCTTTTGTAAGGGACACATGGTGCTGTTGAGAAACAACTGGTGGTCCTGTTTAGTGCACACATTAAGACCGAGGACTGCTGCAGTGCTGGTAATGTTGAAGTGTAACTTTGACAGCTTTGAAAAAGTGTCCAACAGTGTGCACAGCAAGCCCCCCCCTTACCACACTCAGATACCAAACATCTTCACTTTCTCCCTTTCACAAAAAAAGATGGCCTTTGTTGCCACAAATATGTCAAATTCTTACGGTAGGCATTTGTCAGCCCACGTCGTAAAATCTCGGCAGAAGAGTTTGTTATTAAATGTTGTTATGTTATGTTGTTTTATAGGGCAGTCAATACAATCATTGGAATTTCAAAAGTGGGTAATTGGAGAATATTAAACGACCTCTATGAGCTTTTTTTGTAATAATCGTAGACATTCGTCCACATTGAAAAAGTTTATCTGTTTCAGATAAACTTATAGCATCTTAGAGATGTTTTCTGTTATTTAATCAACAATGAAAATGGTAAGAGTTGATAAATAAGAAGCTGTTTCTTCTTCCACGTTCCACCCCATTGATATAAAGTCCCACAATATCAGACTAATAGAGTAGAACATCCTGAGCAAAGGTCCACATATACAGAATAAAAAAAAAAAGGAAGGGTTTGATCATTTTAAGGGTTAAGAATGAAAGAAGTCATCAAATGAAATGAGACACACATTAAATCATTATCAACGTATCAAGAAATGTGCAGAAATAGCTCCACCTTCATGTTCTTCCCTTCCTCCTCCTTGTTATCCGCAGGTCTGCAGGGCGGTCGGGTGTTCTTTAATGCGGTGAAGGAAGGAGACCTGGTGATGTTTGCTTGTGACGACGAGCAGGACAGAGCGCTGTGGGTGCAGGCGATGTACCGAGCCACCGGCCAGTCCTACAAACCCGTCCCACCGCTGCAGAACAAAACCGCCATCTCCAGAGGAGGGAACCAGAAACCAGCATCCCCTATCAGTAGGTTCTCATTCCCAGCAGGTCTATTTGAATGACTTGAAACTTGACAAATTGTACTGAAAGGAAAAACAGCAGATAAGAGATGAGGTGGAGTGTCCAGAGCTCTGCGGGGTGTTTTAAAGCAAATGTGAAAACAGACGCCTTAAAGGGGACCTATTATGAACAACAGGTTTTCTCTTGCTTTAACATATATAAAGTGGTCTCCCCTCAGCCTGCCAACTCAGACAAGGAGGAAAGCAACCAGATTCTGCAGTGTCTGTACAGCCGCCCGGATGATCCGTCCAGTGTGATGTGGATCTACGAGCCGTTCAGATTCTGCGCATTTTTGTTACGTAACCAAAATGCAAACCTCGCCCACAACTATAAAACCGTGTACCTGCATTAGCGTCCGACTATCGTAGCACTGCGTGACATCGGACGCTCTCTGTCCATCTCCCTCCAGCAGCTGCCACTTTATTGAGGTTTTTGTAGTGAAATGAGGAGGAATCATAGAGATAACTTCTCATTTCAACTAACTGGATCAGCCGTTCCTCATCCATGACTGTTTCCTACAGCGCTTTCAACCGGCTTTCAACGCGAGCGACAGGAATAGAATAGAAGCAGGGCGTCCGACAAATGTTTAGCTCAAAACGGCACTGCGCAGTTAGGACAGTCCAATAGAAAATAAAGCAAATGGATGGATGGAATTGATTTTGTCGCTGACGCTCGCTCGCATCGCATGCAGTTAGGACACGGTGTAAATAACTCCGCCGGCCGGAGCTTCCGCCTTTTTTTCGTAGCGGTGTATCGCGTCATTCAGGCAGCCAATCAGCACAGAGCCTCATTATCATAGCCCCGCCCACTCAGAATCCCACATAGATAATGAGGTTAGAGAATGGGATGATAAAGCAATGGCTCAGAGGCTGAATCTCTAATTTATTTAGCAAAAACAATCAAAAGCTTGTTTTTAAGACATCCAAGGCCTGTTTAAAATAGGGATTAGATGCCAAAATAGGTCCCCTTTAAGTAAAGAACTCACTGTAGCACTGTTCACTGGAGTTATAAGATAACCAGGACGGCCTCAAGAAGGGACTCGAGTGAGAAAAAAGACGAGCAGATCTAAAGAAGCCGAACATGAGGCACATGGGATATATTCCAAGATGCAGGAAGACATGGTATCAGATGAACTTTCACTACATCCGCAGAGGGTATACTGTACCTGCTTTCTTTGAAACTGAAGTCTTTTACTTTCACTTGTCATGTGGGACCTAAATCCCCTCTATAGTGACATCAATTATTCTAGTTTTCTTTGAATGCTTTCATAAATGCTCCAAGGTATTTCACGCTTTCTTATTTATAATATACATAAATGCATACACACACACGTAGATAAAGGAAATAATATGCCTTGCATTTACATTGTTCAGCTCGTGTAAAACACTTTCTTTGTCCGGGGAAAATAACTTCAAATCAAATCTCAAAACCTTAACCTCGGAGTTGTTCTGGGCTTGTTTGGAAACACTGGTTGGCGTGTTACAGTGCCTTCACAAGCACCATCTCTTGTTTACAACAACCTTTGTCAACACAGAATGAACACCAAACAGTTATTAAAGGGGACCTATTATGGCATCTAATGTCTTTTTTTTAAAGCTTTTTTTGCTAAATAAATTAGAAATTCAGCCTCTAAACCATGTCTTTATCATCTCATTCTCTAACCTCATTATCTATGAGGGATTCTGAGTGGGCGGGGCTATGATAATGAGGCCCTGTGCTGATTGGCTGCCTGAATGACGCGATACACCGCTACAGATAAATGATGGAAGCTCCGGCTGGCGGAGTTACACCGTGTCATAACTGCATGCGATGCGAGCGAGCGTCAGCGACAAAATCAATTCCATCCATCCATTTGCTTTATTTTCTATTGGACTGTCCTAACTGCGCAGTGCCGTTTTGAGCTAAACATTTGTCGGACGCCCTGCTTCTATTCTATTCCTGTCGCTCGCGTTGAAAGCCGGTTGAAAGCGCTGTAGGAAACAGTCATGGATGAGGAACGGCTGATCCAGTTAGTTGAAATGAGAAGTTATCTCTATGATTCCTCCTCATTTCACTACAAAAACCTCAATAAAGTGGCAGCTGCTGGAGGGAGATGGACAGAGAGACGATGTCACACAGTGCTACGATAGTCGGACGCTCTCATGCAGTTACACGGTTTTATAGTTGTGGGCGAGGTTTGCATTTTGGTTACGTAACGAAAATGAGCAGAATCTGAACGGCTCGTAGATCCACATCACACTGGATGCCTCATCAGGGCGGCTGTACAGACACTGCAGAATTTGGTTGCTTTCCTCCTTCTCTGAGTTGGCAGGCTGAGGGGAGACCACTTTATATATGTTAAAGCAAGAGAAAACCTGTTTTTCATAATAGGTCCCCTTTAAGTCTCTGGAGCGCTGCAGAGTACACTAAAGGGATGTTAAAACCACATGCAGTGATGCGTCTGTGGGCTCTGTTGCCCCCGGCCCCGGCCAGTACACGGTCCTGGTTCAAGGTGAGAGCGGTCCATGTATTTCACACAGACCTGGAGATGAGATAAAAGGATTACAGACGTCCAGGTCAGCAGTGGAGCCACGTCCCGTCGGTGTGTGTTGTTGAGAGGAGCTCGCGGGACGAGGGCTCTCACAGCTATCCCCTCCAGCTCGGTTCTGATTTGTTTGTTGACGCTCACACATGCGTCCGCACACAGCAGGAACCAGACTGAAGCGAGTCGGTGTTTGTTCTGGTCATCGTGCAGTGAGAGTAAACACTGCAGAAGAAAAGGTGATACCAACCGACATAAACAGATAAAGGAATGGGGGAGAGGGGGGGGGGGGTCACTGAATCATTCACTCATGCTACCTGCAACCTGCTTTCTTATTCTCTTCTTATCTTTTCATTCTCACATTTTTACCGCATACTCTCTTTTTTGTCATTTATTTCCTTTGTCACAGTTGTGTTCCTCTTATTTCTCTATTTGTCATTATTTTGTTTTACTTTATTTGTCCCCACTTCTAAACAGAAATTCCACACATTCTTTATTTTTATTTATTTTCTACTCTTCTTGTCCATCTTCTGCAAATGATGTCGTCTATTACCTGCATGTAGGAGAGATGATCTGAGTTCTGGCCTCCTGCCGGCCGGGACGTGGGGAGACGAGGAGCTTCATACTGAGAGCTGATTACGGCTGTATTCTTGTAATTTGGTGTGACAGCATTCCCTTCTCACCGCGACTCGTTAGCGCTTAATGGAACAGATTGAAGCGTCAGTGGCGAGAGGTGCTGACACGCTGTTTGCAGGAGGAAATAAAAGGTGTCCCTGAAATAGCTCTTAACTGGGTGCTAAGTGCTGCTCTTTGTGTGTGTGTAATGCGCTTGACAGAAAGTCGTTCACTGTAATAACTATCGTGGCTGTGAAACCTGTGTTTTTTTTTCTTTCTCTCTACTCGCTCCATAGGCCTGTTTTCATGAAAATGAAATGTAGAGGTTAAATAACACTAATGACTGGATGCGTACACGGCCGACCACTCATGCACGTAATAGCCTTATTAGACATGTTCGTGGAAACAACGCAGATACGGCGCTTATTGCCGAGCGGAGCCACATCTTTCTTTGTTTGTCTGCAGCTCAGGACTCTGCGCCTTCAGAAAGCGAGTCGGCGACACCATCACATTTTTATTGACCAGCGTGCGCGAGCGAATAATGACATTCGTGTCAGAGGCTGAGATAGTGAACGGAGCGGCTGCAGGTTATTGTTGTTGTTCTGTAAAGCCTGGCTCACCGTGTGCAGGGAACAGCTGCCCCTCTCGTTTGACAGCTGGTGTTCTACAATGCTCTTACCTTCACGTTTGCAGTCGGTGATTGCATGAAGGCAAAACTGCACCTGATCACCCGTCTCTGGCTGCGGTGTCGCTCGAATTAAAGTGTATTTATTAGGACATCATTTGGAAGGGCAAAAACCTCATTCTGTTTTCTGAGAAGGAACATTGAGGAAAATATTTGAAGTCATTTGTGAACATTTTTTTGTAGCAGCACTTTCAAAGCGGATCATTTTCCTGCCAATGCTAACCGTTGGATGGAGTATTATGTTGTTGTTGCAGGTTTCACACACCGTCAATGGTGGGGGACTTTGGCAGTTTTTCTACTGAGAGCACGTGTCGACTGCCTGACCTGCAGAAACAGCAACTGCATACACACTATATAAATATGTTACATCCCTGGTTTTTGAATTTCACTTGTTCACAGGTGTGTGTGGAGGCCAAATGGGTGACGGAGAGATAGATGTAGTTGGACCAGTTTATCTCATCTTAGGTTAGCTGCCATGTCACTGACTACGTTTACATGCAGTCAAAATTCGGGTTATTGCTAATATTCCGGTTACTGAGACATTCAGAATATTCCGTTTACATGGTGATTAATCATTCGGCAGGGGTGTTCACATTCATTAATCAGGTAGAAGTATAGATACTAGAGTTTAAAAATATTCCTGTAGAAGTTGAAGTATCAACTCGAGTTTTTTACTCAAGTAAAAGTATAAAAGTACTGGTTTCAAAACTACTTAAAGTATAAAAGTAAAAGTAATGTAAGGGGGAAAAAAGCCATGAACGACAAAAGCCATTGAAAATGAATGCATCTTAGTATAATGTAAATATATTAAAGAACCATATATGTGTACTATTGAGCATTAACATGTGTTTCAGAGAGCAGCAGATATGATGACTAGTTGCCTATAAGTATTGTAATGGTGCAAAAAGTCAAACTTCAGAGGCATGTTATCATTTATCCTAACCTTTATTGGAATGTACATCCAAGTTTAGTTGCAGGAATCTGAGGGAACGGATGTAAGAACAAAACTGGACAAGAACATCCGTGCCACAACCACAACCAAATTCACTCTATCCGGATGGAGCAATTTAACTGGATAGTTTTATTTAAAGGCCGAAATGAAATAGAGTAACAAGGTTGTTTTTAAAATGTAAGGAGTAAAAAGTACAGATAATTGTGTGAAAATGTAAGGAGTAAAAGTAAAAAGTCGTTTGAAAAATAATTACTCCAGTGAAGTATAGATAACCAAAACTTCTACTTAAGTAAGGTAACAAAGTATTTGTACTTCGTTACTTGACACCTCTGTCATTCGGGATATCTGGATCAAACCAGCGATGCACGGAGAACATCATGACGCAATTCCCGTCATTTCCACTGCTTCTTCCTGTATCCAAATTCAAAACAAATGCTGCTTCGCGCAACTTTTCGCTCACCTTCTTGTAAATCTCACTATCCCGGTACTTTCCACCATCTACAAATGCAGAAATGTTCATATCCTTCATTACATTTATGAAGTGATTAGTCTCCTCCTGGTCTTGTGTTTCTCCGTGTTTATAAGAACTTCCTGGACTCAAAAGACCAGGATTCCTTGTGAACAGAACATGTGCAGAAAACAAATTCCTGTTCCGTTTGATGGAGATATTCCATTTGGTGTTTACATGACCAAATATTCGGGTTTTAAAAGGAGTAACCCAGGGCTCATATTCAGGTTTTTAAAAACCTGAGCAAATTCGGGTTATTCAAAGGGGTTATTGGTGTTTACATGGCCGTGCAAAACCGAGTTATTGCTAATATTCGGGTTTTAAAAGGGTTATTGATGCATGGAAACACAGTCAGTGTTAACCCACCGAGCCTGCAATGCACTTGTGGATGTTTGCTGTTTCATCCGACTTTGATGACCACTTGCCCCCGGCTACCTTTCTTCTGTTTTCGTGTACAGTCTCGTTGTGCTTTGGGTGAAACCCTGCATGTCTTGTGAGAAGCTTCGGTGACACCAGCTGTTTATTAAGCCGCGTTTATAAAGCCAGTATCTGGTTACTGGCGAGTCATGTTGTGCTGATGACCTGAACTTTGTTCTTCCCATTAAGCTGGGTCTTCAGGATCTGACTTGCTCTTCGTGGGTACTTCTCGTGGTTGTGACTGACTTCTGTGTGACCCTTTCATAGCTCTTATTTCCTAGTAAGAGTCCGAGGTGATATCGTTTGACCACATTTAGCTAGTCCACATGACTTTCTGCTATGAATCATATTAAAGACGGTGAGTGACTCAATGTATTTCTCCATCCTGGGATATTTGATCCAAGTAGTTGTTGATAGTTCCACTTGAGAGTCCTTATCCGTAGCTACTGTATGTGATGATCTGGGTGACGAGGTTCAGGCATGTAGACAAACAGGTGGGGACCGGACATCTATCTGGTATATATCTCACTTGATGACATTGTGGCTGTTGGCTTTCGATTCTGCTGTTGTTTTCCACATTCTCACTGGGTTCTCGATGAGGATAGGAACATTTATGCTCAACTTTCGTACGTTTGTACATCTGTCCGTTTTAAACGTTGTTTCTGTCACTATCAGTGATACTTCGCAAGTCATTGGCGTTTGTGTGTTTGTTCAGCAAGTCCTCCACCAGGGAGCAGTAATGAGTCAATCACTGAGTCCGTCACAAACAGCAACTGTACATGAGTTTCATGCTGTTAATTAAAGCAAACGTATTTTCTATAAATACATTCTAAATCTATACATGACTGTGGAGGCCTTTGGAGACAATGAACTCATTTACTTTTCAGATTTATTTATCATTCATGTACGTCAGAAGAAATGAAAATAGCGGTGTGAATGGTGGTGGTGTAAGACCGCTGAACAAAAGTTTGTGAATTGATGACGACGCGTGATTTTCACTACTTTGGGATGTCCAGCAGAACGTTTGATAGTCCCAGCTCATCAGGTGGGGAGGACCATACAGAGCAGCTGGGAGTGACTCCATTTTCTTCTGTTTTGTTTTGTCATATTTCATTAACAATTCACTATGCTCAATGCTGTCCTCACAACCTCCAGTGGTATTAGTCCCTTTCATCTGTAATATTGAGGCTATATCGAGGTTACTGTACGTACCAGAAGACGGATGAAATCAACGCAAGATACGGAAAGAAGGCTCCGTTCATCTCTGCATTCGTTTAGAGAGCAACGGACCTTAAAGGCTGATATATACTTGCTGTTGGTGCTTGTGTTCGCAACAGTTGGAAAAGTGATTAAATATTTAGTATTAGCGGTATTAGCAGTAGCAGATTAGAACAACAAACAAGTTAACATGACACCATTGGATGATGTAGGAGATTATAACATTGCTCTGGTTGCGATCTCGGCAAAGGAAACGGTGCCAAGGAGAGTCTTTCGTTTGGAGTGACAGAGAAGTGGAGTTGCTTTTAAGTGTGATTTTTAGAATATAAAACAGGTAAAATACAAGAAAATATTGACGGTGGCCAAACAAATTGTAAACACAGGTCACACTCATGACGCTGCACTGCAAAAACTCAAAATCTTACTGGGAATATTTGTCTTATTTCTAGTTAAAATGTCTCATTTTTAGTCAAAAAATCTCATTACACTTAAAACAAGAGTCATCCCCAGATAAATAACTTATTTGACAATTTTCACCTGTTTCAAGTAAATTTTCACTTTTTTCCAGTGATGAGTTTTGTTTTAAGTGTAATGAGATTTTTTTTTACTAAAAATTAAACATTTTAACTAGAAATAAGACAAATATTCTTTGAGTTTTTGCAGTGTGGTGATGTTTCTGTGACATAATGTGACGTTCTGAAGCCTAAATGTCCGTTTCTCTCCGTTTACAAGCAAACGTGAAGACGGAGTTTTTGCAAAGCTCCACTTTGGCCGGAGTTTTCAGAAATGATCGTTTTTGGTGACTTTGAGCTTCGTTTTTGGTGACTTTGAGCTTCGTTTTTATTGACTTTGAGCTTCGTTTTTGGTGACTTTGAGCTTCGTTTTCGTGTAAACGAACGGCCAAAACGCATGAAAACACGTTTTTGCTACATGTAAATGGGGCCTTAGTCGTCTGTTGATGTTGGAAAGTTCCAAGTATTCCTGTATTGCTGGAGCTATTTGTGCTGAGCCCAAGGCTTTCTTGTAGAGAATATAGGTGGTGAACAGATTAATCTGTCTGGTTTTACAGTCTTGAGCCATAATTCTGTCAGTCTAGTGCTTAGGTTCTCTGGCGTTAGCTGCACTTCCCTTCTGTGTCCTCCCTCCAGTATGCATTTGAGCCAAATGTCTGCTCATATTTGCCGCTGCAATGCTTGACAGAAGTTTCCATGTTGTGCAAATGCAACTCATTATCCAGTAGTTGCATGGAATTTTCCCGTTTACACAATCATTCATGATCGGGACTTTCTGGTCCGGTCTTTAGTTAACCAGTCTGGATGGATCTGCCATGTCAGGATTTGGTGCAGTCCACTTAATCATGCTTAAAGGTTATCCCTGGGTGTCTGCTATTGTGATACGGCATTGGTATTACAAGATTTATTTTCCCGTGTCATCCAGTCTCCCCTGTGGGTGGTATATGTTTTGCATACAGAAGATGTGTTAATGTAGCTTTGCCACTGAGCCAGAATCCCCACATAAGACTGAAACTGTGGGGGTTATTTGAGCGGGGTCCTGATGTCTGTGGGGTTCATTTTATGACACCTTAACAACAGTTACACCTTTTAGAATAGGACTGTTGTGATACTGAGTCAGGAGACAGAAAACTCTGCTTTTTAGCCTGTTGCAAAGTTGCACTTGAATAAGTGTGCAGTTTACTAAAAATGGATTGTTATATGGGCCATACAAACGCATCCGACCCGTTACATTACATATGCCGCATGCATGTGTCAGCTGCAAATGAGAAGTGAGTGAGACTTGACTTACTTTCGTTTTTACTGCACAGATTTAACATTGTTTTTCAAGAGGAATCAGTGATCAATCTTGCTACAGACGTGAATCGTCCAACTTTTTCCCCTCTTCCCTCCAAGCTATTTTTGGCATCAAATTGTTGATCCGTATAATTTTTTTCTCAATGGCTTGTGTTCACGTTGGTCAGTGAAGGAAATAATTTCCTTTCTTTACACGTGGATCTTTATAACAAAGATTTGAAAAAAAAAATCTTGTTTGTTTTTTTTCTTTTTAGAACGTAACCAACTTTTATAGAAAGCTTTATTTAAACAAAAAAGTACATGGTTTTGTGTTTATATTTCTGAAATGAAATAACTGTCATTTTTAGTCAAAAAATCTCATTACACTTTAAACAAGAGTCATTACCAGAAAAATAACTTGTTATTTGACAATTTTCACCTGTTTCAAGTAGATTTTCACTTGAAATAAGTAGAAAAAATTACCAATGGAACAAGATTTATCTTCTCATTAAAAGCAAAAAAAAAGTGAAAATTTACTTGAAACAGGTGAAAATTGTCAAATAAGTTATTTTTCTGGTAATAAGTCTTGTTTTAAGTTTAATGATATTTTTTGACTAAAAATGAGACATTTTAACTAGAAATAAGACAAATATTCTTAAGAGTTTGAGTTTTTGCAGTGTGTGTCGTAAGTAAAAGGGTTAGAGGCTATTTCCAAAGAAGTAAGGTTCACTGACTTGGAGAATAAAAGGAAACCAGGCCTTCAGTGGAGCAGGTGTCAGCGGCCTCGCTTCATGGTGTTTACTTTTGAATTAAAAATTCTGGTGATAGGACAAATACCTCAGAGCAGCCATGATAAAGAATCTCCAGTAGACAGGATTTCAAATGCACTGGCAAATTTAATGGCCTGACTCTTAAAACACCCCATGAATAAAGTCCAAGGCCCACAACATCTGAGTCTGAACTGAAATCCACTTTTGGGAACTCCCATCCTCAGCAGGAACAGACGGGCCAAGTCTGGCTGCTGGAGGTGTTTTTTTAGAGATGTTTACACCTGTCATTTGTGTTTTTCTCGAAAAGCAGGTGGTCAGTTGGACATTGAGGAGAGACGTCAAAACTGTCCGTTTGTCTTAAACTCCCAGAATCTCGACAAATCAAAACTGTGTTTTATGTGCTCCTTTCAAACTTTTCCATCAGTGGAGTTAGTCTGTTCAAGCTCTCGTGGACAGAAGTCACGCTCAAGTAGACGGACGCTGATCGACACGTCCATCTGCATCTTCCTCTCAGCTCACTCTGACATCACCGGTGCTGCTCCGCTCCGACAGGCAGATCATGTCACATCTCGGAGCGCCGTGCTCCTGAAACTGAACCGCTTTCTGTCCTCATCCTCCTCCTACTCCTCGTCTGCATCAATAACCTGTCATCAGTGTCCGCCACTATCTTCCAGAGTAGGATGTCACATAGATGTGACTGTTGCTGTGACGATCCAGCGGAGCTCTGGCCAGGAGAGATCGAGTGGCAACAACTCCCCCACCACCTCACCTCATTTACCAACACACAGATACTCACCAGGAACAACTATGATGAGAAGCTGAACAAATGAGAAGCAGATTTTCACTGTGCCCCAACTCAAGATGATAGTGTTTTTTTTTTTTAAAGTGATCGAAAATTAATCGAGCAAAAACAGTGTTTAGTTTTGAGTATTTTTTTGTTGGTTTTTTTCATTTTTGTCAGTACATTCTTCTCAAAACTCTCCACTTGTGTTACTCACAACTAAGCTGTGGGGTACTGTAGGAGTTTGGATGCGTTCATGTATGAACACTGGTTAAATTACGGCACTAATGCCAGCAGCAGGGCGGAAAACGCACATACAGTTCCCCAGTGCACCCTTATTAGTGTAGATATCCTTCTTGTGTGTGTGTGTGTGTGGGGGGGGGGGGGGGGATTAATTAATCACTCTCTTCCATACTTCTCTAAGGAATATATCAACATTTGTGTTTCTCCTTCGTGCACTGCTGTCTTCTTCCTGGAGTCCGGGTGCATTGTTGTGCTCGCTCAGTGGTTTACCAGTTGTTACCTGTGTATACCTGAAGACAAAAGTGTGTTCTCAAAGTCTTCCAATTACACTGTGACTTTATGTCATACATTTATTTTCTGCTTTCCCCTCAGTATATTTACTGATTATTCTCATCCCGAGGAGCTGGGAGCAGCACTGTCCCAGTAACGGAATGCAGGAACATTTTAGTCCCTTCTTTCCTGGAGACCTTGATCTCAACTCCGGCATCTTTGCTGCGGGAGACTTGAGTAAAAGATCCAAAGGCCGCTCTGTAGCACCCTATAATGTAATAATTTCACCCTATAATGTAATAATTTCCTGAAAATGTAACAACGCCTGAAAATGTAATAAAATTTGCACTTAACTCAATCGAAAATGTAATAAAACCCAATAATGTAATAACTTCACCAATAATGTTATAAAATATCCTGACGGATATTGTAATAACATTTTTACCGATAATGTAATACCTTATTACATTGAAACGTCGGAAACATTTAAAACGTTGGAAACGTCTGAAACATCGTAAACGTCCGAAATGTCTGAAACGTTTGAAACGTTTAAAGCATCTGAAACGTTGTTAACGTCCAAAACGTCCGTAACGTTGTAAACGTCGGAAACATTGGAAACGTTTAAAACACCTGAAACGTTTAAAACATCTGAAACATCTGAAATAAAATATCCTGACGGATATTGTAATAACATTTTTACCAATGTAATACCTGTAATATTACATTATTGGGAATGTATTACATGGTACTCAAAGTCTGCAATTTAACCCAATAGTTATTCTGGTGTTTCAAATCCAGCGTATATAACATTCTTAGATACTTAAAACACAAAATGTAGAACTCTGGACTGAAAATGAACATATATATTACATTATTTGTCAAGTATTACATTATCAGTTTTGGAAAAAAAAAAAAAGACCCACCTGAAAATGTAATAAATTCCCAATAATGTAATAAGGTATTACATTATCGGTAAAAATGTTATTACAATATCCGTCAGGATATTTTATTACATTATTGGTGAAGTTATTACATTATTGGATTTTATTAAATTTTTCGATTGAGTTATGGGCAAATGTTATTACATTTTCAGGAAATTATTACATTATATGGTGCTACACGCTCATTTCCCGTTACTTGGTCATTCTTGATGAGCACCAAGCTTTCCTGCTCAATGTTTGGCTGGGAAGACAGCCGTTTCCTTGGTGACTGAACTGAGGAGACGTATAGCTTCTGTCATCTGTGCATGAAGGTCTGAGCCAGGTGCTAGTCTTCACACCACTCGTAAGTAATCAGGTCTTTGGTTCGGTTACCAAATGGGACAGAAGACATGCTCACCTTTTGTGTGAGGGGGGGTTACCTGTCTGGATTAGCCAACACCGTTATGAGAGGTGGGGCATTGGTGATAGCAGAAACCTCTGTGTGCAAAGTGCTTCATAAGTCAGCCATATTGAGCTGCAAGAACAGTCCAAGATGTTTCTTAAGCTGGGCATACACTGTGCAATATTTTAAATCGTTTGATTCTGCCCCATCTTAAACTGCACGACTAGATCGCTGAGTTCAAAAGTTCACAGCCCACGATTTATGGTCTCACACTGTACGACCCGATGCTCTGATGCTCCGTCTGCTCACACTATACGTTCATAATACTCATGTCGGACTTCTGTTACTGGAACTGCAACGTCAAAAAGAAGTGGAAGAGGAGGAACCCCGACGTGGGAGACACTGAAGATGCTCAGCAAAAACAAACTCGCTGCCAACGCCGTGATTGGACAAGGAATTGGCTGGGCAGACGTGGGAAATGCAGTCTTTTTTTTCTGCTATTAAAACATGATTTGTAATGTGAATTTGCAACACTTTAAACTACAAATAATAGTTTTTGACGTGACATCAGAGATTGCGCATGCTCTCTGTGAAAGGATGAGTCCAATTGGGATATGCCGTCACCTTACTCCTGCCTTTATCATTTCACATTTGCAGATTCAGCACTTAACAATAGATAAAACTAAAAACAATCATTATTTGTCAGTATACATCTCACCAAACACACTGAAACGAGTCTTCTGCGTTTAACCCATCAGTTGGACTAGTAGGAGTGAGCTGCCGTGTTTCCAGCGCCTGGGGGTCAGTTAGGGTCAACGGCCTAAAGGTTCATCTCAGAGAAACCAGAGAAAGCTTTGCCACAGAGAGAGATGTGTGTTTATGGTCTGATAACCTACTGATGTGGTGTATTTTGCTCCATAACACCTTTCAAAGCAAAAGAATGGGATTTAGCTGTTTTTTTGTGCTTCCTTATTGAGCCAAACATGTAGCTAGATTACACGTATTAACATTTCATTCTTTATTGATGCATCAGTGTACACTCCAATTGATTACACCGCTCTACCTCTTCCTGCATGGTTGATGCGGATAACCGATAAGCTCATATTTTTATATTTAATATAATCTTCATATATACTGCACTTTGTGCTTTCAGATGGATAAAAAAAATAAGATGCAGTGATTTAAAATCTTCAAATGATCTATTTTTTGTTGGAAAAACACCACAATATTACCACTCCCAATAAAAAAAAAAAACTATAAGCAGCTTTTGAATAAACTGGTTGCTTCAACCGCTGGAACGCATCTTTGATATGAACCAACTGTTTACTGTGATTGCACACAGTTGGTTTCGTGTGCACTCAGGAAATGTCACGTTGCCATCCTCAGGCTTGAGTGCCGTCAACAAGAAATGAATAAAAAAAAAGACAACAACGGCAAAAGGCACTGGTCCAAAGAAATGAGTTAATGATGCAAATGCACCAAAATGTTCAATATCAAATTTAGAACAAAATACATTTAAAAAATGTAATTTAAAACAAAGAGAAAACAGAATTATGACCGGTTCATGTGCAAATAACATTTATATTCAAACATTTTACGAATAACAAAGAAATACATCTACTCAGGTTGTATTGATCGAGGAGGAAAAGTCGATATTTATTTTTCAAATGTATGATGAATGTCATGTGACGCACGTAAACAACCTAAAAAAGAATCAGCCCTTTGTGCTATGCTTTGTTGTTTAAGGCAATAGCATTTTTTGTGGTTTCTAGAAACTGTTGTTACCCTTTTCAAACCCTGCCGAACAGGTTCATTGTCGCTCTCTATCTTTATCCATCCGTCCGTCTGAACCTGACCTGCAGAGACCTAAAGAAAGCCGGGACTGAATGCACCATCTGTGGCAGGAGCAGCTACATCCATCCATCCACGTTTCTGCCCCAGACACACACATTTGAATGCACTCTCCCTGCCCCCCAAAACGCACACACCCCCCGTAGATAATAGCTGAAAGTTGGACTTGACACGGATCAACATCACTCCTTTGCCCGTCGTCCCCCAATCAATACTTCCCCTCCTCTTTCCTCCTGTTATTATCAGTACTAATCTATATCTCTTTGTCTCCTTTTCTTTAGAGTCGCTTCCTTCGCTTCCCTGTCCTTTTCTCTAAATTACATTAGGGACAATCCCATGTTTTTGATGTAACGAATATAAAATGACCTACATTGGAATTGGGCAGGGCAAAAGCAGGACACATGAGCCGAAGGGCAAGGCCCCGACAGAAAAGTGGGAGAGTCCGAAGAAAAGCAGAAGAGCGTTGATTGGAAGATGATTGTGGAGTTTTCACTTTTGCTGTCTTTTTTTCCTCCAAAGGCACAAAGAGAGGCTGAAAGAAGGAGGGGGGGTCTGAGAGTCCTTGTGAGCTTCTCTGCATCCAAACAAAAACAAAATGGCAGTGTTAATAAAAAGCAATCACTAATGCTTGTCTCGGGCGCAAGGCCGGAGGCATCGCAGGCGTGGAAACGGCGCCGGCATTCTTTGGAAAGCTGTGGTCTTTTGTGGGGCCATGTGTCAGGCTCACAAACTTCCCATCTTGAAATGTACTTCTACAAAGAAGGCAGAGTGGGGAGCGTTAGGCTTTTCATTTAGTAGGAGCCATTAACAAGAGTGCCTGAAAGGACTGGAAATGAACCCAGGTTTGCTCAGGCTGCCACGCTGTGGGCCTCTTCTGCTTCTTTTACTTCTCCTGGTTTCTCCTCCTTTTTTGTATTCCATCGCCACTGACGGCAAAGACTCGTTCTTGTCTGCAGCCCCGGGGCCTGCCACGTCTATAGAGTACAAAGGCTTTGTTCACATCAGTCAGATAAAAGGTCTGCTCCCACCTGATGACGACTGGTGTGAATCTGCTCACGTCACTGACCATTGATGTCTTGATGCATCTCAGCATTTTGCATTTCCAATTGACCACATCATTTCATATAACCTCACCTTCACCCATGTAAACAGCTTTATTACCAATTCCCTCTTAGACTTGGAGAAAAAAGGGGACATTGCCTAATTATTTCTTGGATTTTAAGTTTACCTGGCTTCGTTAAGGAACATGTGGTTCCTCATATTATTTGTTTGACCACATTTCCTTTTGTTTCCGGGACAGACTTTGCACATTTGTTTGTTTTATCTAGACTGTGCCTCCCAGTAAATTAAGAGTCTGAGATGACCCCAGTGGTCCAGTTTGAAACTCTTTGCACATGTTTTCCAATGCACGCAGAAGAAACTGTATGTTACTGGACAGGCATACAACCAATCAGACAAATGAAGCATGTGACATTGGCAGAGCCAATCAAAGATGTCCAAAATGGTGTGAAATGCAGCAGTTTTGCAGAATAAATCTTGTTGATCCATGTACGAGTCATTGAATAATCCCTTTTCCCTCTAAAAACTGGTCTCAGTCGCAGGTCGTAGGTCCTCCAGCAGAATAATGACCTGAAACACACAGCTAAAACCACCCAAGAATGGCTGAAAACAAAACACCAGACTACTGTGATGTTTCCCTCTGTAGCCTCGCTTATACTGGTGGATACCCCACGTTAAACACCCAAATCTAGCTGCTGTTTGAGATCAATAATCCGAAGTACATTTGCATTTAATCCGGGGATCTTGTTGCCCACAATGTTCTGATGAGGCTGTAATGATTTTCCTCCTCAGGTCTGGATCCAACTCAGCGTCAGGGAGTGGAGGAGTTCATCTCTGCAGCTCCAAGTCGCTTCGACCACGCTGCTCTCTTCACCGTTTTACAGAAACACACTCTGCAACACCGCATGAACGACTCCTTCTCCTGCCTGGTACGTTGAAATAAGCACCTTCTCTTAACCATTTCATAAACAAAACTTCACGGAAGTCGGCCTTCTGTTGAGCAGGGTTGGTGGGGCACAGGAAACGGGAAGTTGATGTTACCGTATTTGATAATCAACGGTACAGGGAAACTGCGTGGGTACAAATATTCCAATAATCTGCTGATGTCTTGATGAAAAAGTTCAAGAGATATGTGCAGACAGTAATTATTTTCATGTATGCCCCAACTTCCAAGGTGACTTGAACTCAATATGTGGATTTAGTTCACGACATGTACTGTAGAGCTGAGTGAATGAATTATTGTTGGTCAACTGGCAGAAGATTCTGCAACCTCCAACTCCTCAGATCAAGGCTATTTTTTTTTTTTTTAGCTTTAAACCACTGACAACGCATCCAAAAATCCAATAACTGTAGATCAAAATGTACACTACTACTACTACTACTACTACTACTACTGTCATTTACAGAGGTGGGTAGTAACGAGTTACATTTACTCCGTTACATTTACTTGAGTAAGTTTTGGGAAATGTTGTACTTTTAGGAGTAGTTTTGAATCACTATACTTTTTACTTTTACTTGAGTAGATTTGTGAAGAAGAAACTGTTCCTTTTACTCCGCTACATTAGGCTACGTTGAGCTGTTACTTTTCTTTTATCCCTTTTAAGCATGTACGCGTCAATCTCATGACATCACTGAGTGATTCTTTGGGAAAAATTTTAGTTTTTGCATGTTTTGTCACATTTACACAGACTCAAACACACACAGAGTTTCTATGAGTTCATGGGCTTGTTCTAGTTCTGCCTGGTTAAAAAAGAAAAGTACAAAGGCTTGAAATTTTGTGCTACTTGTGCTTAATTTATTTTTTTATTCTGTTATTATTTTATTATTTATTAAAGTACTTGAATTTACTTTAAGAATATTTTAATTTAAGCTATTTTTTATTATTTTTAATTTCTTTTATTGATTTAATTTGCCTGAAGATGATTATTTTGTACTTTTGTCTGTTTGAATGGTTGTGTTATAAAAAAAAATCAGACGTTACTCAACAGTTACTCAGTAATTGAGTAGTTTTTTCACCAAGTACTTTTTTTACTTTTACTCAAGTAATTATTTGGATGACTACTTTTTACTTCTACTTGAGTCATATTATTGTGAAGTAACAGTACTTTTACTTGAGTACAATTTTTAGCTACTCTACCCTACACCTCTGGTCATTTAGCAGATGCTTTTATCCAAAGTGACTTACATCTGAGATGCACACAGCAATTAGGGTTATGGGCTTGCTCAGGGGCCCAAGGTGGTTCATCTTGGTTGCCATTGTGGGGCTTGAACCCGAGTCCTCCAGACCCCAGCCCACCTCTGTAGCCACTAGACGAGCACCCCCCCCTACAGCAGAGCAACTTTTGAAAAGCCACAGCAAACAAAGCAGATTCAGAGATGTATTACCTAAATTTGATGCAAATCCCCCACCCCTAAGAAAGTATGCCAATGCTTCCAACAGCCTATATTAAACAACCTCTTCATAATGTATGCCATGCTCAGTGACCTTAATATATAGCCATAATAGTGGCAGGTTGCATTGTAAAGTAGCCACCTCCAGGACAGAAAGGACCATTTTTTAAAGTCCACTTCATTAAAAAAAAAAAAAGGTTGACTACAGGCGCCTCATTTACAAAGAGTGCGGCGCACAAAAAACGTGCCTACGCCACTTTCTACGAACATAATAAAACCACCACTCTTCACGGAACGCAACACTAAGCAAAGAACAACGATACCCATAATGCAATCCGTTCAACACAACTACAGCGCGTTACTCTTTCTTTTACAGCTTGAATCGCCCCCACATAAATCATTTTTTCCAGACCTCAACTTCTGACAGGACTGTCTCCAGCTCAGAGCCGATGTTTTTTTTTTTTTTTTTATTTGTTTCACTTGTTTTTGCAAGTTCCTTTTAAGGATGAGCGTTTAATGGATATTTATCCTCGTTATTATATTCAAATGGATCTACTTGAGGGAGGAGACAGCGTGGGGTTGGAGAAATTATCTTTCTGTGTGGAGTTTGCATGTTCTCCCCGTGTCCCCTTGCGTAGCTAATGTGAGCTACCCTCACATGTGAGCTACACTCACAAAAACATGCAACAGTCCTGGGCTATACTGCCCCCTCTGGCCAACCGGGGAACAGATGGGGTGGGGAAGATCCGGCCGGAATAACGTGATCCTTCTACGCGCTACCCCACCCTGTCTGGTGAAAAGATGCGGCCTGCTCACTCCTCAGGTTAAGGAGGAGACCTGAGCTCAGTGCAGGGCCCTCCTGGGGTTGGTAGAGGATGGCAATGCCCAGGACTGTACCTTAGGTATGAGCACTGGGTGATGAAATGAGGAAAAAATTGTGGATAAAAAATATTAAAAAAAAAAAAAAAAGATACACTTTATTGTCCCACGTGTGGGGAATTGGGGTTGGGCTTTAACCCATGCTGCGCCCATAGAAACACAGACAACAAGAATCAACAACAACAAAGGACAGGGACTCCTCAAGGACAAGAACATACACCATATTTACATAGACATAGACCACAGAGTGTGTACTAGATGATACCGTTTCAATAACACAGTTCAAAGATAACCCTCCTCTATATTTCATTTGCTGCTATTAAGTAGCCTTATTGAGGACGGGATAAAAGAGTTTTTAAATCTATTTAGCCTCCAGCGTGGGGCCCTAAATCTCCTCCCTGATGGCAGTAACTGGAACTCCCTGTGTAACACGTGGGAAGGATGGCGTATGATCTTGTTGGCCCGCCTTAGAGCAGCCTGCTCATAGGTGGACTGCAGGTGTGGGTGTTCCTGTACACCTGTTATCTTCCATGCCGTCTGCATGAGACAAACCAACTTGGACCTTAATTGTACAGACAAATTACCGTACCAAGCGGCGATGCAATATCTGATAAGACTCTCACAAACAGCATGGTAAAAAATCAACATACATTTTTGTTCTACACCATGAACTCTCAATCGCCGCAAGAAGTGCAGGCGCTGTTGGAGTCTGCTACAGAGCGTGTCAACATGCATACTCCAAGTAAGCGAGCTATCAATAATAACAACCAAATATTTAAACGAGGCAACCTGTGAGATGGCTTCATTGTGTATGACCACGGGCCGGTGGTCACCCACTCCTCTGGGGTCAAAAACCATCTCCTCTGTCTTCTTACCGTTCAAAACCAAGTGATTCTCATCACACCATGAGACAAAAAACTCTATTTCTGAATGAAATAGGCTGGTTGATTGTGATGTTCAAAGAAACCTACGTGGATTTGGGCGTACGTACAGTTTTGAACATCTGAATTTTTTTTTGCGAACGCAAGAATTCCACACACGGATTTGCGTTGAAATCCCGCACTCTTTGTACATGAGGCCCCAGATCTCTTGTCTTTGTTAGATTAATAGGGATTGATGAACATGCTCACTTCCTCCTGCCAGCAGATGGCACCGCCCTGCCCCTTCACCTCTCTCATGTCCAGCTATGCAATGGTCAAAGGGGCTATTGCTGAGATGTCCAGTTCCTGAAAAGACCTCTTGGTTGCATGAATAAACCTAATTACAGCCTGGTACAGAAAAACGCCCTCCATGGCTGGATTTCACGCCCATCACAACTGTACCGGGGTTGAATTTTTATTAAATTCATCAGATAGAATTATACACAGTTGCGCAATTTTTGCATGACTGATTCAGGAAACTGCAATGTTTCCAAATAAACAAATCCACTTCAATCATAGTTTAACACATCATGTCTGACATGTCAGACATGAAAGCTTAATTATGTTAATAAGTGCCAAACACACCAATCACCTTCTCATTCAAGCTTGTGCCTGGGCTGGGGACAACCACAAATCTTCATCCAGGACTGTGATGTATTACTTTCCTCATCATTTGACATAGAAGACATAATGAACATTTATTTCTTATTAGAAGTGTGATTTTGAAGCCATCAGAGCAAATAAATCAATGAATAAAACACTGACGTCTCTTTGGTTGCTTGAAGAACATGAATCAAACCATTAACTTTAGACATTTATACCCCTCTGTGTGTTGTTGAAGCTCCAAGCTCGAGATGAAGAACAAGAAAAACATTTGTGAGGGAACACAAACATTTCAGTGCACAGTTGGAAAAGACAGGAAAACACCGAGCTCCCCCTCTCACTGTGTGTGTGTGTGTGTGTGTGTGTGTGTGTGTGTGTGTGTGTGTGTGTGTGTGTGTGTGTGTGTGTGTGTGTGTGTGTGTGTGTGTGTGTGTGTGTGTGTGTGTGTGTGTGTGTGTGTGTGTGTGTGTGTGTGTGTGTGTGTGTGTGTGTGTGTGTGTGTGTGTGTGTGTGTGTGTGTGTGTGTGATGCCCTGCAGGCTCTCTCACACTGATTGAGGGGATAAACGTTCTAATCAATACTTTCCAAATAGGAACATGACCCTTATGGACAACTGCTGGGTTGACTTAATAGAAGACAAGGAGGGAGGAGGGGGACGAGGCCTAAATAAGTGTGTAGGCGGGAGAGGGATGAGATGAAGGGTTTTGTGTTGTGTCCAGTGAAGCAAAAACAAGGACCCCCTAGTTTCCTCTTGGAATTAAGTGACTGCTTTACTTTACAGACGTTAGCAGTTAAAGCTAAAAAGCAAAAAGGAAGGCTTTAGCTCGATAAAGCTGATGGCTCCCAGGAAAGTCCTGAAATGTCCTTATTTTTGCCCCCTTTTGGCTACGCCAGACCAAACATGAAAATGACACCACTGCGCTGAAATTCAGTACAGTTCCCTCATAGTGCACTGCAAAAACTCAAAATCATACCAGGAATATTTGTCTTATTTCTAGTTAAAATGTCTCATTTTTAGTCAAAAAATGTCCTTACACTTAAAACAAGAGTCATTACCAGAAAAATAACTTATTTGACAATTTTCACCTGTTTCAAGTACATTTTCACTTGAAATAAGTAGAAAAATCTGCCAGTGGAACAAGATTTATCTTCTCATTACAAGCAAAAAAATCTTGTTCCACTGGCAGATTTTTCTACTTATTTTAAGTGAAAATCTACTTGAAACAGGTGAAAATTGTTGTTTTTTCCAGTGATGAGTCTTGTTTTAAGTGTAATGAGATTTTTTTTTTTACTAAAAATGAGACATTTTAACTAGAAATAAGACAAATATTCTTGTTAAGATTTTGAGTTTTTGCAGTGTGGTCCCCCGTGACAGATATTTGTGCAGCACAAACATCCATCCAGGCACATGAGGAAAAGCTGAGGAAAAAGTCAGTGTTTGCAAGTGTGTGACTTCCCAGAACTCCTTGCACCTACAGGGTGCACATGGGCATGTTTCTTGTCACAGGCAGGACTGTGCTTGTTTGTATTTAGTTTTTTTTCCCATCAGTGATCGTAGCAGATGCCTTATTCTGTCTGAAAGAGCTTTTCATTTGTTTGTCAGGGGCAGCATCAAAAGTGTGTCAGTATTTTTCATTCTCACTGTTTAATTACAGTAGTAGCATGTCAGCTGGAAAATAAAGCTTTTTTTTTTGTTATTCGATAAGACACTCGCGTATGAAATAGTGACCATGTGGATTTGCTTCCCAAAATGTTTGAAAATACTGAGTGATTTCTGTCTGTAATGGTGAGAATCATTACATAGGCTATGCTAAATCTGCTATTATTTGTTTATTTTACTGTCTGAATCTATCATATATTAGTGCAAATATTCAATATATTCCCAACGCTCTAAAATCCTTTATTGTTAATTTCTGTTAAGGTTAAACGTATTCTTGAGGGGATTCAGGATTTTTTAACTCCCGATCCGATCCCGATCACTTGAGTTTGAGTATCTGCCGATCCCGATTTTTCCGGATCCGATCACTTTTTTTGGCTCCCGATACATTTCCGATACTTTTTCCCGACCAGATACATTTTGGCAATGAATTAAGAAAAAAAAAAAAAGAGAGGACTAAGACTCAAATTATCCCAAGTTTCTTTTCTTGTCCATTGGAGAAAAACATGGACATATATTTCAACAAAGCTTATCAGCACTGGTGCCACAAAATGTAAAAACATGAAATTGTAAACTAAAACAAAAAGTGCAGAATAGTGCAATAACAAAAATAAATACATTTAACTTCAAAAGAGGTAGTTAAATGACATCCAGTCAAATGCACAAACACAAGAAAATTTTAATACTTTTTGGCTTAACCTTAGTGCAACATTCTGAATGGCATGTAATGAATAGCAGCAGCTTAATGCAACATGAACATATGTAAAATTTCACAATTCAAACATGTAAACCATGTTAGTTTCGCTTACTTCGTCACTTCCGGCCACCAACTGTGACGTTAAATGCAACGATATATAAAACGATTTAATACATATTAAAAACATTAATAACTAGGTATGTCCCGATACTTTTTTGGCCGATACCGATGTTTTGAAAATGCCGTGAACGGGCAACACTAATTCTTGACAAACAATTATTACTAAAACTGCGCTGAAGACAAACAGTGTCAGATTCTGAGGAGTCGTGCAGGATTATGCTGCAGGATTGTGTTGCGGGATTGTGTTGCAGGATTGTGTTGCGGGATTGTGCTGCGGGATTGTGTTGCGGGATTGTGCTGCGGGATTATGCTGCGGGATTGTGTTGCAGGATTGTGTTACAGGATTGTGCTGCAGGATTGTGCTGCGGGATTGTGTTGCAGGATTGTGCTGCGGGATTGTGCTGCAGGATTGTGCTGCAGGATTGTGCTGCGGGATTGTGTCGCGGGATTGTGTTGCAGGATTGTGTTGCGGGATTGTGCTGCGGGATTGTGTTGCGGGATTGTGCTGCGGGATTGTGCTGCAGGCTCGAGCTGAGTAGTGAGCTTGTCTCTTTAAAGGAGCAGACTGAGGAGATGTTTTCCAGAATGACATCTGGGCCTCTTTCATTTCTGTACCTGCCTCACCAAGACTCCTTCCAGCACTGCAATTAGAACAATCCATTCACCGCCCATCCAGCTCTTCTGTGTTTGGTCTTTTGTGAAAACTGGAGGGTTTTGTGTTCCAACCTGAGCCCCTTTTCAGCGAGCGCTCTGAGAAAAGGCCAGTGCTGAGGCGTGGGGGGACATCTGTTGAGAAGTGGCTTGGATTCATGTCATGATCTAGGTCATATTTTATTCACAAAGAGTTTGAACCCTGCAACAACAACAGTAATTAGGCAGAAATTTGGTGTGTAGATGGAGCCCACTGCCCAACTAAGTGTAGTTCTATTGATGACTAAGGGCCCTTGTACAGCAAACCCACGTGAAGAACCAGCAGAAGAAAAGGCCCCTGCTGTCTCTCTGCACACGAGCAGCGTCTGGGCAAAAGAAATATGGCAACTCCGCGTAAATCAAATCCAACTGTCAGCAAGAACATATCAACTACATCTGTACCTCTGACTAGAGGGGAGAAATGGTGTAGACTTTACACAGTAATATAAAAACTAGGGCTGTCAAACGATTAATTTTTTTAATCGCGATTAATCGCATATTGTCCATAGTTAACTCACGATTAATCGCACATTTATTCACACATTTTTTGCTGTTCCAAATTACCTTTAGGTATTTTTTTTTAATGTTTCTAATACTGTTAACAACATGAGAAAGGGCAAATATGCTTGCTTTATGCCAATGTTTATTAGACTGTACACAAAAAAAGCTTCCTTCATAAATACAAACACAATGCAGTCCCCAACTTTACACTTGTAAAGACTAACCTAAGATTCCTTGTTGTTTTAAGCAGCTCAATGTAAAACAATGATGCATCACAAACATTGTACAAGAAGTGCATTGGTCAGTTAAATTTTCCATGTAATTATGTCTAACGTCATATGGAGGAAAATAAAAGGCTCAAAAAATATCCCCTTCTCCTAAGTGGTATTTGAGACTCGACGTGCTTTGATGGTAATTCATTTCAAATTGACAGTACATGCAAATAACTTTAGTCTTGTCCAGCAAACCATCTGGCATCTTTTTGAAAGTAAACTAGCCATTCAAAAGTCCCTTTTCATTTTCCATCTTTCAGTTCACCAGACTTTTCCTCAGACTACGGTGCCGTCGAGCGCCAGAAACTATATAATGCACGTTTTTGTTTTTTTTAATCCTGCGCGTTAATCGTGCGTTAAAAAAATTGTTGCCATTAAGAGGACGTTAAGTTAACGTGTTAACTTTGACAGCCCTAATAAATAAAGAAAGAAAACAAAGAAAAAATGTGGCTATGAGCTCAGTGTTTCCTTGCATAGTCTCAGCATATTAACCTGTTTCATTATAGTTACGTGTATTTTAATAAACCAAAAAGCTTTATCATTTTTCACTAGCACATCATAAGCAGTTCCTGTTACATGAATGTATTTCACCCGTTCACTACGCAGTTATCAAGGCCATCGCTCTCACCGACAGAGGTGACGGCGGGGGAAGACAGGAGACAGTTGTTCACACATGTTCCCAGGATTCTCAATATACAGTACGTCTCTCTTATTTGTGAGAGATCTTGTGCTCCCCGTTATAGTCAAGGGAATAGATGAGGGAAACCTCTCTCTTTCTCTGCGCCAACATTACATCATCCATCCATCTCAACTTATCAGGGATTTGGGCTCTCAGTTTAGGTATTATTTGGCTTTTGAAATGTCCCTCTTGAAACAACTTTGTTGTTGCTATGGTCACTCATTGTAACAGGTGGTTAAAAAGTGTAATTAAGTATAATTAAATATATAAATATATGAAAATAATTAAAAGTGCAAATTAAATAAACGCTGCAAATAAAAAGAAACGGCACTGCAAGTAAAAGAAACGCTGCAAATATAAAGAAACGCTGCTGCAAATATTAAAAAAAAAACGACGCAAATAAAAAAGCCACAACGGAAGTGAATTACCGGGGACTATTTTTGCTGATGCACCGGTATTTTACACGTAGTGACATTGAACACTAACCTTTTTACTTATTTTCTCGTTCGTTGTTCTTCTTATTCCTCGCTCTTCTTATTTCTTCCTTTTCACTTACGTCCTCTTCGTCTTCTTCTTCTCCTCTCACGTAAAAAACACCGGTGCATCTGCAAAAATAGTCCCCGGTAATTCAATTCCGTTGTGGCTTTTTTATTTGCGTTGTTTTTTTTATTTTATTTGCAGCGGGGTTTCTTTATATTTTCAGCGTTTCTTTTATTTGCAGCGGCGTTTCTTTTTGTTTGCAGCGTTTATTTTATTTGCTAAGCGTTTATTTAATTTGCAGCGGCGTTTGTTTCTGTTTGTAGCGTTACTTTTATTTTCAGCAGTGGCGGGTCTCGGCCACCGTACAGTAGTCCCAGGTGATGCTGCAGGGTAAAAAGAAGGGACTGATTCTGCACACGCAGAATCAGGAAAGGAGCAGTGACAGAGAATTGCTTCAATGTTGTTAAACCTTGAAGATAAGTGACCACACCAATCAGGTTTAAAGCTGTTTAAGGCGGTCTTGAAATAGATACGACATATCGTCATGTGCTGCTCAGTGGGGGTTACGCTTATCGTCTGCAACTTCATCTCGTTTGTTTGGGTTTTCCTAGATTTGAGGTGACAGACCTTTTCATTGTATAAACACTCGTGTCCAAGGGTTTATTGTCATCCCAAGACACCCCCCCCCCCCCCCCCCCCGCCCAGTGACCAGTGAAGCAGAGGGAAATGGGCTATGAGGTCATTGAGGATGAGCACTGGAGTGGACAACATCTGAAAACCAATATTTAACGTTAATTCTCATGACTCTGACCCATTTTCCTGACAGAACTCTCACTTTTGGGACATGGAAACCTTTGTCCTGTGTCTTCTTATGCATTGGAGAGATGGGGATGCAGGTGGCCACCGTTCATATCTGCTCTCTGGTGTCCTCATGCCACAATGACTTCCCCTGCTGGATCTAATATGGCAGACTCTGATATAACTGCTCAAATATATGCGTGCACACAGATGAAACTCACTTTCCTTTTAAACCTGAGGAACCCCCAGCAGTTCAGTCACATTTATAGTAATTAGAGGAATTTGCAGGAGAGGAGGAGGAGGAGGAGGATCCGTTTACACAGAGGAAGACTGTTGAATGGTGGGTGCTGGAAAACATTTGTGATAAAAGAAACATGATATTCAGTCATTTCTATGGTTCATGTAGCAGGTCATAATTAAAATCAATAAATGAATAGTTTGGTCCTTACAAGGTTTCAAAATTGGATAAATATTGCCTCACATTTTCAATAAAACGTGTTATTCTGTGCCAATAACTGTATGACAAAAAGTGAGACTGCAGCACGTTGTGCTTGATTTTTGGACAACACATCCTTGGACGATTGGCAGCTATCTTGAATGTTTTCCATTCATGAAGAATGACTTTCATTGTAGAATGGAAATGATTTTACGATTCTGCCCAGATTCATGGTCGCTACGGTTAGCAGATCATGGTTGAGGGATCAACACACACCTGAATACTTCAGACCAGCAAACGTCCAGAAAGAGACGCTATCACTCTTTATGATGATCACATTATCACGTGATTTTTATCAGCAGCATCGGCCAGCTAATTGTGTACTTCGGGAAAAAAAAGTGTGTGCACACATAATTCACATTTTGCCTTGTTTTTGTAATGATTTGGTATCATATGCCAAGTTTTGTTCCTGTCCAACTTTCAAAAGGGAAGAAACCCAAACCAATAATTGACTGTTTAAGTCGATGTGGGACCCAGAATCATTGTCTTTTTAAACAGAATACCAAGGACTTTAGACACATTCTATTAAATGTTTGATTATTATTTATTATTGGTCATTTTCAGTGTTAGTGATTTCAGGATGAGGGAAATATTTGATCACTTAAGGGCGTAATGATCATGTGGTGGAACTAGAGCGTTAACAGTTTAACTGCCAGTCTGGAAGGATGCACATGTTTTCTGTCTTTGTTCATAAATTCTGAAACCTGATTGAGAACAAACTCAAAAGTTTACTTTAATCCAAGGACACAGCTATTTGCTATTTGTACTGTTGTTACTTAAAATGTAACTTTTTTGTTGATTCATGAAAATAAATGGGGGACACAACGTGAAACTTTTGTTCACTTTGACCCTTGTGTTCCCAATAAAAGACGTTTGAACTGGGATGTTAAGCTCTTTGAATTGCCTTGTACATGAAATGGGCTATACTAATATACTTGGCTTGTTTGGTTACCTTTCCCTTTTTTGTAAAACATTTTACTTTTTTTTTCCACTCTATATTGTTTAATCTGAACTAATTGGGTTTTTCTGGGTACTATGTCTTCCTCCAAAAATACACACATTAGATTTCCACTCATCCGTCGGTGTTTGTGTGAGGGTATAAGTTGGTTTGTGGTGTCTTCACTGCAAAAACTCAAAATCTTACCAGGAATATTTGTCTTATTTCTAGTTAAAATGTCTCATTTTTAGTCAAAAAATCTCATTACACTTAAAGGTGACATATTATGGCATTTAATGTATATTTTAAACAGGCCTTGAATGTCTTAAAAACAATCTAAAGCTTGTTTTTTCTACATAAATCATAAATCCAGCCTGTGGGCCCTGTCACTAGTTTTACCGCTTCTAACCTATTTTTCTGCGCCTCATTTTTAGGGAAGGGGGGGGTATGATAATGAGGCTCTGTGCTGATTGGCTCCCTGAATGACGTGTAGCAGGGGAGGAGGATAAACCTGCTCCGCCAGAGCAGCCCGAGCCTGTAAATTATCACAACACTGAATTTTCACAAATGGAAACTTTATTGTTAAAAAAATAAAATATGAGTTGTATATAAATAACATTTATGCACTATTTAAGCCGGATCTGCCCGGCGGATGCTGAACGCTGGCCCCGGAGCCACGGCGGTTGCCCGGGAGCAGCGCTGCTGGAGCAGCGCGCATCACCGCGGCTTTAACGGGGGAATCTGACCGGTTCCGACCGGCCGGGACCGCAGGAACCGGCCTGGACTGGTAGCAAGGACTCCCGGGGACCGACCAGCGGAATTTCAGCCGGATCTACGCGGCGGATGCTGCGCGACGGGCGCCGCAACCTCACGGCGGGCGCACAGAGCTCCGGAGCGCATCCGCGGCGCATCGTCGGTTACCGGTGATCAAACCGACAGATTTGCCTGAAAATCTCGGAGGGTGAAGCTGGTCCAGCCTGGGACAGACCCCCGAGGACCCAGCTCCCAAACCACCCGGGAACCTGGATGATTTAACCCGGATCCGCTCCGCCGCAGCGCCGCGTCCGACTGGCTGAAGGAAGGACCGCTCCAGCAGCGGAGAGAGCTGGTTGTGGGCGTGGTTTCAGCAGCGGAGGCTGAACCTCTGGAAATCTGCTCCCGTCGTGACGTCACGACGGGAGCAGATTCTAATCGGCTCAAAAAAAACCACGTGACACTGGGGGACTCTGTCCGGCGGGGGTCAGAGACCCTGCAGAAATTCATGGTATTTTGTCTCCCCTGTGCTGGCAGGGTGAGGGGAGACCACTTTATATATGTTAAAACAAGAAAAAACGTGTTTTTCATAATAGGTCCCCTTTAAAACAAGAGTCATAACCAGAAAAATAACTTATTTGACAATTTTCACCTGTTTCAAGTAAATTTTCACTTGAAATAAGTAGAAAAATCTGCCAGTGGGACAAGATTTATCTTCTCATTACAAGCAAAAAAATCTTGTTCCACTGGCAGATTTTTCTACTTATTTCAAGTGAAAATCTACTTGAAACAGGTGAAAATTGTTGCTTTTTCCATTGATGAGTTTTGTTTTAAGTGTAATGAGATTTTTTTTGGACTAAAAATGAGACATTTTAACTAGAAATAAGACAAATTCTCTTGTTAAGATTTTGAGTTTTTGCAGTGTTGTGTGTGTCACTGTGAGGGAGTGGATACCTACAACCTGTTGGGTTAAGCTGCAGCATCCTACTTTTCAAAACGTTGGGAGGTTTCCACTTGCTTAGCTTCTATAAATACAGCTTTTACCCAGCTGCTCTTTTTTTCCAGCCCCTCTACAGTATCTGGCGTTGAGAGAGAGACAGGCCAAGTTGATGTACGGTGGAAACCAATCAACATTGTCCTTTGTTAATTTTAAGGTTTTAGTTTTTTACGAGACTGTTATTCAAGTTGAACAGCGAATGCAGTTCAAGACAACTTTGTTTACCTCACTAGAAAGCTTAGCAAATGGGCTTGACGGGCCAAAAGCGTTTTTTTAAGAACAAGGCCATCACGTGAAACACCAGGAACTCTCAGCTCCCCTGTGTTTCGGGGTGAAGGAAGGGTCAGGCGAGCGGTGACACTGCTTTGACATTTCTCGGGCGATGCTTTACCTCGGAGGGAGGCGGACGCCGGCGCTCCGGCGCTCCGGCGGGCGGACGCGGCTGATGGAGACGTAATGAGGCAGTCTGCTCGTTAGCTGCTAATTGAGCGGTCAGCGCCAAGACTGGAGCGCGCCATCTGTTTGTCATGGAGGAACATCTTGTTGCTTCACGCCCATCAATGAGGGCCCCCCTCCTCCCCATCTTTCTCTTTCTCTCCCTCTTCTGTGGCGTGATATTAATAGCTCTGGCCCACAGACATAGAGAGGGAAATGAAAAAAAGAAACTGAGTAAAATGACAGACAAACAACAGACCTGAATGTGGGAAAAAAAGGGAACTAAAAGAGCCCAAAAGAATCAGCCAGGTGCAGTTAACCCAGACAAGAAAAGGAATGCTAGAAAGAGTATAAATGAGATTGCAGGCCAAAATGTTTTCAAAGATCAAATCCTACAAAACTCAAGTACCCATTTTAGTATCCATGTAGTGCTCCTTTCCAGCGTTCACTATTAGAGGAAAAACATCCACATCAGAAATTGATCACTGAGATTTTGGGGAAATGTTGTGAAACTGAAACCTGTGGCTATGTTACTTACCAATTATTGGTAAATAACAATTTTGATTGTTATTTACTATTAGTTGTCTGTGAGTTTCTGTCAATTTCTGCTGAATGTGATGTACCAAAGATACAACTGTCCACTCTCCAAACACGGTTCTGATCACTACATTACTGCAGAATTTACAACAAATGTTTCAAATAAAGTTACACAAGTCGTATAATTTTAGCATCTGCAAAACAGTCGATTGTGAGAGGTCGCCAGACGAGCTGCAGTTTATAATCCTGATTTACCTGTGGATGTCATTCTAGTTTGGACTAGATTTCCTAAAAAACAATGAATAATCCTGACGTCATTTGCAAAGAGTCCAGATGTGGTTCTTCCCTATTTTTGTGTGGATTGTCTATAATCACATACGACAACCTTTAATCCAGAATCGCTTCACTAAAGAGTAAATATTTAAACAAGACAACATAGTAATATTCAGCCAACACAGACTTTTCACTGGTTGATGCTGTTTTTAGTACCTGAACAAATCATGTGTTGTTAGTCTCACCAGTACAGTAGATCTACTGTAAGGTCTGCAGCTCAATTTACATGCACTTTATCAACTGGGTACATGCATTTACTTAAATGGGTAATTGAAAACATTTTGCCACAGCAGCCACAAAGACCAGACCGAATGTACAAGTGTACATAGATTATCTCACAAATTACGAGCTATTTGCTCAAATCAATTTATATCTTGATCAAGCAAAAGACATTTTTACACTTTACTGTGTGAGATGTTTTAAAATCATAGTCTGTGTTGAAAAGTACCCATTAATATAAACTCTATCTAAATAACACATTTTGCTTTTGCCCTGATTTAATGTTTAACAAAAGTGTCTTTTTGGACTTGAAAATGACAGAAAATCCAGTAAAAACACAACGTTTTTTCTGCTGCTTGTTTTCTCTCACGGGTCACTCATCGTCAGACGGTGCCAGAGCTGTCAGGAGAGAAGAAGTGTGTGTGTGTGTGTGCGTGTGTGTGTGTGTGGCTTCAGAGGTGCTAATTTGTTAATGTTGCTTCCATGTGGAATTTTAATTAGCTTGTAAGTTTCATACCTGATTTAGTGATTATGTGCAAGATGAATAAACTAATGAACATTTCAGGATGTTCCAGTTGTTCAGCATCATTGTTGTTGTTTATTATAGAAAACTTCAGCAGATATCTCAGATGTAGTTACAAGTGTCTACACTGTGTTTTAATTGCAATAAGGTATTGACAGGTTGTATTGAGTTTGAGCTAAATTAGATTGTTTGGGATTCTTTAGAAGGGCCGTACCCTTCAAAAAAATCCCAAACAACCCATGTTGGTTCTCCTGAAGCCATGATTGAGTATTGCTATAGATAAATAAATCTGTGGAAAAAACACATGAAAAGGGATGTTTAAATACTTACAAATACCTACATAACTGTAAAAATGTGTTTAGTTTCATTAATTTATTTAAAGGAGCATGAGGCTCCTTTTAAGAAATGAGACTCTCTAGCGCCACCCTTCATCACGACGGCCGTCGGGGTACTGCAGCCAACAGTGAAGCCGGCACGGGAGAACGGGGAGAACGCACATGCAGCGTCATGTGACGTCACATCCGCAGCCCAGCGCGGGAAATTCGGCCCCACAATTGCAGCACATTTTGCAGCACACAGCCTGTTCAAGGCAACGGAGAGATACACTAGAGGGCTCATTCTTTTTGGTTTGGAACGCTTCATCTGACATTATTACTAGAAAACTTAAAACGTATACGAATTTTTTTCATAAATCCTGCCTCAATCCAGCCTCAAGCTCCTTTAATGAGATCTTTATTGTATTTTCAGAATTGTTTATTTTATGATCATGTTTTAATCTTATCTTTACCTCCTTGTTTTGTCTTGGATGGAACGTGCATGAACTGATCCTGCCTTACCAATGTTGATACTTGTATTAGGACACGTATTCATTGATTGATGTTACTGCATTGTCCCTATTATAAGACAACCTGAAAAGCTCCAACAGAGTGTCTGGTACAAAATAATTAAACAAGTATTCTAGTTTACACTCACTTTGGAATTATATTATGAAATGATGGTTTGAAGTGAGGCATGAACAACATCACAGTTGCATCAACAAATACACTGTTTTGTGCATAGTGAATATAAAAATAGAGGGTATCGAAAGAAAGTGAAAAAGGCTAAACGTATCCTTTATAGCAGGGCTGATCAACTCCGGTCCAACTAACAATGACCTCATTCTGTACACACCTTTAGATTGTTGTGTGTGTTTTGGAAGCGCGGCGCAACATACTAACTTAAACACTTAATGCCTGTCAAGTGTTGAGCCAACTTTTCTGGAATGTGTTGCAGACCTCAAATGACAATAGAGTTTTATAAAGAAATACAATGAAGATTATGAGAAAAAAAAACATCAGCAACACTTAATACCTTGGGTTCATTCTGTCTGTAACAAAACAAAGTTAGGATGAAGCGTTGTTAAAGTTGTAAAACAGCTTCATGAGACCCTGAAAAACTGTTGCTACCTCAATAACCACCAAAGCTTGTTTTTTACTACTGAAATTTTGAGCCAGATTTTCCATCGTTATCAGTTATTCAGTTATTACAATGCAAAAACTTAAAATCTTAACAAGAATATTTGTCTTATTTCTAGTTAAAATGTCTCATTTTTAGTCAAACAAATCTCATTACACTTAAAACAAATCTCATTACACTTAAAACAAGTGTCATTACCAAAAAAATAACTTATTTGACAATTTTCAAGTAGATTTTCACTTAAAATAAGTAGAAAAATCTGCCAGTGGAACAAGATTTTTTTGCTTGTAATGAGAAGATAATCTTGTCCCACTGGCAGATTTTTTCTACTTATTTCAAGTGAAAATTTACTTGAAACAGGTGAAAATTGTCAAATAACAAGTTATTTTTCTGCTAATGACTCTTGTTTTAAGTGTTATAAGTTATAACTAAAAATTAGACATTTTAACTAGAAATAAGACAAATATTCTTGGTTCTTTTGAGTTTTTGCAGTGTCGTATGAGTAAAGCAGTGTAAATATTCATTTTGGTCTGAACGGACAAGTAGATTTTTTTCTGAGTTTATTTCTGAGTAATGTGCATGTGATTTGTGTTCAGGGTTGGTTCAGCCCAGGTCAGGTGTTTGTCCTGGATGAGTACTGCGCCCGGTACGGTGTCCGAGGTTGCCACCGTCATCTGAGCTTCCTCAAGGACCTGATGGATTATTCGGAGAGCAACGCCCTGGTCGACCCGACGCTGCTGCATTACAGCTACGCCTTCTGCGCCTCCCACGTCCATGGAAACAGGTACACAAGCAACAACAGTAATAGGGGTGTAACAATATATCGTGCCACGAAATTTTTGCAATACAAAATCAGCTACGTGTCGTGGAGGTGACAAACTGTATCGCGATATTGGGTTATTAATATTAATCTATTGTGTTGACTAGTAACGCGCAGTGTATTTGTGCCGACCGCGCCTCGACCCGCGTACCAAAATCTTACTCCGCTCAGAAGAAACTAGTACCGTTTTGGTCCCGATCACAGGACTCTTGCAGGGTTTTGAGCTCTGAACTTTTACTGATGTAAGTCTGGTGTAGAGTTAAGCCTTACCTTATTAAATTAAACCTTTTTGGGGTCGTGAGTAGGATAAACACGGGAACAACTTCTGCTGAGTTCCAGTGTACTTTAATGTCCCTCAACAGTGTAGGATTTTAGAACATCAACACAGCACCTAGTGCCGTACTGTGGCGTATCACTCCGCCCAATCTAAAACAGACTAATCACTACAGATAAACTGACTAGTGTCATTATAGTCCCTGATTTACATCAGAATACAAAGAATATATTTATAAAATAATGAACCCTGAATTACCAAAATAACCATTAACAAAAATAAATCTCCTCTTACACTTATAAGGTGAGCATGAATCAATCTTTTTTATGATAAAATTGTATGCATTTATTTACTTTTATTTATTTATTTAATTTTAGTTGTTAAATTTCTTGAAAAGAAAAAAGTCAAGTCATACATGAGAGAAACTATTCAGTTTGTGGCAAAATATTTGTACTTGTATGAAACTGAAGATGAATAATGCAAACCTGACATTTACTTTTAGTTCAGTTTGTGGAAAATGGTTGGCCTGGCTTTCTCTTTAAAACTTAAAAGCATTACAAACTGTAACAATAGTGCAAACGTACAGTATTGTTTTGTATTTTGTGTTTTTCAATAAGACAATTTTTTACATTTCTTCATTCAAGGTTGTTAAAAAAATCGTTATTGTGACCTCAATATCGTGTATCGTACTGTATCGTGAGATTAGTGTATCGTTACACCCCTAACGTGTAGTCATTTTGTGTTAAATCAGTAGAAGCCAGCCCAGGAACTGAAACATGAGTAGTATGAACAGTAACAGGTTTGATTTTCTTGTTTCTTTTACCTGGTTGAAAAGTATGTGCAACATGGAATGAGTTGAGACCTGTAAAATCCAGATTCCCTGTTTTATGGGAAGAGCCCAGTGAACAGACTGTCAGCTGAGCGTTTGACTTATATACTCGCTGAGCACAGATGGTCTTTTTCAGCCCTGTGCAAGCGGAATCCAAATGTTCCAGCTTCCTCATACTTACGAGATCACTTTGTGGGCGTGTGATGGTGAAGTACGGGCTACTGAGAAGCGTCCAAATTCTCAACTCAGCGATTTGACTGGCTGCATTCAGTGCACTTTCTACAGACTTTCAGGGACTTTGTAAGTTTGGAGAGTTATTTTTGTTTCTTCAATATGAAATCAAACAGGAAAGCTTTTCAATCCAACAAAACTCATTTCAGAGCAAAGTTATACAAACTGCAGTCGAATTATGTTTAGTTAGTTAAGTTAGAGAAGGACAAAAGCTCTTCCTTTTTAAGTGCGTTTGTATGTATGTAGCCTATATATATATATATATATATATATATATATATATATATATATATATATATATATATATATATATATATATATAGCACCTTTATTTTACTGTCTTTTACTGTCGGCAATTAAAAAAATTTAGAGATTAATTAAGATCTGTAATTAATAAATTTTATTAATCTCTTTTTTAATCTCACCTAAAAATTGCTGAGAAAAACCCTCAACTTGAGGTGATTTCCTTTAAATTCATTACACTATTGTGGCAGATCAAAACATTGATATATAACAAAAAAAAGTGGCTATATAAAGTCATTTAAACTAGGGATGCAAATTATCGATTATTTCATTAATTGATAGTTGATAACCTTATCGATCGATCATCGATTAGTTGATAAGCGGCGTTTTTCCCCCATCTGAGATACAAACATAATTTTTTTTTGCAAAATACAAAGGACATTTTAATGTATTCCTTAATCAAATATTTATTTGATACCAAAGTAACAAAAAGACATTTTTGTACTACAAGGAATATAATATAAAGTGCACTTCAAGGCTATTAGTAGTAGCAGCAGCCATAATAGTGTCATTTGTGTCAAGCAAATTTTAAGTTCTAGTTACGTTTTAAGTTAGAGTTTTGGCAGTGTTCAAAATAAAATTATGAGACCTGCTGTATTGGAGCACATTTTATTTTAGTTAAAACTGTAGCGGGGACAGATGTTTAGAGAAACCTATGTATGTACCGGGTGAAGGCTGATTTATGGTTCCGCGTTACAACGACGCAGAGCCGCCGCCGTAGGCTACGGCGGCGGCTCTGCGTCGATTTAAGGCGGAACCTTCAGGCTTTAGGGGAACATACCGGAGAACAACCAGAAGAATATAGAGTGGATTAAAAATAAAAGTTAAGCACTGAGCTACATGTGTCTCCCGTCTGGGCCATTGCAGACTCATTGTCTGAGCATGATATTACTAAAACCAACATATCCGCCGTCTCTTTCTTACTTTATGTGCGCGGCGCGGCGAGTTGTGTCGCATTAAATGTGGTCCGGGCGTAATACCAGCTGGTGAAATTAAACAAAAAAAAAAAATAAATAAATAGATTAATTGTAATCGTTAATTTGAATCGGGTAATTTCATAACGGCAATTAATCGAAAATCGATTAATTTTTAACATCCCTAATTTAAACGGACTTGAACAGATGCAGTCCTAGCCATTTACATCCACTTGGCAAGATCATTCGCCAGCCTCCAGTTTGCAGACGTGCGCATGCGCGGTGCTCTCCTAGAGTCTAGTTTGGGGAACTGGTGTGGTGTGGCAAAATCATTGCTGTGGTAACATCGTTGCTGCTAACGTTAGCTGCGGCTGCGCTCGCAACCAGATGCTTTGCGTTTATGTGGCTAAACTTGAGATACTTCGGTGGTGAGCAAGTCCTTTCCACAAATAACATGTATCACTCTACCTTTATCAATGGTGGTGTTTTAGAAATGTAATTCCCCCATTCACTGGGCCGACAACTTCCACACGCTCCTCCATTTTCACTTCTCTTCTCCGCTACTCACCCCCGCCCCCCATGCCTGTCCAGCTACAATGGGAGCCTAGCATCGTTGCTTAACAAGCCCAAACACAATGACTGCGTTTACATGCATCAACAACCCTTTTAAAACCCGAATATTAGCAATAACCCGGTTTTGCACAGCCATGTAAACACCCATAACCCCTATGAATAACCCGCTCATATTGCTCATATTCGGGTTTTTAAAAACCCGAATATGAGCCCTGGGTTACTCCTTTTAAAACCCGAATATTCAGTCATGTAAACGCCTAACGGAATATCCCCATCAAACGGAACATGGATTTGTTTTCTGCACATGTTCTGTTCACAAGGAATCCTGGTCTTTTGAGTCCAGGAAGTTCTTATAAACACGGAGAAATGCAAGACCAGGAGGAGACTAATCACTTCATAAATGTAATGAAGGATATGAACTTTCTGTTCTCCGCGCGTCGCTGGTTTGATCCAGATATCCTAATGATTAATTACCATGTATACAGCGATAACCCTGTTTGCTCACGCATGGAAATGGAATATTCAGAAACTAAATATTCAGTAACCGGAATATTAGCAATAACCCGAATTTTGACTGCATGTAAACGTAGTCAGTAACAACCAATCAGCGTCCACTTCAAGGTGGGACTGACCGTTGTTTTCCACCCACAACTCAAGCACAACAAGCCCACCGCAAACACAGATTTCATAATAAAGGCAACTCGCAAACAGAATAAGTAAAGTTAGAGATTAAAAAATAGATTAAGCAAATAACAAACATAACGCACTAAATATGCCTGTAATTAATTAATCACAATTAACGTGCTAATTTGATTTATATTTAGTCATTTTTTCTTCACCTTCTGAAAGTAAATCTGTCATTTACATATTTGTACTACTATGATTGTTGTTTTAGCACTTGGACAGTGAACCAGGACAGTCAGTCAGTCATGGCATTCTCAAACTGGCCACATTTTAACAACAACAGTTTCTTTCAGCATCCAAATCACTCCTGGAGTTGAAATCAGCGCCTCACCCTCAGCCGCCCCCCTGCTCCACTCCCTGGATGCTAATTACTCATACCCGTGCTCATTCAGTCAATTAGAAAGTGTAGTTATTAATTTATTCAGTTAATTGTCAGATATAAATGGGGGGTGGGGGAAGGGGGGGGGTTACTAAAATGAGCTTTTTGTCAGTTAGAGCTTTGATTTGAACAACTGTCTTTTCAGGACTTGCTGATTTGACCCGGATGTTTCAGAAAGCTGGCAGGCTTGTTGAAGAAAAAATGAGTGATCAGCAACTTCACTAATAAAGGCTAAATATTCAATTGAATTTATTCAACAAAAGTTGTCTCTAGGTGCTTTCCAGAGAACACGACCCCCAAGCTATTATTACATAATAACGTAACAACAGTGGCAGGTAAAAACTCCCCCAGTGGGAGGGAAGAAACCTGGAGTAAAACCTGAATCATAAGGGGGGCAAAGAAAGGATGAAGAACAGAGAGAGGAGAGATGCATACTGTCAAAAGTACAAAAGACAAGATATTAGTATTAACTAGTGTATATTATTAGTATATAATAATAATAATATTCTCGTGATGTTACGACTTTATTCTCATAATATTACGACTTTATTCTCATAATATTACGACTTTATTCTATTACGACTTTATTCTCATAATATTACGACTTTATTCTATTACGACTTTATTCTCGCAACATTATGACTTTATTCTCGTAATTTTACGACTCTATTCTCATTATATTATGACTTTATTCTCGTAACTTCCAATTTTTTTTTGTCTTAGTTTGGCCCTAATACTCCGTCGTACTTTCCTCTGTGACCAATGAGATGTTATTTCAACACTTTTTTACTGGTTATGGTTATATTTAATTCATGTTCACAGTGAAGACTTCGTAGTTGTAGAAATTAAAGTTGTATTAACAAGACTTTGCACTCACAGCTTTTAGATTCGTACCCGCATAAAAAAATCGACACGTGAATGGTTAACATTAGGACGGCTATCTTACTCCATAGTCTAACAGACACGTGGATGATTTAGCTCTACCGGCAACTGAGGTCAGCCCAGTAGTCCGTGGGCCAGAGCCCAAAATTTCACTTGTCAGCACCACTCAAGGACACAAAACTTTAATTCCCATGTCTATAGATGATATTTTGGTATGATAACCCTTCCTGAGTGACAGCTGTATCATAGTAGCAATCGGATAGACATCTGCTAAAATAATACCTCCTATTTTGCGCTTTAACGTTGACGACGTTAGATTCAAAAATGATTAAATAGTGGTCTGATAGGAGGGAGATTACCGGGTTCTACACCATAGGTGAGAACGAGATCAAGGGTGGGGAAATATTAGTCTGAGCCTGAGTACAGAGACTGCAGACTCATATTTTGTCTTTGAAAGCTTAGACTTGGTGTCACAATGGCCTGTTTATGAGAACTGTAGTGTTAAGTCTTCATCGTTTTGTGGTCTTCAAAGTACTATGCACCCTTTTACTCTGTGTCGTTCCTTCACTGAGACGCCTGATGTATGTTTGACCCACTTGCATACTAAACTTGGATCATCTCACGTCTTTATTCACGATAATCTAACGCACTCAGTTTCAGTCCAGATAGTCACCCAGTGGTTTAAATACGTACTGTAATGCAGAGGTGTTAATGAGGTTCTGATTAAAGCAGTGCCTCCGTTTGTTTACTTTTTGTGAGATGCTGTCAACATCCATATGAATGTCAAAGTCAGCAACTATGATGACTTTGAATTCAGAATGAATAACGGTGTCCTTGTTGGATCTTGATTTGAGATGTAAATATTTTTCCACATCAAAGCTTCACATAGGTGAACCCATCTTGTCAGTTGAAAAGGCTTTTAACCTTTCGTACATGTTAATTATCCAATGTAAGATTGTTTTGTAGTTGGTCTTTCATTTAAAATGTGCAATTTGTCTCACAGTATATTACAGTTTATAAGTGATATATTTTTTTTGCCTTGCCTTTTCTATTTCTTTATAAGAGCAATTCTTCCACCATTTTTTCACAGGTTAAACCAGTCCTTTTCTTCCAAGACTGCACAATATGCTTTCAATTATTTTATGTATTGTTAAAGTAGTCCTTAATGGAGGCATTTAAAATGAATAAATAGTAGTATATAACAGTAATACAAGGAGGACTGTAATATAGCTTCTTCCGCCTGTCATAGACTTTGTCAAACAGGAAACTCAACTTTCCGCAAATTTTCACCATAATTGGTGAAAATTAGCCCCGCCCCTTCTTCTGATTGGTTGTTCCGATTTTCTGCTATAACTTTTTAATGGTTTGACATAGGAAGTCGTGGGTGGTGTCATTTCTGATATGCTTATGGGGGGCAGTGGCCGTGAGTGCGAGGGCCCGTTCATCGCTGCTTGCAGTTTTAATTTATGTTATTATCAAACGTATATACTTTTATAAATAAATATATGGCAGCAGAAATGCCAGCTGCCGCAGTATTAAGTTGACGAAGCATATAGAAAAATAGCAAAGCAAGTATGTCTGTTAGTTTCTAATTTGAGGATGGATTTTTTCCCCCACACGGCCAAATTATCGGTCAAAATAACTTGAAGGACGTCAGCCAGGTTTGATCAAAGCACTGCATGTCAGCCACATCAAACATCCCATCTTTCAACAACCACCATCAGACCAAGGTTTAGTTGTTTTGTGAGCTTGAATGGCAGGCGTAAAGTAAAAAAAGAAAAAGTGCACTGCAAAAACTCAAAATCTTAACAAGAATATTTATCTTATTTCTAGTTCAAATGTCTCCTTTTAGTCAAAAAAGTCTCATTAAACTTAAAACAAGACTCATCACTGGAAAAAAAAACAACAATTTTTACCTGTTTCAAGTAGATTTTCACTTAAAATAAGTAGAAAAATCTTCCAGTGGAACAAGATTTTTTTGCTTGTAATGGGAAGATAAAACTTGTCCCACTGGCAGATTTTTCTAATTATTTCAAGTGAAAATTTACTTGAAACAGGTGGAAATTGTCAAATAACAAGTTATTTTTCTGGTAATGACTTGTTTTAAGTGTAATGAGATTTTTTTTGACTAAAAATGAGACATTTTAACTAGAAATAAGACAAATATTCCTGGTAAGATTTTGAGTTTTTGCAGTGTGGAAAGTCTCCACTCTTGACGCTGACCTGAAAAATCACTTATACTGTATATTTGAGTTATTTTCACTTAAGGACCACCAAACTGAGATAGTCCAGAAGTAATATCTAACATTTTGCCGGTATAAGATTTAAATCTTTACCATGTTTACTGTTTTCTAACATTATACAGTGGATGGCCATGGAAGACTTGTTTAGTTAAATATGAAGAGACTGCCAGTTTGCCTGGACCAACTGGTCCTGAGTAGAGTGAAGGAAGCATCAACGGTCTGACGGTTGACGCGGGTTTGAAGAGACAGCTGTGTTTGAACCTGTATCAGGGTTAAAGGAGCATTACGAGAGCCGGGAGGAGGGCGCTGCGCCTCCCTCTCACCTGTCAGGTCGGATCTCCTCCTGTCGCAGCTATCCACAACACTCCGACACAGGATGTGACAGCAGCTTTTACCTCCCCCAACCTTCCGTACTGCAAAGCGCTGTCTCCCGAGAGGTGATGGAGAGGAGGAAAGTGACACATGAGATCACCTGCCACTCAGCCTTATCTCCTTTCTACACCTCTTAAGGTGAAGTGGCACCCACACCCAGCACTCTGCCACGCCGCTTGCAGAGCTCCGCTCATGACAACTGCTGTCGACCCTCATCAGCACCGACTGGGGTTCTGGTGGATCCTACAGGCGGCCGTGGGGCTTATCGTTTACACTCCAGCCACATCGAATGTAAACACGTTGACTTGGGCCTACAGAGACGTGTCCCTGCCCTCTGCGTTTTCCCCCACCCCCACCACTGACTGCAGCCTCGCTTTCGGTGTGATTGCTTCATTTAGCAGCAACAATGTGTCTGAACCCCGACAAGCTGTCGCTCCCCACTCTGCCGTGAGAGCTACCAAAGCAAACACCACACCGCGTCATGTTTCTCTGAGCTCCGTCCGCTCTGCTCTCGGTGAAACAACCTTCACGCCGTTAAAAATATCTTTTTTTTTCTGTGCTTCTGCATTAACTTTTCCTCTTTAAGATTTTATGGAAAAAATGCACAAAGACGCAAACAAATCTGTTGAAGTGATCAACTCCTGTTCAGTTTCACTGACTAGAGAAGGCGATCTCTCTCGTCCCTATTTTTGTCTGAGGCTGGTTTTTGTATTCATCAATAATCTGTCATGATTAAAATCAATCAATCAATCAATCATTTATTTTAACTCACGACCATGATCACATGGTACAAGAACACAAACATTTGTACATTTGTAGCAAGTGGCAGGCTGTACATGTTGAACTAAAATACTCAATTTGGCAAAAAAAAAAAAAAAAAAAATCATTTAAACAGGAAGGACATTCTTTAAAAAGGAACCTAATTTATAAATGACATTTAACTTATTAGATTGGAGTAACAAAATCAATTTAAACATAAATGGTGGGTTTTTATAATACTTTGGTAAGTATTTTTGTCTGAGATTCATTATATTTACATTTTTACATTCAAACAAAATATGAAACTCATCTCCAATACAGTTGACGTTACAGAGGTTATAGAATCTCTGACTTATATCCAGACCTTTATACCTTCCAGTGACTTTTTTTTAAAATTTTTATGCTGTTATTGATCCTAAAATTACAAATGGCCTGTCTATACTTTGGATTTTGACATAATAAGTACCACATTGAGAGGAGTCAGCTGAGGTGGCTTGGGCATCTGTACCGGATGCCTCCTGGACGCCTCCCTAGGGAGGTGTTCCAGGCATGTCCCTCCTCCCTAGGGAGGTGTTCCAGGCATGTCCCTCCTCCCTAGGGAGGTGTTCCAGGCATGTCCCTCCTCCCTAGGGAGGTGTTCCAGGCATGTCCCTCCTCCCTAGGGAGGTGTTCCAGGCATGTCCCTCCTCCCTAGGGAGGTGTTCCAGGCATGTCCCTCCTCCCTAGGGAGGTGTTCCAGGCATGTCCCTCCTTCCTAGGGAGGTGTTCCAGGCATGTCCCACCGGGAGGAGACCCCCGGGGAAGACCCGGGACACGCTGGAGAGACTATGTCTCTCGGCTGGCCTGGGAACGCCTCGGACTCCCCCCGGAAGAGCTGGAGGAAGAGATGGAGGAAGAGATGGAGGAAGTTTCTGGGGTGAAGGAAGTCTGGGCATCCCTGCTGAGGCTGCTGCCCCCGCGACCCGGGAACGGAAAAGCGGCGGACGATGAGTGAGATGAGTGAGTGATAATAAGTACTGTTCTAGCTTAAACTCTTGCTTAATTCACAAACACAGCAATCCCCTTGAATGCCAAATATCATCCTCAGCAATGAACCTTTTTATTTTTACAAGCATTTAGATTAAAAACACGTGGCCTAATATCTAGAATTAAAACTGGAAGTTGTTTGATTTGCAAGTAGAAAAGAAAGAAAGTACCTCCTTTTTCACTTGAAAGTTGATCAGACTATTTACACACAAAAACCACATGAACCACATGAGTAACACTTTCAGTCTTATGATAAAATTGTCTTGGTAAAATTACCCAGCATTATTCATTTATACCCTCTTATCCTTCCTCTCTCAGCTGAAGTATTTTGAGACTCAGCAATTAAGAGATTGTTTTCCAAAAACATTCCAAAAGTTCATCTCTACTCTTTTGCACACTTAAGCTGCAAAAATGATCAGTCGGTTTATTTTTTGACATCTCAACCTAGGCTGCACAGTAATCTTTTGAGGAGGATGAACAACTTGGATTACAGGACAGCTGGCATTTGCTGTGAGGGCTTGTTGCCCAAGGCCATCCCTCCATCTCTCCCTCCATCAAGCACCTCCCACTGATCACAGTCCTCATGTCCTCATTTGTCTGCGTATCGGGGGGGCGCTCCGAGTGTGGCGAGACCTCTGGCCCCTTCAACATGAAAGCAAACTTTTCTTGTTTTCATGTGAATGAGCAAACACACCCTCACCTTCCAACAACTCCATTTTCTGTTCTCCCCAAGATGATCGGCCGCTTGGTAAATGAGGGGTTTGAGAGGAGGGGTGCGGTAATGAAATGACAGATTTAGGGAACAACGGGGGTTTATAAGTTGTGCTAACAAGAGCCGTTGTGTAAAGAAAGCCTGCTCTCACTCCAGAATGAATTGAGTTGAGTGAAGCAGAAGAGCGGGGCTGATGTTCTCACACAATGTGTGACGACCGCCTACAGTCATTCAACAAAACAACCAGCTTTTATTTGATGTGTTCTTTCAAAATGAGCAAATTTTTTTAAGAAAAATGTTCAGGTTTTCACATATCCGAAGGTTTGGTTAATGCAGAAAATGCAACATTTTGTAACCATGTTACTTCATGCTTTTTTTTTTTTTTTTTTTGTCAGCTGAATTCCATTTTTTGCATTTCTGGCCTGCAACACGTGCCAAATAAAGGTGAAGGTAAATGAAGGTTTGAGCACTTTTCTGATGTTGCCATTCCTTCTCAGTCAAAGGGTGTTCTTGGGTTGAATGTCTGAAGAGATGAAATGCTTGTGTAAGAGGACAAGGTTGTTCTGCATATTTCATCTCAAAATCACCCCATACGTTCTCTGTTGGGAACACGTCTGAACTGCAGGTTACTCCAGTACGGGTTCTTCCTCAATTCTACCTTTTAACATGTGCAGGATGTTGTTTTTGAATTATTTATATGTATTTATCTTTGCATGTCCATGGAGCAGATGTGGTCTTGAAAGCAACATACGCGTCTCTAAAAATCTCAATGTCAGTTCTGGCATTTTTATTTTATTTTATTTATCCTTTATTTATACAGATAAAACACTTGAGTCCGAAGACTCATTTTCAAGTGTGACCTGTTCACATCCACACAGTTGCATAAAACATAAAAATGAGACATGACAAGATATGACAGGACATAACACTTGAAACTGATGCAGAGTGGAAATGACAATACACTATAACCGTTAAATAGCTGGAAAATAGAGATATCAGGTTAGTACACTAGCCCCAGACAAAAATAAATTAATGCTGCATCTCTGCCGTTGTAAATGATCTTTGCGAAGGGCGCTGATACAAGTTTTTTTTCCCAACTTGTTTCTGGTTTTTAATGTTAGCCTTCAGCCATCATTGTTTTGTAGGATTGACTTCTTTTTCCACATAAATCAGTGAAGTTAATCCTTTCCCTGTTTATTAGTCACATAAAGTTCAGTATCCTTCACTCTCACATTCTCGTGACTTTCTGCTGCTTTTTCTTCGTGCTATTATTTTAAACTTTGAAGAGCTGAGGACATGCTAATCTAAGCGGAGTTGTTGGTACTCGAGAAACAGCAGAGGCTGAACCAGCGAAGGCTTTTATAAGAACAACTCATTAACAGACAACCTCCGCGCTTCTCCCTTCCAGCGACCGCGAGGGCCGTTTGGAGAGGCTGTTTTCTCTTTTAGCTGCACAGAAAAAGCCCGGAAAGTCAAGGCTGGTTGCTCTGGGTACTGATTGCATTTTTTTCCCTTTTTTACTAGAGTGCCTATTCAGATGAAAGCAAAGAGGGAATGAAGGCTTTGAAAACATTAATGAAGCATTCAGCTATTTTTTTTTCCTTTTCTTCTTTTTATCGACTCTCCTGCTGCCAGTTGGATGAGTTGTGAGGAGAAAGAGGAGTCAGAGCGGCTTTGTATTTGATTGGTTTAGTTTGAGGTCATGATAGAGGGTTTGGTCGTCTCACCCGTTTGTTTAGAAAAGAAAATGAGAGAGAGCGAGAGAGAGAGTGAGCGAGAGAAATAAATTGACCAGTCAGACTTACAAAACTGGAAAAAAAAAAAAAAAAAAAGAACCACAGTGGATTTCTACATTTTGGCATCACATGCTTTTTCATGGATTTTTGTAGCTTCTTCCACTTCATTGTTTACATGATTTCAAATCATTCCTTATTTCTGTGTCTGTAATTGGACTTGGAAGAGTTCAATAAATGTTATATGTCTTTATTTAGTGCCTTAAACAAAACCATCCATAATACTCTGTATAGCCAGCCCCTGCTGTTATGATTTAACTCTTTAAATCTTGTTTTTTATTTTATTTGAAGCATTTATTACATGTTAAATATCTAACCCTACTCTGCTCAGGTGAATAGTAGGAGTAGATCCTGGACAGGGTGCCAGTCCATCACAGGGCCACATGTTTATAATCAACCACACTCACTCTTATGAATAATTTTAAAACCATCAATTAACCAAACATCCATGTTTTTTGACTGTTGGAGGAAACCGGAGTACCACAAGTCCCCATTCTGCTCCATTATTAAATTAGCTCTAATCGCTTTTCCAGATGATTTTACACTTATCTGAAAATATGTTTTTCCTTTTAGTTTGAGATGTGTGTTTTACTGTCAACTCAAACCTCAATGCCTGCAACCACCAGGTCTTTCGTCACTTGGGTTTTTTTATTCTACTGCCCTCTTAAGAATAAACTCATGCAACATCTAAATACCTTTATGCTTTATTTTGTGTATGATGGTACCCCCTGTATCTCTTCAGAAGTCAAGTGCATCTACTCTATTTTTCATAATTGTTTTGTGATGTTTGTAATAGCCATTGAGAAATTAGTAGTCCCCACACAAAATAAGTGCACCTCTCACTTTCTGCTGCACCTCTCAGTTTTTTGTATAATTGTATATATGTTATTTTATTCAGAGCCTTCCTCATACTGCTGCACCTTCAGTTCAGTTCTTTAATTGTATATATGTCAAAAAGTGCCACATTTGTTTATTTACTGTTTGATATTTTTAAATCTAAATAGCAAAATAACCAGAGTCAAATCCTTGTTGGACAATGTTCGAACCTGGCCAAATAAGACGATTCTGATTCTGGTGTAGAGCTTGAAGGGGTTGTATTTGGGAGTCCTGGGGTTGGGAAACACACCCCAGGACTGCAGGCAGGGCAGTCCAGTAACTTTACCCTCTCCATCCTCATCCATACATTTGTAAAGTGTGCAGAATTATATTTTTGTATTGTCAAGTTGTAAAATGCATGAATGTCCCTGAAAATTAAAATGTCACTGTATTTTTCTATGTAAATGCTCCCACCACTGAAGTTTGAATGACTTCCTGCAAGGACACTGATACAACCCCTTACCATGGCATGTTTGGGTTGTCCTTTTTGTCCTTTATCCAGAAAACACAGTGTACCAAATCATCACTTTCTAACGTCATCTGTTAAAAAATCTCATCTGAAAAAGCCATTTAATTGATTGCTTGTTTACTTACACCTTTTACTTGTCCTAAAGTGTGCCTGTACCAACTTTTTTGGAAGGTGTTGTGTTAATGATTAAAATGACAAAATAAAAATTAAAGCTGCAAGCAGCGATGAACGGGCCCTCGCACATGCAATTTTCACCAATAAAGGTCAAGAACTCAAAACCGAGTCCGATGACACCACCCACGACTCTTTATATCAAACCATTCAAAAGTTATGGCAGAAAGTAGGAACTATCACATATGGAACCAGATGAAGGGGGGGTGCGCTTTTTGGCGTCTAGCGTCGCCACGGTAACGCTTTTGAAAGAGAAAAGTAATGCCCGTCGTCGCAGGATGGAAACGCACATTTTGATGTATAACACACCTGGGTGCACGTTACGGTTCGGGCCGCATTAACGGCAGAAGAAATGGCATAAATTGCACCAAAATTACACGATTAATTCAAAATGGCCGACTTCCTGTTTGGTTTCGGCCATGGCACTAGGAGACTTTTCTTTAGGTTGCGACATGATCCAGGTGTGTACCGATTTTCGTGCATGTACGTCAAACCGTATGGTGAGGCTTGAGGCACAAAGTTTTCTAGGGGGCGCTGTTGAGCCATTAGGCCACGCCCATTAATGAAAACCATTAAATATCAAATTTTTTGCCAGGCCTGGCTTGCGTGAAAAATTTGGTGACTTTTGGGGCGTGTTTAGGGGGAAAAAAGGCCCTAATTTCGTTGGAAGAAAAACGAGAACGAGAAAAATAAAAATTCCTACAGATACAATAGGGCCTTCGCACTGTCAGTGCTCGGGCCCTACAAAAGCATAACATATCCATGTCCACTGTCTACCACAAACTGAAAGGTAAAGTATGCAGCCAGCCAAGGTTTGCGTGCTGGCCTGTGTTCGTGTCATTCCTCCCTCTCTTTTACTCGATTTACTGTCTGCATTTTTTCACATAAAAGCCACTGGAGCCACAAATCTTACTGATCTATATCTCTATACTACAGATAAATATCCTGGTTTTACAAACTGAATTTTCAAATTAGCAATTAATTTAATCTGCTTTTGATCACTTTGGTTTAAAATCTGGCTTTTTGTGAGATTTAATGGCATTTATCATCAGCAGGCTTTTTACGCCTTGTAAAAAGTAAAAGGTTTTTTTCCCTGATATTTTTTTCTCCCTCTTCAGACCTGATGGGATGGGGACGGTGACTGTAGAGGAGAAGGAGCAGTTTGACGCTGTCAGGAGTCGCCTCATTGATCTGCTGGAGAACCAGATTACACATTTCAGGTATAAACACCATTCTGTTGCAGTGACAAAGCAGAAATCGGCGTGTAGTTTTCCACTGTGATGAAGTGTTTCTCAAACAGCGTATCTAGCTTTCCATTCATGTGCTGATGCAGTATATCAAACGGTCTCTGAAGTAAAATGCAAAAAAGTAATTAAGCAAGTTTTCTGTTTGTACCTTTATTTTCAACATTGACAGATTTAAAGGAAAAGAAAAAAGAAAGAAACCAAAGAAACAGCTGTAACTCCAAAAACAGCAGAATGCTTGGCTAAATCCTGTCATAATGATGTCAATTACAGATCGAATGTATAGACTTGTGTTTATAGCAATATACAGTAGACTACATTTATAGAAAAAACAGATCTCATCCAACTCATCCCTTAACAACCAGAGATATGTGATGCTTGGTAATTATAAACCAATAGCTCTAACATTAATCATCAATAACGTCCAAGAGACCAATTTTGGACCAAATAAAAGCAAATAAGTCCCTTTCAGACCCAGTGTTATTTGCGTCTCGTCTTGTGGCTGGATTTGAAAATGGCATGGCCTTGTCAGCGAGCCTGCTCTCATTTTGATGATGCAGGATCATTGCTTGGGGGTCATTGTCCTGTTGAAAAATAAATGATGGCCCAACTAAATGCAAACCGGATGGAATAGCACGCCGCCGCTGCTGTGGTAGCCATGCTGGTTCAGTATGCCTTCAATTTCCACTAAATCCCCAACAGTGTCACCATCAAAGCACCTCCACACCATCACACCTCCTCCTCCATGCTTCACGCTGGGAACCAGGCATGTACAGTCTTACTGTACTGCAAAAAACTCAAAATCTTACCAGGAATATTTGTCTTATTTTTAGTTAAAATGTCTCATTTTTTGTCAAAAAATCTCCACTTACAACAAGAGTCATTACCAGAAAAGTAACTTGTTATTTGACGATTTTCACCTGTTTCAAGTAAATTTTCACTTGAAATAAGTAGAAAAATCTGCCAATGGGACAAGTTTTATCTTCTTATTACAAGCAAAACAATCTTGTTCCACTGGCAGATTTTTCTACTTATTTTAAGTGAAAATCTACTTGAAACAGGTGAAAATTGTTGTTTTTTTCCAGTGATGAGTCTTGTTTTAAGTGTAATGAGATTTTTTTTTACTAAAAATGAGACATTTTAACTAGAAATAAGACAAATATTCTTGTTGAGATTTTGAGTGCAGTGTGTCTTACTGTGAGAAATAAAAAAGAAAATGACTACTAATGATAATAATATAGAAAATAATTCCTGGTCACAGCATTAACTTCACGTATTAATTCTTGTGTATTTTGTTGTTAAAGAAATACAAAAATCTTTTTTATTTTTGACATTTATTCAGGCTATATTCTGATTTGCTGAAATCCAACCAAACATGTAGAGCCATTGGTATGTTCCCTTAACTCAGTCATAATGACTTAAATGGATAGAAATGGGTTTGGGTATTTCTAGCCCCATCAGTTGTGCAGAACAGGTGCGTGACATGCACCGACGGCGGCTGACGAGACCTCCCTGCATCTGTGTGCCGCCATTCAGCGCTGCCGCTGCTCTGTGAACTCATTGTTAGTGCGGTGTGAAAGCGACAGTCCCAAGACCTTGAGCAACACTCATCTGAATGAACCTGTGCCATTAACAATCCTGAAGCATGGCTCTTTAAACCCTTCACGCCTGAGGAGGACTCTCCATCTGGCTGCAGGGCAGAGACGAGGGGCTGGTCTGGGCCTGGGGAGAAGCAGTGGGGGTCCCCAGCAGGAGTCATTACTAACTCACCTCAGCAACAGCCTAATGCTGGGAAACAATGGTCTATAGCAGGGGTCTGCAACCCAAAATGTTGAAAGAGCCATATTGGACCAAAAACACAAAAAACAAATATGTCTGGAGCCGCAAAAAATGAAAAGTCTTGTATAAGAGAAAAAAGTCGAAATGTTGAGAAAAAAGTCAAAATGTCAAGAAAAAAGTCAAAATTTCGAGAAAAGGTCGAAATGTTGAGAAAAAATTCGAAATGTCGAGGAAAAAGTTGAAATGTCGAGGAAAAGGTCAAAATGTCAAGAAAAAAGTCGACATTGAAAAAGGAAGAAAAAAAGGAAAAAGAAAAGAAAAAAAGGAAAAAAAAAAAAAAAGGTCAAACATTTTTGAAAAAGCTCCAGGAGCCACTAGGGCGGCGCTAAAGAGCCGCATGCGCCTCTGGAGCCGCGGGTTGCCGACCCCTGGCCTAGACAATGGCCGGGTTTCCCAGATCAGTTAAGTAGTTCTTAACAGCGAAAGACTTCTTTCAAACCTTCTTAAGGAGCCTGTGAAAGAAAATCGCGTTTCCCAGAGTCGCTCTTAGCTTAAGTATCTCTTTCATTAAGAAGGAAATGAAAGATGCTGCTGACCCAGTCTTTACAACCATCTTAGTGAACAAAGACTCACAGATCCAGCCGTGTCAGGCAAATCAATATCACACCAAGCAATGAGATATTAAAACAATGCACCCCGCACAAATTTGGATCTATTTTATACTTTAGATTTATATTGTTTAGCATTCATTGGTGACAGCAAAGGGGGAAAAAAAAGAAAAATAAGGAATAACAAGTGTGTTCCTGTATATGCTTTATGCGCACAAATAAAACGATCATCATGAATATCATTTATTTGATAATTTGGCTGCTATACAGCATGTTCTCGCTGCAAATCAACCGTGCGCAAAGCAGAACTGTTTATATGAACGCATTGGTGCGTCAGCATTTCAATCCCCTGGACGTGCTGTCGGACCGGGCTGTCCAGGCAACCGTGACACCTGCCCGAGCCCGAGCCCGAGCACCTACATGTGTGATGACAGGGAAGCAGCAGCTGAAGAACGTGATCCTTTGATGAATCGTTCATTACAGTCTCAAATATAATCAATGGTGTCGGTTTATATTAAAGAATCTTTTTGCCCAGAAGAAAAAAGAGCGAAGACAACGACCCATAACTATTTTCTTCTCTTGAAAAAACACACCTGCACCGCGGGCTTTAGGAAAAAAAGACGCTACAGAGTCGGGATGCAGCTGCATCAGAAGAGCAGTGGAATGCGTGGCGGGGATGATCTCTGCAATCTGAAGCCCTCTATAATTGTAAAAAGAATTTCACTTATCACGGGTTCTTTTTGGAACATAAACCCTGCGAAAAACCAGGGATTGCTGTAATTCCACGTTGGGATTTGCGAAACTCGCCTTCTCTTGGCTCATGTTTTGAACGCACACACACGCCCACCACGTTTCCTCCCGGTCTCTGCGTGTGGGGAAAAAAAGCCTCACTGTAGCCAGAAATAACGGAGTAACGCACCGTTTGGATGAAAAAGGGTCATTGAATTATATTTATCATCTTAATTTTTCATTATAACGCACAGGCAGCAGTGAATTAGTGCGTTAGGTAGCAGTGCTGCGTGTGAAAATGCGCTGATAGTGATCGGTGATCGATTTGCCTGGCATCGATTGATTTGGTTTCAGAACCGGACAGCTGCTCCAAAGAGCTTCTGAAAGAGCGAAACTAAAGAACGGTGTTAAGAAGTCATCTGGGAAACACCCGTATCTTAGGGTTCTCTCTTAAGTGAAACCTTCTTTGAACCTCTCTTAAGTCCTTAAGAGAGGTCGGATCTGGGAAACCCGGCCAATGTTGGGATTATCCTAATGTCCCTAAAACATGTGCAGGTTTCCACAATTTAGTTTGGATTAAAGTTGAGCTGAAGAATAATGCAGGATGAATGTTATCTACAGCTGCAGCTTTTTTTTTTTTGCTTAGAAGATCATTTTAAGATGAATTTTGCTTTTTTTGGGCCAATTATTGTATCTATTGCCCCTCCCTATTGCAAATGTTGAAAGTTAAAGATTTTATCTGTTACATTCTTATTCAAATGACTTCTTAAACATCTCTGAAGGGACCACACGACTACAATTATATGGAAACTTTAGGGCATTAGATAGCAAGACTTCCATCCATTCACTCATTTATTATTTACTTGAGAAAAAAAGAAAATAAAACCACCCAGAGTGAAAAGAAGGCTTTAACCAATATTAATCTATGTTGTCATTAGTAACATACATAGCTCTTGTAATGGTGTGTTTCAAGCCGCAGTTACATTCTCTTTTGCGACATCCTTTTGTTTCGAAGAAGATAGAAAACTGTGTAAAGAGTGTTCTTTAGCTTTCATTTGTTCACACTGAGATTATTTCATGACCAAATATTGATCAGCACAGATAACCAGTTCCCTGATAACTGATGTTTGTATGATATGACATCACTATGTAGGTGCACTTGATTTAAGCAGCACAACAGATGTAGTTGTTTTCCTGGTCAGTTTTACTGACCTGTCAGCTCAGAGTTTATAATAGTTTTGCTGGTCTTTTTAAAGTCATCCAAGAAAGGCAAGACAAGATGAGAACGTAACCGTCCATCTTTTCCCATTGTAAACTTCTGTGATTTTTCTCATTTTGCAAAGTTGTCCTGGCAGTTTAGGGTCATTCACAAACTTAATATGTCCGTGCTTTAGAATGTCCACAGATGTTTTTACAGGACAAGATGATAGGATAGGTGCTGTTTGCACTGTTGAGTCAAAAACATTACGCTGTATTGTGTTCCAGCTTCTGCTCAACTGACGTTGATGCAGTGCAAATACGATATTACATTACCAGAGGAGGGAGGGGTTGTAAAGCACTTACCGTGTCCTTCACGTGTGGTCGTGAACTTATTGTTGATGTCATGTTTTCTCATAATTTGCACCTCACTGCATCACCAGTGTCGCCAACGGACAAAACCTCAGAAATGTACGTATGCCAACCTTGATGTGTGCGTGAGGGACCGCAATTTTTCATGTCACTTTTTGAACATCCGACTGTGAGCTTGGAAAGTGGCGTACGCACGTTTTTTGTGCGCCGCACTCTTTGTATATGAGGCCCAGTAGCGGAGCCAGAGGGGGGTTAGGGGGCGGTCGCCACGGGGCCCACAAGCTCATAGGGCCCAATGATAGGGCCCCGTTTTGTGTGATACATTCATCTATAATCGTAAATTGTAGGCTATAATAACGATAAAATGTGCATTGTGCGGCCAGTGTAGGCTGATTATTACTTTACAACTGTCCTGAACGCATCGGGGCTGTGAGCCAACGCTGATTGACTGTAAAGCCTGAATTATGGTTCCGCGTTAAATCGACGCAGAGCCTACGCCGTAGGTTATGCGGCGACGTGCACCGTACATACGCATCGCCGTGTACCCTACGCCATAGGCGCTGCGTTGGTGTAACGCGGACCATAATTCAACCTTAACAGTTACAGCCAATTTGCCAACTCTGCAAGTTTGCTGCCATGAAGGAGACGAGCGCTAAACTTTAAAAGAGGACTAAGCATGTACAAAGTTTTGAATGTTACCCTGTTTTCCACGTTACCTGGATTATTTTGGGTTATGGAAGAGTCAACTACCGTTGGTGAGTCAGTGTAACCTTCATAAATAATTTCTTTATCAGAATGTTGTGGTCCTTGACCACCTGCCTATTTGAATGTTTGTGTTGTTGTCAACTAGACCGCCGAGTCTATTCTCTGTTATAGAGCTCAGAAATGATGTTATAGACCACTGTGTCTATATCTATCTAAATAGATTGTGTAATTTTAGACCAGTTATGTTTGTTTGTTTTTTGTATTTAAGCTCTATCAAAGATGGAACTGAGTCAGTCTGTGACTATCTGAGTTTTCAGCTCCAGGTGATTGACAGCTGTCAGGCTGATGTGTGTGTGTGTGTGTGTGTGTGTGTGTGTGTGTGTGTGTGTGTGTGTGTGTGTGTGTGTGTGTGTGTGTGTGTGTGTGTGTGTGTGTGTGTGTGTGTGTTCTTCTGAACAAGTTTGTGACTTTACTCTGCTTTCTGCAGCATAGGCCTATAGGCTTGGCTCAATAAAAGTGAGAATAAATGTTGTTTGATGGGTAGGATGAGGCGTTGTTGAACGTTAAAATGACTATCATAAGGGCCCATCGAGAATGCTCCGCCTCCTCTGTACTGAGACCCACGCTCCGCCACTGATGAGGCCCCATGTCTCTCGGCTGGCCTGGAAACGCCTTGGGATCCCCCCAGATGAGCTGGACGAGGCGGCTGAAGATAGGGAAGTCTGGGGTTCCCTGCTTAGGCTACTGCCCTTACGACACAACCCCAGATAATCAGAGGAAGATGGATGGATTCCCATATTTCTGATGTTAGGCAATTCTGCACACCATTGATTATACCAATGTAAAAGATGCTCAGGTAGATTATTGTCCCTTTCAAATCCATATTCCTGTATTTGTTAGAAAAAGACAAGTCTCACTGGTGATGAAAGGAGAATGAAATCCAATTGGATTGAATGGGCACACAGTTGTTCAAACATGGCCCTTTTAGTGCTGCTTTGGTTTTCCAGAAATTCAATCAAGTTTTTCAAATCAAAAACAAAGTCACCTGGCTCTGTTCTCCATGCTAAAACCAGAACTTTCAACATGTTTCATTTCACTATTTCCTCTTATTGTGTTTTCTATTTTTCCTTTGCAGTTATTTCACCTCTTTAGAATTTGTGTTTTATTTGCATTTTTTAATGTTTTTTGTCATAGAGGATCTGGCTTCAGCGTGGACACCAGGAATTTCCTTGTTAGTTTTTCCTGAAATGATGTCTTAATAGTTGCAGGCAAAGAAAATGACTAAAAAATGCTCCTAAACTTCCTCATGAAGGTCTGGCAATTCATGAATCCGAAGGAATTATTTATTTTCATCATGTTCCAATATTCCCTGACCGACATAGTCCTGAATAACCTCCATATGTTGACCAAAAAAATGACACATGTTTTTAACTTTTTTACAAATTGAACAAAATGTCTTCTAGGTACATCATTATACATTGGTGTAACTGATTGGCCTGCAGAAACCGGCAAGGCCCACAAATAAAATATACTAATATACTAAATATACTAATTTACTATTGAATTAATCACCAACTATTTTGATAATCGACTTAGCGTTTTGAGTATTTTATTTAAAAAAAAAAAAAGTCGAAATTCTCCAATGGCAGCTATTTAAATATACATATTTTCTGATTTCTCTAGTCTATGACAGTAAATTTAATATCTTGTGATTGTGGACTGTTGGTCCACAAACTGTTGGCTCTCTCTGCACCAACTTTCCACCAGTTTGTTCCTTTCTTTCCTTAATAATTTGTACTGCAACTACATAGTCTCCTTCTGGGAATTATGAGTATTAGTCAGATCAGTCAAGCCCAGTTCAAGTTTACAACATTGTTACCACATTATATTTTATCAGAAAAAAACAACAACAAAAAAATAGAAATAGTTGAAAATGATAATAAAGATCACCCAATCACCAATGCACCAAAGATTGTTAGTTGATCTTATGGTGACACATTTCAAGCGTACCAGATTATTAATTGTGAAAACCCGTCTGCAGGACTGATGGGGAGAAGACAGTTCATCAGAGCTTTCAAACATGACCTTTAAGGAGCCATTTCTTCATCAAACCTTGTGCATATGTCTTTCATGTCTTTTCCGCTCTGGAAAGCACTGCAACAGAAAAAAAACTCTTATCTAGTGTTACACCTACACTTGTATGATTGTTATATAAAGTTGCCATGACAACTGTGCCTTCCCCAACTGCCCTTTTGTTTATTTGTTGTTAGTTTAAAAAAAAAAAAAGTGTGTGTGTGTGTGTGTGTGTGTGTGTGTGTGTGTGTGTGTGTGTGTGTGTGTGTGTGTGTGTGTGTGTGTGTGTGTGTGTGTGTGTGTGTGTGTGTGTGTGTGTGTGTGTGTGTGTGTGTGTGTGTGTGTGTGTGTGTGTGTGAAATACGACATGCATGAAACTACTGATGGTATCGATTCCTCTAAGTCAAAAGCTTGTTTTTTCTACATAAATCAGAAATTCAGCCTGTGGGCCATGTCTCTAGTTTTACCGTTTCTAACCTCCTTCTCTATGAGGGATTCTGAGGGGCGGGGCTATGATAATGAGGCTCTGCGCTGATTGGCTGCCTGAATGACGTGTAGCAGGGGAGGACATGAAGCCTCTCTCTGGCAGAAGAGCAGCGGCTGCGTACACTATTAAAGCGTGTCCCATGCGATGCGATCGAACTTCAGTGACAAAATCAATTCCATTGCTTTATTTTCTATTGGACTGTCCTAACTGGCCACGAGTTTAACAGTTTCAGTGTGGACAGAGAGCGTCCGATGTCGGACGCTCTCATTCAGTTACACGGTGTTAACGGATCTTAAGCCTGAATTATGGTTCTGCGTTAAAGGGGACATATTATGGCATTTAATGTATATTTTAAACAGGCCTTGAATGTCTTAAAAACAATCTAAAGCTTGTTTTTTCTACATATATCAGAAATTCAGCCTCAGGGCCATGTTTTTATTTTTTTCCGCTTCTAAAGCCTTTTTCTGTGATTCATTTTCAGGGCGGGGGGGGCTATGATAATAAGGCTCTGTGCTGATTGGCTGCTTGAATGACGTGTAGCAGGGGAGGAGACAAAGCGTTGCTCCGGGCAGAGGGGCAGCGGCTGCGTAGCAAAGCGTGTCCACGGTTCTGCGTTAAATCGACACGTACCCTACGCCGTAGGCTCTGCGTTGGTGTAACGCGGAACCATAAATCAGCCTTTAGTCACCTAGTCTTCAAACAGGAAGATTGAATTTAATTCTAAACAGTTACACCACAGTTATTTACTCCAATGAATCTTGTTAACTGTAAAGAAATCACAACACTGAATTTTCACAAATGGCAACTTTATTGTTAAAATATATAAATAAAATGTATGCACTATTACTGGCTCAAGGAAGGACCGCGCGTCTTCTGAATGTGAACAGCTCCAGGTGCTTGAAAGATCTGAAACCACAGAAGAAAAATGTATTACGGTACTAATAGAGCCCCGAGCCCAGGGCTCCTCGACGGTCCGGTCCGTGAGCAGCCCCCGCAGCTCCGTATGCGGCGCCGGGGCTCCGGAGCTAAGCTAAATACTTAGCCCATGCAAAGATCATACAAATATAAATAACATTAAAAAAAAAGGAACATACCCGGTAACTGACTCGTGTGCAGTTACCGGGTCCGTGCTGTGTGAACTGATCCTTTTATGAGGGTAAATGTCGATGCAAAATCTCATTTCTACTGTCCCTCGCTGTTTAAACAGCCACCGCTGCTGAACAATGGCTGACGCTCTGGCCGGCGGAGTTGGTTGTGGGCGTGGTTTCAGCAGCGGAGGAGACCAAGGCGTGGTTTGCATTTTGGTGACGTAACGAAAATGCTCAAATCTGAACGGCTCGTAGAAGTCACATGACACTGGAAGGATCATCCAGACCCTGCATAATTTGGCTGCATTCCTCCTTCTCTGAGTTGTCAGGGTGAGGGGTGACCACTTTATAAGCAAGAGAAAACGTGTTTTTCATAATAGGTCCCCTTTAAGATTCATGATGATGCTTCTGGATGGCTGTGTTAGATGAAACCTAAACAAAAAATGTTTTTGTCTTCTTTGTCAATAGTCTCTCAACTGTATTTTAGTAACTTTTCTTTTTTTTTTTTTTTTCTTTTTTTTACTTACACGTGGAACCTAGAGTGGATCAGTCAAACAATATGTATTTCTCAAACTTAATGACACACTGCAGAGACACAGTGTGGGCTTCACAAGTTCTGGTGACAAAAGATTGAGTTCAATGCTGCTGATGATCATTTCTTTTGAACTTAAAGCAATTGCATTCCGTCAAAACTAAGAAAGGCAAAAAAAAGTCATTTATTGATAGTTTCTGGTATACAATGGAAGAGATTAAGTGAAAAATTAAACACATGACATTTAATTAGCGATAAGCAACAATTAGGAATTCATACAACTTTCATAATTCTTCTTAAATGTTTAGCAATTAGGTGTTCTTCTATAACATTTTGTTAATTTCTATAAGACACCTCTTTAACACATTTTAATTTAACACACATTCATTATTTTGCTCTCTAATGGATTTCTATTTTTCATTTAAATGAACATCATGAACTCCATGACTTTTGCCAAAGCACTAAAATTTCAAACTATTTCTGTCTGATAGTGTTCATTTAAACCCACACTTTTTTCCCCTTGTCATATTGGTTTGAAGAAACAGAACATCTGCCTGTAGGTTTTTGCCTAATAAATGGCCAACCTGTGTGACCGCCTTCCTTTGTTTGTTAAGTACTGTTCACTTGTCAATTAGCAACGTGAAACCTCCGTGAACTGCCTCATCTGTGCTCAGATGAAGCTGGAGGTGAGAAAAGCTTCCTTCATCAGGGTAATTAGACAAAAGACGGCAGCCATCTGTTAGTGCTCACAAATGTGTTCCTTGCTGCTTCAATCTTCCTATTCTTCTTCTTTTTTTATTCTGCCTCTATTTAGTTGTCCTTGAGATTGTTTCTACATGTGATGCCGGTGCACATTTTGCATTTGCAGGTACTGCTTTCCCTTTGGACGACCAGATGGGGCCTTGAAAGCAACACTTTCCCTGCTGGAGCGGGTAAGGAAATAGTCTAGGTCTGTTTTTATTTTTGTAATATTGCTTCTACAACGTGACATCAAATCTTAATTAGTTTTAGCAGTTACACACTGCAAAAACTCAAAATCTTAACAAGAATATTTGTCTTATTTCTAGTTAAAATGTCTCATTTTTTGTCAAAAAAAATTTCATTACACTCTAACATGAACATATATATTACATTATTTGTCAAGTATTACATTATCAGTTTTGGAAGAAAAAAAAAAGACCCACCTGAAAATGTAATAAATTCCCAATAATGTAATAAGGTATTACATTATCGGTAAAAATGTTATTACAATATCAGTCAGGATATTTTATTACATTATTGGTGAAGTTATTACATTATTGGATTTTATTACATTTTTTATTGAGTTAAGTGCAAATTTTATTACATTTTCGGGCGTTATTACATTTTCAGGAAATTATTACATTATAGGGTGCTACACGGACCCCTGCTGGTGCTTTTCTAGTTTAACTTATTGAGTTTTCCTATCTGGTTTATTGCTTTGTTATGTGCTTGAAAATCTTGGTCTCTCCCCACATGTGAAACAGACAACGCAGAAATGGGGGCTTGGACCTGATCATCAGTCAGGGTCTTAACATTTCCAAGGTCTTTGTGACTGATGTGGCCCTGGTTGACCACTTTTCTGTTTTCTTTGAAAGCACCATTTCCATCCACTCAAGTACCCAAAGAGAGGTTATAAAAAACACTTTTTTTTTTTTTTTTTTAAACAGACAACTCAGCTGAAACCTTTAACCAAGTCTACTCTTCCACTTCCACTCGGCCCTGTAACTCAGTAAATGAACTATCAGATAACTTTCACTCTAAAATTTCAGATATCATTGACTTCATTGCCCCACTGGTAAGTTGTTGAAAAGGGGCGTGTCAAAAAGCTGAACGGAGGTGGCGAAGAAAGGTTTTGTTGGTACAGTATTTGCCAATAATGTAATAAGGTATTACATTATCGATAAAAATGTTATTACAATATCCGTCAAGATATTTTATTACATTATTGGTGAAGTTATTACATTATTGGATTTTATTACATTTTTGATTGAGTTAAGTGCAAATTTGATTACATTTTCAGGCGTTATTACATTTTCAGGAAATTATTACATTATAGGGTGCTACAGTCCGGTACACTACAACTAACAAAAATGGCTTCTCTGATTTCCAGCTCTGCTGCTTCTCAAGAGCTACATCCTACCAATGATAATATAGGAATCAGTTACGTAATCGTCAATGCTAAGTGCCAAGTAAAATAAAAATTGATGTTGATTCCCAGTCCTCCAAAGTTCAGCAAGCACGATAGAGGCGTTAATCAAAATAACCTTATTAAAATAAACACTGGTAGCCATTTAGAGCAATTAAAGAGCAAAAAATTAGAGTGATATTTTCTTTGTTTATCAGAAACGTGGCTACTGGAGGAAGTGTATGTTAGTTTAAATGAATCAACTCCACCTGGTGATTTTAATTAGGAGCACTGGGTGATAAAAATGGGAAAAAAATTGGGATTAAAAAAAAAAAATGTGATCATAATAATCTCAAAAGCCCCACGCTTCTGCTGCTCTTCATCCTAGCCTGGCCCTTGAATTGCCCTGCAAAAACTCAAAATCTTAACAAGAATATTTGTCTTATTTGTAGTTACAGTAAAATGTCTCATTTTTTGTCAAAAAAATGTCATTACACTTACAGTTGAGGACGATATTATTAGCCCCCCCTATGGAATTTTAAGTTTTTTCAAGTTTCTGGCAAGATCCTTTTTAGCAGAGCAAGGCGGTTCTAACAGAGCATTCCTGAACATACAATTTGTCATTATATGAGCCAAAACATTTATATTTGTGCACCAAAACATTATTATGTAAGAAAAAGCTAAAATGACCAGGGGCATTATTATTAGCCCCCTTTAAGAAATTACCATTTATTAAGTCATCACACAAGCCACTTTTATGCAGTGATGTGCTTAACCTTCACAGGTGATGTGCATAGTGAGAGGCATCATTCAACGCTCCAAAGACGGCAACACAGTGCAGAACAAGCCTGGCAGAGGTAGAAAGAGAAAGATTTCAGAGAGACTGGAGAGGAAACTGGTGAGAGACGTGTCTAGAGACCCCAGATTAACTTCCAAGGCGCTGGCAAATGACTTGGCCACATCAGGAATCATTGTCTCGAAGAAGACCATAACTAGAGCTCTGCACAGGAATGACCTACGAGGGTGCAGACCAAGAAGGAAATCTGCCAGTGAAACAAGATTTCTTTGCTTGTAATGAGAAGATAAATCTTGTCCCACTGGCAGATTTTTCTACTTATTTCAAGTGAAAATTTACTTGAAACAGGTGAAAATTGTCAAATAAGTTATTTTTCTGGTAATGACTCTTGTTCTAAGTGTAATGAGATTTTATGACTAAAAATTAGACATTTTAACTAGAAATAAGACAAATATTCCTGGTAAGATTTTGGGTTTTTGCAGTGTGTAGAGGGAATTGTCAATAAAAAGACACAGCGACGGAGCGATGACATGCAAACATATTATCACTGGTCAGATTGAGAAGGGGACCATAGAAAACATGGTTTTGGAGTAGTTACACACCGACACAATGTTAACTTTCGTGACCTCAGACTGGCGTAGACGTGTGTCACTGGCGCATGTATGATCTTTTCTGAATTTATGATTACTCTTTGTCAGTCACCAATCACCAAGGTCGGTTTATGAGCGGGTTTGTCATTGAGTGGGGAAAAATGGTTAGAAAAACAACACCTCATCCCATCCATCAAACAACATTTTTTCCTCACTTTTATTGAGCCAAGCAAGCCTATAGGTCTATGCTGCAGAAAGCAGAGTAAAGTCACAAACTTGTTCAGAAAAACACACACACACAGGCCTGACAGCTTTCAATCACATGGCGCTGAAAACTCAGATAGTCACGGACTGACTTATCTTTGATACAGCTTAACAAACTTGCCGAGTCGGCAAATTGGCTGTAACTGTTACAGCCAATCAGCGTTGGCTCACAGCCCCGATGCGTTCAGGACAGTTGTAAAGTAAGAATTAGCCTACACTGGCCGCACAATGCACATTTTATCGTTATTATAGCCTACAATTTACGATTATAGATGAACGTATCACACAAAACGGGGCCCCATCATTGGGCCCTATGAGCTTGTGGGCCCGGTGGCGACCTCATCTAGAACTAACTTTATTAAAGGTATTGTGACATGAAAAACACATTTTTCTTGATTTTTTGTGTTTTGTTGGGTTTCTTGACATCAATTACACCCAAAAAACAACGAATTTTTAACATTCAGTGTATTGTGTGCTTTCTGGGATTTTCCGCATAACTATGCAAAAACGGCGCACCTGGTTTGGTGGCGGGTCGTTACGTATAAACCCGCTAAATCACCGCCCCCTCCACCCAGCTCCCTGCCTCCTCTCCTCTGCAGCGCACCATAAAGGCTGATTTATGGTTCCGCGTTACACCGACGCAGAGCCTACGGCGCAGGGTTACGCGGCGACGCGCACCGTACGCCGAACCCTACGGCGTAGGCTGTGCGTCGATTTAACGCGGAACCATAAATCAGGCTTAACACGGAGCTGTTAGAGCCTCTTCTGTTCTTATCACCGGAGGAAAACTGCTAAGAAGACCCGCGGCCACTGACTGGACTTAAGATAAGGGAACACTGCTGCTTGCATGCCTTTATTTTTATGATTGTTTGCTGTGGACTGTCTGCTTCGCCCTGCTGCTTTTCCGTGCATGCTTCGCCTGTCGCTCCCGGCTTAACTCTCCGACGCCACTGTGAGCGTATGGTTGGGTTGGAGGAGGTTTGGAGGAGGAGCGGCGCAATGATTGACAGGAAAGGGGGAAAAGGAAGCGTTTTTCTTTTTTTTTTTTTTTTTTTTTTTTGTACTTTATTTTTCTATGTGCCACACCATAGTGACGTTCAGTATAACAACAAAGAAAAACAACAACTAATATACATATATAGACATAAGACAGACACCAACCTCAACATATACACGAAAAAAAAAAAAAAAAAAATTAAAAAGGACATATCTAAACAACAAACACAAACAAAGCAAAGAGAGGCCTAACATGCCTTTAAATACCTTCTAACCCCCCTGTTACCTCCCTCCCCTATACATCCCTTACACTTCACTCTTTTATGTATTAGCCAAAATTCCTATTTTCACAAATCCTTATTTCCATTCTTATTTCATGAACACAATACAGCTAGAGGGAGAGAGACGCACCATGAGAGCAAGTAAGCAAACGAGCACATAACAGTGCCTCCAAAGATAAAAAGATAATAATAAAAATAAATAAATAAAAATAAATAAAAAAAAAAAAAAAAAGATTAAATTAAATTAAGTTAAAGGAAAACAAAAAACAAAAAAAAAAACAAAAAAAAAACAAAAAAAAAAAAAAACATTAAGTGCTCCCCGTTCAGTTGTTGACTCCTCCATATTCATATTCATATTATTATTATTATTATTATTATTATTATTATACTCCTCCATATCCGTCAAGTAATCCATTGACCGCCTCAGTATTAAGAGTAGTAAGCTTTTAGGTGCATTTAGATCTCTTCATTTCTTATGCTATCTTAGCATTTCACCCCCATTTTTTTTATAGCTCTCCCACTTAGCCCACAGCATGTGTCTCATCCCAAGATTTCCTCTGATTTTACATGTTAACTGCTCCATTTCTTTTACTTGTTCCATTAAGTCTCGCCATTTCTCTAAAACTGGACTTGATTTCTGAAGCCAGTTTTTTGTTATGAGTTTAAGAGCTGTTATTCTTAAAATTCTTATAAGGTACTTATCCTCAGTTTTAACTATCTCTTTTGGCATTTTCCCTAACAAAGCAAACTCATAATCGATATTTAAGTCCAACTTCAAAATACAACAGATTTCTTTACTAATACTTGACCAATACATTTTCAGAATAGGACAGGACCAGAAGATGTGACTGTAATTAGCATGGTTTTCACCACAATCCCGCCAACATTTTGATGCTACTGATTGCTGGAATTTAGCTTGTTGGACAGGTGTTAGAAAATATCTCATCTGAATCTTCCATGCATATTCTCGCCAGAACAGAGATGCAGTTGTTTTATGTGAGGATAAACTTATATCTTCCCAATCGGGTTCAGATATAATAAGATCGAGTTCTTCTTGCCAACTTATTTTTTGTCTCAATTCTTCTGGTTCGTCATCACTTTCTAAGATATTATATAATACCGATATATGATGTTTAACATTCACACTTTTATAGTTCTTAACTAAAAATTGAATCAAAGGATGAAAGTCTCTAATTGTTTTCTTCTGTATATCATTGTTTTCCAGATAACTTCTAACTTGTAAATAACCAAAGAAATGGGAGGATGGCAGACCATGTTCTTGTTGTAATAATGTAAATTCCACAATGCCCTTTTTATCTATTAACTGTCCGAATATACTCAATCCTTTTTTGCTCCAAATTTTAAATATACCCACTTCCTTGTTCGGTCTAAAGTCCGGATCTTTACTTATTTCTCTCAATAGTAACAGTTCATTTTGAATCTTTAGATCTCTTCTTACTTTATTCCAAGCAGTAAGTGTATTTTGAAACCATTTATTATCTATTTTTTGTTTTTTTGTTTTTGCTAAGAATGGAAGAAGTTTCCCCATCTCTCTACATTGAAACAGTTCTATAGACCTCCATTTTGCTTTTATATCATCATTTAGTAATGTTTGTAATGACTGTATTTGGGATGCATAAAAATAATTCTGCAAATTTGGGAGAGCCAGCCCCCCAAATCTTTTGGCCAATTTAAGTGTTTTCATTTTAACCCTCGGCTTTTTGCTGTTCCATATAAATTTAATTAACATTCGATCCCAACATCTAAACGTAACTGGACTAACATATAAGGGTAATGACTTAAATAGGAATAAAAATCTAGGGAGTATATTCATCCTGATAGTATCAATCTTTCCAAATAACGACAAAGGGACTAAACTCCACCTATTTAGATCCTGTTTGATTCTTATTTCAAGTTTATCATAGTTACACTTATATAATTGTTCTATATTCTTAGGTATTTCTATTCCTAAATATTTAATTTTCTCTCTATCCCATTTCCATGGGAATCCATTTTTTAACTCTATAGGAATGGGTTCTCCTAAGCTAATCGATTCACATTTTTGTATATTCAATTTATACCCAGATACTGCACTATAATCCTTAATATTAGTCATTAGAGCCGGAAGAGTTCTTTCTAATTTAGTTAAGTATAAAATAATGTCGTCTGCATACAATGCTAATTTATGGTGTGTACCTGCAATTTCTACCCCTTGTATTTCCTCATTCCTCCTGATACTAGCAGCTAGTGGTTCAATACATAAGGCAAAAATGAGTGGTGAGAGAGGGTCTCCCTGTCTCGTACCTCTTCTAAGTTCGAAGGAGCTTGATAGTGTTCCATTAGCTCTGACTTGTGCTTTAGATAGTCCATACATAGTCTGTAACCAAGAAATAAAAGTATCACTAAAACCAAAGCTTTGACAGGTCTCAAAAATAAAAGGCCAGGCCACTCTATCAAATGCTTTTTCTGCATCTAAGGTGAGTATGAGTGCCTGCTTTTCATTTTTATGTACTTGTTCTATTATATTCAATGTACGTCTAACATTATCTGATAATTGTCTATTTATAATAAACCCCGTCTGGTCTAAATTTATAATATCAGGTACAATTTTAGCTAATCTGTCGGCTATGATACTGCTTAGCAACTTTTGGTCCACATTTAATAAAGTTATAGGTCTGTATCCTTCACATTGTGATGGGTCCTTACCTTCCTTGTGTATAATTGTTATTATAGAGTTACACCATGTATCTGCCCATATTCCCTGTGTAAGTGCCCAGTTAAATGTTCTATGCAAGATAGGAGTAAGTTGGGTTTTGAATATTTTATAAAATTCTCCAGTAAAGCCATCGCTGCCTGGGCTCTTGTCTAACTTTAATCTTCCGATAACTTTGGATATCTCTTCCACAGTAATTGGTGCAGTGAGGCTTTGATTCTGTAAGTCTGTCACTTGTGGAAGATTCAAGCCTTGCAAATAATCTCTCGACTGATACCGAGTTTCTCCCTTGTCTGAACTATATAATTGTTTGTAATACTCAGCGAATTCTTCTACAATCTCCTGTTTACTTGTTAGCTTCTTATTTGTAACTTTATTCTTAATAAAGACAATATTAGATTTTGTCTGCTGTTTTTTCAATTTGTAAGAAAGTATCTTTAGTGATTTTACGCCTCCATCGTAATATTTTTGTTTAGTGAAAGTCAGGGCTCGTTCTACTCTCTCAGTTAACAGATCATCTAGTTCTTTTCTTATTTTCTTTAATTCTACCATTATAGAGGCACCCCCTGTTGCTTTATGATTTTTTTCTAATTCCTTTATCTTAAGTTCAAGATATTCAACTTTTCTCTCTCTTTCCTTTTTTTTCCAGGATGAAAAACAAATAATTTCCCCTCGAGTAACGGCTTTCAAACCTTCCCAGATAGTAATTGGGTTGGTCTCCCCTGTATCATTAATTTCCAGATAGTCTTGTATTACTGTTCTTATCTTCACTTTAAAATCTTCCAATTGCAGTAATGAGTTGTTAAGTCTCCACAATGTCCTGCTCTTTTCCCGTCCTATATCTATTAGTAGTGATATTAGAGCATGATCTGAGAGGGTGATCTGATGTATATTACAATTTTGTGCTCTAGACATTTCATTTTTGAAAATAAAAAAGTAATCTAGTCTTGAATAATTGTCATGAGATTTTGAATAAAAAGTGTAATCCCTCTCTGTAGGGTTAAGACTTCTCCAAACATCCACTATTCCAATTTCTTTTATAGCTCTTCTAAGTATCCTGGCGGCAGATTCAGAACTATGTAGTCTTTTACTCTGAGAATCCAAATTGGCGTCCATGATGAGATTAAAATCTCCTGCAACTACTGCTATTCCTTGGCTTTGAGAAACAATTATATCGACAACTTTTTTTACTAGATCTGGCCCTTCCTCTGGGGGGTTATATACATTTATCAAAGAAATCATTATATTATCAATCTTTCCAATCACCACCACGTATCTCCCTTCTTTATCGGAGATCACTTTATCTGCATGAAACACACACTGGGGCCATATTAGGATTGCTACACCTCTCCTTGATGATTTATGTGATGAATGGAAAACTTGCGCTGAAGTCAATTTTCCTAATTTTTCATGTTCAGTTTGGTTTAGATGGGTCTCCTGTAAAAATGATATGTCCCCTCCATCTTTTTTCAATTGATGTAATATCTTTTTTCGTTTGATGGGGTTTTTAAGACCATTTACATTGTATGAAGTTATTTTAAGGGGTTTCATAAATAACTGATAATTTCTGTACCATGTCTAGCACCCCCAGCTTAAAACTCCTATGTTTCTTTTTGACGGTTTTCCAATAAGTTTTATTACAATTTGAGTCAACCACCACGTGCAAAAATAATAAGACAAAAACAACTAAATCCCCTAACGGCTTCCATGAGTGGCAAACTCTACTAGTTTGCCGAAACGATGATTCCTTGTGTATTCTCAGGAATACTGGGCATCCTAAGGATACTGCCCATATTAATATGGGAAACACCATGCTGTGACTTAAGTTCATGAGTATTATCCCCTTTTTTACCCCCCACCCTGACCCCCCTGTTCACAATTGCGATATATATTTAAAAAATAAAATCAATAATTTCGTTATGTTTTCATTACTACAAAAGCCCTTTTTATACAAACATATATTTAATTCTTAGATTGTATGTATTGCAAAGAAAAGCAAAATATATATAATATATATGAAAAAGATTTTTGAAATAAAACAAAAATTAAATTAGGTTAAAGAAAGAAAAGGGGAAAAAAAAATCCATACAGAAGGCTATTTACTGTAACTTGTTTCATATACATTTCATTTAAAGCATTGATTTAGATATTTCCTCTCGGCCTTCTATTACCTATAGTCTACTTAACCAAACAGCACTGAATTTATGCCAAAACATAATAAAAATAGATAAACAGACAAAGTTAACAGCAACAACCTAATCCATGATCCCCTTTAGAAAATCAAGTACTCAATATTTTGAAGAGTCTAGATTATTGCCTTCTTTCAGGCTTTATATTAGCCTAATTCATCTAATCATTCAGTTTTACTTTATTTTTTTTTCCCCTTTATACTTTAAATAGAAGCCATCACAGGTTAGATCACTCGTGACAATGCTCTTATAGCCTACTAAAGTCATATTTACTCAAAACAAACGGACAACATACAAAAAACAAGACCAAAAGCAAAACAGTCCTTTAAGTGGGCTGCTTTTCCGAAGTCCCATACACAATTTATACTCTCAGTTGCACTTTAGAGTCTCACGTTCTTCAAAAGGAAAAAAAAAAAGAAAATAAATTAAAAAAAAAAAAAAAAAGGAGTGGGAAGCGTTTTGAATAGCCTTCTTATCTCAAGACCCACACGTATAAGGTAAAATGAAAAAAAAACCCTTTCCTTGCCATTTACTCGGGTCTCATCATTTAAAAAGAGAGAGAAAAAAAAAAAAGTCTTTAAATAGAGTTAGTGATCTTTGAGAAAGTTCCCAAAAAAAAAAAAAAAAAAAAAAAAGTCTTTAAATTGAGTTACTGATCTTTGAGAGAGTTCCATTAAAAAAAAAAAAAAAAGTCTTTAGATGGAGTTACTGATCTTTGAAAAAGTTCCATCAAAAAAAAAAAAAAAAGAAGAAGAAAAAGAAGAAACAGCAGTACCTCTTTCCAGGGTAGATTATTTACTCCTAATCATCTTCTCCATCCCGTCTCAATGACTGCGCCAAAGCCGTCACCTGGGCCACCAGCGCGGCCTCTCCCTCTCTGCGTCTGTCCGCTGTCATCCAGCCGTCTCTGCGCAGCAGCTCATCCAGGTCTGGTTCCTCCGGTACATCCATGCTGATACCTCGGGCCCGTAATCCCCTCGCTGCGGCCTGGAGATTGTCATAGACAACTGCGCCTTCTTGGCTGAAGACCTTCAGCTTTGCTGGATATATCAGATGGGACTTTATCTGTAGTTCATGCAACTTTTTACGCATTGGCTTGTACTTTGCTCTCTCTCTTTGGACCGCGGTGGAGTAATCCTGGTCAAAGAAGATTCTCGTTTCATCCACATAAATCTCCTTCCTCGCCCATGCTGAACTCAGAACTCGCTGGCGGGTATTGTAGTTTAGAAAGCGAATTATGAAGGATCTCGGTCTCATACCCACATTGTATTTCGGAGCCAAAGAGCGGTGCGCTCGGACAATTTGCAAGTCCTCCGCGATATTTAACTTTTCCTTTATCAACCTTTCGATGAATTTAATGGGGCTGTCACCTTCACTCCCCTCTTTAATTCCGTGTATTCTTATATTTTCTCTACGGCTTCGTCCTTCCAGATCTTCACATTTCTTTTTTATTTCTCTTTGAGATTGCAGCAGGTGGATCATCACCTTTGTCAGTCGCGTGTCTTTGTCCTCCATTTCTGTGATTCGAGTTTCCGCTTCGTCCAGCCTCTGTTCCACTTTACTCAAATCCGTTCTGATTTCTTTCATTTCTTCCCTCAATTCCACGAAATGTTTCCCAGTTTCGGTTCGGAACTGTTGGATTTCTTTTCGAGAGTCTTTGAGCTCTTGGAGGATTTTATCCAACATCTTATCTTCGTCTTTGTCCGTTTGGTCTGCCGCTTTGTTGCGGAGTCGAGTAGCCATAAAAGCTGCTGTTTTTCCTTAGGCTACTGATCTTGTCGGTTTTTTTTCTTTCTTTTGTTTCTTTTTTCTTTTTACTCACATTTAAGTTAAGTCTCGTATCGCTTAATCACTCTTGTAAAGCATACTTTGTTAAAGATGACGGGGGGTTAGAGCGGCGTTCAGAACGCGTCCATCAGCATGCGGTGCCTCACCGGAAGTCCACGTCGGCACCAAGGAAGCGTTTTTCACGGCGCAAAAAAACACTGTCATAAAAAGCCAGGAATGGAGTACTAGAGTGAAGTTTTTCTTGTTACACACTTTTAGACACATTTGAGGGATGTTGGCCAAGACTTTTAATAGTGTTAAAAGCATGTTAAAAATGATGTCACAATACCTTTAATAAGTCATTGGTATTATAGTAAGAAGAAATCTCTCTGATTTTCATCCCGAGCCTTTTCCTTGTTAGTGTATTTATTTGTTTACTTACCTTTTGTGCATTTATGTGAAGGCAAGGCAAGTTTATTGGTACAACACGTTTCATGTACAAAGTGCTTTCCATGAAAAGATTTTAAAAAAGAGTTTAAAAGCAGAAATTAAAGACAGAAATAGGTTAAAAAGAATAAAACAAATGAGATGCAAGACTTAAAGGTTATAGTGCATTGTGGGAGATTACTGAGATGCAGCAGTAATTAAAAAGGTTTTCAACCTTAATTTAAAGCAATTGAAAGGGTCAGCAGACCTGATGCATTCTGGGAGTTTGTCCCACAGGTGAAGAGCATAAAAGTTGAACGCTGCCTCACCATGTTTGGTTCTAACTCTGGTTACAGAAAGTAGGTGTGACCATGACGACCTGAGGGTTCTGGTTGGTTCATAATGGACCAGGAGATCAGAGATGTATTTTGGCTCTAGACCATTCAGAGATTTATAAACCAACAGGATTTTAACATATATTCTGTGATAAACAGAAAGTCGTGTGAAGATTTAAGAACCGAAGTTATATGGTCCACTCTCTTGGGAGCAACATTCTGAAACTAACTGCAGTTGTTTAATGGATTTTTAGGGAGACCTGAAAATAAGTCCCACTGAGACATCAGTCCTTTAATCTGCGTAATATTCTTTAGGTGATAATAGACTGACTTCACTACTGTCTTAATGAGGCTGTTAAAATTCAGATCTGAGTCCAGAACCACCCCTTTCATTTAACTAGAGAAGATTCTGGCACATCCATTCTTTAATTCGATCAATGCATTTGATCAATGTTTGAACTGAATTATAGTCTCCTGGGGAGATGATTACCGGTATATGGATTTGTGTGACATCTGCGCAGTTATGATGCACATTTTGTTTTTTTACATAATTTGAGCGAGTAGAAGCATATGGATGTTAAACAACAGAGGCCTCAGAACTGAACCTTGAGGAACTCCACAAATTGTTTTTTTTTTTTTTTTAATATATATATATATATTTGCAGTTTCCTAAAGACACAAAATAGTCCCTGTTTTTTTTTTAGATCGGACTCCAACCAGGCAAGTGCTGTGCCAGAAAGTCCCACCCAGTTCTTCAACCAGTCTATCAATGTGTTATGTTCGACTGTTGAAGACTGAATTGTTGTCACTATCTGTATCGGAATGCATGTCATTAAGAATCTTTACTCGAGCTGTCTCTTCTCTAAACTAAAAAACATAAATATCAAATTCTACATGTTTTCTAATTCTCTTAATTTTAGATTTTGATTGAGACTTTTGCTTCAGCTAGCATTCAATATGCTGACAAAGCACTTATATTACCACATTGAATATTGGTTAAATAATCGATAACAAATCAGAACTGTAAGCAGAATAGATCAGCATTTCTTGATCTGATAAACTTGCTGAATGCAGGCTCTGACCTTTCCAGGGACACCTATGTTTAGAACTTCTGAGAAATGATATCTTTGTGTTTTCAGGTTTTGATGAAAGACATCTCCTCACCTGTTTCTTCTGAGGACATGAAGAAACTGGTCCAAAGGTGTCTGGAAAAGGCAGCACAACTTAACTACAGTCAGTTGATGGATTATGCTCAGATCAAGGGTAAGTTTTCTTTTTATCAAAAGGTTACAGTTTAGATTTAATGTTATATAAATAATTCATGTAAAAAAAAATTAACAAAAATAGTGGAATTTTTTTTTAGTTTTGTTTTTAAATACTCAGAGGTACCAGCAACAACAGGCCAGAAGCCTATAAGCCTATAATATATATGAGAGGGATAGGTCGGGGGGCATCTGTGAACTGAGAGAAACACAGGAAAACACACAACGGGCACACAAGCCTTTGCAATCTGCAAGAGAGAAAGAAATAAACAGAAACGGGAACAAGCAGAAACACAAACAGCAACCATTCCAGGTCTCTAAAACTAAATCAGTACTAGCCTACTGCGATTATCTGCCCCTGAACTGTGAGGTGAGCGTGTAGGTGTGTGAGCAGGTGATGTGTGTGTGCAAGGTGAAAACAGGGCTTTACCTGAACTGCAACTACAGTGGAAGAGGGAGAGCACAAACACGCCACCCGAGACACCAGAAGCCGACAAGGAAGAAACCCGAACCCAGGCCACCAGCAGCCACACGGAGGACCAGAAGAGGGACAGGAGGAAACCCCCTACCAGGAAGCCCCGCCCCCCGCCAGTGGCGACAGAGGGAAGCCCCGGGTGGAGCCCCCATGTCCACGGGAGGAGGCAGCCAGGAAACCCACGGCGACAGACCAGGACCCAGCCAGGCACCAGCCACCTGGTATAGGCCGATCGCAGGGCCAAGAGGTCCACCACCTGTAGGCACCACTCCCATCTCCCCCTAGCAATATTAAGTAAAACAAATTATATCTTCTGTCAAAGAGCACAGTTTTTGATGTATAACTCACTCATAGTTCCATACATGACTTATTGTGTTGGAGGTTTGGGGTAACACCTATAAAACAAATATAAACCCTATTTTCTTATAACAGAAAAGAGCTTTAAGGATAATTAATAGATCTGACTATTATGAACCAACAAATAATCTCTTTATTAAATATAATACTCCATGATTCCATGATATAGTAGAGCAGAAAACTGTTCTATTTGCCTTTTAAAGCCCAGCAGAAACTGCTTCCAAACTGCATTCAGGATTTGTTCCAAATTAAAGAAACCCGCTATGACCTGAGGGGGAAACTCATGTTTGAGACGACGACAGCAAGAATAAATATTAAAAAGAGATGTACATCAATTAAGGCAAGAGAAATATGGAATAGTTGTGACAACGACCTAAAAATGTGCAGTTCTATCTACAAGTTTAAGGAAATGTTTAAAGAAAATATTTTAAATAAATATAAAACACTATAACTATAAAGTATATTATCAAAAACATTCTAGAATGTGAAACGTCAATTTTATATTTTGTCTTATTTATTTTTGTCTTCTTTATGCATTATTTGTTTCCTCGAAGTAATACTAATGTTTCAGATTTAAGCTGATCACAAGACAAAAAGGGTCGGCACTATAAGCTACGGCTTCAGCCTACACCTTTTCGGCAAAAGCAATGTTTATTTTACTTTTTTCATTTTGTTTTGTAAAATAACTTGTACTTGTCGAAATAAAGACCATTCATTCATTCATTCATTCATTCATTCATTCATTCATCCCCCTGCAGCGTAGCTCTATAGCAGCATATCTAGGATGAAGCTCTGTTTAAGACCAGCTGCTTTAGTCTTTAGGCTGCAGGTATGACTACTGGCCCTAACACACTAGAGTTCACACTAACTAGAGGTTTTACTAAACACTAACGTTTTAAGTTTGGTTTTAAAGATGGAGGTGGTGTCAGCCTCCTTAACCCAAATTAGAAGTTGGTTCCATGGTAATGGTGCCTTTCAGTTTTTCACATTATTGTGCTGGAATTTCAGCCCACTCTTCTTTACAACAGCTTTAGTTCATAGACGTCTGCAGATGTTATGTATTTAAAGCTCCAAAAATACATTTTGGCCTTCTAGGAACTACAAGTAAACTTGCACTCTGAGAGCGTAGCAAGTATGAGGAAAGGTCATGTTTGAAAGTCAGTTTTCAAGAAACAAATCAGTATTGTACATATTTCTCCTCTCTTCTAACTTTTAGTTGACCCTCAAGACACACCAGAAAAAAGACTGGAGGACATGATGAGGTTGGGAGAGCTCTGCATTGAAGTCCTGCAGCAGAACGATGAACACCACTCTGAGGTATTCTTTTCAGCTTTTGAGTTATCAGTAGGCAGGTTAATATTTATTTATTTTATTCATCAGGTAAGACAGATTGTCTTTTACAGCTTTAACTATATGTCTGCCACTAAGAGAAAAAACTGTCATTTTCATTCCAGTTTATTTTGATTTACTTTTTGAGGAATTAATCTTATAAATAAACATCTAAATCTTCAGACAAATTCAAACTCAAGCAACTCATTCAAGCAACAAAATCCTATGTTGTACAGGCTGAAATGAGCGGGTCATTGCTATTATTTGTACATTTATTCATAATTTAACCCTAAATGTTTGGGAGCATTCAGTTTAATCGCAGTAAAAAAAAAAAACACTAACATTAAAAGAAATAACATTTTGGTATTCTTTTTACCCTTGTATTATTTTATTGTCACGTTGTTCTTGTTCTGACAGAAAGTCTGCTTTGTGACTCCCTGGCCTCCAATCTGAAAGTGTTTTGGATTTCTAACAAGAACAGTTTACCTTTGGAAAAAAAAAAATCCTTTTGAGTTTCTTTACGGCAGAAACTTAGTTGTTTTTTTCTTTTTTTTTAAAAGTGAACCCAGCACGAGTCACTTGATCATTTCATTTACATGCTTGATCACTTTCCGCAGCTCTACCCGGTTTCTTCCTTCACTTCAGTTGGCAGCAATCACACTAAAGTGGTAGATGACACGGCAAGTGGTGGTGTTGCATTACTTCCACCGCAGAGACACGATGAAAACAACGCCCACGGCCCATATGCGTAGAGTTTGGTGCCAAGGTGTAAAACTGATCAATCATAGGTGTTGAGATGTGGCATTTGTTTCGGCCTTAAGTGGCAGCTCGACACTCAGGCATCTGTTTCTACAGTATTAATAACATACCGAGCTCTGCCGCTGCCATGGCGACCAGCAGATCTCTGCTCCGAGCTTCCGATGTGATGTTAACTACAAATTAAAAGATTTTTTTAGAGCTCTGCCACAATCTGTTCAAGCTTAAATGTGGAAATGTTATTGTAAACAGCGTGCTCATTGTATTTTTGATATTCCCAACATTTCCTTCATTTTTTTTTTTTATGTATCTATGTTTTTTTTGAGTCAGCAATGTATAAAATAGGGAATGAACCCCGCAGCTTTTATCTACAGAAGGTTACGTCTAACGTTACTTCACATCAGGGACCAGACTGCGAGACAGAGTTGCACCAGTTCTAGGAAGACCCATGCCTCCAAAACAGATACAAACACATTCTTAGTAAAATATCAATTAAGGCTAAACTTGTATTTTGATCTCACTGTCATTTTACATTTCTTCTTTTTTTCTCCTTCCATGGAAAGGGAAGAGAGGTAAGCTGGTTGTTTGGTTTCTGTCATCCTCCTTTCGCATAGTTGGTCTCTCTGTGTGTCATGGTGAATGGATGTTTAAACTATTTCCACCATGTAAAGACCTAGATGACTTTAGTTTTACATTGATTCTTTATTTCATTTAATTTTTGTTATTTATTGGTTATAATAATCATTTTTTGTAATGGAGCTCATATCCTTTGCTCATCCTCAGAAAGCCAAAAAAAGAAATAAAACACACAGCCCTCTTTACTCAAATGTTAACCTTTGGCTTGGAATTGACAGTCAGTCAATTCAGGTGGGTTTTAGAAGATTCAGGAGATATTTGAGCTATGTACAAAGAGAGGTTAAGTTTAGAAGTTGATAAACGTTTTATTTGAAATCCCTACAAGATATACATTTTTAAATGAGCAGACTACATTTGGGGAGAGTCGTCGTTTTACAAATAAATCCAATCAGGCAGCGCATGTAAGCATTCTGCTTCTGCTCCTTTTGTGAGACCTGAGCTTGGAACAAAACAGCTGAAAAGTAACCACAACACTTCCACTCCCAATGGGGCCTACAGGTAAGAGAACCTTTACCCTCGTTAGGAATTGAAAGGGAAAGTAGGAGTCAGGTGCTGGCAATCAAATTCACTTGATTAACTAATCAACGGTACGTGTGAGCATCTATATAAAAGCAGAAGATTTGCTGTGTTCTGAGTCATTCACATGTGAATGACTACAATGCCAAGGAGGAAAGACATCGGCATTGAACTCAGAGAAGCTGCCCACCAATCTGGGCAGAGTCACAAAACCATTTCCAAACTATTTGGAGTCTGTAGCAAGCTCGTTGCCACTGGGGCCGGCCGACAGGACAGAGGACACAGGGTTTAGTGTAGGAACTCTTTATTCAATCACACAGCCACACGTGCACCAGCAGAACCTTCTCCCAGCAGACCTCTTGCAGGGTGGAGAGGCCGATTGAGCACAGGTGTGCCCAATCGGCTGAGTGGCTGCTCCTCCACCCTGCCACAGAGTCCATTAGAACTATTGAGAAATGAGAAATGTTTGAGATGATCCTTGATCCTCCTAGGAAGGAACACAGATGCAAGTTTACCCCCCAAACCTGGCTGTTCAATCCCCAGACAACTTGTTAAAAAGATTAAAAATAAAAAAACAACCACATTCTACGGTGGTTACCATGTTAAATGTGAAAGTTCATTACTATGCATTTAGAAAGAGACCAAACGATATGGCATGTTTGGAAGTGTTGCCAGGAGAAAGCTTACACTGCAAAAACTCAAAATCTTACCAAGAATATTTGTTTATTTCTAGTTAAAATGTCTCATTTTTAGTCAAACAAATCTCATTACACCTAAAACAAGTGTCATTACCAGAAAAATAACTTGTTATTTGACAATTTTCACCTGTTTCAAGTAGATTTTCACTTAAAAAAAGTAGAAAAATCTGCCAGTGGAACAAGATTTTTTTGCTTGTAATGAGAAGATAAATCTGGTCCCACTGGCAGGTACTGTATGGATTTACATTGTGCATCTTGTTCTGCATTCTTAACAGTCTCCCCGCTTCTTCACTTCCTGTATCAATAACGTTGGTTGCTTAGCAACAAGCTGAGAACGGCCAATGAGCTTCAGCAGCAGCTGAAGAACAGGAGCCTTTGATGAATCGTTCATTACAGTCCTCAAATATAATAACCAATGGTAGCATGTCGGTTTATAACAATCTTTTTGCCCAGAAGAAAAAAGGGCGAAGACAACCATAACTATTTTCTTCTCTTGAAAAAACACAGCTACACTGCAGGGTTTAGGATAAAATGAGGCTACAGCGCGAGTCGGGATGCAGCAGCATCAGAAGAGCAGTGAAATACGTGCGAGATACGTACGTGCTACATACATGCGTACATACGTGCGTGCTGATCTCCGCAATTTGAAGCCTTCTATAATAATTGTAAAAAGAATTTCAATTATCACGGGTTCTTTTTGGAACATAACCCCTGCGAAAAACCAGGGATTTCTGTAATTCCACGTTGAGAAACTCGCCTTCTCTTGGCTCATGACCGTCATGTTTTTGAACGCCCACTACGTTTCCTCCGGTCTCCGCGTGTGGGGAAAAAAAGCTTCACTGTAGCTGCAGAAATAACGGAGTACCGCACCGTTTGGTAGCGGTAATTGCGTGACTGAATTTAAAAAGTAATGCGTTAGAGTATTAGTTACCGCAAAACTAACGGCGTTACTGTAACGCGTTACTAAATAACGTTAGTCCCAACACTGGTCTCCACACCCGCTGTGTCTCCAAACATCCGCAAATACAACGTTCATTAATGCAATAGTGAAAACGGTCAAGCAGCTTTATAAACTTCAGAATATTTTTTTGAGTTGAAGGATTCTGTTTTACTAGTCAGGAGGATACAACGTGGTCCTATATGCTGAATGATCGTTAAGTTCATTTCTCCTGTCGTCCATCTTTCACATTTAGTAAAAACAATACATTTCCTCATTGTTCTCTTACCAAGACTACTTCTTATTTAGTTGCAGTCATGTTTTCATCATGAAGAAGGGTCATTGAATTATATTTATCATCTTAATTTTTCATTGTAACGCACAGCAGGGAATTAGTGCGTTAGGCAGCAGTGCTGCGTGTGAAAATGCGCTGATAGTGATCGGTGATCGATTTGCCTGGCATCGATTGATTTGGTTTCAGAACCGGACAGCTCCTCCAAAGAGCTTCTGAAAGAGCGAAACTAAAGGACGGTGTTAAGAAGTCATCTGGGAAACACCCGTATCTTAGGGTACCTTCTTAGTTGAAACCTTCTTTGAACCTCTCTTAAATCCTTAAGAGAGGTTGGATCTGGGAAACCCGGCCATTACCAGAAAAATAACTTGTTGTTTGACAATTTTCACCTGTTTCAAGTAAATTTTCACTTAAAATAAGTAGAAAAAATCTGCCAATGGAACAAGATTTTTTTGCTTGTAATGAGAAGATAAATCTTGTGTGCTCACATTCATTCTCAAAGTTGACCTCCTTTCTTTCTTCCATTTATTTCTTGGCTTTGAAAACTGCCAGTGTCTCTGATGGAACAATCCACTTCACCTTTGAAAGTATTCAGTAATTAGACTTTCAAACATTTGTTGACACATCATTAATTGAAGGGAGAATTTAGAGCAATGGATGTCCTTGGGAGGGACAATAAGCACATCAGCCCTTTACAGCGCAAACACTCTTCTACTTGTGAAACAAAGAAACCTTTTCTTTAGTAGAAGCACAACACCTTTTTTTAAGTTAATCACTTCTTCCAAATCTCTTTTTTCTTTATCAATTTTCTGTTTTGCTCACTCAGTGGTTTACATTTTTTCTTTTTTCTTTTTTCACTTCTCTTCATCACTTTATTTAATTTCCTGCTTTTCTTTATCTTACCTCCCTCTCTTTCTTCTCTTCTACATTTTTGTTGTGCCTCTGCATTCCTACTTGATTATCTAATACCAGCATCGCCAGACCATAAGAAAAATGCAGTCAGATTTTTTAAAGCTGGGGATTGCTCACCACAATTTTTGTTTTTTCCAGATATCAAACCAAATATTGCTCAGCATTTATGACAACATTATACAGTTACACTATTAAACTTACTTATTTTATTCTGCGTGTAAAGTACCATGTATTACATTTGTATTGTATGATTTGGTGCTATATAAATAAATAAAGTTTGAGTAAGTTTGAGTTTACACAAGTCAATCATGAGCATTTCTACAATAGAGCTCATATCACCGCTCTCACTTTTCTCGATATGAAACAGTCACATCTAGGGCTGAACGATTAATTGCATTTGGGATATTATCGCGATGTGATAAAACGAGATTTTCTAACCGCGAAGGCTGCGATTTGACCAGTCATGTGATCTGGTCACGTGATGTGCGAGTGAGCAGAGCGGTGCAGCGTAACTTATCTACCATGGTCTCGGCGTTAGGGCTCGGCCAGGCGGGGCTTTATGAATATATGGGCTTTATATATTTATTAAATATATGAGCGCGGAGTCGGCGTGGCGAGGAGCTGCGCGCGGCGACGAGCCGGGCGTGCATCGGCGGACAGTGAAGTCTGAATTATGGTTCTGCGTTAAATCGACGCAGAGTGTGCGTGTCGCCGCGTTCCCTACGCCGTAGGCTCTGCGTTGGTGTAACGCGGAACCATAAATCAGCCTTGAGTCCGGCTGTGAGCCTGAACCTGCAGCCCGTCAGCTCATCAGGAGGTTTAAGAGCGGGGCTGCCAGTTGTTCATTGCTGGTTCTTTTTGTTAACTCTTTGTTGAGCTTTGTTGGTTTGTTTTGTTAGTTTGCTGGTGGTTTTTTTCTTCCTGTGATTTTTGAGTTATTTGTGAAGAAATTCTGAGTTCCCGGTGAGGAAGGGTTTTTTTGTTCCCTGTGGAAGTTTTTCTGTGTTTTTCTATTAAACTACACCTCGTTTTGGCTAAAGTTTAACCTGGTTTGGTGTCGTGCGATTGGGTTCAGAGAACGACCCATAACACTCGTGTATACAGACGTGTGTAGACGTGTTAAAGAGGTAAAGCCACAGATTTGTTTGCTTTATTGTTGTAATCTGTGCTTTAAATAAATCTGACATTGTTTATTATAAAACAGAATGATTTATTGCTTGTGTAGTTGAAAAATAATCGCATATTAAATCACAATCGCAATATTGAGGAAAAAAATCGCAATTAGATTATTTTCAAAAATCGTTCAGCCCTAGTCACATCTGTGAGTTTTATTTTAATCATTTCTATACATAAAATCTAATGAGAACCACATTTTGACCTAATACCGGGGCAGCTTTAGTTAACACTTCATGTTAAGATAGTTGCATTTATACATGCCAAGAATCTGAATCAATTTGTAGAGATTGGCCTTCCATTTGGCATTAAAGTTTCTATTTTCCTCCTTGTCAGTGTAAAAAAAGATGGAATGGATGTACTTAGATGCAGGTTCAGTTGCTACGTCTGTGTTTCGTGTATTTCAAAGTGTTGATGAGTAAAATGTGATTAAGATGTATGAGCTGTTAAAAGCTGCTCGTGTCCAAGTGAACAGACAGAAATGTACCTGCTCTGACTGTTGGATGAATTTAAACCAAAAAAAGAGGTCAGGAAAGGCCACGGGTGTTTCTGTGAAAGTACCTGCCTTTTCACTCTGTCTAGAGAGCATCAAGGCTGTGTGACTCCTCGGTGGACCGAGGTCCATCTGCTCGCGTGACCCGCGCTATTAATGGCTGAAGGACCTCGGAGAGAAAAGTGCAACCAGCTTCGAAGCATGTGCTGATATACTGATGCCAGTATTTGTGTTCAATGGAAGAGGAAGCAGAAAAGGGGTGAGGGGGAGAAGAGAAATTACACGGCGGTGCCTCATACTTGTGGCCTTGAAGGCTGAATCATCCGACATTTCAAATGCGTCTTTTCAGTTTCCTGCTACTGTCAACAAACAGCATTGACGTTTCTTCTGCACTTCAAACTGTCTTTTCAATACATCAATTTCAATAACGGCTGCTAGTAAATAGTTGTTGAAATGCAGAAGTAAAGGAAAAAAAGATGATTAGATGTAACAAGAGGCACATGAAAGTATAGTCAGGAATATAACTGCCAATTTGAATGAATAGATTCAGGTTTTCTGATCAAGGAAACATATTAAAAAAAATTAAGAAGGGAGAATAATGATTAAAATGGATAAAAGGATAGAGAATGGGAATAAAAAAAATGATAAGTCTCTGATAAAAGTATATATATATATATATATATATATATATATATATATATATATATATATATATATATATATATATATATATATATATATATATATATATATATATATATTACTTTCAGGCTTTTCACCACAGAAAATCTTTTAATCAAAATCATCAGACTGACATTGGCTGCGTTTCCCAGATTCGATAGTTAAGGACTTAAGGACTTAAGAAGGCTAAAAAGGAGCGCTAAGATAGGGGTGTTTTTCCCAGACGCGTTCTTCAGTGCCTTCTTAAGATCCTGCCAAAGAAGCTTCTTAAGAAGCTCTTAGTGGGAGCTGTCCACCGCCGTGGTGCTGGAACTAAATCGATCAATGCCAGGCAAATCGATTACCAACCACTTTATCAGTGCATAAATCACACACAACGCCCTATGGTCGCCACTGAACCTCTCCTCCTGTGGTGTTGCTGGGATAGTTATCGGTGTCATGAGGTAACTCCGGAGAGGTTAGCCACCGTCCCCGAGGAAGAACCCACCTCTGCCAGCTTTCTGCCCCACAGCTGAGTCGGCCCACACAAAGCTGTCGTGTGGGCCTCCTGGCCACCGGGCAACGATGTCTGTGATGAGGCCATCGCGGACCACTGCCACCTGAGTGATGATGGCTGCGTAATGTTTCCTCCCAATCCAGCACGGATCCACCAGAGAGGGATTGTGGATTGGATCAGTGTGCCATCCACGACACCAATCACCCAGATGATCCCAGCCATGGTATGAAATCCATGGTGGAACTGGCGGACCCTCGTCCCGTTTGGTGGGCATTCTGATGTGTGTCCGGGCCTGGCAGAGGAGGAGCTGTGTCAGGGCTACCACACTCAGTACGTTTACATGCAGCAAAGAGATCGGATTTCTGATCGTATCAGATAAAGACATCCAGGAGACCCAATCACTTGTCTGAGTTTACATGCTGTTCAGAGAATGGGATAAATGTCCAGAGCATGGCTGACTCTGTGACGCTATGTGGCGCTGTAACCATGGTAACCATTTCAACAAAGAGCCACTTCCGGTTGACGGTTGTTTTGTTTGGCGCCAATGTACGCCTTCCGTATATTTTTCCACTTTATTTTGATCTGCTCCAGTGTCCTGATGTAGCTTCTGCCATCTCTTTCGCAATCTTTTTAAAGGTGTTTAAACAACTTTCACTTCCGGGTGAATGCCCCAGAGGAAATTCTTGAGCATGCGCAGACTGCAATATCCGATGTCTCCGTATACATGGCGTTAAAATTCTATGCTATCCGATCATTAAATGTCCGAAATAGGTCCGAAATAGGTCTTAAATAGATCGGATTGAGGTGTTTACATGCAGTTTCCGTCCGAACAATGTCTTATACGATCAGAAATCCGATTGAACTGCTGCATGTAAACGTACTGACTCAGTGAAACCAAAGCCTTGCTGGGGCTGGTGCCGTCCCCCACCACCTCCAGGAAGCTCCCCGCTGCGTAAAAACACTCAATGTGTGCTGACACTAGCGTGATGAGGCATTGGATCTGATTGGAAGCATTGGGGAAGCCGGTGCTTGGACTGGGCAGCACGGTCTGACAGCACGTTAAGTGGGGAGAATTCCTGACGCACATAGGCATTCATGTAAACCATCTGGCTTTGCGCACGGCGACGCTGTTGGTTGGCAGCGAGAATATGCTGTATTGCAACCATTGTGTCACACACGTGGACTTCAGCAACGCCTTTATATAGACTAGTAGGTGGAGCCTCTCTTGATGAGGCTCCGGCAGAGTTCAATTACACTTGTCAGTTTCCCTGATATCTGAAGTAGCACAGGGGTTGTCGATCTTTTTATAGATACTGTAAACTTATGCAGATGCCGAATGTGTGTGAAAACGTAATGAGTGACAGTAATTAGGATTCATTTTATTTATGTAGCTACAGGAGCACATGGGCAACTCTTGATTTTTATATTGCTATTTTTCTTGCGTTTGGTCGCTAAGAGGGCTGTTAAGAGTGGGTCGAGCGATCTTACGTTTTCTTCTTAGTGAAAGATCTTCTTAAGCTAAGAACGACTCTGGGAAATACGTCCTTCTTTTCTCTCTTAAGCTCCTAAAAGGCTCTTAGCGCTTAAGAGCTTCTTACGAATCTGGGAAACATGGCCATTAAAGGGTCTATCTTCCTTCTGGTTAATGTCAAGAAACTTTTCATTCAACTGACAGGACTTCAACAAATGAACACCTCAAAATCTGCACATCCTTTCTGAAAGAGCAGAATATGATTTCTTGCCTGTGTTGTTCTCTTGGATGTAAGTCGCTTTGGATAAAAGCATCTGGTAAATGACAGCAGTAGTAGAAACATATCTTGTTTTATAATGTAACAGCACTATGGTCATGGGTTGGTCATGTTTACCATGATTTAATCTTTGCTAAAGATTATAATAGGCAATTGTTTGTAGATGCAATAACTGTAATCACTGCTGGAAGAGGTTACCACCCAGCAGTCCTGCCCCAAGATCCACTTTTTTTTTTAATACTTAATTGTTTTCAAGTTTTTAAATACATGCCTTAAAGTGAGCAATGACGTAACTGAGATGGCGTTAAAAAAAATACCCCAGTGGTCAATACGGGTATGTTTGACAGATATAGGAGGTAAAAAAAAAAAACATCCCAAGATCCACTTTGATGTTTTTATTTGCTTTATTATACATTTGTTTCTGTGGAGATTTCTTCATCATCCACATTTTATTTTCCCAAATAAGTTAGAAAGCAATAATACTGCAGTTTAGTGGGTTTCGTAACGTGAGAGTCATTTATTTGAACGCAAACACTATAACATGTCTTCTCTGATTCAACTGGTCTAATGTGTCTTTCCATTTCTGTCAGGCTTTTTCGTGGTGGCCAGAGCTCATGGCTGAACATGCTGAGACGTTTCTGTCTCTGTACAGAGCCGACATGGATGCCGCTCTGCAGGTCCAGTCTGTTGACTCTTGGAACAGCTTCCCGCTATTTCAGCTCCTCAACAACTTCCTTGAGACTGACTGTAAGTCTGCTATGAGTTCTGACATGTTGCTTGAAATAGAACAACTGCTTTTGGAAGATGTTCATCCATTAAAAAAAAGAAGGTAAAAAAGGCTCAGGGATTTTTCCATTGCACTTGTTCCTGATCAGGGTCAGAGTTGGGGTTTATCCTGTGCAGTTGGCCATTCCGTCACAGTCACAATGAGAAACAAGACAAAAAATCTACGCCCACTCTCCTACTGACACTTCACAGTCAACGATCAGTCTTACAGTACGTGCTTGTTTTTTGGGCTGCAAGAAAATCCAGGCACAAATTTTCAGATCAGGTGCAGAAAATAACAAAGTCAGTAGATAAAGTAGATTAGGACCCAAGCGCAGGAGAGACGCAGGGAGACAGGAGTTCCAAAAAGGTGATTTATTTATGCCGAAAACAAACCAAAAGTGTTGCAGAGCAGGGTTGACAAAAAAAACACAAGAGCCAAAATCCAAAAACCTGATGGGACACACGGAGTGTGCAAACTAGGGTTGTCCCGATCAGGATTTTTTAGCTCCCGATCACTTGAGTTTGAGTATCTGCCGATCCCGATTTTTCCCGATCCGATCACTTTTTTTGGCTCCCGATACCGGTACATTTCCGATACTTTTTCCCGATCAGATACATTTTGGCAATGAATTAAAAAAAAGAAAAAGAGGACTTAAACTAAATTATCCCAAGTTTCTTTTCTTGTCCATTGGAGAACAACATGGGCATTTATTTCAACAAAGCTTATCAGCTCTGGTGACACAAAATGTAAAAACATGAAAGTGCAATCTAAAACAAAAAGTGCAAAATAGTGCAATAACAAAAATAAATACATTTAACTTCAAAAGAGGTAGTTGAATGACATCCAGTCAAACTCACAAACACAAGAAAATTAAAATACTTTTTGGCTTAACCTTAGTGCAACATTCTGAATGGCATGACATGAATAGCAGCAGCTTAATGAACATGAACAGATATAAACACACAATTCAAAATTCAAACATGTAAACCATGTTAGTTTCGCTGGCCGGAAGTGACGTTAAATGCAACGATATATAAAACGATTGAATATATATTAAAAACATTAATAACTAGGTATGTCCCGATACTTTTTTGGCCGATACCGATGTTTAGAAAATGCTGTGATCGGGACCGATCGATCGGGCGGCCCACACAGAAGGGTCGACGGGACAAAGGTGCAGACAATTGGGTCAGATGGGAACCAGGGAAGTCAAGACAGAACTGAAACACAGACATGGGTTTTAGAATAAAACAGGAACTGACCAAACCGTGACAGTCACACAATCACGAGGGTGAAAATTCAGAACCAAAAATCACAATTATGGTTGTTTTTTATATCTGTCAAACCTGACAGGTTGGATTAATTGAGGCAAAAAAGTCACAAATTTAAAAAATCAGTTGGTAACTGTCTCATATCCCAGTTGACTGACAAGCTTTGCAGGATGAAGCTTTTTTCCATTTCCATCATGAAATTCTAGTCTGATAGACATCCAAACTGTATGTTTGACTAATAGACTAAAAAAGTGTCCAACCCTCCAAATTGCAGTGGTGCGTTTGCTGCTGAGCAGTTGAACGTCAGCAGCCCCTGTCACTGGTGACTGTGGAAATGTGTTTGTTTTATTCGTCCATTCATCTTCATACTGTATATATCAGGTATCATCTTCTGGCTCAAATATATTCAGGGTTGAGTACTGAGTCCTTGCTTATTTATTTTTAGGTGTTCATGTTGGTATATAGTTAGCTTTGCTGGATATGAATAACATTTTATTCAATGTACATTTTCCAGATCGGGAGCAAACAATGATTCCTGTTTCTGTCCAGTAGTAGTGTGTATTTTTTAATTTCAAGACGTATATTTTCTGTCTTGCCTCCTTGATCTACATGTACTGTATGTTTCTCTTTTACAGTCTTTTACAGTCTTCGCATGTTGTTTAGTCATGTTTGTTTGTTTCCCATCAGTCTGCCAGGTACAGCAGCGTATTAACTTGGGCCTGTATGCATACATCTTGGATTTGCTTATTTTTATTTTTAGAAATTCAAATAAAGTACAATATTTTGCCCTCATTTTTTGTTATTACAATTTTTTTCCCCTTCTTGACCTGTAAATGAATATTTTTTATCGCTGATTTTTTTTAATGTATGTTTCACAACTGCTGGAAAGTTGGAAGTTTAATGGAAAGGCAGATATGCTTTACAACCCATGGCAATCACCGTATATGCTTTGGGATGTTTCTGCAGACAGACAAACTGGGTTGATGACATCACATGCATCAGGCGAGTCTTCTCAGTAGCTCGTTTGAGCAGAAACAAAGCTGGAGATTATTAGATTATTGCAACAACTATCAGAGCTAGTTTTCTCTGAAGATTCATCAAAGACTTGACTATTACAGCTCACCCCTAAAAACTGTTTGCAACTCTGACTCCATATGTATTGCTATATGGTTTTTAAAGTAAGATCCAGAAAGCTCAACATATTCAGATTTTTTGTTGTGATCTAAGTGGCTCTGACACCCACAAACTGGTCTCACTGGCTGCAATCCAGGTTTGCTTCCTTCTGACTTCATCTGGTTTTTGTTTATCTCCTTAATTTTTTGGCCCCTGAAGCTGCATCTTTTTGAGAAAATGCTCCTCTAGGACCCTACTTGGTTTGCTAATTAACACTGGTAACATTAGAGCAAACAAGTGTTTTTAAAAGAGGAGGTCAATAGCATGTTATATTCTGCAGAAAGATAATTAACACAAGTAGGGAGACGAGGGAAAAATCAGCTGCCTGTCGTCTTTGTGTCTCCATGTCAGTCTTTTATATAAAGTAGCGGCTGGATATACATGTGAACAGTGTTTACTGATTTAATTTCGTTCTCAGTTGTATGATTTCCTCTTAACCTCTAATGGATTAATGATATCAAGAAAAATGTTTTGTGGGAAGCAGAAAAATCAACAGTCTAAACACCAGAAAATGAACAGACTTCACAGCATTGAAAATAAAACTCGGTTAGATTTCTTGATTGTCTTTGTGAATGTAAATATAACAAAATGTTAAAAAAAAGTAAGAATGGAAAATGGAAAGTTTATAATCATTATATAACGGGGGAGCTCACATGTGTGCGCACAAACACACTGGTTGGTGTGTGTTAATTATTTTCTGTGAAGCTTTAATCACCTTCTGCAGGGCCTTCTTATGAGCTCAAGAGCTGCTGCTGCACCACAACCACAGCACCATCCACAACCACAACCACAACCTCGGCTGCAACCGCAACCACAACTTCAGGATCATCCACAACCACAACCACAACCACAGCAGCATCGACATCTTCAGCAGCATCCACATCTTCAACAGCATCCACATCTTCAGCAGCATCCACATCTTCAGCAGCATCCGCATTTTCAACAGCATCCACATCTTCAGCAGCATCCACATCTTCAACAGCATCCACATCTTCAGCAGCATCCACATCTTCAACAGCATCCACATCTTCAACAGCATCCACATCTTCAACAGCATCCACATCTTCAGCAGCATCCACATCTTCAGCAGCATCCACATCTTCAGCAGAGTCCACATCTTCAGCAGCATCCACATCTTCAGCAGCATCCACATCTTCAACAGCATCCACATCTTCAACAGCATCCACATCTTCAACAGCATCCACATCTTCAGCAGCATCCACATCTTCAGCAGCATCCACATCTTCAGCAGAGTCCACATCTTCAGCAGCATCCACATCTTCAGCAGCATCCACATCTTCAACAGCATCCACATCTTCAACAGCATCCACATCTTCAGCAGCATCCACATCTTCAGCAGCATCCACATCTTCAACAGCATCCACATCTTCAGCAGAATCCACATCTTCAGCAGCATCCACATCTTCAGCAGCATCCACATCTTCAGCAGCATCCACATCTTCAGCAGAATCCACATCTTCAGCAGCATCCACATCTTCAGCAGCATCCACATCTTCAGCAGCATCCACATCTTCAACAGCATCCACATCTTCAGCAGCATCCACATCTTCAACAGCATCCACATCTTCAGCAGCATCCACATCTTCAACAGCATCCACATCTTCAGCAGCATCTACAACCACAACCACAGCAGAATTTACAACCACAGCAGAATCCACAGCCACAGTGGGGGTTCATACACGCTGATCTTTCTGACAGCTCTCAGGAAACTCGTGGCTCCTGCACGTTCTCGGCCAGGCAGCTTGTGTTGTGTGTCCTATATGAGATGCTCTGACACGTGCGTGGCCAGCAACTTGAAGTCTGACACCCTCTAAAGAGCGTAAAGATTTAATTCTGGAGCATTGGAAAAATGTAGTAATCTGATGAGTCTTCATTTATCCGTCCAAATCCCTGGTGCTCCGTCGCTCTGGAACGGGATACGTTTGTCCTGTGGGTTATTATGACTGTATTGTGGTCTTGCCTCAGTTAGTTAGGTGGAAACTCAGGAATGTTAAGTGTCCAAGACATGAGGTGAGCTGGCTACAAAAATATACTGAATATTTCCTTTTGAAAATGTTCATTTCTATCATTGAGATTAAATATCTACCAACTGATGACACTGTACTAATCACCCTTAACCTACTATATATAAAGAGAGATTAAAGGAGGAGAAGACCAGTGGCGGACAGTAACAGAGTAAATTTACTTGAGTACTGTACTTAAGTACATATCCAGAGGATTTGTACTTTACTTGAGTATTAGATTTCTTTGGTACTTATTACTCTTACTTGAATACATTTCCAAGACAAATATTTTTACTTTTACTTGAGTAAATTTCTAGGAAGGCTGAAAAGTACTCGTTACTTTCAGGTCTGCTCTTTTTTCTTCTTCCCTAAAATCCTATTGGACACAAGCTGTTTTTGTCAAAGGAGGAGACCTATCACAGTGCACGCTCTCCACTGGGATGTACGTAAAGCGCAAATACGTCAAGCCTCCTCAAAACCATACCGCCAAAGTAGCCTGCGTTTGTCAAGACAGAGCTGCAACAAGTGAAGACAGAGCTGCAACAATGGCTACGCCTGCGTCAGGAGAAGAAAGACAATCCGCTGAGTCGTCTGAGTCTGATAATGAGCCGGACTCGGAGCAGGGACTTTCACAAAATCCTTGGCCGTATCTTAACTCAATGTTTGAGTTCCACCGAGTAAAAAACGAGGGCACAGACAAACCACAGACATTTATTTTCAAATGTTTATTGTGTCTGCCGAAGCAGAACTACCTCTCTGCTTTGAAATTTACTCTTACTCTTACTTTTACTTAAAGTAAATTTAAAAGCATTTACTTTTGAATACTTAAGTACCTTTAAAAGCAAGTACTTTTCTACTCTTACTCGAGTAATATTTTGACTGAGCTACTTTTACTTGTAACGGAGTAAATTTTGACTAGTAGTATTTGTACTCTTACTCAAGTACTGGGGTCGAGTACTCTGTCCACCTCTGGAGAAGACCCAGTAGTTCATAGATCCAAAAAATACTACCACGATACTACCACAAATAATTGTATTAGTTCTTCCTTTATTAATAATTTGATATTTTTTTCTGTAAGATTTATATGCCTATTTGCAGATTTTTTCTGTTGGTGTGTATATGACGTTTTTTGGTCCTTCAGCATTTGATTGACAGCAATCTCATCAAGTACAACAAAAACAAAGAACAAAAGAGAGGTCATTACAAGGGTAAATACACTCAACTTTCCCCCGGGACAGGGAACAGAGATGTGTTTTGAACTTTTAAGAATGATCTGTGATAAGTTGAGCAAAGTAACGCTCGAAAGTGGCCGTGGAAAACACAGAAGAACGTCTGATGTCGACATTTTGCTGCACCAGTTTAGTGAAAATTTGAAGGCTCCTTTAAGATTCCTTTTGACTGTTGACAAAAAAAATCCGAGTTCATTGAATCATCATTGAGCAGTTTATCGGCTGTGATGCTTTCTCTGTGAGCCAACACATACTTGGCTAGAGGCGAGGCGTTATTTAACATGGCTGATGCCCAAGTAGCTCAGCTACAGTAACAGACAGGCAGGCAGGCAGACAGACACCCCAAGGGCACTGTTGGAAACAAAAAACTTTGTACATCTCTAAAAGAACCCACAAATATCTTTCTTGTGGCGCATATATTCTTTCTAATTACCATCCTCTGTTCATGGCATAATTATTCCAAGTGTCACAACATGAGTCATCCTGAATTGGAGCGTAATGAGGCAGTAGATGGAGCCGAGACATGGATAGAAGAAACACAGTTTTGACTGTTTCCACAAATGAGGTCTTCCCTTTGGTAATTAAGATGAAAGTGAGACAAAAGGGATTAGTTTCAGTTCATATCGAGTCCAATGGAATGAGAAAAAAGTTTTAATGGACAAAGAAGTTACAGTAATTTGCAAGTTTCAATCAGAGAATCTCAACATAATACAAAGGAAATAAAGTCACCACTTCTTTTACTTGTGCACATCAATTTTCAGAGATTCAGACCTCAAGCAGTGACCACCGGTCAGCTGATCTCAGGCCACTTGACTGTATTTCAGCAAACCCTTTGTCTTTTCCCTCAGCAAGTGTGTAATGTGTCACTTGTTGGGCAGATTATTTAAATGCTCACTTGATTGTCAGCGAGTGAAGACGAGTGGTCGTGGGAGAGACGATATTCGTCCTCTGGGGGGGTAAAAAGGCTAATGTTAATCATGATGGAGCAGAGTAAGAGGAATTAAAACTAATGAAGCCCTGGGAGGCTTGTGGCTCCTCGCTACTCTCTCAGCACTCTTCTTATGTGGACTGGCACTATTGGTGAGGATTTATTTGTCTCACTTTAACCCAGAGGGAGGATTGGAGCTGGAGATACTGAAGGAGTTTTCACAATAACATGAACACCTGTGCAGTCACTTTCAGTCACTAAATCAAAACCCTGCTACAACACAAAACTGACTTTTGTCAGCCGTTGTTTCGTTTTCAGCCCCACCCCAAAAAACAAAGACAAACTATAGTAAGAGAACGGTGGTGTACAGAGCTATGTATGAATGGAACTTACTTCCCAAACACTTTGAGCGAAATACTAGCATAAAAGAATTCAAATTATTAGTAAAGAAACATCTCTTAAATAAATATATATAAAATGTATTTGATTATTATAAAAATGGTTATTGGTTTACTAAAAATCGTCATTGGTTCAAGTTACGATAAGTAACCATAAGAATGTATGATTTTGTATTGTATTGCTTTATATCTAAATGTGTAACGGAATGACTTTAACCTTAATGTGAGTCTCAAAAGGAGCACTGGTCTTATTTGACAGAAATCTAAAGTACATTTTATAGTAGAATTTCCTTTTTTTGCTTTTTTCTTTTCTATTTTTCTTTTCTTTTTACAGTACCTCTTTAGGTTTGCTTTAAATTTTTTGTCATGTACTGTATATTATGTGTCGGACCCCAGGAAGAATAGCTGCAGTTTTGCTGCAGATGACATGGACGGATACACGGATGGATTGATAAATGGATGGAGAGATGCAATTATGGGCGGATGGATGGATGGATGGATGGATGGATGGATGGATGGATGGATGGATGGATATTTGCATGTTTTTTGCAGCCCTAAACTTACAAGAAAAGATGCTGCCAATGATTCCTTTACTTTGAGTTTTACTTATTTCTGGACTGTGAATCCAAGATTTTTCATATTTTTTCCTCTTCAACTTCATTTCATTTGTATATCAGCTCTTGCATTGCGGTGCAATAGGCAATCTAGTGCAAATAAGGAAGAGAAATAAAAGAAAGTTATTTAAAACAGGAAATATCAAGAAGTCTAAATGATGATTTGATACATTATCCTTGGAAGGCTTGAGGAGCAAATCAGGCACGTCCGCCTAATTTGTCAGCAATATCATGATACAATCATTGAAATGTTTAGAATAATGTTCCTGAGAGAAATACTTGACGGAATTTGCATATTTCTCCTCCTACATTGCATATAATTGATCATCAATTATACTTTCACTACCACCTTCAGGTCACCTTTTTCACCTTGAGACTTGATATTAAAACCCTCAAACACTCAAGAAACATCTTTCATCAATAACTGATATCACATGGGAAACAAAATATTGTAGTAAACCTTTGTCAAGTAATACAGTAGGTACATCTACAAATGTTCCTAAAAACGGTGCAAAACTGTAACTTTATGTTGACATTGTTCACACGCAGTACTGATGTCTCACCTGCCTGAACTGTCAGTGACTAGAATTGTATTTTGTGCATTTCAAATACTGTCTACATTTTGCCTTCAGTTACCAGAATAGAAAACTTTTCTACGTGAAGGTTGTGTGTGTTGCAGCTTGTTTCAGTCTTGTGTTTTGGTCTGTTCACACAGCTCACCTTTGCAATGGACCGTTCCACAAACATCTGCAGGACCTGTTTGTCCCTCTGGTGGTGCGCTACATTGATCTGATGGAGTCCTCCATCGCCCAGTCAATCCACCGCGGCTTCGAACATGAAACCTGGCAGTCCGTCAAGTAAGAATAACCCCTTGATCAACACAAAGAACTGTTATTAGTGTGTTGCTGTTGAAAATGATGATCATTGTTGACGGCATTTCTGCAGCTGCTGGTTGGGCCATTGAAGAGTTCTCTTTTCTTTGTCAGAAATGCATTTTATTCCTTCTTAAAATCAAATTATGTTGGTGCAGATTCCTTATTAGTCGAATTGGAAAGCCTAAATGTCATTCGGTGCGCAAAATCAGTGTTTTAACACGGATGTGGAACCATGTTTCATTTAGTTAAGATATGTGTCGCAAAGAATTATAATCATTCTGAAAAAATTACCGACATCTATAACAACAGCCTTTGTGTACACGTCTCCTTTTTGTAAGTTCGTGTGTACACAAAGGCACAAAAGAAGTCAAATAGAGATATCAAAGCAAAGTGAAATGCTTTGGATTTGACAACTATGTGCTTGTGTAGCAATTTTCTAGTTCAAGGACCACTCGAGGCGTCCTCCTACAACGCAGACAGCTTTCTCTCACACTCGCGCTCACGCACATGCATTGATTCAATCGATTAATTCAATCGATTTTACATTTTGTAGTAACACACAAATACACACAGCATGAAGGACACAACATGGTGGAGATGCCTCCAAGTAATCGCCCAGTCTTCCTTTGCCTTGTGCTTCTGTTGGCCCACGATGAATGCGTTTACATGCAGTCAATAATCCTTTTAAAACCCGAATATGAGCAATAACCCGAATTTTCACGGCCATGTGAACACCAATAACCCCTTTGAATAACCGGAATTTGCTCATATTCTGGTTTTTAAAAACCTGAATATGACCCCTGGGTTACTCCTTTTAAAACCTGAATATTTGGTCATATAAACGCCAAACGGAATATCCCCATCAAACGGAACATGAATTTGTTTTCTGCACATGCTCTGTTCACAAGGAATCCTGGTCTTTTGAGTCCAGGAAGTTCTTATAAACACGGAGAAACACAAGACCAGGAGGAGACTAATCACTTCATAAATGTAATGAAAGATATGAACATTTTGGCATTTGTAGACGGTAGAAAGTACCGGGATAGCGAAATTTAAAAGAAGGTGAGCGAAAAGTTGCGCGAAACAGCATTTGTTTTGAATTTGGATACAGGAAGAAGAAGCGGAAATGACGGGAATTGCGTCATGACGTTCTCCGTGCGTCGCTGGTTTGATCCAGATATCCCAAATGATAAATTACCATGTAAACGGAATTTTTCCGAATGTTTCAGTAACCGGAATATTAGCAATAACCCGAATTTTGACTGCATGTAAACTGTTGAAGAAATGTAGTCAATGACTGGCACCTCACCAAATCCCTCTGACAGTGTTCCAAAGTTTAGATGTTATTCATTGCTTCCATGTAAACCCGTCTGCAATCAACTCAAGTATACACACGTCGCACAAATCAGACTTCATCTTGTTGTTAGAACTATAGTTTTTCGTCACCAAAACAGTCAAAGACGTAACTGAGGAAACATAATGCAGAGGTTTATAGCAGGAGAACAAAGGTACAGTTCAATATACAACACATATGACAAGGAGACAGAAGAAAGCTCCTAGAACGACAGAAAATTCAGTGAACAGAATGGAGGAGTGACTGTTTAATTATTTGTTTTCTAATCAGTTAACTGCTCACAGAAAAAAAGTCTAAAAGTGTCCTTTGTTATAAGAGTTTCCGTGCACATACGTGCTGGCGTGCGTGACTATATATCCACTGAGATAAAGGATGTTGACTCTTCCTTTTGTTCTCTTTTCCCTTTCAAACATCTCTCTTTATTTTTTGTTTTATACTATTTTTGACGTCATCCATCCACCAACCTTGCCGCTGCCTGTCACCGGACAGGTCCTTAACTAACAATCTAGCCAGTGTTCCTCTCCCCAAAGTCCCAAGCCTTCCCCTCACGTTGCCGCAGATGCCGAGCTTCTCAGCGCCGGCCTGGATGGGACCTCTGTGTGAAAACACGTACGTATGATGGCAGTGGTAGTGATGCTCCTGATTCTCCGGGCTAGAGGTCTTCACAGCGTCTGGTAGTCCAACATGGCTTGTTGCAAAGTTTCAGTGGTAACCCTGTTTGAGTTCTGTACTTTATCAGACTCGGCTGTAAATGAACTGTAAGCTCGGTTTTTGTACTGAAATCCAACTGCATCTGGGCGAACTAAAGGTCTAAAGTAGCGGTCTGCAACCCAAAATGTTGAAAGAGCAAAAACACAAAAAACAAATATGTCTGGAGCTGCAAAAACTGAAAAGTCTTGTATAAGCCTTAGAATGAAGGCAAATGGCGAAAAGGCAAAATGTTGAGAAAAAAGTCGAAATGTTGAGAAAAAAGTCGAAATGTCGAGAAAAAAGTTGAAACGTCGAGGAAAAGGTCTAAATGTCGAGATTAATGTTGAAGTACAATCTCGAGAAAAAAGTCGAAATGTTGATAAAAAAGTCGAAATGTTGATAAAAAAGTCGAAATGTTGATAAAAAATTCGAAATATCGAGAAAAAAGTCAAAATATCGAGAAAAAAGTCAAAATTTCGAGAAAAAGTCGAAATGTCGATATATTAATGTTGAAGTACAATTTCGAGAAAAAAGTCAAAATGGCGAGAAAAAATTCGAAATGTTGAGAAAAAAGTCAAAATGGCGAGAAAAAAGTTTAAACGTCGAGGAAAAGGTCTAAATGTCGAGATTAATGTTGAAGTACAATCTCGAAAAAAAGTCAATGTTGAGAAAAAAGTCGAAATATTGAGAAAAAAGTCGAAATTTCGAGAAAAAGTCAAAATGTCGAGATTAAAAATGAAAGGAAAAAGGAAGAAAAAAGAGAAAAAAGGAAAAAGAAGAAAAAAAGAGAAAAAAGAAAAAAAGAGACAAAAATATCCATCCATCCATCCATTGTCCACCGCATTATCCGAGTCTGGGTCGCGGGGGCAGCAGTCGGAGCAGGGATCCCCAGACTTCCCTCTCCCCGGACACTTCCTCCAGCTCTTCCGGGGGGACTCCAAGGCGTTCCCAGGCCAGCCGAGTGACGTAGTCACTCCAGCGTGTCCTGGGTCTTCCTCGGGGCCTCCTCCCGGTGGGACATGCCCGGAACACCTCACGAGGGAGGCGTCCAGGGGGCATCCTATACAGGTGCCCGAGCCACCTCAGCTGGCTCCTCTCGATGTGGAGGAGAAGCGGCTCGACTCTGAGCTCCTCCCGGGTGACCGAGCTCCTCACCCTATCTCTAAGGGAGCGCCCCGCCACCCTGCGGAGGAAACTCATTTCGGCTGCTTGTATCCGGGATCCCGTTCTTTCGGTCATGACCCAGAGTTCATGACCATAGGTGAAGGTGGGAACGTAGATCGACCGGTAAATCGAGAGCTTTGCCTTTCGGCTCAGCTCCTTCTTCACCACGACGGACCGATACAATGACCGCATTACTGCGGCCGCCGCACCGATCCGCCTGTCGATCTCGCGCTCCGTTCTCCCCTCACTCGTGAACAAGACCCCAAGATACTTAAACTCCTCCACCTGAGGCAGGAACTCTCCCCCGACCTGGAGGGTGCAAGCCACCTTTTTCCGGTCGAGAACCATGGCCTCAGACTTAGAGGTGCTGATTCTCATCCCAGCTGCTGAAGGTCCTGGCTCGAGGGAGCCAACAAGACCACATCATCTGCAAAAAGCAGAGATGAAATCAAGTGGCTCCCGAACCGTACCCCCTCCGGCCCCTGGCTGCGCCTAGAAATTCTGTCCATAAAAATAATGAACAGAACCGGTGACAAAGGGCAGCCCTGCCGGAGTCCAACACGCACCGGGAACAGGTCTGACTTACTGCCGGCAATGCGAACCAAGCTCCTGCTCCGGTCATACAGGGACCGTACAGCCCTCAGCAGAGGGCCTCCGACCCCATACTCTCGGAGCACCCCCCACAGGATGCCACGTGGGACACGGTCGAAAGCCTTCTCCAGGTCCACAAAACACATGTGGACTGGTTGGGCAAACTCCCATGCGCCCTCGAGCACCCTGCGGAGGGTGTAGAGCTGGTCCAGCGTTCCACGGCCAGGGCGAAGACCGCATTGTTCCTCTTGAATCCGAGGTTCGACTATCGGCCGAATTCTCCTCTCCAGCACCCTGGAATAGACTTTCCCCTGGAGGCTGAGGAGTGTGATTCCCCGGTAGTTGGAACACACCCTCCGGTCCCCCTTTTTGAAGAGAGGGACCACCACCCCGGTCTGCCAGTCCAGAGGCACTGTCCCCGACTGCCACGCGATGCTGCAGAGGCGTGTCAGCCACGACAGCCCCGCAACATCCAGAGACTTGAGGTACTCAGGGCGGATCTCATCCACCCCCGGTGCCTTGCCACTGAGGAGCTTTCGAACTACCTCAGTGACTTCAGCTTGGGTGATGAATGAATCAACCTCTGAATCCTCAGCCTCTGCTTCCTCGACGGAAGGCGTGTCAGTGGGATTGAGGAGATCCTCGAAGTATTCCTTCCACCGCCCGACGATGTCCCCAGTCGAGGTCAACAGCTCCCCTCCTCCACTGTAAACAGTGTTGGCGGAGCACTGCTTCCCCCTCCTGAGGCGCCGGATGGTTTGCCAGAATTTCCTCGAGGCCGACCGGTAGTCCTCCTCCATGGCCTCCCCGAACTTTTCCCAGACCCGAGTTTTTGCTTCCGCGACCGCCCGGGCTGCAGCCCGCTTGGCCTGCCGGTACCCGTCAGCTGCCTCGGGAGTCCGCCGAGCTAGCCAGGCTCAGTAGGACTCCTTCTTCAGCTTGACGGCATCCCTTACTTCCGGTGTCCACCACCGGGTTCGGGGATTGCCGCCGCGACAGGCGCCGGAGACCTTACGGCCGCAGCTCCGGACGGCCGCGTCAACAATGGAAGTGGAGAACATGGTCCATTCGGACTCAATGTCTCCGGCCTCCCTCGGAATCCGGTCAAAGCTCTCCCGGAGGTGGGAGTTGAAGACCCCCCTGACAGGGGAATCTGCCAGACGTTCCCAGCAGACCCTCACGATACGCTTGGGTCTTCCAGGTCTGACCAGCTTCCTCCCCTGCCAGCGGATCCAACTCACCACCAGGTGGTGATCAGTTGACAGCTCAGCCCCTCTCTTCACCCGAGTGTCCAAGACATACGGCCGGAGGTCAGATGACACGACTACAAAGTCGATCATTGACCTCCGGCCTAGGGTGTCCTGGTGCCACGTGCACTGATGGACACCCTTATGCTCGAACATGGTGTTCGTGATGGACAAACTGTGACTCGCACAGAAGTCCAACAACAAAACACCGCTCGGGTTCAGATCGGGGAGGCCGTTCCTCCCAATCACACCTCTCCAGGTAACACTGTCGCTGCCCACGTGAGCGTTGAAGTCCCCCAACAGAACGATGGAGTCCCCAGTTGGGGCACTTTCCAGCACCCCTCCCAGGGCCTCCAGGAAGGCCGGGTACTCTGCACTGCCGTTCGGCCCGTAGGCCGAAACGACAGTGAGAGACCTATCCCCGACCCGAAGGCGCAGGGAAGCGACCCTCTCGTTAAGTGGGGAGAACTCCAACACATGGCGGCTGAGCTGGGGAGCTATGAGCAAGCCCACACCAGCTCGCCGCCTCTCACCATGGGCAGCTCCAGAGTGGAAGAGAGTCCAACCTCTCTCAAGGAGTTGGGTTCCAGAGCCCAGGCTGTGCGTGGAGGTGAGCCCGACTATCTCTAGTCGATACCTCTCAGCCTCCCGCACAAGCTCAGGCCCCTTCCCCCCCAGCGAGGTGACATTCCATGTCCCGAAAGCCAGAGTCGTCATCCGGGGATTGGGTCGCCGGGGCCCCCGCCCACGGCTGCCACCTAAATCACACGGCACCTGTGTCCCCTTATGAACCCTCCCGCGGGTGGTGGGCCTACCGGAGGGCGGGCCCACGTCGCTCGTTCGGGCTGCGCCCAGCAGGGTCCCGTGGGCCAAGACCCGGCCACCAGACGCTCGCCTGCGAGCCCCGACCCCAGGCCTGGCTCCAGGGTGGGGCCCCGGTGACGCCAGTCCGGGCGACGTACACTTCCTTGTTGTTTTTTCTTTCATAAGGGGCTTTGAACCGCTCTTTGTCTGACCCGTCACCTAGGACCTGTTTGCCTTGGGAGACCCTACCAGGGGCATTAAGCCCCGGACAACATAGCTCCTCGGATCATTCGGGTGCTCAAACCCCTCCACCACGGTAAGGTGGCGGTTCAAGAAGGGGGAAAAAATAGAAAATAAAATAGAAAAAAAAGGTCAAACATTTTCGAAAACGCTCCAGGGAGCCACTAGGGCGGCGCTAAAGAGCTGCATGCAGCTCTAGAGCCGCGGGTTGCCGACCCCTGGTCTAAAGGTTAAAACACGGGTCGCAGTGTGTCATATGGGCCAGATGTGACCCAAATGTCAGACGTCTGCTTTGACAGATGTAATGGAAGTTCGTTGGGCAAAGAAAATGTACATTTCAGCTCTGTGTGGTGGATTTGAGTTTACCAGAGTTCCAGCAGCTGCTCTCTCTGAGCCCACACCGTCAGTGAGACGTCATATTTTTGGCTGTCTAGAATCACGAGACTTACTGGGAAAACTGCATAAAGAGAAATCATCCAGAATAATTGGGATATATCAGTTGGACGTCATATCAGAATTTTATTTAGTGGAAAGCTTTTTGGTAAAATATTTAACTACAACAAAAAAAAGGAAAATCAGAATGGAAAATCTCCTCAGTTTACATTGAATGTCATTATTATATGCTATTTATTTGTAGTTATCATAAACTAATATATTTAATGCTTTTTCTCATCTACTTAAGTGAATTCATTAATGTATGAATGCTACTGAAAGACGTGCACTACTGAGAGTTGCCAAAGAAACTCTCAGATTTCATCACTGAAATGCACCAGTCAGGAGATAGATATAAAATAATGTCCAAGGCACCAAATATTCCATGGAAAACCATCAAAACCACAATCAATAAATTGAGGAGCTGTGTTACCATGGAGACATCGCAAAGTGTCTTCCAAAGTTGATGAGAGAACAATTGGGAACCTTATCAGAGAGGCTACTGAAGCCCAGAGCCAAGAATTCTTAGCTTCAAATACCAAATAAGATATTTTAGCGCAAGACATTCTGTCCACTGTTGAAAAGATGAAAATGAAAATGAATTTCATATCCAGGGGTGACCATGAACCAATGAACACATCAAAATCAAGAAAATCATAGCGTCAGAAAAGGAAAATCTGAAAAAAACAGACTTAAGTGCAAATTGATTCTATTCATTTGGCTTTCATTTTTTCTGTTTACTATTACATTTCGTGTGTTTATATATTTATTCCCGCCTTCTTAAGAATCAATAAGGAATTATTGAACAATTTTCTGTTGTTTCCAATGTGTCCTATCCTGAAGAGATCTTGAAAAATGCTGCAGCTCTTTTTCTCAGTATTTGGAGCTGGAGTCCTTACTTTCACTCAGCCACACGGCTGGGATTCATCCATGAGGAATCTTCCTCAATAAACATGAACAAGAGACTATTTTCAGGGTCAGATGTGGATGAAGACCTGTAGTCTGGGGTGTTCTCTGATTGTCCTGAATGCTCAACAGTCGGCTTGCAGCTCTGTGATCATTCATCCGTCTGTGCGTTTGCCAGTGTCATGAAAGTCAGAACTCCACTCTTCATTTCTCTTTTCCCCCTGCATGATATGCATTCTTATTTTTTTATTAAGCAGTCACTTTGTTGTTTGGTCCTGGTTTCTGATGGTGAACTGAGCATTATTTTTATCTGAAAAAGCGAGACTGGAGACTGGAGACTCGAGACAAAGATTTGCAAATTTAAATTGTTTCTGCAACACTTGGGCTCATTTGCCAACATTGTGTTCCTTGCATCAGTTTTACCTCAGAGACTCATTGTTGGAGATTCTCCCGTTTGCCGTGCGTCTGCGTCCTTGTGCTTTGTAGGGTGCATGCATGCGACAATGATATGAATGTCAATAACAACACAATGCCTTGTGTTGCAGCTTCCAAGGAATTAATCTTCCTGACATTTTGTAAGTTGAAAGATTTTCTTACATAAAAGGTGATGAGAGAAATGTTCAAATTCACTCTGAAGCATTTTTTGGTCTTTGAAGTCAATAAAAGTATGGATTACTGTCTTGAGTGTTTATAGAAAACACGAACAATTGGTCATTCAGTCGGTCAGATGAAAGTGAACCATCTGTGTTACATTTATGTATTATGATCACCTAATCGAGTTTTTTTCCTGCTTGTTTTAACCAATTAGAAGTTCTACCGTGTTTTCATTTGTCCCAGCTTTCACAGCACAGCTGTGGTTAATAATGGTGTCTTTAGGAAACACAAATGTCATTGGTTCTCTAAGCCTTTTGACATTTATTTTAGTAAGCTACACCATCTTTCTTTGCTTTGGTAAAATTGAACAGAAATTTTAAGAACAGAATTTAGTAGATGGAATTAAGAAATTGTTCAATGAAATTCAAATCGAACTGACTGTACTGAATCCGCACTGTCGACATAATCATTGCCTTCCTAAAAACATCAAAGATGGCGTTCACCACAGCCGAGATCACGGGTAACTGACAGACTGGTTAACAACCTGTTCAGGGGCCCGTTTCACAAAGCAGGTTTAGTGAAAACTCTGAGTCTGTTAACCCTGAAATGAGGGAAATTCTGAGTTTTCCGTTTCACAAAGGGAGGTAACTCAAACCAGAGAAAGAGAGGTAACTCTAGCCTGTTTCACAAAGAGAGGTAACTTAAGCTCTCGGTCAGTTACCGTAGTAACAGACGCTCTGAATCTAACCTTGTCGGGACCAGGTTTATTTCAGCGAACCTGGAGTTTCTCTCTGTCTCCTCCCTCAGTGGCGTCAATTCAGCCAATGGGTCTTTACGCAATACGCATCCGTTTTCTGCAGCACGGACAGCAAGCGGCAGAGTTATAGAGCAGAAAAGGCGTATCTGACAAACGCAACGTATTTTATTCACTATGTCAGTGCAACAATATCACAGGGACATCCCAGTTTAACTTCAAACAGTTAAAGTCCAAATGCAAAAAGGAGAGGGAGAATAAAAAAAAGTCAAATATTTCCCTTAAACAGATGTATAAGAGGATTTATATCTTACTTTGAGATGAACTTGCATAATTAATCCATCAGTGGCTAACAGCCTCGTTAATATCTTCTGGACCCATCACTTGCCTTCTTTCTTTTTTTTTTATTGCGTGGTTGTCTGCTTCATTTTAATTTTTGTAAGTTAGTAACACTGCAGAGCGCACTTTTTTTTAACTTTATTTAAAACTTTATTTAAAAGTTCCAATTACAGTCAGAACATTGACCGTGGACAGTCAGGCATCAAGGAATTAAATAAACAAATACAGTATGAGACATAAAGTGGATGAAGTGCATAAGTCATTACATAAGTAACATAAATATAATAAAATAAATGAATTTAAATAAAAAGAAAGAAAATGGCAGGACATATATTATATCTGCAGAGCGCACTAAAAACCAGATTGATAGCGACCACTGTCGTCAGGGACGCTGGGACATTTCAAGATATGAGGGGGGTATACAAGTGTTGGGATAGATAATACCTACTGAAATCCATCATGTTGTTCTGATATGCATTTGTAGTTATTTTATATGTATGAAGTAATAGAATACATCAATACAAATAGATACAGAGTAATTCCATAAATGTATTTAAAATAAAACATTTACATTCTCCCCTGAAGCCGAGGTGTGGCAGCTGCCGTACCCAATTGACGGCCCTGATCTAAATGACAATAAAATTTCATTTTTTTTTTTCAAAATATGCTCTCATACTCGCCATATGCACGTATTAACACTTCTAACTCCAGTGGCGTGAAGTATGTGGATCTTGAGATGCAAACTAATGTTTCCTCAAAGGGATTTTGTAAATTGAAAAGATAAATAAAGTTAAAAAGAAAAAAAAGAAAATGTATGTCGCTCTTTTGTGTCGCCGGTTGCCATGGTGAATCCTTGTATCAGCGCTCGACTGATGCTGGCTTTTTATTTCCCTCACGCTCGCGCTTAACTCCCGGTGAAACTACTTAGAGTTGAGTAAATTACCTCAAATCCGCTGTTCTGGAACCGAAAACTCAGAGTTTCTGATCTCAGAGTAGATCAACTAAGAGTTCAGGATTAGACTCAGTGTTTGTTGAACCTGCTTTGTGAAACGGACCCCAGGTCTGGAGCTGATCACAATGCACCAGGTTAAAGGTCAACAGTGGACAGAGCTGTGCATGCAGCAATGTTTGACACAACAGCAATAAGAACAAATACAAAGGGCAGATGTTTATCTGTTTTAGGAGTAAAACGGTGGGACTCATTAGATAACAACCTTAAACTAGCAAACTCAATAAAAGCATACAAGATATTATTCAAAGCAAAGGTAATGGACACATATATAGGAGCACAATAAGCAAACAAGAAGAATGTACACATGCATGAGATGAAATTACAACCTAAATTGTTTTTTTTGGTTTCTTTAGCATCTTTTCACTTTCTGTTTTCAGAGCTATCATTATTATTATTATTATTATTATTATTATTACTATTATTACAGTTATTTAAGCTATTATTATTATTATTATTATTATTATTATTATTATTGTTGTCATTATTGTTATTATTATTATTATTATTATTATTATTATTATTATTTTGTGTAGCCTCATGATACTTCATTTGTTCTTTTTGTATATTCTAATCTGTTAAAAGGTGGGCAAGATAATCTTTATGCTTCAAGTCCAGACCTTTTCGGTCAAAATAATCACAATGTTGACCAGGGAAAAACCTGTGTTATCTTGTTTGTTGATTTTTATGTTTGTGATTGACCGAAATAAATATTACCTAACTAACTAAATGCAGCTGTGCATGCAAACAGAGGATTGAGCTAGCCAAGTGATTTCCAGTTTTATAAATGTTGCAACTAGTTGAATGACGATGCGCATTATCACGTCAACCTCATCAAGAATTTGTGAATATCTGTGGCATTTGGGTTGGTGGTCAGAGGAAAGCAGTCCACCATGCCTCTTAAAATTAGCACGATTAAATGACTAATTAAATCCAAAACGAATTGAGAAAATCAGCGCTGAAAATAACTGTTGGGTGCTGTTGTTTCTAGTACTCAGATGTGGACTCTGTGACATGCGTCTGCTTGTGTGGTGTTCCAGAAAAACACTCAGTGGGTTTTCATATTCTTAGAACATGGGAGTCTGCCACAGATCTGCCAGCATGGGTGGCCATTTTGGGGGGATGAGGGGTTTGGGGGTGGGGGGTCTCAAGAGACCAGTGGAGGGTGTGTTTCTTAAAAAGGCTCCTCAGTCTGACTCCCCCAGCCTTTCCCACAGCACAGACCACACTGTTCTTCTACCTCACTTCACTTGGCTCACCACTATCCAAGAAGAAAAGAGAGGGAAAAAAAACTGGCACTTCATTAGCAAGCACAGACGGGCGAGTGGGATTGTCCCGTTCCCCGGGGAGGAGGGCAGAGCGCGCTCAGAGAAGAGCACCACTAATTAGACATGAGAGGGATAGCCACTGAGGATGTAATTGCACCACAGACTCAACCCAAAGCATTTATTCCTGTGCGCCACTTGTTAAGGTAACAGTCTTTTAAAGCCCCCCCTCCCCCTCGTCCTCTTGTGTGCTACCATTCTAGCTGTTGGCGCTGTACACTTGGATGTCAGTGTTGCTGAGAGTTGCCATGTGTAGCTGTGTAACCTGTACGCAGGGGAGAAGGCAGGGAGATGTCCATCTGTCGCCGTCAGCCTGGTACTGTGTTCACTGTACCAAGACCACGCAGCTCTGCGGCTAAATGACCAAAACCTGTTGCAGAAACGACATTATCGTGATCTCAACTTTCACCACTGGTTGTTCAAAGAAGAAATTAAAAAATATAAACCTGCTTAGTACCAGAAAACATCAAGAGATTGGTCAACAGAGTGCACATTGTTCACTGCAGGCAAATATCTTAAAAATGCATCAGCATTTATCATGGCTGTTGGTTGTAGACAGATTAACATTAAGTCTCTTACTTTCATGAGGAATTTGATTAATAGTAAAAAAAAAACATAATATTTCGCAGGTCAGATACTGTTCACTAGAAATGTCAATAAATATCCAACCAGACAATCATGTTATGATCATTTACTGGCACCTAAGCCAAGAACAAACTTTTTAAAACACACTGTTTAATACAGAGCTATCACAGGATGGAACGCATTACCTAATAACATCAAAATATTACATTAAAATACAGTTTTAAAAAGGTAGCAAAAGACTATTTACATAAAATTCAATGAGTAAGAAATATATCACGTGCTATAATTTATTACAGGAATTTATTTGTGGGTTATACTTTGTGGTATTGTAATGATGTTAATGTCTTTGTACCAATAATGTATTTTAGACAGAAAGATTGCTGTTTGTGTATATGATGACTTGGTGTTACAGTAACAGCAATAAATGTGTGTACGTATGGACTATGTTCTTTTAAATTGTATTGGGGACCCCAGGAAGAATAGCTGATGTTGTGACATCAGCTAATGGGGATCCTATAAATAAAGAAATAAACAAACCAAACATGTACAGGAGATGGAGAAAAGTTGCTCTCCAAGGTACAGCAGGTGTCAGAATCACTAGAGAATCTGCATGACCAGGGTCTGATCTCCCTGTTTGTTGCCAAATGGAGAGGTTGGCGCTTTGATGGGTGTGCGTGTGCTATAGCAGCTTTTATTGGTTTGAATCCTCTTGCGATAGATGTTGATGGACTGAGGCTTTATCCAAACAGGATTTTTTTAAACTTTCTGCCCTTTACCAAGCAATTTCTCTGGAGGACTTCCCACATGGTTGTGTACCATCTGGCACTCACGCTGTAATATAAGCCCAAAAACAAAATCAGAATTGTAGGAGTGAAACCACATCTAATATAAAACACATAGTATTATACAAAAGTGCTCTCGCTGTACTCCTTTACACTATTGCTTGCATTTGTCTCTTTTTTTTGAATTATCTTAATGCATTGTTAATGCAGATATCGTAGCCATGTTCACAAAACACACCAGGTCCATATAAAGGCGTGGGTAGCATTTGCTGATGTCTCTCAGTAACTGTCTCCATCCTCTTTTCAGTAACGGCACAGCAACCTCTGAAGATCTGTTCTGGAAGCTGGACGCTCTCCAGATGTTCGTGCTGGACCTCCACTGGCCTGAGCCAGAGTTTGCCAAACATCTGGAGCAGAGACTCAAACTGATGGCCAGCGACATGATGGAGGCCTGTGTCAAAAGGTCAGACTGAAAGACCCCAACAGCAATATCTAGACCTCCTATTATATCCATATCACATCATATGAAGGCGTGCAGCCAGTACTCGAGTTGAGGGGGGATGAGGGGGGGATGGCATCCCCCCTGAAATAAATACGGTCCAAATCATCCCCCCAGTAAAACTGCCTTCCCCCCTTTCCATTCCTTATGTTATTTCATCAATGAATGTGGTTTTACTGCTATTTCAACATTTTGAGTCATCACCAGAAAAATAACAATTTTCACCTGTTTCAAGTCAATTTTCACTTGAAATAAGCAGGAAAATCTGCCAGTGGGACAAGATTTATCTTCTTATTACAAGCAAAAAAATCTTGTTCCTCTGGCAGATTTTTCTACTTATTTCAAGTGAAAATCTTCTTGAAACAGGTGAAAATTGTTGTTTTTTCCAGTGATGAATCTTGTTTTAAGTGTAATGAGATTTTTTTACTAAAACATTTTAGACATTTGAGACATTGAGACATTTTAACTAGAAATAAGACAAATATTCTTATTTTGAGTTTTTGCAGTGATCCATTTTACGTATCCTGTGAAGGACAGAGTCATATTGATAAGTTCAGAAAAGTGTTTTTTATTGTTTATCTTCTTACAGAAGGCTGCATTTAACTGCTGCTATGTCATTCCTGCAGTATTTCTGCAGGTGTTTTGGTCAGTGCTATTATTTGTAATATATTATATTATTTGTAATCAGCACAAATTATCTGTCCCTATATGATAAAATCCACCACCCCCCCTGATTTTTTTTTTACAACTCGAGTACTGATCATATCATATCATATGAAGGCGTGCAGCTGTTCATGCAGAAAAACTGGGCAAACTCATTTCTGATCTGAAAAAGAAAGGAACAAAATCTTTGAAATCTTGTGGTGTAATTTACTGCAAACTCACTTCAAAGTAACTACAATTTCGATGCCGTGCATGCTGTCATAAAATGTGATTAAGTCAGTCTTTGTCTCCTGTCCTGTAGAACAAAATCTGCATTTGATGCCAAAATGCAGAAAGTGAGTAAGTCAACAGACCTCCGGGTACCGCTGTCTGTGTGCACCATGTTCAACGTGCTGATGGATGCCAAGAAGCAGTGCTCCAAACTCTGTGCACTGGACTGCGATCAGGAGGTATGATGCTACCACACTGAGATCTCTGTTTCACTTTTAGCTTGTTTGCATTTTTTTTGCATTGTACAAGATCTGAGTGAGCCGTCACTAAAAGAAATCCTCCCATCTTTACTGAGTATTGCTTGTGGTTTACTTTTTTTTTAACCAATACATGTTCATGGTTTTACAATCAAATAAAACCACATTGCTCCAGATTCCAACCTCGGTTGAGTGTAGTTTCAGACTGCTGGCAAAAGTGGTTTCACTCCTCTTTTATTTTTTTTATGATTTTCTCAACGGCAAAAATGACTTGAAATTGATTTTTTGTTGGGTTTTTTTTCAATTATTATTATTATTATTGTTTATCAGACCTTGGCTGCTTTTGTATGTGATCAAAGTTGAATGAAGATCCAAGATTTTCGAAGCAAACTTGGTCTCAACTCTCAACAGACATATCCCAACTCATACTTGTGTTACAAACACAGCAAACAGACAATTTGTTTCAATTTTTGTCGTGATCTTACCTCTCCTGGTTTCAGCGCATTCATCTCTGTACAGAGAAAGTAGCCATTCCTCCACATAAAACCATCGTTCAAAATTTAGCCCTCTGTTCCTCTTTTTGTTGCCATTTTGTAATAACCTGGTTGGCTTCCACTGCATGAGAACTTTAAAAATGAAACCATAAGCATGCTTCCCATCTCTACTTCCAGCATGCTACATTTGAGCCCTTGTTACTGCTCTTCTCTTCATATGATGTCACTTCAGGGCCATAGCCATTCACACTGATGTCCGACTTGTGTCTCATTTCAAAAATAATCTTAAAGGCCACACAATAAATCAGATAGCAGTATATTGCATTTCACATTAGTCCACATTAGTCCTTGTTCTACATTACTTTGGTTTAATGACACTGTTTTAGATTTTACTTGATAATGCTTTAGTGGCCAAGAACTTACCATAAAGGCCTTTTTTTTTTTTTTTTTTTTTATTCTGTTGCACTAATACTTAACTTTTTCTTTCATTTGTTTGTTAAGAAACTGCAGCGTCTCTGCAGCAATGCTAAAGCAATACTCGCACTGGTTTCATAATTTGACATCCACTGGCACCCCCATCCATCTGCATCATTTATTAATCTATGAGCTCAGTTTATAAACCAAAAGTCATGAAGCAATAAAAGTTACCAAAAAAACTAATAATTGTAGATGTGTTATTTGGCTGTTGTCAGTTTTTTGTAATATTATGTGGTGAGGTTGTGCGGTGCCAACAGTGAATTTAGCAGCAAAAAATGGCTGTTTAGTCAAATTTTGTTAAAAATTGTACTTGGAAAATTATAGAATTGTTCATTGGGAGAATTGTTGTGTCAATACCAAGTGTCAGTATCTGATGTGATCAGTTAGTCTGAGTCAACAGCTGTATCCTGCATCTCAGATTTATTTCTCACAAAGTGGAAGTGTGTAATCTTCTAAAAACTGTTCAGCTGTCTTATATTTCCAAGAATAGACTCACCGGGTCAAGTCAAATTGTCAGATCAGCCACTAAACTGTAAGTTCCCCTCTGAGCATCCAGTGGAATTAGAGTTCAGGTGTATTCGTCCTCACTTGAAACCGCCAAATGCTCGAAGTGAGCTGCTAAATGGATGACGGTGAAGTTTGTGTGAAGCAGTGGCCTTGGTATCTCTGAGAGCAAAACCCTTGTCCATTGGCAGTCTTGACAGAAAGCTAAGCTTGCTGCTCTTTTAACCTTCAGCTTCCTCAGTGCTCCATCAAAGTCTTCTGCTGCCTGAAAAACACTTTGACAATTATTCTTTCTCACATACACTCTGTTTGCAGCAGAGGTAGGCTACTGCATTTTAGCTTTAGTCATCCACATACTGCTTTCGTTTTTCCACATTCATGGCAACAAAACAAAATAAGAGATTTCATTAAAAAAATAAGTCACTTTGAAAAAGTTCAATTGTAAGTCACTTTGGATAAAAGCATCTGCTAAATTCAATTTAAAAAAAAAAAGGAAAAAAGGTTTACTGGGCATAAGAACCCCAAACACAGTGCATCAGAACAGCCCTTTCATTATTTTTATTTTATTACTAAATAGAATGATTTCTGTCTTGTTTTGATTTAATTGAAGTAAACTTGACCATTTACATGCTGCAAGCACTGACAGGGTTAATTTAATCAGAAGTCAACTTTTTAAAATAATTTGCATAAGCAAACACCTGAGAATATCTAGCCATTTATGAGGCAGGTACCTTTTTGAGCAGCCCTTCATCTTTTGACAAAGCTACAACTGGCATCACGGCAGAGGTGATTAAGGGACTCAAGAAACTAATGGGACTTATCAAGAACACAAAACAAGCAATTTTGGGCCAGTGTTGTAAAAGTGATTTAACCCCCATGACCAAACTAAAAATGTTCCTTTATGCTGCTTTAAATTGGACTTATTCTCACATAAGGATGAAGCATTTCTCCGCTGGCTGGCCAAATAGGGCTCAAAATCTGTAAACAAATAGCTGTCATTTCTCGTACAGAAAGTCACCATTTGACAATTGGAACTGACAATCAGATTTCTGCATCTTAAGCTTAACCAAAAATAAAACCTCCAACTTTCTGCATGACCCATGGTTGTTCTCTGCTTAGTAGAAAAGAAAAGTTCACCTTTTATTCTGAAGTGTTGCAGTAGGAATCCACTGGATCCTGCCTTTCATGTTGACTCTGCCAGGTTTTTAACAATTCGTGTTTTTAGCCAACTCGTGCTACCGGGGTCACCAGAAAGGAATGAGGACACGTGGTTTAGCGGAGAAATGGTCGGATTTATTCGTCACCAGACACGTACACACACACAACCACACGGCAGCCATCCTGTCCGGGTCTCAGGCAGCTCTGTGTCATCACCCTCAACCCACTACTTAATTACATAGGCAGGGAGGAGAGATTGATTGGAAACACCTGTGCCCAATCAGCTGATCTAACCCGCGCCACCTGTGCGCTACTCCCCCGCAGACCACACCCAATCCTCCACTCTGCCACATACCCCCATCGCCTGACTCAGGCTTGGGACCATCTGGCCTAGCCAACTCCCCCCCGCCCCTGGAAGCGGGAGAGGAAACCAGGGGCCGCCGTCTTCCAGGTTCCTGGTCTTCCAGGTCTTCCAGGTCGGTCAGACCAGTGAGACAGTTCAGGGGCCGTCCAGAACGGCGAGACAGTTCAGGGGGTAGACCTCGGAAACGGACTCAGGACCGGGCACACCGGCCAGAGGACCATTCTCGGGACTGGGCAGAGGGTGGCTTCGGGGCTGACGGAATCTGTGGCGCCCGCTGAGGTGCGTCCAGGACCACCTCAGGACCAGAGACAGGCGCGTCCACCTCAGGACCAGAGACAGGCGCGTCCGCCTCAGGAACAGGAACTGGCGCGTCCCCCCCAGGAACAGAGACAGGCACGTCCACCTCAGGAACAGGAACTGGCGCGTCCGCCTCAGGAACAGGAACTGGCGCATCCCCCTCAGGAACGGGCACGTCCGGGACCGTGTCAGCCTCAGGAACAGGCGCGTCCGGGACCGCCTCCAAAACAGGAACAGGGGCGTCCGCCTCAGGAACGGGCATGTCCGGGACCGCCTCCGAAACAGGAACAGGCACGTCCGGGTCCGCCTCCGAAACAGGAACAGGTGCATCCGGGACCACCGCCGGAACAGGAACCGATGAGTCCGCGACCACCGCCCGTCGTGGAGCTGGTGCGCGAAGGTGAAGGGCCTGTCCTCTGGCCCCAGTTTGGGCATCCGGAAGCGACGGCGGTAGTCTTCCGAGGACCGCCCCAGACGGTCCAGCACCGCTCGCCGCACGACTGGGTAGGCGGCGAAATGCAAAATGTGCCAAAACTGAGGATGTAATATTTGACTTCGATAAAATATTTACTCTTGTTCTTCTTTCAAATAGGTTCAACCTGCTACTGTCAGGTGTAGCCTTGGAGGCGATTGTTCCTGCAAGCAAACAATTAGACTTCTTTTCAGATTGTGCCATGGTTTGGTATTTATCAATGTGCTATCGGTTTCTGAAGAACACACTTTATTTTTAAATAAGAAAAAGAGAACTAATTCACTTACTACTTATTTTGAAGTAGGAAATTGACTCTCTAAGCTTCTCATTGGCATGTTGAGAGAGCTCAAGTGTCCATTTCCAGGGAAGCCACTAGTGGTAAAACTGTTTCATGTGTGAATTTTGTAGTTGTTAATGGTTGGCAGAAAGGTGCAGGAAGGCTTTCATTAACAATTCATCCCAAATAAACTGTCTTTCTGAGTCTCAGTTTAGCCTCCTGAAAAAAAAAAGTGGGCTGAGAGAACTTCCTGTTACAATGATGTTGTTGGAAGTGACCACAAATGCAGGACAGAAGATTGGAACCCTGGTTGACCTAGCATCAGACACCAATTACATCACTCATTATGCTGCTCATATGTTTAACTTCAGGAACAAAAAGATCATACTTGTTGTGCATGGAATGACCATCAAGATAGCCCAAAAAAAACATCTCCTCAGAGTCTGAGTCAAAACCTCAATGGAAATGAGAGGGCACATGAGCTCATCTGTTATGGCCTTATGGAGATTGCAGAGGTCCATCAAGTAGTCAGACCTGAACAGTTGAAAATGTTCTTCCCGGAAGTTAACCTTGAGGAGCTGAGGAGACCTAAAGTGATTGAGTTGTTCATAACGCAAAGAGAAAGGAGACTTGCCCCACAAAGGGTAAAATTTGGAGGGGATCTTGTCTTGTGGGAGAGCCCCCGTGGAAAGATTGTAGGTGGAGCACACCCTGACCTACTTGAGCAAGTTAGCATGGCTGCACACAAGTCAAAGACTCACTTTGCTCATTCGATCAGAACTGGTGCTGTCAACTATCAGCAAATTCATGCTGGACTCCCCTTCAGGAGAAAGACAGTTGAAAGACACCATGGCAGAAACCAAACACATAGCTGCGATTCAGAGACTTCCTAGAGTGATGGAGCTGGGACAGCATTGGTACGGCCTTTGCCCTGAATTGTGGTTGATGCCGCTGTGGGAACTGCCAACCTGGGTAGAAGGAGATGACCCTAGCAGAAGAAAGGCAGCTTGAAATCATAAAATATAGCCTCACAAATGTCATGAAGGGGTGAACGTAGCAATAATCCACACTGAGATTCACAGTCTCCCTGGTTAATGGATCCAGTTTGCCTTACCAACAACAGAAGTGGGGTTCAGGCTACCTTTTAAGAACTGAAAAGTGGCTCAAAAAGGAACCTGCCGGCTCAAGTCCATGAGATGGTTGAGTAAAGTACTGCGAGGAGACTCGGACAGAAGGATGTGAGCCATTTAGTAGCACCAATCCCCCCCTCTCTCAACTCCAGTGCGCCTCGTCTGGATCAGTAATTGACAATTCAAGGAAATGAGTATGAATGATCTACTGTTAAAATGACCAGATTTCTTGAACCCCTGCCTTGCTGCCTTAGGAGAGATCCAACTTGTTGTGCTGGAGGACAGCTACGTGAATCACATCCTGACATCCTACATAATGCACACAGGCTGAACAAATCATTAAGGAAGTTGAGGAAATCCTGAAGGCGAGTAGATTTTTCCCGAAGTCATGGGTCCAGTCAGGGCAAAGTGAGAGGAGAGAAAGAGGAATTATCAGCCCACACAGGGAACACTGCATTTGATATGGACAAATCATTTATGCTGCCAAATCAGATGAGAGATGAGGATATCAAGGCCTTAATCATCGGGTATCTGGTAGAGGAAAATAGGCTCTATATGATCACTTCAGTTAACTTATTGAGGAAGAGAGGGAAGATGAGGACAGGCCAGGACCTCTAGACTAGAGGAGGTGAATGCAAAGACACCTAAGCCCTAATGAGGTGAGAGCTACCGAGCCAGGTAGCGGGGCTCTATGATCCCCTTGGACTTATCAACCCAATCAAGCAAAAGGGTGCTATCCTTGTCAGGAAGGCTTTTCAGAACTCGGGGGATATAAATATGGCTCTAAAAACAAACCACTTTCTGAGGGGTTTCAGGGATGATGCCATCAAGCTGTTTCAATAGTATGCATAGCTAGGATCAAATTCCAAAAAGCCTTCCACCACCAGGCTGAAGAAGGAACCTTGGGCCATTACCTTCTCTGATGGGAGTGACAAATCCTACCAAGCTGTTCTCAGCTCAGGTGGGAAACAGAGCAAGGCATTGATGTCGAGTCCAAGACTAAGCAGACACCACTGGACCACAAGGAGGATTCTGTCAAAGCTGATGTCTGTGGTGCAGTATTCTCAGCAAAGCTCTGGAAGTTTATTGAGAACTATGGCCAGAAGAAGATAAACCGTTAGTTCCACCTAGTTGACAGCCAAACAGTACTGAGAGCCATTCAGCGAGACAGTTGGTTACCAAACATTTTTTGCCATTAGGATAGGGGAGCTCAAAAAGGCTGGACCAGTTAGAGACTGGTGGTGGATACCAGGTAACATGAATATTGCAGACATCATTATGAGAGTAGCTAAATTGAAAGATTTTCAATGGGCTTGGCAAAGTGGGCCAGAATTTCTGAAATGGTCATTGGTTCAGTGGCCAGTAAAGTCTGCTGGAGAAGTTGTGACTGACACACGAGATGACATCGGTAAAATGCAGAGAAAGACATTCTCAGCAGTGCTAACAAAGTAAAGCAAGGCAAGTTTATTTCTATAGCACAATTCAACAAGAAGGTGATTCAAAGTGCTTTACAAAGACCTTAAACATCCACCTGATCACCTGGAAGGGATGGATTCATGTGTGCAGGAGTGCTGTTGTGTGCTTCAAATTGAGCGTAGGATGGACAGAAACACTTTGACAAACATGGCGGAAAACACAAAAACACTGTTTGGTCAGGACGAAGAAGAGCCAAAGTGTCTGCATGCACTGCCATGTGGAATAAACAACAGATGGTTATCCAACATGGATCTTAAGCTGGAGTAACACTCCCTGACACCACCCGTGGTGTTTGAAGAAAAAGATAGACTTTTTGTCTGTGGAGGAAAGATCCAAGCCTTCATTGAAGATAAGATGGCAGAGCCCATTCTCCCACATGTGTTGATATCCGCATTGCTGGCTCGAGGGGCTCATGCTATGAAACACGAGGTTCATTGGCAGGAACACTTTTGAGCATGAAGAGCAAACTTTGGGTTGTCAAAGGGAAAAGAGTGTCAAAAAAGATAATACATGTCTGTGTCACCTGCAGAAGGCAAAGGCAAAACTATGCTGACAGATAATGAGTGACTTACCACCAGTGCGGGCAGGACCAGCAGCTCCATTTGAGTTTACCATCATGGACGTGTTCGGACCCTATGAAGTAAGAGATGTGGTGAAGAAAAGAGACTGAAAGTCTGGAGAAAGGTGTTCAGGTGTATGACAACTAGAGCCATCCATGCAGACATTGTCAGTGACATGTCATCAAAGGGCTTTCTAAATGCCTTTTAGAAGTTTACAACACTGAGATTACATCTCAGCAAGGTGTGGTCTGACCCAGGCACAAATTTTGTTGATGACCTCTATAAGTTCTTAAAGCACCTAAAAGGATCAAAAGGGGAGATAAAGGTTGTTAAGAAATGGAAATGGGACCAAAATGGACCAGGAGGATACACCAAGCTTATTTCCTTCACAGAAATGGAGTGGCAGCAGCAGAAGTCTGAACTGTGAAATAAGCTCTGAAAAACTTGAGTGGTGATGGAGTTTTCAAATGGGGAGAATTTCCGACCTTTGTGTATCTGTCAACTAGTCTGGCTAACGAGGCCTATAGATGCTAGGACACAAAGCCAGGAAGAGTCAGTGAAGTATATCACTCCAAATTCCCTCCTTTTGGGGTAAGCCTGTTCAAAAGGAGATCCAGGACATTTCCAATATAAGGGGTTACCCCTACAATCCACTGAGAATTATCCAGTGAGAGGTGAACAAGTTTTGGAAGAAGTGGTGTCAGTTGGCAGGCCCGAACCTTGTCAGAAGCAAGTGGCACACAAAGGAGAGAAAAGTGTCGTAGGCCATTGTTTGGCTTACTCATCAGAATGCCCTAAGAAATCAGTTCAATTTGGCTAAGGTAATAGGTGCAACTCCTGATGAGAAACTTGATTGTGAAAGACGTCCAGTTCAGAACCTTCCCCAACTTTTACGATCAGTTACGATCAAACAATAAGCCGATAAAGAAAGTGTGAGTAGAACTGTCCATATTGAGAGAAAGACCACCATGAAAATCCCTGGCATAATTCTGATGATTGTCCTTGTTTTAGTTCCAAATTACAGAGAGGAAGTATCTGACTCTCTTAGGGAGGTGTTTTAAAGTTTGATGGCTGCAAGCAGGAATGCTTTCCTGTGGTGCATCTGAGTGAAAGGAGTCCTCTGCTGAAAGTTCTCCTCTGCTGGGTCAGTGTGCTATAGAAAGAGTGTGTGATATTGTCCAATATGGACTTAAGAATCAGAAATCAGAATCAGAAAGGGGGTTTATTGCCAAGTTTGTTAACACACACAAGGAATTTGTTGTGGTGATTGGTGCAATACAGTAAAAATAAAAATATAAAAACAAACAAATATATGGAGATAAAATAAGAGATAGAATAAAATAAAATGTATAAACAGAAATAAACAGAAATTTACAATATGAGGATTAAAAAGTGCCGGATATGAGTCTTTACAAAAAGTGACGTAGGATGACAGATGACAGATAAAATGTATAAACAGAAATGAACAATATAAACAGAAATGTACAATATGGGGTTTTTAAAGTGCCGGATGTGAGTCTGTACAAATGTTACGGGGTTGGAATATTTACGTTAATGTAACGTAGAGTGGGATGGGGGGGCAGTCCTTGGTAGACGGGACGGAAGGGGGACCGGGGCCTTGTTGATGGGGACAGCTGCAGACGGGGAAAAAACTGTTCTTGTGGCGTGAGGTTTTGGTCCTGATGGACCGCAGCCTCGTGCCAGAGGGAAGAGTACGGTCGGTCGGGGGGTCGGGTTGGTGTGTCCGTACTGTCGTCCATCGGCGTCTGCGCTCATTTCGGCCAATTCGACATGTAGAATTGGCCACTAGATGTCGGCCTCTATGACAGATCTGATTGGTTGAGTGCTAGCCCTACACTAGCGAATCAGAGTTAACCGAAAATAACGATGATAAACTTACTAGCTAAACAGCGATGGTACAAACGCTAAACTACACTCTATCATCGCGTTGGTTTGAATTTGGCTTGCGTTTGATTGTATCATATTTTCATTATCAGCCATCTTAATTTCGATCCTTTTAGACTTATTTCAGACGTGAAAACAGCAGAATGGTTTTCAGTGGTATATACAGTACAAGCAGAAGAAAGGAATATGTGGAGTGGATGATGGCAGCATCAAAACTTAACTTTTAAGACTTCTAGAATATTTAAGTCAATTACAGAAGCCTACACAAAAAAAAACAAATGACTAATAGTAATCTGATACATGAAAGGAGTCTGCATTCACCAATATTAAATCATAGAAGAAGAAAATCCTCAGTGAAAAACCTGCATCCTTGAAAATTATTGATCATAACTTTTAGACTTGATGATAAATAAATGAAAAAAAGAAAACTCATTAAGTACAAAATCCTGAATACACACTTGAACACATTAAATATGACTGCCATTCAAAAGTTTAAAACTTAAATAATAAACCAACTAATATATTTATTTTTCCATATGTTCATACATTGTGCCATTATTATAGTTGAAATGATTTTCAATAAAGATTTTTTTAAACTAAGTTTAAACTGCCTAATTATATTGTGTGCACTACAAGACTTGACATTGCAGACTCCCTGCTTGGCAAAATCGACTCCATACTTGCCTATATCTTGCAACATTACTCAAAAGCGAAGTGTACGTTCAATAGGTGGCATCTAATTTGTATAAATTCAACTGTATGACTCCCCACTCATGTCAGGATGATAGTAAAATGAGCAAATGAAAAACAAACATGGATATGAGGCAGGAGGAGGACTCGGGTCAGGTTGCAGCATCCAGATTAAAAACATCTCAGATACCTATGTAGTTACCTCAGAAACAATAACAACAACATCAAGGCCATCAGAGGAACAGTTGGAGACAATCCAATTAAACATAAGCTGTTTTCCACCCGAGTAGAAAAGATCTCAAACACCACATTAAATGATGCCATCAACAAATTACTCAAATCTTCTTGTTAATCATTTGTCAACTAGAGAGGAAAAAAATAATACCTTAAAATTCCTCCAGATTTCCAAACACATGAAAACCTCAGTTTGGCATTGTGTCGCAGATGATTCAGCTTTTCAAGATGGAATTCACCATGCCCAAAAGAGTCCAACATCTGAATAACCTTGACAAATAAATGTTCAGACTGAAAAATTAATCAAAAGAAGAAAATCCTTTACAACATGCCCTCTTTCAGCTGTTTTTTACATGCTTGGTTTTGAAATCATGAAAGGGTGATGCATTAGGACTCTAAATGAAAAGCATGTCAGTGTTGGATTTCATGAATTAGAAGTTTCACAATTGCTTTTTATTATTTGGTAGCAATAAAATGTGAGTCTGCCATTGGACAGCCTGTCTTCTAAGGTGAATTATGCATCAAGAAAACAACTATGATTAGAATAAAAACAACATTTAAAGTTAAAACTATAACTTAAAACATACATTAAACTGACTTCCGTGAAAGTATAGTGTAATTTAAAACCACAAATATTTGTTTAAGTGTAAGGCATTTTCACAGGGTGGACTGAAGTTATCAACCCATTTTCATTTGCAGCTTGTTGGACGTGAATACTTGGAAAAGATCTGTTTCACTTTTCAGCACATATTTTCATCAAATTATGATCCCTACCTGGCATTTTGTGTCTAATAAAAGACGCTCACTTGTATGTCATAGCTGGAACTTTTGTAATATGTTCCCCCATCAGCACAATTATACAATCTCAGGTTACATTTGTAGATGTAGCAGCAGAATGTGTTGAATAAAAATGGTTTTTCAATGGTACTCATGTGGCTATGTTAAACACAGTGGTATGACAGGTTTCAAGATGACACTGTATACTGGAGCGGTTTCTGTGCTCGGCCTTTACTCTCTGACTTTTGCAAAAACTCCAGGAATCTTTTCACAATTATATACACTACAGATTTCACAGGTATTTCCAATAATTCATTAAGAACATTTGAGATGATTGTCTGACCGAGTTTAGCACACGGTGGTGAGCATCTTTCCATCTTTATTTAGAAAAACTGAGCCTTTAGATGCTCCTTTTAAGCCTATTCCTGGCATCCTCACCGCTCATCAATGAATCTGTAGGCTAGAGAATTTTCAAACTATTTGTATATTCTATAAGCTTTGCTTTTCCTCAACGGTTTTTGAGTGAGTTTTTTGTATCAAATTCTCTGGGGGTTTTTGCATCTTAAAACCTTTTGTTTTCTTTCATTTAGGGGTTTGTATTAAGTACGTTAGCAATGACAAGATTTTAATTTGAATGGCATAATGATAAAAAATATGTCAAAGCGGCATTGATTAACAAAGAAAACACAAGGGAAACTGTTTCCCTTAGGTTCTCCAAAACTGCTATGACACTGCAGGTTTTCCAATAAAAAAAACAAAAGAAAACTGGGGAATTGAAGCAGCAATTACTATTCACCATATATTAACCACCAACCATGCATTAAATGAACTGCGGAAATCTTTGTACTGTAAAATATTACATCATAGCTCACTGTGCCCGTTTCTTTTCCTTTGCCTCATGTTCTTCCCGACCTTCATGTCCATCCATCCCGTGCTTCATTGTTTCACTTCCAGATTGACGGACAGTGGGTAAGTCCCTCCATTTTCTCATTGCCTCTCTTTCCTCTTATATTTTCCCTATATGGTCTCTGCATAGTAAAATATAAGTTGTTCCTTCTTAGTGAACAGATCACACTTCAACTAAAAAAAAATCCATCTCATAACACTTGAGAGGTTTAATCAGTTGCCTGTGTCATTATTTTTTAAACAGTCTTATGGTCAGAAACTGCATTTCAGTGAAACTGACCTCTTGATTTGTACTAGACAACCCTGACTATTAAATGTTTCAATCATTCTGATGTAGCTGTACTGATGCTCTTTGGATTGTTGTGCTGACCACATTTTGGCCAAGCTTTAGCTATCAGACAGATTGCCTCAAATTTGCCTTTACTTACTTATTATGTACTTTAGTATACAATAAAAGTTTGTTGGCAACTCAATATGAGCGTGAGGGTGAAAATGTCCTTCAGCAGTCCTCTTGAAAGTCTAACCAACTTTGGTGGGACCTGAGATGGGTTCTGACAAAGAGGAATAAAATCACAGAAAGTGAAGTACAGAAAGACAATTTGGTTTCATGTGGTTATGCTGGATGAAAATACCCCCCCAATTCATGCCACAGCTAAAGAGAGATATAAAGCAGATATGCTGACTACAAACACTCAGCAAAAACTTGTGAGCACAACCAGTACTTCAGGTTGAAGCACATTTGTTACTGGTTTCTTGGGCCAATGTCAAGCAGCGGACCTCCACCAGTGTATGGATTTCCTCCCCATCCCATTAGGAACTATCCTGTCAGCCTGCCCCCCACATACTGTATATGGATAAGAGTACCGTATTTTCACGACCATTCGGCACACCGTGTGAAAAGGCGTACCCTCATTTTTGTGTGTAATTTTTGGATTTAAAACACACATACGGCGCACCAACCCAAAAGGCGCAGTCTACAGACACGGAGCTGCACACACGCGCGCCGCAAAACACACACGCGCGCCACAAAACACACACACCTGCTGCAGAACACACACACAAGCACACAAGTGTGCTTATTTAAAAATAGAGCAGGAGCAAAACTTAGTTTGATTGTATTTTATTTCAGTTTTTACATTAATCAAACCCTTCAAAGTCCTCATCCTCTGTTTCTGCATTAAAGAGCTCCGCTAATTCAGCTGTGCCAGTCCGAATTTCCTCGCTGTCAGTCACTTTCCGTGCCGTGCGGCGCCTCGGAAATGCCGGCTTTTGCAAAAGCCCGAACAACAGTCCCTGCAGACACGTTAATGACAGGCATGATGTGTGAAAAAAACCACCGGGTCGCCACACATAGACCTGCCTCAGCCACTCTTTCATCATGCCTTCATCCAGCCAGCCCCTTTCATTTGCCTTTATAATGACTCCGGCTGGGAACGTCTTTAGGCAAAGTTTTTCTTTTAAAAATCACCATCGGCGGCAGTTTCTGTCCATCAGCGTGGCAGGCAAGCACAACAATAAATGACTTTAAATGACAATAAATAAACTTTTCATACCCGTTGTGTGGATATCCACCGCGCTGGTTTCGTCTCTCCACCGCGCGGGTCCCGTCTCTCCACCGCGCGGGTCCCGTCTCTCCACCGCGCGGGTCCCGTCTATCCACCGCGCGGGTCCCGTCTCTCCCCGGCGCGGGTCCCGTCTCTCCCCGGCGCGGGTCCCATCTCTCCACCGCGCTGGTTCTGTCTATCACCGCGCGGGTCCCCGTTAACTCCACTGTGTGATGCACTGGGGATGTGGAACGTGAGCGGCACTCCGTCCATGTTGGTGATGTGTCTGGACTGGATGTGTTTGTCGGTGATGTGTCGGCTGCAGAATGAGCGGAAGCTCTCCATCTTTTCCATATAATCGGCCGGGCGCTGCTGCTGCGCTGGCACCGTTTCATGAAGCGAAAGCACCAGGACGGACCTCCATGAAAATGTTCAATTTTCATTTCTTCCGCCAGCGCTACTGCTTTCAGTCTGAGGATGGTCTCATTCACGTCCGCAACTCACGGGTGCTTCACACGCCCCCTTCTCCCTTTACCGTTCTCATGGTGGCCGTCCGCCTTACATTACCGTAATACAGGTAATAGATACGGCGCACCGTTTCATTGGGCGCGCAGCACATTTTTAAAAAGAAAAAAGAATTTTATGTGCGCCTTATGGTCGCGAAAATACGGTAGGTGAAAAGCCACTCCCCAGACCGGACAGAAACCGGGCCACCCCAGAATCCAGATAGGCCACGAGCCAGGAACGCTAACTCTAACCATGTGTAGAGCTTCAGACTAGTTAGGCTGTTTTCTAACTTCTAAATAAGAAAAGTAAGTGTGAGTGCTAATAAAACCCGTAAACCCCAAATTCAGTAATTGGGATAGGTAGATGCATTAAAGGAGGGCAGGAGTGGACAGGGGTGTGGTAGGAGGATAGCGACACACTCATGTGTTGCCGCCTCCCCACCACTTGTAAGTATAAGTAAGCTTACTTAGTCCACCAAGTAAGCACTTCCAACCTCCACGTTTTTAGATTCTAGAAACAAGTTGTTGGAATTAGTTCTGTCAGGCGATAAAAAAATGTATCTAATTAATTACAGGATTTATAATTAATTAATCTAATTAATCGCATTTTAATCTCATATCTGCTAAAGGTCCCCAAATAAAGAATTCGAATTCTAGGACATTACACAATTGCAGTGCATGATTAATCAATTGAATACACTAAGAAGAGAAGATTTGAAATCCACATTTTTATTGGTGAAGTGTGTTTGATAATAATGAAATTCAAAAGAAAAAGCTCAAGCACATCAGCAAACCGTTTAGGCCAGATGCATTATTCAAAAATGCAATACAAATACAGTGACCAGATCACGTGACTGTTCAAATCGCAGCCTTTGCGGTCTCGTTTTATCACATCGCGATATTATCGCAAATGCAATTAATTATTCAGCCCTAATACTTATATACAGATTAGATTAGATTAGATTAGATTAGATTCAACTTTATTGTCATTGCACATGTTAAAGTACAGGGCAACGGAATGCAGTTAGCATCTAACCAGAAGTGCTTGTGCAGTACACATATATGTATATGTATATGTATATATATATATGTATATATATATATATATATATATATATGTATATATATATATATATATATATATATGTATATATATATATATATATATGTATGTATATATATATATGTATGTACACAGTGCAGATTAATAAATACTGTTGTTATAAGGTGCAGGTCAGAGATGAATGAGTGATAATATATATTATAAACAGATGAGATGTGATTATATGATTTACAACAGATTTGAGTTACAGTATGTACATGGGTGATTGCAGCAGTGCGATGAGGTAGTTGGTAAAAAATTCCAGTGCAATTATATTATGTACAGATGTGCAGAATAGTGCAAAGAGTTAGTGGGTACTAGCTCCGTTCACTTCTCGGGGGGTGGGGGGTTGGTGTGTGTCAATCACGTTGTCATTATGGGGTGTAGTGTATAGAACTTTGAGGAAAAAAATTAATTTTATCAAATTAAGAATAAGGTTGTAACATAGCAAAATGTGGAAAAAGTGGAGCGCTGTGAATACTTTCCGGATACACTGTAAATGGTGTTAGGATTTATAATGTGAGAGAAATGGAGTCATGGGTACTAATTATAATTGGATGGATCATAGTTTTGGTTACATATTAGGAAATTGAATGAAATTGAAATAACATATAAACACAACTGATGGATGCAGGTATGAATCTATTCTCTAGTGAAGGGGTTTCTTATTCTCCAACTATCTTACACCTCCATGGTTCATGTATTCTATAATGGTTTCAGTTGATTTTTTTATAGAAGTCTGTGAATTTAATGATCTAGTTTTGGATTAATGACAGCGTAAAAATCTCCTGCAATAGTTATGTTTGTTAAATATGTTAAATTAATGAAAAAAAGTTATGAACAAAGGAAGGATCATCATTATTTTGCCCATAAATATTGACCAAACTGATTATTATGATTAATGGAAGCATGGATTATAATTATTCTGTCACCAGAGTACGTTGTTGTTGCATTGTGAACAAAAGGTATATTGTTATTAATCAATTTAAAGAATCCTCTATCTGTTACTGTATTCTCATGAAAAGATGTATTTAAGGTCACCCCTTGACAATTTAGCCAGCGTATGATGATGTGTCAAAATGTATCTAAACCAGTGCTATAAAGTGAAATATCAAAGTTTCAAAGGTTTTGGGCTTATGCATAGCTTCATAACAAGTTGAACATATAAATAACATATAAACACATATGAGTAACTTTTATAAAAACCTTTCAATAACATAATCATACCATTGAATACTGTGCGTCTTGCCAGCGTTCACTAATTATGCCAAACGATAGTCAAAGTTTTCCATATCACATGTTAGCGTATCACAGACGGCCTCAAAAATGCTCCCGTGTGAAGCCACATTAAACATTGCTGAAGTCACAGTATCGAAATCAACATCACCCCCACATGCCGAAAACGTTGAAGGCACTGCTAAGGCGTCCCCTGGTGGGGGAGCGGGTTTTAACTACGAACACTGATCGTTCCTGGAGCAAAGTGCAACTCCTTTGTTCTTACAACTACGGTCGGCACAATTCCAACATAATCAGATCACTAGTTACAGAATGGGGGAGTGGTCCTTGCATACACTACCGGCCTTTGCTTTTTCACGCCTTTTGGTCTACTTCATGTGATTGGGAAAAAAGAGGTGGTCTTTCTGGAAGGTGGTTCTTACATACAGGCATCGACACAGCAAAAGGGGGAAATGTTCAGGAAAGAAATGGCAGTATTTAAACGCCTTTATATTGCTCCGGACCCCACGTGACCTGTTTTGTTTGCAGCGCCATTTTGGCAGGAAAGAAAAGTCAAAAGTCACAGCGTAATCATGAACTTCACAAGGTCCGAGTTTACTGCGCAATTAAACCCAAAAGATAAAGAAAACTATGTTGCTAAACTTGAAAGGCTCAATATTACTGACCCTTAAAAAGCTCCGGGAGTCCTTTTTAAAAGCATCAAAACTGTAACAGAGCTGCCAGTCCTCTAATATTCCAACATCTACAACTACCTGATCACCTTTCCTTCGTCCTACTCCGGGGATTCTCTTAAAAATTACAAAGCCGTGTAGGGACATTATGCCTGGATTTGTGAACAACATTCAGCTTTGGAATCTTTCAGCAAAGGATTATTTTATCAATACTGGAAGGATAAGGGGCACTTCATTCATAAAATAAACAAAGTAGCTAAATTGAGGCACAACGCCAACACTGTCAGTGTCGGCTAATGTAATCGGCATGTTCATTAGAATCAAATGTTACCGTGGATTTTTGCTGGATAAATTAGAATATGTTTACTGTGTGAATGAAAATTTTAAGCCACCACCTCATCCATTAATTTCATACATCTATGATAAATATTTGTCATGCAGGTGCCTTTTTTATCCATGTAGTTTTGTTTTTTTTAGGTGAGTCATTCAGAAATACTAAGTGACCCTCAGTTAAAGTCATGAATAGTGTTCAGAAAGTATGGGAGACGGCTGGATTTGGTGAGAGCTGAGTCTCATGTGTCAGCTGTCTTGGTCGTGCGTTTTATGGCATAAATCCGTTTATCTTGCCTATTTGGATCTTAAGGAATCCGCTAAAAAGCTCTATATGTTCCCCTTTGTCTAATATTCTGGCATCCCGGTGCACAACAGCTATCAAGCGTTGTTACTACCATTTACCATTACAGAAACACGGCATTGTTTACGTTCTACAGTGTTGCACACTGGGAATTGTGACCTCCCGGTCCGGAGCTCTATATGCATCCACGCTCACACACACCAAGCTCAGCCTTTTAAAAAGACCATTATACTCTTATGTTAAGGTGATGCCGATGTCAGAGGACAACTCGGTATAAGTTATGAAAGTTTGTGCATTCCATTGTGCTTCGTCGTGCCCTTAAACCTTCTCAAAACTTATTTGACATATGCCAGCATATTCCCCAAATTTTTCACAAGTCACTGGCTAAACCGTCATGGTGTAATAGGGCCTTTAAATTGTTTTTAGTTTAATATTTGGGAGTTATTTGTCTTCAATATGTGTTTCTTTTAAAAGCAGATATCTTCCTTGCCTTTTATGAGGTGGTTTATTATTTAAATTATTTTTTCCTTGGTTCTGAAGCTCTGCACATGACCTGTGTTGGGTGTTGCATACATATGTATGTATGTGTAAACATATATATGTGTATACTGTATGTTAAGGGTCTCAACTTGACAGTTTTACCAAACATGAAACATCTCCACTTGATGAATAAAATATGCTAATAGATATTATTTTTCTAGTTTCATTATGTTGCTGAGTACACAAAGATAGTATTTAGGGGGCATTAATAAAAAAATGTGAAGCAATTCATACCTAAAAAATGTTGTAGAGCTGAAAAAACAGCAGACAAACAAACAAAACAAAAATGCTTTCAAAAGAAATAATTGTTCTTTTCAGTTTTTGCTTTGCATATGGCAAAGACCAACAATTTCACCTCTTCCCTGCTTTTCTATAGACGTCATTGTCAGAAAAAGAAAGCAGCCATGTTAATTGAGGTAAGAAGAAGGGGAAAGAAGAGAAGAACTCAAGATTAGCCATAAAGATTTCAGCTGAAAGAGAGCTGCCATTTTGCAGACCTGTGGAAGAAAAGAAAAGGAAAAAAAAACTAAATTTGGCAGTGACCTCCTGGACCCATAGTTTGTCAGCGATCTGTGTGCTTTGTTGATTGAAATTTTTAATTTGGGCGTTCTTTAGATGGCCAATGAAAGGGCATTGTTGCCAAGAGATGAACTCCCCTGCTGCCGCTGTTATTCAGCATTCAGCCCCAGCCTTTTTTACTCTCACTCCGTAAAGGGAAAAAGGTGCCATGAATATTTTTTTCGGGGGGGGGGGTGGGGCAAACAAGACATGAAATGGCGAATTAATTGAATCTTGTGTGAGCCTTTGGTCCTCGCAGCTTGACCGGTGCTTTAGAGGAGTACAAGGCTGCTCTAATTGTGGGGAGGTTCACAAAAAGTATCCTTCAGATTCCTTCTCTTTTCTGCTGCGAATGGGAATGTTATTCACCAGCATAATGCATCCTATTAGCTGCTTAACTTAGCAGCGTTATACAGATGGGAAGGTTTTTCACACCTCACTGGCTGGGGAGATTGTGCGTGTGTGTGTGTGTGCGTGCGTGCGTGTGTGTGTGTGCGTGCGTGCGTGTGTGTGTGTGTGTGTGTGTGTGTGTGTGTGTGTGCGTGCGTGCGTGCGTGCGTGCGTGTGTGCATGTGTGCATGCGTGTCCACACATGAGGACAGCAGCAGCGTTTTTGTTTCTGTCTTTTTAACAACACACTCCTTTTCAACGTCAAGATTAGGAGTCATTGCTAAATAAAGAAAGAAATGACCATCAGTTCCATGGAAAAATTTAATTATTGCTTTTTTTGTTCCTTGTCTATGTCTCCCACATAAACATGTGTCTTCATTACCAACATACTTGGGCCACCGTCACCACCACAGCAACAGTACCACTCCAAAATCGACGTTCTGATTGACGAGGCATTCAAAGAAATGATTTCTTCCCTCGTGTCTAAGGTAAATTTCTTTTTCTTTATGCCATTTAAACAGTTCCTCATAGTATCCTTTTTCTATTGTCCATATGTGTATATATATATACAGTATATATGGTCAATGACGTGACGCCTATATTTTCTGAAAAACAGATTTTTTTTTCAATTCAAAAAAGGTTTAAATGGATAAAAAAATATGATATATATGAACTACCTGTCGTACTACATATGGACTCACTTGAATTTTACAAAAAATACTAGTTATTTGGGATTTTGTTGTTGTTTTAAGCGTCAAAATGTCATGTCGTCTGACCATGACTCTTGTTCTGAAAACTTTTTTTGAAATCACTAAATGTATTTAAATCAATCTTCTGCCCTATCTGGCATGATTTCCGAAATGTCTTGTAGTGTGTAAGATTGCAACACATTTGTATTTATATTTCCATCATGATGGAAATATACAAACAAAGTTTGACTAATGATGTCCATTTTATGAAATATCATGTGGCGCGACCATTAAAAAAACAACCATTTTTGTATAATACTGAAAACTTGTAAAAAAAAAAAGATGTCAAGATGTTAAGGAAATTCATTTATTTTAATATGAATCATGGTTGCACCACATGACCTTTTTTAAGGCTAGTGCCAATTCATCTTGACAAAAAACTCATCTCAGAAACTCAACTCAGAAATCACTTAATTTAAAATTGACGAATGAATTTATGTGTACACAACATTCTTAATGTTTGAACTACTGCAATAGATAATCTTTTTTTTCTCATTTTAAAATTGACCTGTTGAAAATCCTTATTCGTCATTGACCCATATATATATATATATATATATATATATATATATATATATATATAATATAGTATATGACATTAATGCCCCATGGTTGGTGGATCTAAGGCCTGGAATATACTTGCAGTTAACAATGCCTACATGTACGCATCACGGCTACCACAAGTATCCTGCTTTCATTTGGCATGTCTGTCGTGCATGTCCCTCAAAAATATGTGACGCGTATGTGATCTGCAATACACCGTTGACCGTTAGGTTCTCAGCAAACGAGCGGTCAGCGCTGGTCAGCAGGCGACTGGTGTAGCACTGATCAGGTCAAGCAATCGGATGCAATGGGTCATCAAATCTATTCAAATTCTACACATACAAACCTCGTGGAGCACAGTTAAAGATAGTGTTTGTGTTTCACGTCATCAATGTCCTGCATCAGAAAAACCAGAAAAAACTATTGATGATCCAAATGGTGTTGATTCAATCTCCGCCATCTCTGATGTACAGTACTGCTGTTTTCTCTGCCAAGACTGCAACAAAACCAGGTCAATCCAGACATGGAAACCACTAGCTTTTTTTCTTCATACCCTTGTGTTGTAACGTGTTTGAACATTTTAATTTGTTCTCTTTGTGGCTTCCTTCAGAGTGACTTTTAAAAAATTGTGAATTTCTAATCCACCTTTTTCTCTTGTTAACCAAACTATATATCCATAAGTAGCCTACATATCTTCCAAAAAACATTTATTTTCACCAAGAGTCAATGCAAAGGCTTATCAACTCCCGTCTCTTTGTTTAAAAATCCCTTTTTGATATAAATGCGTCCCCTACCTACATTTTCCCCGAGAGAATGTCTCCCTAAAGAAATGTATTAATTCTGTAGTAACAATGTAGTTCATTTCCTAGTTTGTATTTTGATTTTTTTATACGTTTTTATTTCCTCAATAGTGAAAACGATAGCTTCCTCTTCCAATAGTTTTCCTGTTGTATATGTTACGGTTGGACTTTCTAAACGGAGGATACACGCTGGTATCAGGCATACAGGCTGCAGACACAGTCACCACCACAATGACAGACATCCAAAAGAAGAGTCTCCGGTATGAAGAGGCACCAGGCCCGGACACGCTCCACAGCTACTGGCTGAAGGAGCTGCCTGCACTCCATGAGCGTGTAGCAGTACAAATCAACCTGCTGCTCACGGATGGGACCCACCCAGAATGGCTAACCCTAGGCTGCATGGTCCTCAACATGAAGGAACCCTGGAAAGTGGCGGCCCCATCCAACTTATGGCCAATTATATGCCTCTGCACTATGTGGATGCTCCTGTCAGGGATCATAGCAGCCAAGATGGGTAGGTACATGGTGCCACAAATGATCACAGCTCGCAAGGGAATTTGCAAGGAAACCCAAGGAGCCAAGGACCACCTGCTGGTCGACACAACAGTTGCCAAGGACTTCAAGATGTGCACTGCCTGGATAGACTACAAGAAAGCCTATGACTCACGGATACTGGAATGCTTGGAACTGTACAACCAGTGGCGGAGCGCGGGTCTCAGTACAGAGGGGCATTGTGGATGGGCCCTTATGATGGTCATTTTAACATTCAACAACACCTCATCCTACCCATCAAACAACATTTATTCTCACTTTTATTGAGCCAAGCCTATATGCCTATGCTGCAGACAGCAGAGTAATGTCACAAACTTGTTCAGAAGAACACACACACACACACACACAAACACACAAACACACACACACACACACACACACACACACACACACACACACACAGGCCTGACAGCTGTCAATCACATGGCGCTGAAAACTCAGATAGTCATGGACTGACTCAGTTCCATCTTTGATACAGCTTAAATACAAAAAAAAACATAAATGGTCTAAAATTACACAATCTATTCAGATAGATACAGACACAGCAGTCTATAACATCATTTCTGAGCTCTCTAACAGAGAATAGACTCGGCGCTCTAGTTGACAACAACACAAAGCACATTCAAATAGGCAGGTGGTCAAGGCTACACAACATTCTGATAAAGAAATTATTTATGAAGGTTACACAGACTCACCAATGGCAGTTGACTCTTCTATAACCCTTGGCCCGAACAAAATAATCCAGGTAACGTGGAAAACAGGGTAACATTCAAAACTTTGTACATAAGTCCTCTTTTAAAGTTTAGCGCTCATCTCCTTCATGGCAGGAAGTCGGCAAATTGGCTGTAACTGTTAAGGCTGATCTATGGTTCCATGTTACACCAACGCAGAGCCTATGCCGTACCGTACAGCGTAGGGTTACAGCCAAGTAAGAATTAACCTACACTGGCCGCACAATGCAAATTTTATCTTTATTATAGCCTACAATTTACGATTATATGAACGTATCACACAAAACGGGGCCCTATCATTGGGCCCTATGAGCTTGTGGGCCCCGTGGCGACCGCCCCCTAATCCCCTTCTGGCTCCGCTACTGTGTACAACATCAACAGGACACTGGTAACCTTGATCAAGAACTACATTGGGCCATGGAAGACTACTACTGAGGCCAACTGAAAGCTAATTGCACAAGTCACCATCAAGTGCAGCATATACCAAGGAGATGCTCTGTCCCCACTGCTGTTCTGCTTAGGCTTGGAGCCTTTCAGCCAGATCATCACAAAGAGTGGCTATGGATACCGGTTCTGGTATGGAGCAATGATCAGCCACATCCTTGACATGGACGACACCAAGCTGTATGCCAAAGAGTGAGCGAAACATTGACTCACTAATACACCTCACAAGGATATACAGCAGAGATATCGGAATGTCATTCAGCCTGAATAAATGTGCTTGGATTGTGTCTGAGAGGGTTGAGCTACCAGAGATTTTCAAGACAGGTCAAGGAAAAGTAAATGTATTTGTATAGCACATATCATATACGAGTGCTTTGCATAAGAAGTTTATTTTAAATGCATTCAAAAGTAGAGTTTAAAAGCAGTAGTTAAAGACAGGCCGACATCAGTTAAAAATAAATAAACAAATGAGATGCAAGGAATAAAGTTTACCGTGCATCATGGTGGATTACTGAAATGCAGCAGGAAATAAAAAGGTTTTCAACCTTGACTTAAAGCAACTGAGAGTTTCAGCTGCTCTAATGCATTCTGGGAGTTTGTTCCACAGGTGAGGAGCATAAACGCTGAACGCTGCCTCATCGTGTTTGGTTCTAACTCTGGGTTCAGAAAGACCATTGCAAATAGATGAGGATCTCAGAAGCAAATGGCAACTCTGAGGAGGCTGCAAGCAATTCAACAACGACCAAGTACTTACAAAGGGTTAGGCAGGTCCTGAAGAGCCAGTTGAATAAAAATAACAAAGTACGGGTCATCAAGACGTATGCCCTACCAGTAATAAACTGGCATAGTAACCCATCTACAGGATAGTGATTGACATGGCAATCCCAGGTGGCTGCAATATCAAGATGAAGAAATACGAGAAACTAGAGATAAAGAGAAAAACGATAAAGCAAAGTATATAAATATATATATATATATACATCCATCCATCCATCCCATCCATCTTCTTCCGTTTACCCGGTCCCGGATCGCGGGGGCAGCAGCCTCAACAGGGATGCCGAGACTTCCTTTACCCCAGACACTTCCTCAAGGTCTTCCGGGGGGAGTCCGAGGCGTTCCCAGGCCAGCCGAGAGACATAGTCTCTCCAGCGTGTCCTGGGTCTTCCCCGGGGTCTCCTCCCAGTGGAACCTGCCTGGAACAGCTCCCTAGGGAGGAGGGACATGCCTGGAACACCTCCCTAGGGAGGAGGGACATGCCTGGAATACCTCCCATGGGAGGAGGGACATGCCTGGAACACCTCCCTAGGGAGGAGGGACATGCCTGGAACACCTCCCTAGGGAGGATCCAGGAGGATCCGGTACAGATGCCCAAGCCACCTCAGCTGACTCCTCTCAACGTGAAGGAGCAGCGGCTCGACTCCGAGCTCCTCCCGGGTGGCCGAACTCCTCACCCTATCTCTAAGGGAGCATCCAGCCACCCTGCGGAGGAAACTCATCTCAGCCGCTTGTATCCGCAATCTTGTCCTTTCTGTCATTACCCAAAGTTCATGACCATAGGTGAGGGTAGGTGCGTAGATTGACCGGTAAATCGAGAGCTTCGCCTTTCGACTCAGCTCCTTCTTCACCACGACGGTCCGGTACATCGACCGCATAACTGTGGACGCTGCACCGATCCATCTGTAAATCTCACGCTCCATCGTTCCCTCACTCCTGAACAAGACCCCGAGATACTTAGGCCCAATCCCAATTCCCTTTCACTCACCCTTCTTTTCTCCACTCGCCCTTCTTTTCTTCCCTACCCCCTAAAAAAGAAGGGGGAGATTTTAGGGCACTTGAGATCTAGGGCACTTGGCCCAGGTGCCTGTCCCATTTCTCCTACTCCCCCTCGTTTTCATCCCTACCCTGATCAGGAAGCTGAGAGCCAAAAGCTGTTTTAATTTCAGCTGTAGCGCTGTTAATATGGCACTTTATTAAGTTTTAATATTTTTTCAGGTGTAAAAGTAACCATTTAGATCCCCAACCTGGGCTCAGTTTATCCAAATAACGCCTGTTAAGAAATTTGACTCGACGTTTTCGGAGATGAGAAGAGCCCCCGGCCCCGGGGAGCAGAAGCAGCTCACGGCCGGGGGGACAGACGCGATCGCTGGGTCAACCCAGCGCCGTCGCCCCGGGAGAGAAACCTGCAGCTTTGTTGAGAATTACGCTGGATGAAATAAATCATTTAGGAAGATGTTGGTTTAATAGATGAAATCTAACAGTTGTAGCTACGCCTGTTAAGAAATTTGCTCCGAAATTTCGAGGTTTCTGTCTGCCGGCTCCGGAGCTTGGGTCCGCGTTAAATCGATGCAGAGCCTACGGCGTAGGGTACGGCGTAGGGTACGGCGTAGGGTACGGCGTAGGGTACGGCGTACGGCGCGCGTGCCGCGTACATCGACGCAGAGCCCTCGGCGTAGGGTACGTAGCCTACGGCGTAGGTTACGTAGCCTACGGCGTACGTTACGTAACCTAACGGCCTTTACTCCAGCGCGATTCTTCGCGAACAACGAACAAAAAAGAGATTATGTAAATTCACTGAGTGAATATTATGAAAGTAAAATATACATTTGTCGCTAAAAATTTAATCAAAACGCATTTTTATGCAGAAACTAACTCAAAATATAGATTTATTCACTAAGAAATGTCCGCCATGTTGTTTTTTTTTTATTCAGTCCGCAAATGACGACGAAAAGCATTCTGGGAAATTTTTATACCCCCTCGCTCGCGAAGTCAGCATCTGAAATCACTCGATCCGTAGGGGCTATTCTCAGCCCTTCGCCCTCGTTATGCCCACTCCCTCTAGGTGAAAAGAGGAATTGGGACACCACTACCCTCACGGGAACGCGCAAAATTTAGGGGGAGGGATGAAAACGAGGGCAAGGGGGTCAATTGGGACGTAGCCTTAAACTCCTCCACCTGAGGCAGGACTTGTCCACCCACCCGGAGAAGGCACGCCCCCCTTTCCCGATGGAGAACCACGAAAAGGGTATATATATATATATATATATATACATATATATATATATATATATATATATATATATATATATATATAAATATCTATATGGGCATATGTGTACAAATATATAGAAATATGCAACTATGTGTATATATGTATGCATGCATAAGGATGTGTGTGAGTATAATTACAGTATATAATAGTAATAATAATAATAATGTTAGCAGTGTGAGTACAGTGTGAGAATAATTATAAATACAGGTTAAATGATCAGTGAATGGGGGTAGGACTAAATAAGTTTACACTTCTTCCTACTCCTTTTTTGGCACATGTTAATCAAGTTAGCAAGTTTTAAAGGATGAAATTCTTTGTTTTGTTTTGTTGTTGTTTTCTTAGACTTCTCATGAAGTGCTGTTTCTTTTTTTTACATGTACTAAAATAAATCAAATCAAATCAAATAAATAGATAAAGAAGATCTGGAAGGTAAAGACAGCAATGGTGCCATTAATAGTTGGAGCACTTGGAGCTGACAAATTTAATAGAAATTAAAAAAACTTTATAAAAGGTTTTAAGCAAGTTAAAACATTCTGATTGCACTGACAAAAACTTTTTAATAAAATAAAATTCACTCAAAAATTGTGGATAATTATTTTGTTCCTCTCTGTCTGTAGTTTGCCGCTGTTTTAGACGGTGTTCTCTCCAAGCTCTCGAGATATGATGAAGGCACGTTCTTCTCTTCAATCCTATCTTTCACAGTGAGTAGCAACATTTTTGTTCAGTGTCACAGAGGGTTTTCAGCTCAATGATGTAGTTTGTTCTTTTCTGGAAACTACATGTTGGCCCTCTTCTTCTTCTTCCTCTTTGTCTTCCTCACCCTGCTGCCTTCAACGGGAAAGGTGAAAGCAGCTGCCAAATATGTGGAAGTTCCTGTGAGTCAGCTGATCAGCTCCTTTCTTTCCGCTCTCTCTATCATTTGTCTTTCACATATTTGTGTTTCCATCTGCATTTGCATCCAGGGATTTAGTGTTGGCTGGAAAATCAAGCAGCATGGAAATGCAAAGCTACTGTTTGTGTTACATCTGTTTTACGTTGCACACTTTCAAGTATGTCAAAGATAAAATAGAAGTGAAATTGCCCGTTGAGGGTTTTTTTTTGCAGTATTTGGGATTTGTGCAGTTAATTAAGAAACGCTGTGTTTCCATTACACTGTGGCACCACACAAGAACCATTGATCGAATAAATAACACTGCTGACCACGAGGTGGCGGTAATGCGTAATTATTTTACTGTTTGCTAACGGTCAGCAGCATAAAAGGAAATGGAAAGAAAAATGCAGCAGAAGAAGAAATAAGGGATGCTACGTGTTTTTTTTTTTTTTGCTTTTTTAACATACATCGGGGTTGTAGCAATTGGAATTAAAACTCTTCATTAGTGTAACACACCAACAAGGGACGGACTCGTTATCAGGTTTTTTTTATTGTAATCTCCATCTTTATCAAATGTACTCAGAGCAAAATGTTTCTGGTCCAATAAGTACAAATTAGTCATTTTGAAATCTCAATCAGCAGAGACCCCTGACAATTAGTTCCTGTGGGCCAACCTAAATACCTCCTCTACTACGGGAACGTTTCTCGTTCCTGAAGGCCACTTTTGCCTGGTTCTTGATCCACTCACTCATCACTCACTCATCTTCTTCCGCTTATCCGTTCCCGGGTCGCGGGGGCAGCAGTCTCAGCAGGGATGCCCAGACTTCCTTCACCCCAGACACTTCCTCCAGCTCTTCCGAGGGGAGTCCGAGGCGTTCTGAGGCCAGCCGAGAGACATAGTCTCTCCAGCGTGTCCTGGGTCTTCCCCGGGGTGTCCTCCCGGTGGGACATGCCTGGAAAACCTTCCTAGGGAGGCGTCCAGGAGGCATCCGGTACAGATGCCCAAGCCACCTCAGCTGACTCCTCTCAAATCAAATCAAATCAAACGTTATTGTCACATCATATTACTCAGTAACATGGGTAAAAACTTGTTTGTGCAGGCTTATTATTTGCAGTTAAAAGATATACAGACGACAGAAGACATACAAACAACGTGCATTGTGCATGAATAATCTACATAAAAAACATAAAAACAGTACGTGGAATAAAAGGATAGAAAAATGAATAAATAGTCTTGGGCTTGTATGTATGATATAAAAGTATGATATAAAAAATCTTCATTTCAGTCTTTAACAAGAACTAGGTCTTGTTCAGCAATCTATTTGCTGACAGATAAAAACTGTACAGGAATCTGGTGGTGCTGCTCTTTATGCACCGGTACCGTTGGCCCGGCCGTGGGTGCGGCAGTGGCTGGAACAGGCTATGGCTGGGGTGATGGATGTCCCGGATAATGTTGTGGGCCTTAGGCACACAACGTCTCACATGAAGTTCTTGGAGGTGGAAGCTCCCCTCCTCCAATGCGCTGTGCTGTTCGCACCAACCTCTGCAGTGCTTTCTTTTCTGCAGCGGTGCGGTTTCCGAACCAGGCAGTGGTGCCGCTCATCAGGATGCTCTCGATGGTGCTTGTATAGAAAGCCCTGAGGATGCGGGGGCTCACTTTTAAATTCTTCAGATACCTCAGGCAGTATAGCCGTTGTTGGGCCTTTTTCACCACTTTTGTGGTGTGTGTAGCCCACTTCAGGTCCCTCAATATGTGGATTCCAAGGAACTTGAAGTCTTTGACCTGCTCCACAGCAGCACCATTGATGATTACAGGTGGGTACTCTCTCTCTGATCTCCTGAAGTGCACGATCAGCTCCTTGGTCTTGCTGACGTTTAAAGCCAGGCTGTTCTCTCGACACCACTGTGTCAGTGACCCGACCTCTGCCCTATAGGCCGACTTGTCATCGTCGTCAATCAAGCCTATGACTGTCGTGTCGTCCGCATATTTAATTATGACGTTGGAGCTGTGCGTGGCTGTACAATCATGTGTGTACAATGAGTAGAAGAGAGGGCTCAGGACGCAGCCCTGGGGGGCCCCTGTGTTGAGGGTCAGTGGGTCCGACGTTATGTTGCCCATCCTCACCACCTGACGGCGGTCAGACAGGAAGTTGAGTGTCCAGCTGCACATGGTCGGGTGCAGGTCGAGGTCCCTCAGCTTTGTGTCCAGTCTGGTTGGTATGATGGTGTTGAAAGCGGAACTGTAATCCACAAAAAGCATCCGTACACATCTATTCTTCCCCCTCTTGTCCAGGTGGGAGAGTACAGAATGTACGGCCAAGGCAACTGCGTCGTCAGTTGAACGATTTTGACGATAGGCGAATTGCCAGTGATCCAGCGTGGCAGGCAGTGCAGAGCAGATGTAGTCTCTCACCAATCTCCTGAAGCACTTGCTGACAATCGGTGTCAGAGCGACAGCTCTCCAGTCGTTGAGGCATGCCACCTTAGAGTGTTTTGGAATAGGGACCACAATGGAGGATATAAAACCGGAGGGAACCACAGCTTGGGAGAGGGAGAGGTTGAAAATGTTTGTGAACACTCCTGCCAGCTGGGCTGCACAGGCCTTGAGCACACGGCCAGGGATGCCATCCGGGCCGGCCGCTCTGCGGGTGTTGATCTGCAAGAAGACTCTGCATACATCCGCCTCCGAGATAACAAGAGGGCTGGTGTCCACAGGTGGTGCAGGCAGTGGCTGTCTCGTACTTCCAGACTCGAACCGGGCGTAGAAGGTGTTGAGCTCGTCAGGGAGGGAGGCAGAGGGGGTCTCTGCAGATCTAGCTTTCCCTCTGTAGTCTGTGATGGTGCGCAGCCCCTGCCATGTAGTCTTCACATCCCTGCTCTCGAACTGAGCCTCCAGCTTGGTCTTGTAGTCCTTCTTGGCCTTCCTGATGGTTCTCAGGAGTGCCGCACGTGTGTCCCCCAGATTCCCAGCTCTGAAGGTGACATTGCGTGCATGGAGAGCAGCTCGTACCTCGCTGTTAATCCACGGTTTCTCATTTGGGAAAATCCAAACTGATTTCTTTGGAACATTGTCCTCAATGCATGTACTGATGAAACACATGACTGTATCTGCAAACTTGTTGACATTGTCACTGCGGAGTTCCTAAACATCTCCCAGTCCGTGTTGTCAAAACAGTCTTGTAGTGCAGAGTCCAATTTTTCTGACCATATCCGTATCTCCTTCTTGCAGATGGGCTCTCTTTTCAGTCTCTGTCTGTAAGCAGGCAAAAGCTGAATGTCGCTGTGGTCTGATTTTCCAAAGGGGGGCGGAGTAGTGGTTTATAGGCATCTGGAAAGGTGGTGTAGCAGTGGTCCAGTATGCCACCACCTCCGGTATTACAGGTGATGTGCTGGTGGAACTTGGGGAGAACCTTCTTAAGACACGCCTTGTTAAAGTCTCCTGACACCCCGAAGGCGCATTCAGGCTGAGCAGTCTCTTTTTCACTGATGGCTTTGTGCAGCTCATTCAGTGCTATATCTATACTAGCTCTTGGGTGTTATGTAGACACCAATAAAAATAATAGCACTGAATTCTCTGGGGAGCCAGAATGGTCTGAGTTGGATGGTTACAAATTCCACGTCTGGACAGCAGAGGGAACCAATGCGCTGAGCGTCGGTACACCAGGTGTCCTTGACGTAGACCCAGAACCCGCCTCTTTTTCCCTTTCCGGTCAGCTCCTTGGACCTGTCCACCCGGAAGTGTACCCGGGCAATTCAATCGCTGAGTCGGGGACCGTATCATCCAGCCATGTCTCGGAGAGACAAACAATGTTTGTGTTTCTTGTCTCCCCCTGGAACCGCATCCGCGCTCGTAGTTCGGTCATTTTGTTGTCCAACGATTGAACGTTGGCGAGGAGTATCGATAGCAATGGGAGCCGGTCCGTTCTTTTCCTCGCCCGTACTAGGATGCCGGCACGTCTGCCGCGGTACCTTCCTCTACGGAGCCTTTTCCGACGCCGTCTCGGTGGCATGGTTGCCACCCCACTGATCCATGGATCCATTGCATTAAAGCTGTATGGAGGATCTGCTCCTTGGAACTCTGGTGAGTGAGCGATCGCTGATCTGATCTCTAAAAGCGTGTGCCTATCATACGTGTATACACTGGAGACTATGTGTGTGGCAAAAAAGGAGAGGAAAATACTTAAACGTAGGAGACTAAAGAAGCTATAACTGCAAAGACTAGAGCGTACACAGCTGCTGCCATCCGTCGGCGCCGCACCTGCCGCCATCTTCCGCACCTGCCGACATCTCAATGTGAAGGAGCAGCGGCTCGACTCTGAGCTCCTCCCGGGTGACCCAACTCCTCACCCTATCTCTAAGGGAGCGTCCAGCCACCCTGCGGAGGAAACTCATCTCGGCCGCTTGTATCTGCGATCTTGTCCTTTAGGTCCCTACCCAAAGTTCATGACCATAGGTGAGGGTAGGTGCGTAGATTGACCGGTAAATCAAGAGCTTCGCCTTTCGACTCAGCTCCCTCTTCACCACGACGGTCCAGTACATCAACCGCATAACTGCGGACGCTACACCGATCCGTCTGTCAATCTCCCGCTCTATCTTCACTCCTGAACAAGACCCCGAGATACTTGAACTCCTCCACCTGAGGCAGGACTTCTCAACCCACCCGGTGAAGGAACACCACCCTTTTCCGGTGGAGAAGCATGGCCTCGGTTTTAGAGGTGCTGATTTTCATCCCTGCCACATTGCACTTGACCTCAAACCGCCCCAACACATTCTGAAGGTCCCGGTCCGATGAGGCCAACAGGACAACATCATCTGCAAAAAAGCAGAGATGAAATCCTGTGGTTCCCAAACTGGATCCCCTCCGGCCCCTGGCTACGCTTAGAAATCGTGTCCATAAAAATTATGAACAGGAACGGTGACGTCCAACATGCGCCGGGAACAAGTCTGACTTACTTCCGGCAATGCGAACCAAACTCCTGCTCCGTGCTCTGTGCTACTTATTTCTGAGGTGGATCAAATACAGCAGGATGGGATGTCGGGCTGAGATAAAGATGGGAAGGCTGGATAATTATAATCTTAGCTGGGTCTGGGATGTCACTGTACCCTGCCAATCTGTATGGCTCACTGAATGATCTTCAACTTCAAAGTGACTGGGTTGATTTATGTCAGATAGAAATATATTCAATTTGACTATTCCCTGTCATCTAATATTCTTATTAATAATACATAGCAGACCTAATATGTGTTTTGTTATATGTATTTTAAAGATACACTAATCCACCACACAATTATTTACATCACAACACACCTCACAGTCGCCATTCTGCACACACTGCACCCATCACTGCCTTCAGTCGTTTTCTGTCTTGTCCTTTCATGTTTCACATCAGTGGTTTTAGTTCTCTCTTGGTGAATCCGGGTTTCAGCTCTTAATGCTTGATCAGCTCTGATGTTTGATCAGTCTGTCAAGAGGACTGTTGGAGGACATATTCACTTTCACGCACACAAAAAACTAGCATATGCTCCAAGATTAAAATGCATATATTAGCAACAATGGCAACAAATTTTCCCATTTTGTTAGCGCTTCAACATTGTTCTCTCTAAAAGTCTTCCATTCCCCAGATAGGGGAATGGAATTTTTCCAATTGGTATATCTTTCCAATTGGTATATCTTTACAGTAACAGTTCAAAGTAGTTAATAGGTAAAAATGCTGTGCTAATAGCCATAAAGACAAAGAATGTTCCCATACCAACAGCATTTAAAGAGCAAACCCCTGTTCCAATACCATATCTAAGTTTTGTTGGGTGAGCTTCCCATTATGTAACTTTTGTCTTGGATCAAGGGTCGGCACTGGGATTAACAGCATTTATTCATTCATTCACACATGTATTTCTGACCTTAAAGCAGCAAACATAAAATAGCAGTATTAGTTCTCACAGTTGGTAACATGACTTATTTTCTAAGGAGAAAAAAAAACATGTATAAAGTTACTTAATGTAAGACATTTAACCCTTTATATGGCAGTCAATAAAATATGTTCAATGGAATTTCAACTCTAAAGGCTTATTGTAAAATATTAAATGACCTCTATTACCATTGTAGCTTTTTTTAAATAATCATAGTATGTAGTTCTACTGGAGCAAATATTAGCAAATATGTTAGCAAATATGGTCAGTTATTCTTTAAAAGCTTAATATATTATGCTGCAAACAGAAAATCAAAAGAATTATAGTCCGAGGTTGTCTCTCTCCTCTTTGGTGAGTTTGAATAAGATATATTTTATTTATTACTTCATAACTTGAACTGGTGCTTCTGTTCAGTGTGAGCGAGACATGGTGATCAGACATCTCTGAGCACGATTCAGGTCAGTGCCGAACGAGGATACAACTCTGGGTGAAGAGCTTTAATTAACTGAAAGCTGTAATTAACGATTAACTGGTAGAAAATTCCAAACGTTAAGTCAAAGCTAGTTTATTTTATTTGCTTCTTTTAGGTATTGGTTATTAAACACCAGATGTGGAAAAGGTCCTTCTTTAAGTTACTGAGTATTAGACAAAGAACAGTAGAATAACCTTACTTGACCTTTTTAATCCCCTGCCCCCTCTGTAACGCCATCAACCTATCCCACAATGCTCTCTGGTAGCCATCCAGACTTCCCTCTTAGCCGCCCCCTGCCATGAAATTATAATGTAACAGCCACCTCGGCCTGTTGGTCTTTTGTGTGGAGGAAACCTGACACAGGTAAGCTTCTTTTGGGTTGAAGAACAGGAGGTGGAGCCTCCTGAGACCTCTTGCACGACAGCTCCTCCTCCCTTGTCACGGGAAGATAAAGCGATAATCTCAACCTTCTCCTTTTCTTTCATTTAATTTGAGATGGGAGTACTGTACTCTTTGTTAAAGCTTTACATTTATCTGACTCGTGAATTTGATGTCTTATTTACAGTCATATATGATAAATGCTGACTTAAGGCATTTTATTCCAAGTGTTTCATCTTCAGTGATATTAAAAAAAAAATATTATAATTTCATCATATTCATCATTTCATTATCATTTTAAAATTTTAACAATTGAAGTGCAGTGCAACTTTGAATTATCAACATTTTATTTCCATCATTTTGATACTGACTTGGTTTTGTGTTTCAGCAAATCTCATTAGTGTTGACATTTAAGCTCATATCTAAGAGTTATGTCCATGTCATGAGTAAATAATAAAAACAATTCTAAACGTATTGAATTGAATTGAAATCTTTATTTCAAGCATATTAATTATAAAAAAGAAAAACAATTACACATATATCAGAAAAGAATACAAATAAACAGTCATTAAACAAATCAAAGGGAAATAAACCTTCATTAACCAGTTAATTCATTAACCAGATGTTTTTTGTTTTTTTTTTGTTTTTTTTTTGTTTTTATTTCACACTGATCATGAACTATTCGTCTGAAAACCTGCTTTAAAACATTAGGCTTCTGCAGTGGTTAAATCTTTGTACTTTCTTATTGTGAGAACGATTCAGTTCAGTTTAATCCACCTTTATTTGTTTAGTGCCAGTTCAAAACAAAAGTCATCTCAAGGCACTTTCCACAGAAAAAGTCCAGTATCGTCCAACCAAACACAATCCTGTTCAGTTCAATCTTTTTTAATTTGATCTAGTCATTCATTTAATCCAGTTTTAAGAGTACCTCAATACAGCATGGTGTTTATTTTATAAATTGTGATTACATTTAGAGCAAAAATGACAATGAAGCTACAGTATGTTTGAATACGGGACCACTTGTGATCGACAAGTTTGCCATAAAGTCAAATGAAACTGTTACATTGTGAACAGTCTATGGCACTGACCCTCTAGAAGACAGCTGGGAGTCTCACTTGAGTACGAGCCATGTAATCCTAGATATTTACCAATAATACTTCCTTTAACATAATTCATCCTTCCCGTGCAAGACTTCTCTCAAAATAATGTAACATGACAGGACTCAAACGCTGCAAATTGGTGGAGGAGCTCATTGTGTGTTTTTCCCACACTTGAGTCACACATGTTCAGCAGGACATGTTCACGCCTGTGCAGCCAAGATTCCAGTGACTGACAGCCACACATGCTCATTTCAAACATATGCACGCAAGCAAAGCAGAAACACAAACATTGGAAGAGTGATCAGCATCACTGGCTGTTCACCATCTTTACAACATATTTCTCCAAACAAATCTGGGAATCCACAGCTCCTGACAATATATACAAGCTATAATGCAAACCCCGCAAACGATTTGGGGGCAGAAAATTGAGACTCAGCACTCCCCAAACATCGTTGGTTTCTATATTGGCGAAGATGTTTTAATCTGTTGTGTGGATGGCTGTGTGACAGACTTTTGGGCTGGTGTCATGTGGATGGAGATGTTTTTTTTGAGTGTGGATCGCTTTCACTGTAAAAAGAACTAATCTGGGCATACATGTGTCCTTTATTGTAAGTGCAATAATAATACAATAAAATAAGACCATAAATGTCTTATTTATAGTGACTTGTTTTTAAATTCAACCTGCTCACTTTGCTGAAACACAAATGCTCAGGAACAATCTCTAGCGGTATAGAATTACCTGTCTTTTCACTGCGCTCCTCCCCATCAAACTGCTCTTTACCTCCTCTCTCCCTCCACTTCACCGCTCCACCCTCTTTGTTTGTCTGACGGAAACATTGCGCTCAGATTTTAGTCGTCAAACAATGAAAAGCCTCTAGCTCCCCGTTTTGCAGACACAAGAGTTGATAAATGCAGTTTAGCTTTAAGTAGGGATGTGAAGAGAAACAATATCTCATCATGTGAAAAGCTGTTTTGTGAACATGCCAGTAGGACAAGCAATAACATACTTCTACTCTGCCACAAAACTACAAGAAGAAGAAGGAAAACTTATACAAAAACAGCCAATCAGTGTTTCCGTCATGGCCTCTTTGTTGCTGTGTTGTTGCTGCCGCTAGTCGCCAGGGACTCGTCTAACAATTTATTTAGTCTCCTGTTGTTGAAGACTTTTGCTTTGTAATACATACAAATGATGGTTTATGCAAATGAAGTGATGATGTTTTTCAGGATAGCCCATAGCAACTTTTCTTTCTTTCGTTTTTTTGCATTCTGTATTGACAGAGTTTTGCTTTCTTTGTATTTTATACAATAAGTAAATGTTTTATACAGTTTATTTTTATTTTGAAAAGAGGAACGTTCTAAATCTAAATAAACCTGTATTGTTTTGATGATGCCACACATTTCTTTCTGATATTTCTTCAGCGTCAGAGTTGAATCAAAATGTTGTTCTCTCACTTAGAGGATATCTGTGATTACGTAGATGTATTTTCAGACGTTGACAGTAATCCCTTAGTTTTCCACCCCACCCGTCCGCCCGCCGATTAAATTACTGTAGGATTTTGAACTATTTATTTCCAATAAAGCATGTAGCTGATGATTAAACAAATTATTATAGTTCTACATTCCTGAGTGTCTGCTTGGACAAAATTGTACCGTATTTTTGCGACCATTAGGTGCATATAAACGTCTTTTTTTTTTTTTTAAATGTGCCGCACGCCCAATGACGCAATGCGCCTATTGTATTATTTAAAGGCTGATTTATGGTTCCGCGTTACACCAACGCAGAGCGTACGGCGTAGGGCTGCGTCGACTTAACGCGGATCCATAAGGCGGACGTAATTGAGGCCACCATGAGAAGTTAAGGGGGAAGGGGTGGGGCGGGATTTGCGGACCTAGTAGGGACCACCATGAGATGTTAAAGGGGGAAGGGGGCGCGTGAATTGCCCGGCGGCGGCTCCGTGGCGGACGGGCAGACTCTGACTCGCTACCGAGAAGAAGACGCTGCTCCCGGGGTGGCTGCGCCGCAGAGGCGGGCCGGAAGGCAGGGAGGAACCACCGACCGAGCAGAAGCCGACACGTCGGCTCCCGCTCGGTCGGCGGGCTCCGTCGTTTACTATTGAAGGATTGTAGATGTGTGGGCTGACTTGTCTGCTGGGTTGGACTGTTGTTCGTGCTTTTGCAAAAGCCGGCATCATTTCCGAGGGGCCGTACGGCACGGGAAATGACTCTGCTGCAGCGCGGCCAGAGAGCTGCGGACTCTGCCTGTCGCTGCTGATCAGTTCTCCCGGTCTCATTGATCAGTTCTCCCGGTCTCATTGATCAGTTCTCCTGGTCTCATTGATCAGTTCTCCTGGTCTCACTGATCAGTTCTCCTGGTCTCATTGATCAGTTCTCCCGGTCTCATTGATCAGTTCTCCCGGTCTCATTGATCAGTTCTCCTGGTCTCACTGATCAGTTCTCCTGGTCTCACTGATCAGTTCTCCTGGTCTCAGCGCGATTAGGCTCGGATGAATGCAGAAACGGAGGATGAAGATTTCGATGGGTTTGATAAATGTAATAATTTAAATAAAGTACAATCAAACTAAGTTTTGCTCCCGCTTTATTTTTAATTTATTTATTTTTCGCTCTATTTGTGTGTGTTGTGCACGCGTGTGTGTGTGTTGTAAGGCAGCGCTCCATGTGTGTAGACAGCGCCTTTTCGGTCGGTGCGCCGTATGTGTGTTTTAAATCAAAATATGACACAAAAAACTGAGGGTGCGCCTTTCCACACGGCGTGCCGAATGGTCGCGAAAATACGGTACATGTATATGTGACGTGTGCTTTTGTCTGCAAAGACCGTCACACATTGGCAAGGGAGAAAATGAAAGATGATAAGGATAACCTCAGAAACTTCAATACAGCAGCTAATCAGTTAATCAACAAGTGGATTTATCAGAACAGGTCATCTTCCTCAAGAGTAGGGGCTGCTTATTGTGTTCTACCACTGGCTTCTTGTGAGCATGCAAGCTAAATTAAGGCTTTTTCAAACTTTGTTAAAAGCTCAAGTACTGATTTATTTTTGATAATCTTTGACAAGGCCTTACAGTCCCAGTGAAGAATCAGTCTCCAACCTGACTGCTGTCTTTAAGCTAAGTCAAAGGCTTCTTGGTTTCTTGATGTGTCATGTTACTAGTTTGTCCTCTAATGCGCTGTGTCGTGCAGCACTGGATCCAGATAGCAGATCTCCCTGGGGCTGCTGCAGATCGTTTAGAGAAAAGAGGTGTGAAAAATGTCAAGGCAATTACAACAGGAACTGCACTTGTAATCTCCCCTGACGGCAGGGATCGTGAATGAACACTTCTTCTTTTTGTGGACTGTCACTGCCACACAAGCTACTATTTCACTCTTAGTTAAATGCAGTTTTCTTTGAAACTCGGAACAAACAGAGTGAAAATATTTTTTCTCATGATCCCCTGTAATGCAGGTAAGTGTGAAAATCTGTTACCTGTTTGGATTATTTGGTATACAAGGCAGGGCAAGTTTATTTCCACAGCACAACTCCAAGTGCTTTACAGACATTAAAACGTAAATAAAGAGCATGGTTTAAAACGGAAAGAAAAAAGAGCAATCTGTAAAACTCGGATAAAAATCAGTAGTTAAAATATTATTACGTTTTGAAAAGTCCCCTTCAGCCTGGAGTGTTTCAGCTGATCTGAGGCTTTCTGGGAGTTTGTTCCAGACATGTGGAGCATAGAAGCTGAATGCAGCTTCTCCATGTCCATGTCAGGTTCATACTGGGTCAGGACGTCACTGATGTATTCTGGTCCTGGACCATTCAGATCTTTATAGACCAGCATCAGAACTTTAGTGTATATCCTCTGACAGACAGGCAGCCAGTTGTATAACTGACGTTCTAGGTAAATCTGTAAAGATGCTGTTACTATAATCAAGCTACTAAAGATGAATGCATGGACTAGTCTCTCAGCAGGACTTTCCAGGTCCTGCTGAGACATCAGGTCTTTTAACCTTGATATATCCTTAAGGTAATACTAGGCTGAATTTGTTGTTGCCTTAATGTGTTTTTCCAAATTTAGGTCCGAGTCTATCACTAGATTCAAGATTCAAGACAACTTTATTTATCCCTTGAAGGGCAATTTGATTCGCCCAAACGCACACATAACAAACACATAACACATTCAATAGAAACACAGAGAGAAAGTTGGCAGCTGTGTGCAAAAATCTGCAATTTGTTGCATTAAAAAGTGCTGATACCAACAAATTAATTAATTTAAAAAAAAACAGTCTATACAAACATTGGATGATATCATTCCTAGAAGGTAAATGCACTAACTGCACGTACTAAACAAATTCATAAGGATAAATTTAATAGCCGGACAGCAGAGGGGATAAAAGACTTGGAAAGCGATTACCCTTACAAACAGGTTGGGCATAACGACGCCCTGAAGGAGCAGTGAAAATTATTTTTCTAAGACATGTCCAGAAGTTCCCAGAATACGAGGAGTCTTCCTCAAAACCTGTTGTTCCCATAGGGAGCCGAGGTCTCTCTGCTTGAGTCCAATAAGCTTGGAACAGATTTTCACCACACTGTTAAGACTGTTTCTGTCCCTGAATGACTACACCTAGATTTCTGGCCTGGTTGGTGGTTTTTAGGTGTTTAGATTGAACCTCTATGGTGACCTGTAATCCTTTCTCTTTGGCTCCAAAGACAGTTAGCTCAGTTAAAACTAAAACTAAAATGTGCAGCATAGAAGAAAGTTTATCATTGCCTATAATATTTAGCAAAACAATGTTGTGTACTTATTACAGTTTAGTGATGAGGACGTTAAATCATTATTCATTAGAAGACTCCCTTTTGGTGTGTCCCAGCCCTAATAGCCAGAGAAAATACATTTCTCCCCAGCCTGCTGCTGCATGAGTATCTGCAGTGCTTTGCTGATGGCAACAATTTTTACAGTTTTACAGTTGAGGTACACACTATCTCTGCCCTGAAAAATTAGAACTAAAAAAATAGTTTGGGTCAAACAGAGACCAAATCTGCAGCTTTCTTTGCCGCATAATTGACCTTGATTGATGATATTTTAGTTTAGTTTAGTTTAGTCTAGTTTAGATTACATTAGTTTATTGGTAATTTCGATTCCCAGTACAGGTGCAATTCGTCGGTGCCATACAAAAAAAACATTATAATTTTTGGTATATACACGTATATATATATACAATTTTTTTTATACAATTCTAGCTAAAGACCAAGGACCAAAAGGTGTAGACTGAAGCCTAAGCTTATGACGCCTACCCTTTTATAAACTAGTACAGTGTCATTAATAAATATCATTCCATACAGTATTTGTATAAGCAATAATACAATAGTACATACACACACCTACACATATACATTCATACATACACACACGCATACTGTGTATATATATATATATATATATACACACACACACACACACACACACACACACACACACACACACACATACGCATATATACCTACATACATACACATGTCCATAGGTACCTGCCTATGTGTATTATCCCTTTGTTTTATATTTATTGATCATTTTGTATTTATAGGTGCTTTTGAATTGTAATAACGTGCTACACATATTCATTTCTTTATCTAAACTGTTCCACAGATTAACTCCTGTCACTGAGATGCATCGTTGTTTAACGTTGGTTCTTGCCTTTGTTTTCCTTCACATAAATGTTCCCCTGAGTTCATATTGGTTAACTCTGCTTTGGAAAACATCAACTCAAAGGGGACCATGGGTTCCTAAATTCATCCATATGGTCCAAATCTGCATTTTCTTTTGTGTCTTTGAGCCTTACTTGGCCTCTCATAACCATAACCCATGTAAAAGCGTCTCCTGTAACAGTCTAAATGTTCTTCTTTAGCAGAGTCGGCGGCAGAACAGATCTAATTGGGGGGCACATAATAACCAGCGGGGGGGCACAAACTGCCGTTCAAGAACGCAATATGATGTAAATGCTTAATATGAGTTTGCCATCAACGATCTCAGCAAACCAGTTTCAATTACACAACATACTGCAAAATCTCTTTTTAATACACACACACACAAGTGTATTGTGCACCCAAACTGCAAAAAAACAAAAAACAACGACGTACAGGCCACGTCTCTCCCTCCCTCCCTCGCCCTCTCCATCTCTCTCTCATACAACGCATACACATAAAAATGTGAACGGTGAATCTCCAAATTTAATTTGGCGAAATTAGACAGACCTAAACATTCCACATTTGCGTAATAATAAACGCCAAGGCTGGCGCCATGAAGTCAATTAAATGCATGTCTCACCTTTAGAAGAGTTGCACATCTTAATTTTCCTATTTCACCATAGATCACACTTTGGGACGCCTTCTTTATATTTTAGCGTTATTTCAGCGTAGATAAGAGTGAGTTTGATGCTCTTTAACAAGTTTGGTCCGCGGAACAACATCAACCCAGCTCCCCCAACCCCTTGCTCCGGTGGCTGATTTATGGTTCCGCGTCACACCAACGCAGAACCGACGGCGTAGGGTACGCGGCGACGCACACCGCACCGCGACCCTACACACTCGGCTACGCCGTCGATTTAACGCGGAACCATAATTCAGGCGAAGCTGCAGTCTCTGCGCTGATCCTGACACAGCGGGTCGGAGCAGATTTGGTCATGATGTTTAACCTGTGTTTTGTGATTAATAAGCACAGGTTTTAATTAAATGTAATTTATGAAGGATGATTTCACGTTCAATAAGATAAGTAATCAATAAAATACAAAGTTTGGCACAAAGGCTTGGCCTGCTTGTGGGGGGGCACAATAAGTCATTTGGGGGGGCATGGCCCGCGAATGACCCCCCATGACGCCGACCCTGTTCTTTAGGAATCTGGAAACACAGCCCGCCTTCGTTAACAGTTTGTTCAGTTTCTTTGCTCAATCATCCACTGCTGAACATTTCTCTCTTGGTCTGTGCACAAACTATACTAGTTTTTGGTGTTTCCAGTTTCGATATTCTCCTATGCCCCTCTCTAGAAGTTGAGGAGAACTTTTTAGGGGAGTTTCCTCAACTTTCCTGTCATTTACACCCATTTATACAACAAGTGTTACTGTTTCCTCCGTACTGTGGCTCTATGCATTATTTCACTCTGCAAAAACTGTGACAAACAGAACACAAAAATGACCATCATGTTCACATCAACTTTTTTCTGGTGTATTTTCGTATAAATTACAGTTTTTTAAATATTTTTTAATTAAATGCAATGCTTTCCTTGAAAATATTTATGGATATTAAATAAATGATTAAATGAATAAGTGTACACTATCAAATGATTTATTATCAATGTGGATGGTTTATGTAAAATGTGGTGACTTAACAAGCACTTATCAAAAAAGAAGTCCAATCAAGTCCAATCAAGTTGTCTTGGACAACTACAGTTTTTATGGAATTATATCCATTCTCTTCAAACCTAAATTCGATTCTAAAAGAGAAGCAAATGAGAAAGTGAAATAAGAAAAAAAATGAAATTTTCGGTGTTGAAGTTCACTTGAAACAGAAGTGAAGAATTTTGACTCCGACAGCAATAACTGATAAACAAGCTGCAATTATAGAACATTTACTTTATGATGTATGTATTTTTATAAATGCATTCTTGGATGAGTTAAACATTTTGCATGTATTTCTTAAATTTGTCAAATTTGCTTATCTAATGAAGAAAATGTTATAATTGGTACAATAGTGAAAGATGACTTGCATGGCATCAATTCTTCATCAAAATCTTCAACATCCTTCGCCTTTGGCTGAGATAGCTCAATAATCATTTGTGGATTTCTTTTTTTTCCATGAATATAAATAGATTCATGAAATCAAGAGGACTTTGTTCATGTTTTTCAGACAGAGATATGTATTTGTCATCCATGAAATACAGATATAAAAAAGAAATGCTTTGAAGCTTTTCTGATTGAGGTTCATCAACATACAGAGAACTTCTAGCACGATTTCTGTTTTACCTTAGTTCTCATTTATTTTCCCTTATTTAATTCTGTTCCTTTGATTCTTTCTGCCCTTCTTCCTTCTGTCCATTGTAATACTACACGCCAGCTCCCTTGCTCATTATGCACTGTATTGTATGACATTTTTTATGAAAATTTGCCAGTATATGGAAAAAAAATACATTTCCTTTACACTTTATATATTAACGATGACTAATATATGTAGTACGCAGTTTTTGGTTTCGGAAAGCATCCTGTGAAGTAGGGTAGCATGGCCACCTGCCACTTCTTAATCGGTGTCTACCTGGACCTCATTAAGATGGACAGATACAGTATTTTGATGCTGCTTGTCTGAGGCGGAATATAACACCACATGACACGTCTTCCTCCTCACTAGTACATTGAGGTTCATTTATATCAGTAATGGAAAATACTGCTCCATTTAACATCACCAACTGTGCTTTGAACTTGCAGATCATTTAACGCCGTATTGAAACAGTAATTTAGCAGAGGCGTTGTGGAAATTGGTGTTGAATGCTTGAACCCTGAACAGTTAGTTCTTTGTCTCAACATTTTTTGATTTGGGTCTGTACACGCCATTGTTGTATTTTCCAATATCATGTTAAATATTACTTATGAATGCAATTCATGCCTATACTTTTGGAAACTTGAGGAACCATAAGTTAAGCCTACAGTGTGACTACGTTTACATGCAGTCAAAATTCGGGTTATTGCTAATATTCCGGTTACTGAAACATTCAGAATATTCCGTTTACATGCGTGAGCAAACAGGGTTATCCCTGTTTACATGGTGATTAATCATTTGGGATATTTGGATCAAACCAGCGACGCGCAGAGAATATCATGACGCAATTGCCGTCAGTTCCGCTTCTTCTTCCTGTATCCAAATTCAAAACAAATGCTGCTTCGTGCAACTTTTCGCTCACCTTCTTGTAAATCTGGCTATCCGCGTACTTTCTACCGTCTACAAATGCCAAAATATTCATATCCTTCATTACATTTATGAAGTGATTAGTCTCCTCCTGGTCTTGTGTTTCTCCGTGTTTATAAGAACTTCCTGGACTCAAAAGACCAGGATTCCTTGTGAACAGAGCATGTGCAGAAAACAAATTCCTGTTCCGTTTGATGGGGATATCCCGTTTGGCCGAATATTCGGGTTTTAAAAGGAGTAACCCAGGGGTCATATTCGGGTTTTTAAAAACCTGAATATGAGCAAATTCAGGTAATTCAAAGTTATTGGTGTTTACATGGCCGTGCAAAACCGGGTTATTGCTAATATTCAGGTTTTAAAAGGGTTATTGATGCATGGAAACGCAGTCTGTGAGAGCAAAGTGCTCATATGGAATAATATGGAGATATAAGTTCTTTAGCAGGAAGGCCCTTAAGGGCTTTCAATCGAAGAATATTTCTAAATTCTATCCTTGATTTGACATAGATTCAGTAAATTAATACTTAATTATGCTCTGCCTGGTCTCAGGCTTATGTTCTTATATGGCATCTGCCCCCCTTTACCGGTGGCTCCAGGGTACGAGTTAATTGGAGAAATTTGAAGGCTATTCAGAGTCATTTCAGAACATCCCGTTGATAAGAATTTGCAGTAATCTTGTCTTGAAGTAACAATACAGGGACTAGTCTGTTGTCATAGTGCTGTGGTGAGATTTACAATTTTTTACAAAGTTACAAAGGTGGAAGAAGCTAAGAAACTTGTTAAACCCTTACATCCTGTTAAAGTCAAATTTAACCAATTTTTACGTTTAACAGCAGTAAAAGTACTCCAAACAATGTTATTTTAGCTTGAAATTGAAAAGTTTTGGAAAAAAAATCCAAAATACTCAAAAATGAAAATGTTTTAAAATGTTATACTATCATTCAGGTGCCACAAATGTTTGCACCCTGAGACTGTTTCATGTCAAATTTTCCCCGGTGTATATAGATGAATTTTAGATGTGCCAATGTTGGAAATTGTTGTTTTATGGAATCTTGAACCTGTGAAACTGCAAATTATGTTAGTTTGTATTTTTGGTGGGGCAGTGGTGACAGAGGTATGTCACAAAAACTATCTGCTCCCACCACATTAGCTCAGGTTCTTGTAGGAATGTAAAAAAGAAAAGAAGATATTTCTCTTTTGAATCAATTTTGATTGGATGGGTAATGATGGTGATGGGGGTTTTGTCACATAAGAACACTACCTGAATTGGCATTGTAGTAAAAGACATTGCAGCAATGTTTATTTATCCTTGACAAAAATGACAACTAAGGACGGAACAATTGTAAAAAAGTGCCAGACACATGCAACTCCGACAGAAGAAGAAAGAAGAAAATTTGAAATGTTTCAATCCATTAAGATGAATTCTAATCATTATGGCTTTTTTGGCTTATTTTTGCATTAATCATAGATTCATTTGTTTTCGAGTTAATACATATAAAGTCAAAAAATCTTGTATAAGCAGTCATAAGGAGCGGGTTTGGTGCGGGTTAATACTGTGAAGGCTTAAAATTCTAACAGTATGTAATTGTAAGGGTTAATATTGTGATTTTAAAGACAAATCCTGGTCAGAAATAAGTGAGGTTCCTAATACATCCACAGTTCCTTGAAGACAGCTTGCCAGTAAAGAGAGGAAGCTGTTTTCTAATCATCCAATACTTGAACATTTCTTTGACTCCTTGAAACAAGGTCTGCAGTGGATCAGAATGTTGTTTTCAGTGGTTGAAGTGGTTGGAGTAGAAGGCTGCAATAAATGAAGATGTGCTAGTGTGGGTGTAGCCTTAAAACCGTAATATATAACTAACTTCAAAAATGCTCCATAACCATTTAGTAGTAATATACTTCTTTCTGTTACTTAAATATGTGAAGAGGGATTAAAAAACAAATCCACAAGAAAAAGAGAAATGTTTACTATGAATATACTTTTTGCCTCAAAAAGTCCTAAAGTAAAAATAGCTTCTGTGTCAGCGGCTTGGAAAAAATTGTGATTGGATCTGGATCTCAGAAGAGTATTAGGGCCAGACAGGAGAAAAATAAAAATAATATTTTAGAGGAGGAAGATTTTTTTTCATTATGCACTTCGAGAAAAAAGTCGAAATGTCGAGAAAAAAGTCGAAATGTTGAGGAAAAAAGTCGAAATGTCTAGATTAATGTTGAAGTACAATTTCGAGAAAAAAGTCGGAATGCCGAGAAAAAAGTCGGAATGCCGAGAAAAAAGTAGAAATGTCGAGAAAAAAAAAGTCGAAATGTCGAGATTAATGTTGAAATACAATTTTGAGAAAAAAGCAAAATGTCGAGAAAAAAGTTGAAAAGCCAAGATTAATATTGAAGTACAATTTTGAGAAAAAAGTCGAAATGTATTTCAACTTTATTCTCGAAATGTCGACTTTATTCACAAAATTTCGACTTTATTCACAAAATTTCGACTTTTTTCTCGAAATTGTACGTTTATATCGAAGTGCACAATTAAAAAAAAAATCTTCCCCTCTCAAATATTGTTTCTCCTGCATGGCCCTGATACTCTTCCGTACAGCACTGTGTGCACTCCTGCATGTTTTATTTTGGACATATTTCCATCACTCTATGATAAAAACTGTACAGCAATTCTCCTTTTATTTATTACTACATTTCACCTTTGCAGAGGTCATCACACACAGCCTCCACGTGATTCATTTTTGGTGTTACGTTATTGTTTTCTGTACTGTGGATATCAGCCATTTGAACCTTTTCAGCACTGTGCAGCGTGTTGCTGTGGATTTCTGACATTAGCAGTTTTAGTCTTCAGGCCTAACATTGTCCTCTGTCCTGCAGAAACCAGGGATGGATCTGGCCGACACCTACATCACTTTTATTCGGCAGAACCAGGACATCCTCCGTGATCGGATCAATGATGAAATCTACATTGAGAAAGTGTTCAATGTGAGTATATTTAAGTATTAAAACTGCAATACGGACAAATGACCCAACCCAGGAAATAATCCTGAGCCCACCAACCTACAGCGAGTAAATCCAGAGGCTGTTGTCACGTGATGAGAGGAATTTGCTCCCCTGATTTGGATCCATCAGAGATCACAGTTGCTCAGTACAAGCTTCCTCCAGGGGCCTCGTGTACAAAGAGTGCGTGGATTTCAACGTGAATCCGTGCGTGGAATTCTTGCGTACGCAAAAAAAAAATCCAGATGTTCAAAACTGTGCGTACGCCCAAATCCACGCACGTTTCTTTGAACATCACAATCAACGTGGATTTGAGCGCACATTCACACGCACAACACTCCGCCCTGTCTCCTCCCTCATGTTGATAATGATAATGAGGATAATTATCCATTAAAAACCACTCATCTTAACAAGGAACCTGCAAAAACAAGTAAAACAAATTAAAAAAAAATTGGCTGTGAGCTGGAGACAGTCCTGTCAAAAGTTGAGGCCTGGAAAAACTAATTTATTTGGGGGCATTTCTTCCGATTTCAGCTGCATTGCATTATGGGTATTGTTGTTCTTTGCTTTGTGTTGCGTTCCATGAAGAGTTGTGGTTTTATTATGATCGTACGGGTTTGTGAATGTTTATGGCCAGCATTAGTGCATCATTACATTCTCCTTTTCTTGTTTGTTTTTTAAGAACCGACACCAGAACTTAAGTTGGTGGATGAAAAACGGCTCCTCGTTCCGCTTTATTGTCACGCGTGTTATATACTGACGGATTAAGCCCGATGTACAGGAGTCTTACACATTGTGGATGTCCGCGATCACCTCTCTCATAAGTATAACAATGTGAACAACATGAACTTATATTTAAAACATTAAGCATCACGATCTGATTCCTCTGCTGCAGAAAGACAACTTATGCTGACGGGATTATCGAGGTGCAAACGTGAGAAATAAAGAGCAAAGAGGCTGTAACTTGGAGTGTTGCATCCGGAGGAGAGACCGGTCTCGGTCCCGGTCCATCACCGGAGAAACACTTTCTGGATCCTGCAGCACCTGCAGCGACTCCATATCAGACTCTGAAATTTGCCTAAACATTCAATAAAAACTTCATTCATTCATTTCTGAGTCACATCAGTTCGTACCAACCAACCTTTCCGTGATATCTTAGTTTTATTTTAAAAGACAACTTTACAGAACCGGTTTTTCGCTGCAAAATGTATTTTAATGTGTTTCTGTTCAGACACAGTTATGGGATGTTTTAGGATCTGGCTTTTATCTCCAGTAGTCATCCCATACGGTCGTCATGGTGACAGAGATGTCCGACCTGTAGCAGCTCCAGCTGAAGCATCATGTTGATCTGAACCGGAGCAGCTGGTCCAGTTCAGGGCAGAGATCCAGGAGGATCCTCTTGGTACCTGAACCAGCTGATGGTCCAGTGAGTCTTAGTCCTGGACCAGCAGATCGGTGTGATCTGATGCATCAGCAGGTTCCTCTAACGGAGCCAAAGCTCCATCAGGATTTGCAGGTTCCATCGTTGAGCTCCTGCCTTTACTTGTATGTTCAGATCATGTGGTTGATTGTGAGATTGTTGCAGCTCCACTCTTGTGTAACTTATCTGGTGATGTCGGGACTGTCGTGTCCTTCACGTGGTCGTGAACTTATTGTTGACGTTACGTTTCCTCATATTCTGGACTTCACTGCATCACCAGTGAGTGTCGCCAACGGACAAAACCTCAGAAAAGTGCGTAGAACAGCCTTAATGTGTGCGTTCAAATCACTTTTTGAACATACAACCGTGAGCGTAGAAAGTGGCGTACGCACGTTTTTTGTGCGCTGCACGTTACGTACATGAAGCCCCAGGTTTTGATCTTTTCTTCATCTTTGGATCCATAAAGTACATTCAGGGAGTTCAGGTTTGATATGAGGACTGGGTCAGGCGCAGCCTGAAGACACAGGCCTGGCACTGCAATAGTGGGCCCACTCTCCCTCCTCTGCCCACAACAATTTGATGGTCAAATAACTTTGACCCATTTTTTGTGTTTCAAGCTTTCTGTTGCAAATACTTGCCGTCATACACCCCGGTCTCTAGCCATATATGAATTAAATATCTGTAGTTTTGCATCTCATTCCTCTCGTCTCTCTCTGATTTTCTTTCTGATTGATGGATGAGTCTTATGCTGACTTTTTATTGTTTTTCTTATTATAATCTTTTATTTTCAAAAAGGCACTAATGAAACATGGCTGTTCAGATCTGCTCTGAAACACTTTTTCACATGGGAGCAGCACATTTAAAAAAGATATTTTAGAGCCATGTTTTAGGTCACAGTTTGCATTGCTGGAAGTAAAATAATTATTACTACTTTATTACTTTATTATAAAATTTTGTAACTTTCTCACTAAACAATTTTGATGCAGTCCAGTGAACGGTCAATCCAGGACAACTTTCATTGTTAAAAGTCTGAATATCAGCAGTTGTAAGACACGGTCCTATACGAAATGTAGGTTTGACAATCTCAGTCAGCTTTCTTCCCGACAGAATCGTAGGGGACCGATTTCCCAACGGCGAACTTCAGTGTTTCAGTCTCCATCTGAAAAGTTGGCTTTTTATCCGCTGTTTTTTTGTGGTACTAGTGGCCTTCATTGAGAAAGTAGGTAGACAGGAAACGGGTAGAGAGAGAGGGGGGACGTTGCAGTGTAGAGTGACAGGCCGGGACTCGAACCTGCGCTGCCCGCACAACGACTTCAACTCGTTATCTGCTGTTCTGTGTGTCCGTGTTTTACAGAACATCACAACTCTTTTCACAAACTTCATACAAAAATAACATTTGTAAGAAATTCTTACATTTTTCTGTAATAGTAATAATGTCTTGAATGTTGGAAAACAAATATATAAGTACATAAATCCGGAAGGTTACAGTTGCCTCATTCACACATCTGGAGACAGGTGTAGAAAACGAAAACCAGCAAATGTGAAGAGGAAAATCAATCAATCAATTACTTTATTTGTCCCCAAGGGGGCGATTAGTTTCGCGACAGGAGAAGCACACAATGGTAAATATACATAATAAATTACAATAAGTTACAGATCATAGTACAGACCTAAGCTATAGTTAAGAGGCTTTTTCAGCCACTACCTTTTCCTTCCGGCATTTAAAAGAACAATTGCCGAGGGAACAAAGGAGTGTTTGTATCTATTTGTCTTTGCAAAAGGGAGTGTAAGCAGTAACTGATGGTAGAAACTGAAACTGTTTATTAAGGGATGTGAGAATCAGACAACATGGAGTTTTCCTTCTTGATCAGCTGTTTGTTATAAAGTTCTTGTAAAGTTTGTTGAGCCGACCCAATGATTTTACTGCTTAGACTGACAACATTGTTGAGCAAGTTTCTGTCTTTTACTTTCAAAGATTGAAACCAACAAATAAAAGAAAAAGTGATGACAGATTCGATAAAAGAACGATAAAACATAGTCATCAGGGAAGAATCCACCTGGAATTTAGAGAGTTTTCGAAGACAAAAAAGGCGCTGCTGGCTTTTCTTATATATCGAGTCTGTATTTTTTCCAAATGACAGTTTGTTGTCAATGTTGAAATAATGCACGGTAATAAAAAGTGTGATGGAATGTAGTACACTCTTAATTACTTGGGTCCAGCAGATACAGTAGTTTGTTGTGAAGATACTGTGCTGTGTTTGTACTTCCAGGCCCCGACAGAACTGGAATATGGTTTGATAGTATCTGATGTTCTAATATGCTTTACAGTAAATGATGTTATAATATTGTCGTAAGTAGCGCACATTTTTGGTGTTTATACTCTTTGATTTCCTACTTTCCAGAGCAGCAGCAAGCTGCCTTGTTGCTGAAAATGAACCTGTTTATCACGGGGGAAACATTTTGAGCATGTAGCTCTCTCTGCTGGAGTCAAAAACACTTTTACACCCACTCCTATCTATCCGTCTTACCATCCCTCCGTCCCACACTGTCTGTCTTCTTTACAGACTGCGCCCATCTCGGATACACACGTTTATAAGAATATTTTAACGACGAATTGTCAAACACGCCCTCAGCTCGCCGTTGTGAGTGAATGTAGCGGCTCAGACATGGCAGTATGGAACTTTGTGCGCATTAGTAGCACGACGGCCAACAATGGATTTCTGCCTCCCACCAGCTCCTCCGAGAGTTCAGAGGGAGCTGCAGTCTGCACCTTGCTGGTGTGTGTGTGTGCGCGTGTGTGTGTGTGCGTTTAATGGAAAGGAGATTTAGGAGAATCAGTTTAATGGAGCTCAGAAGCGCCCAGTCATGCACCAGAGAGGAGGTGACGGCGGGGCCTTGAAGTGCCTCCGCTCGCTAACCCCCTCAGTATCCATCACACACCCACACACGCGTGCATTTTCTGTGTAACAAAGGAAACAAATCTTGTTTTTCGACTGCATCGGGAGTGTTTTGAGTGTTGCTATTGTCTTGTTTATGTACCTCTCAGCAAGTCAGTCAAATTCATTCACAGCACCTCTTTAGGAACACAGTATGTGAGCATTGATGGACATGGAGAGCCACCCACCAAAAGCTTTGGCAAAGATGTGTGGAGTAAACAAACATGCCCAATCCCCCCTCCCATGTGCATGCTTAGATGTACCTGTCCATCTATTTGTGTACAAGCGCTCAGCAGGAAGCATCTTGGTGTCGATGAGGAGGATAACATGCAGTATAACATGTATACGGGTCAATGACGTGACACCTATATTTTCTGAAAAACTGATTTTTTTTTTTTCAATTCAAAAAAGGTTTAAATGGATAAAAAATACCAGATATATGAACTAACTGTTCCACATATGGACTCACTTGAATTTTACAAAAAATACTAGTTATTTGGGATTTTGTTGTTGTTTTAAGCATCAAATGTCATGTGGTGCGGCCGTCCGACCATGACTCTTGTTTTGAAATCCCTCTAAATGTTTTTAAATCAATCTTCTGCCCTATCTGGCATGATTTCCCAAATGTCTTGTAGTGTGTAAGATTGCAACACATTTGTATTTATATTTCCATCATAATATACAAACAAAGTTTGACTGATGATGTCCATTTTATGAAATATCATGTCGCGCGACCATTAAAAAAACATTTTTTTGTATAATACTGAAAACCTGTAAAAAAAAAGATGTCAAGATGTTAAGAAAATTAATTTATTTTAATATGAATCATGGTTGCACCACATGACCTTTTTTGTATACACTTTTTGTGTACACAACATTCTTAATGTTTGAAATACTGCAATAGATATTCTTTTTTTTATTATTTTAAAATTGACCTGTTGAAAATCCTTATTCGTCATTAACCCATACACACACACACACCTTCACCCTCTAGAAATTAGAAGCCAAATAACACACACAATCACCCCTACACGCATACACACATTCATACGTACATAACGTATCTACAAAATAAAGTGTTTGAATCAGGGAAAATTGGTATCAACATTAAAGAAAATGCTAATATTTTCATCCAGCTGCTTTAAATTTTCACAGGAATCAGTGATCATTGAGAGGAAACTTTTTTGGTCTTTTATTTATAATAAGGCTTTCTTTCTAATATCATCATTTGTAGACCTGATTCTGGGCCAGGTCTTAATGTGGCACCAGCATATACACCCAACCATGAAATCATCATGTGAATATTGTTTTTGCCCTAACAAATAAGAACACTGACCTCCAAACACACGCACACATGCACTATATTCCATCCATCTGATTTCACTCTTGTCTTCTCAATTAAGGACCATCTTTGTTCGCAGTCTTTTAAAAAGTGTTAACAAAGCTCACAAGGCAGTCCGCAGGCGGCTGATTAGCTGCTCTGTATAAAGTCATCTGCTAACAAAAATAGGTTTCAGTGAGTGAAGGTCAGGAAAGAATTCAATAGTCTCAGCATCCCCGAGCATCTTTTTCTTAGCTCTAGGACTATTGACAGCTAGCGTATCGGCATAAAGACATTTTTTTGTCGAGAGCAAACTAAGAGGAAAAAACCTGAGGAGAGTAGGATGAGATTTATTTATTTTTTATTTAAAAAAAAGACCATCACAAATATGAGTTAAAACAGAAAATGTATGAAAAGACTAAATTACATTTGATGAATACACTATATTCACTTGATACACTATTTTATACACTAGTGAATAGAATTTTATAGTGTTTTTGGTTGACACAACACGAAGTGAAGATGAAAATATTTGAAAAAGCCCATTCATATGTAAGCTTTGTATGCCTTATTTATCAATTACAGAGTCAAGGAGAAAACATGGAACAAAATATTGTTGGCATCTTCTTTTGCATTACTCTTTCAGCAAGTACAGTTCTTATATTCCACATTATAAAGTGTGGTAAAAGCCCTGCAGCCGGTGACCTGCTGCATGGTAAATTAACGCTGCAGTGATGTGGTTTTTTTTTTAAGATTGAGACTGATTATTTTTAAGTGCTTCAGTTCTTTTGTACTGGTCTGTGTTGAAGCTCAGCTGAAGAAGTCACATTGGACTCACTGGGGACATTCCACTGTTTAATCAACATATTATGTTGAAAATGTAATTTTATACATGGATGGAGGAGCTTTATGCATCTCTGACGTTAATCAATAATTTCTTTGATACAGAAGTTTATTTACTGTTGAAAAATTTGATGAGCAGGGCAGATAGTGGCATGATTGAAATCTCCAGAGACTGAATGGATTGGGGTGTTGTGTTTGTAACCTAGCAACAACTGATTCCTTGATATTGTGTGATATTTTGGCACCACCACCAAAATAATAATGCACCGTCTTGGTAAATAACATGGAATCTCACTGCTCCTTCTTACAGCAGTTCAATGTCAGCTTGTTGTCTGTATTTACTATGAAATGTCCAATGTTCCTGCTTTGTCCTCATCAGTCCTCAAAACCGGTCCACTTTATTTGCCAGAAAAAATATTTCAACATCCTCTTGCTCTCGCTCTGTTTTGTTCCTGCTCTTCAACTCACAGAGGGCATCAGGGTCTCAGGCTTGGTATTTTTTGCCGTTTGAAAGCTCAGTCAGCTGCTTCACCTACCAAAATCTCAGGATTGGAAGAAATCATCACGGTCCATAGAAAGGCTCAGTATGTGAGATATTGTTAGCACAGTGTTTTCAAAGTTTCTTCTTATTATCACATTTCATTTGGACATCCATTACTTAGTGCAGTTCTAACTGCACTTTTCTTTCTCAACATAAATATTTTTCATGTTTATAAAGTTTAAGGTTGTTGACAAATATTTTACAATAAACTACATTTATTCTTAATCCAGCATTAAGCCTTTAGGATTTTCTCTGAAATGGAAAACTGAACTGGAAACTGATTGAATACTTGCTACTACTACTACTACTGTCATTTAGCAGACGCTTTTATCCAAATCGGCTTACATCTGAGAGAACAACACAAGTAAGAAATCACATAGGAGGATCCAGCTGGATCAGTGCTGGTCAGACTGCTGTGAGTCCAGTTGGAAACAGGTGCTGCCATGCCACTGCTAAAAACTCAACAGTTCCTTTATAACAGAAAGCTACGTCTAAAAAGACACCATCATGCAATCATCTTGTCATAAGTGCATGTAGCTTACTCAGTGCTGAGTCCTGTAAAGAGCTGGACACATTTTCTAACTAATTCTGATGAGCAGAGAAGTTTACTAGATGCAGAATTTCTCCTTAAAGAGCTGAGTCTTTAGCTTGCTCTTAAAAGTAATCGGAAAGAGTTTGGTAAGACATTCCACCATCGGGGAACAATGGAGGAAGAACCAGGCATCTTTCACTGGCTGAGCGGAGCTGTCGAGAGGGAGAGTAGCTCTGGATGAAGGAGTGAAGGTAGAGGGAGAGTAGCTCTGGATGAAGGAGTGACGGTAGAGGGAGTGTAGCTCTGGATGAAGGAGTGAAGGTAGAGGGAGTGTAGCTCTGGATGAAGGAGTGACGGTAGAGGGAGAGTAGCTCTGGATGAAGGAGTGAAGGTAGAGGGAGTGTAGCTCTGGATGAAGGAGTGACGGTAGAGGGAGAGTAGCTCTGGATGAAGGAGTGAAGGTAGAGGGAGTGTAGCTCTGGATGAAGGAGTGAAGGTTCTGAGGAGCTGTTTGGGTAATTGTTTGATAAACCAGAAGCAGAGCTTTGAACTTGATGCTGCAACTGGAAGCCAGTGCAGAGATTAGCAGCGGAGTGACATGACTCTCTTGGGCTGGTTAAAGACCAGACATGCTGCTGCATCTGGATCATCTGCAGAGGTTTAACTGAGCAGCAGGAAGGCCGACCAACAAGGAATTACAGTAGTCAATACATGACATGACCAGAGCCTGAACCCAGAGCTGTGTCGTATGTTCTGTCAGGTAGAGTCTGATTTTCCTGATGCTGTAGAGAGCGAATCAGCAAGACCGGGAAACCAAGGCAACATGGTCCTTAAAGGTCAGCTGGCTGTCTATCATCTGTCTATCACTTTTCCGATGTGATGATCATTTCTGCTTCATAGAAGTTACTAAACTGAGTTTGCCAGACACTTTAACAAAATAAAATGTTCAATAAAGATTATGTTTCAAAGGCTTTTATGAAAAGACACAGTGTATGACCTTCTGGTGACTTTGCAGGTCTTAAGTGGAAATGATTGAAGAAAGTATGTGTATTTATTCATTCAGGGCAAAGGTAATTACATGTTTAATGATTATTGTACTTTGAACTATAATTTGTACGTTAACAAACGCATGCTTGGTATTCAGACCTGGTAGAAAACTGCGTCATGACTTTAGAAGTAATATGAAGAAGGCAAAGGTTGCTCAAGCTGGAGGTGGCTTCAAATATTTCTATAAACCTTGGATGATGGAATCGATTTGGCTTTTGTCGAGAAGACAGAATGACCTTTGAACTGTTTCTTTAATTTCTCACTTAAAAGGAAAGTAATTATAATGTGAAATTATACCAGAAGAGCAGCTCTGAGTTAGACTAGTCACTGAATGTGTGCATTTTACTAATAGTCTTTTAATGCTACAGGTAAATGATGGAACCTGATGTTTCTTTTCTGTCTGCCGCTTTGAAGTGTAAAGCAGAACCCTGAACTCTTCCCTTGACACGTAGCATTCACCAGCTTTCCAGTAAATCAGCCTCTTTGAATAATTAAACATTTTCTCATCTTCAAGTTCTCCTGTTTTCATGCAGCAAATCTGTTGACCCCGTATTGTAGTGTCTTTCAACGCTAATTCAAGTGAGGGAAAATTATCAGCCAACTACCAACACTTTGAACTTTGAAGGCAAACACACTGGAATGATGACCATAAGTGGTTTGTGTTCAAAGAGCTGTAACTCTTTTAACATAATATATTTTTTGCCAACTTCAAAGATATTTGAACCTGTGAAAAGTAAATGAATCAAAATAAGTTTTAAAATGCTCCTTATGTTGTTTAATTGAGGTGCCTTGACTTCAAAAGCAGTTATCCCATACATACTTATTATAAACAATTAGTAATCTGTATCACAGTAGCAGTAATGAACAACTGTATGACAGGGTAAATTACTGTGAATAAAGTAAACAAATATACGACGGAGTATTAGGGCCAAACTAAGACAAAAAAAATTGGAAATTACGAGAATAAAGTCGTAATGTTGCGAGAATAAAGTCGTAATGTTGCGAGAATAAAGTCGTAATAGAATAAAGTCGTAATATTATGAGAATAAAGTCGTAATATTACGAGAATAAAGTCGTAACATTACGAGAATAAAGTCGTAATGTTGCGAGAATAAAGTCGTAATATTATGAGAATATAATTTATGAGAACTCTAACAGGAAGAGCTTCTTCTCCCTGTGTTAAAATGAGCAATATTGAGCATCTTGTGAAGTTATATTTATATATTTATAATATATTACGACTTTATTCTCGTAATTTTACGACTTTATTCTCGTAATATTACGACTTTATTCTCGTAATATTATGACTTTATTCTCGTAATTTTACGACTTTATTCTCGTAATATTATGACTTTATTCTCGTAATTTCCTTTTTTTGTTTTTTTTGTTTGGCCCTAATACTCCGTTGTACAAATAAAGTAGTAGAAAAATAAACTAAAAATAATGAACTGATAATAAAAACTGAACTATGAAACAGTGTAAGAAGTTACTGTAAATAAATACAATGACTATGGTAGCAGTAGCATCTTGTGTCCATCCTTGTTTGGTGCTGGGAGAGTCCGCGTGTGATTCACTGCTGGAGTAGGAGAACCTTCCCTGATGATTCACTGCTGGAGTGTAGGAGAACCTTCCCTGATGATTCACTGCTGGAGTAGGAGAACCTTCCCTGCATGAGGATGTGATTCTGGAAGTTTTCCAGATCTGATGTAGTCCTGCAGAGTGTGACAATAAAGATACAAAAACATTATGTCTTTCTGATAATTACTGACCTATAAATCCATCAACATATTTTGTTGATCACAAGTTTGAATTTTTTTCTTTGTTGAAGTCACTGTAATTACGCAGACAGTAAAAGCAATTAATGTATAGCTATAGAAAAATTAGAGAAATGTATATATTTATACACTCACAAGATAAAACGACACATTATAAACACCATATAAGGTTTATTTTACTACCCTTGTTATTATTTTAATATAATTCCAACAAAGTAGATTTATTTTATATGCTTATATGGTGTTTATATTGTATTCTTTTTATCTGGAAGTGTATACTTTGCCTATATATTTCATTTTTCTGGCTATATTTTACTGTATCTACAAATGTGTTGCTTTTACCATCAGTGTATAAGTATCTGTATAACAGACCTGCAGAGTCACATTGTTTACATACCGTAGATGACCATTTAGTAGCCCGGGCGTTTAATATGCTAAATCCACTTGGACCCCAGGCGTTTATAAGAACCAGGCGGGTATTTGCACCAGGCTACAATTTATTTTTGCAATGAGCAGCACCAGACCATTACTTACAAAGAACATATGAGATCACCATAGTACCACTGGAACTAAAATTGTACACACTGTACACAACACAACACCTCACGACGAGCTCCCGATCACAAATCGTGAGGTCGCAAGAAAATCAAGCCTGTTTGAAATCCTGGTCTCTCCTTGTGAAGGAATCGCACAGTTGAAGCAGCTGCGACCCGATTGGACTCATCCTTTCACAGAGAGCATGCGCAATATCTGATGTTACGTCAAAAACTATTATTTGTAGTTTAAGTTTTGCAAATTCACATTACAAATCATGTTTTAATAGCAAAAAAAAAGAGCGCATTTCCACGTACGATGCGGGTCGCCGCGTACCCTACGCCGTAGGCTCTGCGTTGGTGTAACCAGGGATTAAAGTTCTCCGTACTGGGTACGGATTTCCGTCCTGGGGATTTTTTTGGGATATTTTTTTATGAGATCAGCGCAAATCCGACAAAAAATATGAACACCGGGGTGTCTGTAGCGCCGCGGTGACTTGTCGAACGGCGCCCACTGCAGTCAATCAGCTGTTGGCTGTGCACACACAGTAAAGTTCTCCTCTGGTTTTAGATGCACGTAACCTGACACCTAATAACCAGACATCAGAATCTTCCGCGGATCCGCGGAATTGCGCGGATTTTGGTCTCAGCAAAAAATTTCCGCGGAACGGGGAAAAAAAAAAAAATCCCCAAACAACGGACTCGAAAACGCGATGCGCCAGGCCAGAAAAGAAAAACATAATATGCAAAAAATAAGCGACGTATCTATCCATTCATTCAGAAATCAAAAATCATTTCCATTTGGGAGCCTCTGTGCGGCGTTGCGGCAGTGAGTGAAGCCTGAATTATGGTTCTGCGTTAAATCGACGCAGAGCCTATGGCTCTACGATCTGGTCACGTTGCGAATGAGCAGAGCCGGCAAGGAAAAAAGGTCAACAGTGCCGTGTGTCCGTGTGTAACCTAAATCTACCATGGCCTCAGTGTTAGGGCTCGGCCAGGTGGGGCTTTATAAATATATGGGCTTTATAAATGTATTAAATATATGAGCACGGAGTCGGCGTGGCGAGGAGCTGCGCGCGCGCCGGCGGACAGTGGAGTCGCGCTGTGAAGCCTGAATTATGGTTCCGCGTTAAATCGACGTGTAACCTACGCCAATGGCCTCGGTGTAGGTTACGCGGCAGCGCGCGCCGTACGGTGCGTGTCGCCGCGTACCCTACGCCGTGTGCTCTGCGTTGGTGTGACGCAGAACCATAACTCAGCGCTAGACCTCGTCGCATGTCGGTGTGCCGCAATGTAAACACTGCGGAGCTACAAGCCTACGTTCCATTACGAATGTGACGCGCTGTGAGCTTGTATATCTGCATTTTAATTTCAGATGCTTTGTTCAAAGTTATGTAGCGAGTCTGTAGTGCAGTGCCTCGCTTAGTACCCCCTGTCATTATTACATAAAAAGTATCTACTAGCACGGATATTGCCACTGGATTAAAAGATGAACTCTCAGGAATGAATTATAAATTTACGTTTTCAATTGCAACGGGGGGGGGGGTCTGAAAACTTTCCGTCCTGGGATTTTTTTTTGCTTTAATCCCTGTGTAACGCGGAACCATAAATCAGCCTTCAGTTGTGCGCTGTCTGCTCTTCAGAAAACCTCTTTTTTCTCTTCTCATTTTGCTGGGACGCCGGGTTCCTCCGCCGAGATACAACTTATGCGGTACGCGTTCTTTGTTGTGTCTAAAAATGATTCGCAGTGCACACACCCAATCAGAAACGGTACAGATATTTTGGGATTTTAATATATAAAAAAATAAAATTATAAATAATAAAGAATCCCCATAACCTTTGATCGTGTGGGCAGGATGCACGTTTGGGTGTGGGAACAGCCCACCCCTGCCCCAAAACCGGCCTCGAGTTCCAGTACACAGACTTCAGGTAAACATGTGCATTTTATATGCATGCAAACATTTTTGGAGCGGAGCGGGGTGCAGTGTTACTGGAGCGCTGAGCGGTTATGGGTGGAGCATTTTTTTGCGACTTTGAGGGAGGAGCAGAGCGGTGACAACCTTTGTGAGCGAGGAGCGGAAATTCTCGCCGCTTCAATCCGCTCACATGCTCTGATATACAAAGACAGTTTGTCTGTGTAACGGCGACACACGGAGCTGATCAGAGCAGTATGAACGATACTGTACACAATTCAATGCAAATACACTGTTATTACCAGGTTATTACCGGTAGTCGCCCGGGCGTTTAATTGAACCGGCGTTTTTTATGCCAAATGGGCTCGGACCCCGGCAGCTATTAGAGCACAGGCGCGTATTTGCGCGCGGGCGACTATTTGGTCATCTACGGTAGATATTGACATTTGATACAGTAGCAACACGTACACCAGCTGTAGTAGTTTCAGGATAATTGTTTTTGTAAAACACACTGACATAGGTGTTGACAAAAGTGCATACCTGAAGGTGATGAACGTCTTTACATCCTTCAACCATCTCTTGTCCAAGACGACGGCTACAAGGGCTTGTAGCGAGAGAACGCTGGGCCAATGTTTATTCTCCACCGGGCATTTAGCTTGTTACTCTCCCGCTTTCTTTTTTTCGCCTCCTCCGATAAAACTTTTATTTTCTTCATTTTTTTCGCTGCTTCGGCCATGATACCAACTCTGCGTTCAGCTCACCACCAACCTGAGCTCTGCGCTCCACGCCCCGCCCATTTTCGTCTCGACTACGAATCGGGAAGGAGGGGGAAGTGACGTATGCCGTAAAGCAGTCAAAGCCGTAAAAATGTGTAGTTTTTTAGTGTGGCAGGGTTCCTACCATGCTCCTCAAAGTTACATAGTGCCAGTGAAGGCGATACAGACCCCTCAGACCATGACAGAGGTTCATTAAACCTGTTGGAAGTTGATGTACCATCACAATGACTCTGGAAATATTATATTAAGGAGGAAGAGTTACATAGTGCTGCTTCTTTAAGTCTCTCACACACATTTTAATCATCATCATGTTGTTGTTACACTGAATAGCATTTTGTGCTCAATGTCCTTAACAGCAAAATCTATAGAATTTACATTAACTTAAAATTGAACAGTTTTCGGCCGCTCGGTGGCGCAGTGGTTTAAGTGGCGGCTCATATACTGAGGCTTCAGTCCTCCTCCTGCAGCGGTCGCGGGTTCGAATCCAGCCCGCGCACCTTTGCTGCGTGTCTTCCCCGTTCTCTCTCTCTACCCCTTTCCAGTCTGCATCTCAATAAAGGGCCACTAGAGCCCAAAAAATCTAAAAAAAAAAATAAAAAAAATGAACAGTTTTCATTTCATTATTTTAAAGGTATTGTGACATGAAAAACACATTTTTCTTGATTTTTTGTGTTTTGTTGGGTGTCTTGACATCAATTACACCCAAAAAACAACGAACTTTTAACATTCAGTGTATTGTGTGCTTTCTGGGATTTTCCGCATAACTATGCAAAAACGGCGCACCTGGTTTGGTGGCGGGCCGTGACGTCAGGGCCCGCTAAATCACCGCCCCCTTCACCCAGCTCCCTGCGTCCTCTCCTCTCCAGCGCACCATAAAGGCTGATTTATGGTTCCGCGTTACACCGACGCAGACCCTACGGCGTAGGGTTACGCAGCGACGCGCTACGTACGCTGAACCCTACGGCGTAGGCTCTGCGTCGATTTAACGCGGAACCATAAATCAGGCTTAACAAGGAGCTGTTTAGAGCCTCTTCTGTTCTAATCACCGGAGGAAAACTGCTAAGAAGACCCGCGGCCACTGACTGGACTTAAGATAAGAGGACACTGCTGCTTGCATGCCTTTATTTTTATGATTGTTTGCTGTGGACTGTCTGCTTCGCCCTGCTGCTTTTCCGTGCATGCTTCGCCTGTCGCTCCCAGCTTAACTCTCCGATGCCGCTGTGAGCGTATTGCTCGCGGGGAGCTGCGGTCCCGGTCCTCTGGTCCCGGTTGGACTTCATCCCCGGGCTGTAGTCGCCCTGTCTGGGCTGTGTGTCGGTGTTTGTGGTTTGGTGTGCGCGCGTGTGTGTGAAGACGGCAGAAGTGTGTAGCGGTTGGTTGGAGGAGGTTTGGAGGAGGAGCGGCGCAATGATTGACAGGAAAGGGGAAAAAGGACCCGTTTTTCACGGGGCAAAAAAACACTGTAATAAAAAGCCAGGAATGGAGTACTAGAGTGAAGTTTTTCTTGTTACACTCTTTTAGACACATTTGAGGGATGTTGGCCAAGACTTTTAATAGTGTTAAAAGCATGTTAAAAATGATGTCACAATACCTTTAACATCAACTAGCTACAATCCCAATCAAAGTGAGTTTTAACTGTAGTTAAGCATTCAGCTACACCCCTGCCTATAGTCATAAAGGAGGTATATTCTACCAATCTGCTCCTGCTTTGCTTTCCTGAAGCATTGTAACACTTCACATTGCCCATTCCTCTGTGGGCGGTTGCCCTTCTTCAAGCTCGGGTCCTCCACCAGAGGTCTGGCAGCTTGGACGTTCTGTGTGCTATTTTTGCTGTCTATGCTTTGGTAGACCGAGATCACTGATGATGTTCCTCAGATCTGCTGGAGCCACGCTCCAACTGCTGTCTTCACCTTCCAGATCTTCTCTATCTACTCTTTCAACCCCTGGTACTTTTCCGGTTTCTCAAGTTCCTCCTTCTTAATATTGCTGTATCTTGGGATTGCCACTTTATCAACCACCACTATGTCCGGTTGGTTAGCCGTCAGCAGTTTATCAGTCTGGATTTTTTGGAAGTTCCACATGATCTTCGCTCATTCATCCTCCACCTCGGGCTTTGAAGCATCCAAAGCTCCCACATCCTCTGCATGTATCATCTGGCCAGAGGTGGGTAGAGTAGCCAAAAATTGTACTCAAGTAAAAGTACTGTTACTTCAGAATAATATGACTCAAGTAGAAGTAAAAAGTAGTTATCTAAATAATTACTTGAGTAAAAGTAAAAAAGTACTTGGTGAAAAAACTACTCAAGTACTGAGTAACTGTTGAGTAACGTCTGATTTATTTATTTTTTAACACAACCATTCAAACAGACAAAAGTACAAAATAATCATCTTCAGGCAAATTAAATCAATAAAATAATAAAATAAATAAAAAATAGCTTACATTAAAATAATCTTAAAGTAAATTCAAGTACTTTAATAAATAATAAAATAAATAAAATAACAGAATAAAAAAATAAATTAAGCACAAGTAGCACAAAATTTCAAGCCTTTGTACTTTTCTTTTTTAACCAGGCAGAACTAGAACAAGCCCATGAACTCATAGAAACTCTGTGTGTGTTTGAGTCTGTGTAAATGTGACAAAACATGCAAAAACAAACATTTTTCCCAAAGAATCACCCAGTGATGTGATGAGATTGACGCGTATGCGGATAAAAGGGATAAAAGAAAAGTAACAGCTCAACGTAGCCTAATGTAGCAGAGTAATAGGAACAGTTTCTTCTTCACAAATCTACTCAAGTAAAAAGTATAGTGATTCAAAACTACTCCTAAAAGTACAGAATTTCCCAAAACTTACTCAGGTAAATGTAACAGAGTAAATGTAACCCGTTACTACCCACCTCTGCATCTGGGTTGCTTGCATAGTAGTCTTCGAACAGTCCTATAATATCCGCTCAAGTCCACATTATAGCTGTGTCCCAATTCAGGGGCTGCGTCCTTCGAGGGCTGGATTTGAAGGCCGATTACGTCACAGCGGTGCGCCGAAGGCTGTCCCATTTCGAAGGCTCCTTCAAATGCAGCCCACAAATGCAGCCTTCTTTTCCCGCCGTTTGAAGGATCCATCGGTTGTATCCTCCACGGCCCACCATATCCCAAGATTCATTGCGCACAGTCAGAAAAATATTTAGTCCTATTTATTATTTGGTTATTATTTGGTTTATTTAATATTTGGTCCTCCCTCAGCCGCACATACAGCACCCGCCGGCGCCGGCGGACACGCCTCTCTTCCTCCTCCAACAAAATGAAAAATAAAAAAAACAAAAACAAAACTTCTGGCTCCATTTCTTTTTTTTTTTTTGGTTCTTTCTTTCTTTTCTATCGTGTTTTCTTTCTTTCTTTCTGTCTATCTTGCTGTCTATCTTGCTGTCTGTCTATCTTTCTTTCTTTCTACTTTGTTTAGTGACGTAGGTCAAGGGCGGGAACAGCTGGTGACGCAACCAGGAAATCCCCCACAGGCTAGATCAGGGGTCGGCAACCCAAAATGTTGAAAGAGCCATATTGGACCAAAAACACAAAAAAATAATATGTCTGGAGCCGCAAAAAATGTCTTGTATCAGCCTTAGAATGAAGGCAACACATGCAGCATGTTTCAATATTAGTTATAACTGGGGGAAGATTTTTTTTTTCATTATGGACTTCAAGAAAAAAGTCGAACTGTGAGAAAAAAGTCGAAATGTCGAGGAAATAGTCAAAATTTCGTGAAAAAAGTCAAAAGTTGAAATGTCAAGATTAAAAAGGAAAGGAAAAAGGAAGAAAAAAGAGAGAATAAAGGAAAAAAGAAGAAAAAAGGAAAAAAAGAAGAAAAGAAAATAAAGAAGAAAAAAAGAGAAAAAAAGGAAAGGAAAAAAAAAGAAAAAAGACGGAAAAAAGGAAAAAAAAGGTCAAACATTTTTGAAAGAGCTCCAGGAGCCACTAGGGCGGCGCTAAAGAGCCGCATGCGGCTCTAGAGCCGCGGGTTGCCGACCCCCGGGCTAGACCGTCTCATTTCACTAGCGTCCGTCCAGCCTTCGGTACGGCCTCGCGGTCTTCGAAGGCGTGGCCTACGAAGACCACGTCCTCAGAAGGACCCAACCCCTGAATTGGGACACACCTTATGTCTTGTTCAAGTATCCCGTTCGACATCAGTGTCCCCTAACAGTTGACATGGACCTTGTTGAGCCAGGTGAAGTCCAAAACCAGATCATGTAAAAGTAACTTATCTGGGACTCAATTTGGAAATCCTAAAGCATAATGTATGAAAACAAAGCTTTGGACAAATTTCAAGTATTGTATGAACTGTGTCTGATGTTTACAAATTAAGCTTTGGTCACCATTTTTCACTTTCATTCTTGTTTCCTCTTTCAGAAATAAAAAGCATGTCATTTTTTTCTGCTTTTGACAGGAATGGTACACTAGCTCAATGAAGGCGGTGTGTGTGTGGTTGACTGATAGACTGGACCTGCAGCTTCACATGTACCAGTTAAAGACACTCATCAAGATTGTGAAGGTAATCAAATTTAAGATTTTCATTTTATTTTCAAATTAAGCCTGCGGAAAAAAGGTGCACATTGGACAACTAGTCAGTCTTTCACAGGGCTAATAACAGAGAGCTGCAGAGAGAGGTTACTGGAGAAAGCTTGTGAGCACACATGGAGCACATGCAGACTCCCCCAAAAACCCCAGCAGCTGCTCAAGTCCTGAGTCCTCTCACTGTGAGGTGACTAAAGTGTTCCTCTGTAAAAAAAAAAACAGTCACAACTGACAGTGAAAGAAAAGAAGAAAAAAAATACACAAGTGGAAAGCACACTGAAGTGTCCTTGAAAGCAGCAGTGTGAAGAAGCTGAGAGACATGAAAAAGGAAACTGCTCAATTGTGTGTGCTGCCTCCCACTGCTTTTGTCTTCTCATCGTTTGCTAGTTTAACTAGAAAGCAATGAGACGAAGAATGATAATAGCTCCTGACTTGAAAGTATAAACCCCTCACACACCTCAGTGTGCCTTCTGTGACGAATAAAAGACTGAACGTCCTTGAGCCTCAATCTTCCAGCTTTTGTCCTTTTCAAACGGCAAATAGCAGCCGCCTCCCCCTGCAAGCTACATTCTTAAGATGGTACTAAGAAGCTATTTCTTGCCTTTTTTCCTTTTTATTTATCTCCCTCTACCTTCTCCCCTTATCAGAAGACCTACCGTGACTTTAGGCTGCAGGGTGTACTGGATGGTACGCTCAACAGCAAGAGCTACGAGACCGTCTACAACAGGCTGACAATGGAGGAAGCTACAGCCGCCGTCAAAGCCGGCGGGGGTTTGCAGGGCATCAGCATGAGAGACAGCGATGAGGAGGATGACTAAACTCGTGCAGACAAAACGTCGTCATTTCTCATGATTTGTTCCTACTTGATAGAAATCCTCTCTGACATATCAGGACCTTCTGTCACAGTTTGTGATACTACCACACTTGAGCAGGTAGTTGAGACTCGTTAAGTTGAAATAGCAGGTACCAGTCAAGATTTATAGACTGTTAAAAGTTCAAATAAATGTAGTGTTTGTTGTCATTTGAACAAATAGATGAGTTGAGATAAGGATTATCGTCACTGACCCTGAGTCTAATTATTTTTTTTTTGCAATGAAATTGATACAAAAATCAGAATAGCTTCTTTTAAAAGTTAAATCGTAATCTTTATTCAATTTGTTTCAACTATTTTATATTTACGCAGTCATAAACAAGTTCGGCTCAAGCAAAGTGGAAAGTTTTGGGTTAATAAAATGTAATAATATGACCAGAGAACATGAGCTGACCAAGAACAAGGCCGTTTACGATGGTGTTGGCAGAGTGGACGTTTGATCCAAAGCTGTGTTCGGTTTAATAAACCTATGAGTATGTGAAGTATGTGATTTTAAAAAGAGCCTACTTTTTGATTACGCTTTTGGTTTTCTTTATCTTGCTTTACTTTCCTTTGTTTGAAGAACCGATTTTGCACATTCTTGGAAACTTACAGTACAAATACAAAATGGAAGTGCTCAATAGATGCAGCGACAAAAAGTTTGACGACATAGGACACAGACAGAAAAAAGTAAGTGTAAGTGCTGTCCAAAGAGACCAATCGTAACCAAGATGGCCGGTTACAGACAAATATGTGAACAAGTCTGCCAGCAAAGGAGCCAGTTATGAATAATAACACAAACAAGGACATTCTCAGCCTTAGACTCCGAGTACCCTTTGCAAAATCAAATTTAGCAAAATCCATGTTAATTCTAAACTTAACAGAGTAACATTTTGTGTTTCAATCTAAACATGTTCACATTTACACTAAACTCCCTCATCAAAAGGCTACAGGGTGATCAAACCTGAGGTAGCATCCCTAGTCATGAGAGCTGCCTTACTGTTAAATGTCAGACATCCCAACAGACTGTGCATCGCAGGAGGGTCCTATTTCCTGAGTCTAACCTAGTTCACTGCATACTGTACCTCCCGGGCCACTACTTTGATCCCCGCAAGGATCATTCCTGCTTTTCTCTGCTGCCTCTGATGCAGCTTTGATGGCCACGTGTACCGAGTTCTCCCGGTCCTTTAGTAGTTTTATGCTCCACATTGCCACAAAATCCCCACTGGGTGGGCTTCTGTGCTTCAGCTTGCTCAGTATAGCCTAGGTGTTTGTACTCATAAGTCTCTTCAACTGAATTTTCCCAGGGAGCAGTGCTTGACGATGTAAACCGTCTTTTTAGAAGAGTACCAAGTCAGGTCTTAAGGTGGGTGTGGCAATTTCTGGTGAAAATACAAGCTGTTGGCCAATGTCCACCAGCAGTCCCTTAACTTTGTCAACTTAAAACGATTGTTTCTCATTAGAAAATAAACATGTTTTAATCCTGCAGCACAAAAGCCTTGCTGTACATTTGGCAAGTGAGCAGATCAGACCGACGATCAACACCCGACAAGGTGGGAGCAGCAGTTATGCATCACAAAAGACACAGCGTCTGTTTGTTTGTTTCACAGTTTCACAGTGACAATATAACCAGTCACAGTAATAACATTCAATTCAATTCAATTCAATTTTATTTGTATAGCGTCTAATACAACAGATGTTGTCTCTAGACGCCTTCCAGAGACCCAGAACATGAACCCCGAGCAATTATTACATAAACAATGGCAGGTAAAAACTCCCCTAGTGGGAGAAAGCCCTTAAGCCAAACAGTGGCAAGAAAAAACTCCCCTTTAGGAGGGAAGGCAGGTGGAAGCAGCAGCGGGATGACCGGGGGGGGGGGGGGCAGGCCAGCACGCAGCTCCCGAAGCTCCGGCCAGCAAACATGCACAACAGAGAAAAAAGGGGGCCAGCACAAGAAACTACAGGAACGATGGACAAGAATGATAGCTATGAGATACTTATAGTAAATAAAAATGGAAATGGAGAAGAGAGGAAGGGAAGAGGAGAAGAGAAGAAGGGTGAGGGACACCGCCCAGTGGATCATGTCGGTGCCCCCCTGCAGCATAGGCCTATAGCAGCATATCTACCAGACTATGTTCTATAGCTGCAACTATGACTACTGACTCTAACACACTAGAGTTTACACTACCTAGAGATTTACCAACACCAGCTAGAGGTTTACTAAACACTAACTATAGGCTTTACTAAACAGAAAGGTTTTAAGTTTAGTTTTAAAGGTGGAGGTGGTGTCAGCCTCCTTAACCCACATTGGAAGTTGGTTCCATAGTAACGGTGCCTGATAGCAGAACGCCCACCCTCCAAATCTACATTTGGATACTCTAGGAACTACGAGTAAACCTGCACTCCGAGAACGGAGAGCTCTGCCAGGAACATAAGGCACTATCAGGTCCTGCAAATAATGTGGAGCTAAGCCGTTTTGGGCTTTATACGCAAGTATAAAGCTTAATTCTCTGTGTGAACAGTTTTTTACTAGAATTGAGATGTTTATTAAGAACATTTGAACTTAACTTAAACTATAAAACAAACTAACATATCACCTACTCTACTGCTTTGTTTTTACTGGTGTAGCACAACACCACCTACATCCATGCCGGGTCCCGCCGCCTTAGCTAATAAGTGAGACATATCTATAAAATTCAACCTTAATGTCAACAATGATTATAGGCTTGCCTCTCGTCATTCGGACGTACCTAAATAAGAATCCAAAATTGAAAAAAATTAATGAATAACCATAAAGTTAGTAATCCATGTACAGCTGCACATGTCTGCAGTAAGTGATAAGATATTTCTCTTTGTTCAACATGATTGAAGGTCCTGATTAGATGAGAAGGAGCATTTAGATGTCTTAATGTCATCTAGCGATCTATCGTGGTGACACATCCACTTTTACTTGAAAAGGTTAATGTAAAGACACTGCCATTATAAAGTTGAGTCTCAGTGTGCAACTAACTAGACACTGAGGTGAGGAGATGGTATTGGAAAACAGCCTACCGGAAAGTGGAGGAACAAATGTCCTGCTTGCAGGATACATGCTGCCATACTCTTATTGATGTCATTTTGTAAAGTAAAGTTTAATGATTACAAAATGTTTTAAAAAAATGTTTGAAAATGTATTGGATCTGCAGAAAAACTGACAGAATGAAATTTGTTGAGGAACCTGACTAAATATTGTGGTTTAAAGCTGTTGTAGATCCACATCTCTGTCCATTGTGATATTTGCAGCTATAAAGAACATGGAATTGTGGAGTGTTATGTCTGTTGTTCATCTAATATTGAAAAAGGAGATATGGTATCAAACTGAAACAATCTTGACTTTTTAACTGCATAATGTCTTATCACTGCTGTTTACTCACGTTGTGGAAAACCTGCCATATATTGTCATATAGGCCAAACAATACTTGAAAAAAACTGGTCTTATTTCCACCTGTTTTGTGCAGGTGTCAAGTTTCACTATTAAACATTTTTAAAATGTCAATTTTTTGTACTGCTGTTCTTATTTCTATGTATTTGTTAAGTCCAAGATTGGATTGTTCTATCAGGAATAGTATGTGTAATTTGTGTGCACGTTTAGAATATACATGTTAGGTTGAAAATAGTTAGAAAATATTAGTTACTAATTAGTTACTTGTTGCTTTCGGTGTGCCGTCAAATGGACGTATGTTTTTGCACGCATGTTCCTGTCGCTTATTCAGTATGATAGTCAGGAAGTTCTAGACATACAAGCATCTCTTAACTTGGACTTATTCTCATATTTTAGGAGTCTGTGTTGTGACTCCTTGTCTGTTCCACTTTGTCTCCCTGTGTATTGGAAAAGAAAACAGGCAAAGACGCTGCAATATAGACGCCACAACCCTCCATTCCCACCTAACGTCTGTGTATCCCTGTTGTAAAAAAGGGCAATCGCTATTTGCAAGCTGGCCACTGGCAGTGAACATAGGACAATTGGCTATCTTTCTGGAGTAGGCCTGAGTACTCCAATCCAGTTCAATTTTATGGATACAGCGTCGAGTACAACACAAGTTTTCACTTGATGCTTTCCAAATACCCAAAACATGTCCCCCAAGCAATTATTAAATTAATAATGGCGGAGCCCCCTTTCCAGAGAAAAACCTTGACCAAACATTGGCCAAAAAAACTCACCTTAAAAAATAGAAAGAAACCTTGATCGGGGGGCTTCTTCTAAAGGCCAGCTGGGTAATTATCCTGTTGGGATCCTGTAATGCAGTCATTACAGTCTTGCTTGCCATATTTGATAAGCACAGACCTAACTGCTTGGCATCTCTGCCTTCCTGTCCTCCAGTGCACTTTGAGGTCAGCTGTAGGGTTGTCAGCTGGTGCCACCGTTCACTGATGTTTCGCCACCAAGCCAGGACCCCTCCAGGTGGGGGGGGGGCAGTGGCTATGTAGGGACGTCTCCCCGCGTCACTCCCTGCAACTGACCTCACTGGGGTGTTGAGCCCCAAGTGTTGTCCCTCCTCCTTAGCCACATCCAGAAACTGGCCTCCTCTGCCAACTCTTTGATGGCCCTCCTCAGACCAAAACCGGTCATTGCCGCAGCATGGAGGAGACAGGACGCCGACCCTCCCACGAAGCCCATGCATCCAACCTCCATGGGGTGAATGGATGCAGACCAGTCTCCCCCCTTGCAGTCCTCTGCCAGGTCGCTGTACTTTGACCGCTTGAACTCATGTGCTACTGGTATTCCCTCCTCCCAGGGCAGTTAGTTCAATGATGAGGACTTTCCTGGCAGCTGAGGACCACATCACAACATCTGGTCTTAGCGTGGTCTGTGTTACCTCGGTTGGGAAGACTAGCTGCTTGTCCAGGTGCACACGCATCTCCCATCCCTTATCAGGGGTAAGCAGCGGCGATCTTCCCACCTCTGTCTTCTGCCCTACCTCTCCTGGTTTGACGAATGCAATGTTTGGCCGATGGTGATCTGTGGAGTTGTTTGCCCCGACTCTGCATCTCTCCAACAGCTCTGCCAACTTCCTCCCATACATGTCTGCACACAGCTAAACTGGTATAAATGGCTACCTTTTTCAATAACTGCTGGGGAGCACTACAGAGTGTTGGTGCAATTGATGGAGAACGCATTCCAAAAATAGCACCTGAGAAGTATCCTACAACCACAAAATGACTACTACCACTGTTTCTGTTGTTCCACAAGCGGTAGTAGACATTTCTGGGATGTAGGTGTTGGATTGTTGTTGAGATGAATGTGTGTGTGTCTCACATCAACTTGAACCACCGTTGAAGGTGCTCAACAGTCTCCCCCATAGCCTTGGCTCGATTCCCCCAGAGCTTTGCGGTCTTGTACACAAACTTTTTAATGTCCTGAAGGGTGATGTTCTCGCAAAGTAAATCACACATGAGCTGCTCCTCTTGGACATCATAAATAGACTGTCTCTTCTTGGCAATAGTTACCTCAGGGGTGGTGGAGGCCAAGGGTGCAGCTACAGATGCCACTGATGATTCCCAAGAGGCAATGGAACCACTATCAGCAAAGAGTGAGCATGAGGGTGAGGATGTTGGTGATAATTGATCCTTGCGTCCACACCCACTTCCACACCTAGATGATGTTACAACTGTGACCTCTGCAATGTCTTGTGCGGTTTGGCGATGACAGTTGTTTTACCCCAAAGGGAGGTCAGATTATCGAACACTGACATGGAGTTCTATTGGCTATGGGTTAGTTGGGTTTTTGTTATAAATGCACCACTGTAACTACAGTAATAGGGGTTAAATTTGGGGGGGTTGCTGCTTTCTGTCTGCTGCATATAAGAGGGGTAGCAGGGACGGTAGTGTGCAGGGGGTGTGTCAGTGCCTGCAGTGGGGCATACCTAAAGTAAAGTTTTGGATTTACAAATAAGGTAAAATTTTCCAGCGCTCGCTGCCAGCCATCCCATCAGCCAACCAAGGTCCAGTATCTCTTATATTTTACGACAGGTTTACAAGAAATCTAAAATTATCTGTCAACCACTTACAAACTACAATTAGGTGATCAGAATCTGAAAGACCTACCTTTGTTATAATTACTATAATAGAGCCTAAATGAAAACATAAAAGGGAATTAAAGCACATTTATTTATTTTACATATTGTCAGTTCGATTGTCTTCCAGTGAAACATTTACATTTTCTTTTACTTTGTCTTTTTCACTCATGTGGCTCTCTGGCATTCACTGGCTGATTATACAGATGCATGTTTCTGTGCCTCAAGCCCACGCTTGTGCTTGTTCAATTTTTCATGCTGACTTGATATCGTTCCTTCCCACGTAAGAGAAACTAAAATTGCAGTTATAAATCTTACAGAACGAGCAACTGTGCCCCATGCTAAATTAAAGTAAAGTAAATTTGCTATCCCATTTTTTGAGATATTTACACCCAGACTACAGCAGGTGGCAGTTCTCGCAAGGCTAGTGACAATTCAGATTTGAGATGCCACTGGAGTGCTTTTTAGAAATTATTATATTATGATACAGGAAATTTACAGGAAATTACTAATACAGGAGGACAACAGGAAACGGGTAAAATACAGTAGTTTTCCGAGCAAAACAGGAGACTTGACACGTATGGGTTCTGGGAAGTGGGGTGGCATTGGCTACAAGGAAAACTGTGGATTTTGGGATCTATCACTCTGCTAGGCCACTTTTTAATGCACACAAACTAATTAAAAACATACAGTATCTCAGCGATGCGGAAAGTTGACGATGCTGGAACATCCCACCTTTCATGCCACATCAAACTTTTTTTGTTTTAGAACACTCAGACACACACATTCCAAAATAGACCCACAAACTTAAAATTAGATATAAATCTAACTGGGAATGGGGAGGGCTGGTGGACTGATCGGGGGGTGTTTGGGCCCTGTACTGCCGTCTGCGTCCCAGGGGGACCCAAGGAGCCGGGGTTGTTATTGTATGTGTCCATCAGGGCCTTGACTGCTCTAGAATTAGAATTAGAAGTCTTCATTGTCACTGAACATGTCCAGTGAAATTTGCAATGCAGCCCTCGTGTGCAAAGAAAAGGAAGAAAAAGAACAACAGCGAACAATACAATAAAATACAATAAATACACGGACGTCAGGAGCCTTGTTAGGGACTAGGACATACCTCCAGTGGTGGAGGTTGTGCCCTGTTGTTTGTTGCTACTGCGGTATCGGGTACAGGCAGCGGGCGGTGGCCGTCTTGGCCCTGTCGTTTGGTGTGTTGCCACCATGCCGCCATATTGGATGTGGCAAGACTGAGCTGTAAACTAATACAAGTAAATTGACTTATTTTCATAAAGCGCCCTTCTGCAAAGAAATGTACATTTTACGTCTCATTTATTCATTTACACACGCACTAATATACTTGGGAAACAGTTTGGCACCAAATATAATATATTTAATTTTCTCAGATGGCAAAAATAAGAACTTTATTGATCCCACATAGGAGTAATTCATGTTATATCAGCTATATATATATAGAAAAATGGTTCAAATGTTTTATTGTCTGAAAAATGGTTCAAATATGTTATTTTGTTACTTGAAAAATTTTAAATATGTTTTGTTGATGAGAAAATATGTTTCTCTATTTTTCTTATTTTTGTGAGGGGGGATTTATATTGTTTTTTGGCACTACCTTGTTCTGAATACCTTGTTAATACATATGTTAACCTGCCAATGCCTGCTATATGAAATAAAATAACTTTCAATTTTGTATTTAACAATTTCTAAGTAATTATTTTTCTTATCCTTATGTAAGTTCATATTTTTTTTTAATTGATTTGATTTATTTTTTTTATAAATCTTTGGTTTGAATATTTATTTTCTACGTTTTTCATTATTGGAGTGGTACAAAAGTCTCAGAAATCAATGTATCAAATATGATACACCAGGCATTATGGGGTTGATTGTCCAAAATGTAAACATTGTTTGTTCCCATTCACCGATCTGCATAAAAGCCACAAAAAATAAAAAGATCAGGGTGGACACTGTTTGTGTAAATTTGATGTTTATTGGACAAAGTATAAAATCATGGTGAAATATGATAATTTCTTATGATTTATTTTCTAAAATATACATTTATGAATTTCTGAATAGACCCAATATTGCAGTATGAAATGTTTGTCTTATTGAAAGGGAGCTGATCCTTCAACCCCCAGGTGTCTTTCTTCTTTTCTTATAAAAAATAATTAGCAACAAAATCTGTTATTATTATTATTATTATTATTATTATTGTTATTATTATTATTATTATTATTATTATTATTTAAATGAAAATAATTAGATACAATTTTGTATAAAGCCAGTGTTCTGGCCTGGTTCCATCTCAGGATAAATCAGGTGGATCAGTGTAAAACCTTTGTTACATTTATATGTGGAACACAATGATCACCTGTAGTGGCTTCTATTTAAAAAAAAAAGCCAAAGAAACATAGAAATAGGAATTCTAAATAAAAGATTAAAACATGTATCACTCTTTCAAAGTAATGTTTTATGCTGACAAAAATAAACAACTTAATCCCTAATATTCATTCACTCCTTTATTCTGTATCCTTCAGGATCACAGAGGTTCGCTGGAACCTATCCGAGCCCAGAATTAATATTGTCTACGATTAATGTGAAAACATAAAATGATTAAAAGAGGAGACATATTGTTTTGTTTGTACCATATTCTTTGTCACTTTGAGCTCTTAATGATCATCAGGGCATGAATGGTTTATTGCCTGAGTTATCTGCTGAGTCATCACTAAGATCAGGAGAAGGGACCATATAACTCAAGTTCTTAGATCTTTACGCTGGCTTCCTGTCTGTCACAGAATAGATGTTAAAATCCTGCTGTTGGTTTATAAATCTCTGAATGGTCCAGGGCCAAAATACATCTCTGATCTCCTGGTCCATAGAAACCAAGCAGAACCCTCAGGTCCTCAGGGTCACGCATACTTTCTGTACCCAGAGTTAGAACCAAACACGTGGGCTGGTGTTGAGCTTTTATACCTGTGGAAATAAAGATCCCAGAATGCATCAGGCCTGCTGAAACTCTCAGCGGTTGAAAAACTTTTGCTGCATTTCAGTAATCTCCCACAATGCATTGGAACTTTTATTTCTTGCATCTCATTTGTTGTTTTTTTCCTTTTAAACGTATGTCTGTCTGTCTTTGATTTCTGCTTATAAACTCTTTCACTTTTGAATCAATTTTTGTATTCTTGTAAAGCACTTTGAATGAATGTGTTATACAAATAAATAGCCAAGCCTAGCCTTCCCGATTGATGGCAGAAATGAAGCTGCAGGCCACATTCTTCTGTTACAGATGATGAAGTCCATTGAGCCTGCAGACACCTACAGAAAAAAATGGACGTTCGCTTTCTCTGGACACAGGTTTCAGCAGCTGCAAAATATAAAGTAATTCCCACGATTACATAAGTACAAATGTCGGTTATAAAGAATATGTATACGGACCAGCACCAACTGAATGTTCATAGAGTATGTATGTACAGGTATGCGTGAAGGGACAAAATTGTTGATATCCAGATAGACAGACTCCAGCTTCTCTGACTTCAACATATATAATATATATATATATATATATATATATATATATATATATATATATATATATATATATATATATATATATATAATATAATATAATATAAAATGCTTCATGGACTGCTGGGATGTATGTGTGTGACTGTATGTGTATGTAATGTTAAGTATGTATGTTAAGTGTTTGTTTTTTTGTGTACTTTGTATGCATTTATCCATCACCATCTATTTATGGATGGTAACTGCTTATACCATTGACTGTACCCTCACCCTTATATGTACTATGGGCCCCCACCTATAAGCTTTCCTAGCTTCCTTTGGGGACCCATTCACTCTACCCGTTCAATTCAATTGTATTATTATAATTATTATTATGGTATTGTGAATAAACTCAAACTCAAACTCAAACAAAAAAAATATGTATATGTATATTTATGTATAACAAATGTTTGAATTTATACTTTAGTTTCATGCATAAGTAACATTACTTTAGCGATTGGGATTTAATTTGAATGAAAATAATGTTTACAACTGTTTGACTTGTGTGACGTCATACACACGCCCACCTGCCTGCTGGGACTTGCGCAATTTGCAAGACTCCGGTAAAAATAGCCCATTGTGCTCCTGAACCAATAGTTGAGCATGAAACACTGACAAAGAGTCTCTCGATGATATGACAGGGTACATGACCGCTTGCGCAAGTGAAAAGAGAAAACAAGAGGGAATAGCGCTGTTTGGGGCCCCTCACTTCTGTCTCCACAGCGGCTCCATAGAGAACCTTCTATGTTCACAACTTCTACTCATTAAACCGGAATTATGGATCCGCGGTAAATTGACGCGGAGCTACGGCGTAGGCTCTGCGTTGGTGTGACGCGGAACCATAAATCAGCCTTTAAACTTCGTGGAAGCATCTACGGGAACTGGCTCTGCCTGGAAAACGAAAGTGCACATGCTTGTTGAAGCAGAAAGTGCAGAGGACAGGAGATTGGTTAAAAAATAAAAAGAAGAAAGAAGAAAAAAAGTACTACAACATCAGCTTCGAGGAGGGCAGGAAATCTGTCTTTGTTTTGTTTATAAGAATTATGTAAATGCTGAAAAAATATAGACACAAGTGTAATTTCACTGGGGACAAGGAGGCATATGCCCCCCCGACTTCCCAAAATCCCACTCACATTATTTAGACTCTGATCACACACAAACTGCAAATGCATGTTGAAGATTACTAATTTCAAAAATGATTCTCTCAAGTCTTGGTCGATTGTCCTTCCATTTAATAATGCAGAATGAAGGGCAGCTTTTTCTTGTAAATAGTATTTTAGAACCATCCTTTTCCGGCGGAATTTATGCATTTGTCCAGCTTCATTATTTTGTAGATTTTGTGCGCCTAGTCCTCATGTATGGAGGATGCATTAAATGAAGTCGCCGTTTTCCTTCTGCCAGAGGACCCCGACTCTCCGCTCTGCGTTTTATGTTTATAAAAATTGAAAGAAAATGTTGTTTATAGGCTATGTATTTTTTTTAATTGTTTATATTTATTCTCTTCATTATTTTTATAATCATTATTATTAGTTTTATTTTTTTAAATCAGAAAAACCTTTTTTATTTAGGTGCCTGCATTTCAAACACCGACAGTATTTTTGATTTTATGGTCAAACAGCTAAACATTAAATGATACAGCGGGTTCACTTCTGTTGACTCGAACACTTAATAATCATAGATGGCGCACATTTTGTTTGACAATTGCAGCAAAATGTCAGGAAATGAAAAGCTAAAGAAACACAGAGAAAGGCAGCTGCAGGAGCCATTTGCGCTTCTGCCCTGCAAGATAGGAATGAGAGAGATGTAGCATCTTTTGGTACCCCAGTAAAGTATTTCGATTGACTGTATTTTTGTCTCTGTCAATAATGCAGAAGCATATACTCAAATTCCTCACTTCTGTCAGTGAACCCTGAGCCTGGGCTGTATTAGTATCAGAAATATACAGTATTAATGTTGCAGTTATGTGGATCTGCTGTTTTGCAGGCAGCTCAGATTCAGCTGTCCTGGCATTATCAGTGCGTAAATGATTAAAAACCAGGGAAAAACGTCGGATGATGAGCATAAAATAAATATAAACTATGAATTAAACTGTAAATAAATATAATTATATATATATATATATATATATATATATATATATATATATATATATATATATATATATATATATATATACATACATATATATACTGTATATACATCTGAGCGCTCTTTCTAAACCCAACAATCAGGAGGCCACAGTGCAGCGCACGTACCTGTTATCTGACAGTGACGTGAGCGCAATATAATGTCAATCACGTGACATAATGAGAAGTCGAGGTGGCTGTGGAATACTGATATAATATTATTATTATTATTATTATTATCATTGTTATTGTTTTTCGTTGTTGTTATTGTTAGTAGGCCTAGAACAATAGAAATGCTTGTGGCCTTTTGCACAACCATACTTCTGAATATTTATAAATAAATGAATACCGGTACAAAAATAAAATTGAAGTAGAAATATGAAAGAAAATCAGATAAAATGAAGTTCACAGAAACATTATTGTAATAAAACGGGCTCGCAAAATAAATTGTAAGAGTGTCCTGTTCATAAGATACCGACAATTCCGATCATTTGTCTTCATAAAGAATAAAAGTAATTATTTATAAGTGCTGAGAGAATCGACACCAAAATATCTAGAAAAATTGCGCAAGTTGTTTGTTTTCCTAAATATATGTACGATTTTTGTCCAATATGTCGACCGAGGAAGTGATGATTTTTGTGTTGAGTAAAAGTGTGTATGTTTGCGTAAAATAGTCGTTTTTGTGTGACGAAGTGGAAATAAAAATAAAAATACTTGATTAAATTGTTTGCGTTGTTGTTTCTTCCCCGTTGTTCTGTTGGAGAACTAATAAATCCATATCAGTCCGTTTAACGAGAGCCTGCAACCTCTCAATGTCTCAATGTCTGGTGCACTAAAAAAGGGGGAAATGCGGTTGAGTCAAAGTTTGAGATGGAAGAAAAGAAGACTGATGGAAGAAAAGAAGACTGATGGAAGAAAAGAAGACTGATGGAAGACAAGAAGACTGATGGGAGACAGAGCTGAGGTCGACATGGATGCGGTCCATTCTTCCCTTTTACGCGCACGCACGCAGCGGCTCGTTTGCAGCTCCGTGCCACGTGAACCGCGACTGAAGTGCATGTGTTTGGAGAAGCGCACAGACTTTTTCCCCCCAACGCGATGTGAAACTGTGACAGCTCGTGACCCCGCACGGCCGTCGCGCCGTTTGCCGTGTCGAGATTAAAAGTGATGTCACGCAAAGCCACAAGGAGACCTGGGATTTACCAACTTCCTTTCCAGTTGAGCTGGAGTCCTGGCAAGTAAAGAACAACCACCTCCTCCTCCTCCTCCTCCTCCTTCTCCTCCTCTCCAGGGTCGACAAGTGACGAGAATCGACGGAGGACAATTGAACAAATGATTTAGTTGTGCGCTCTCCTTCCAGGACGGGAACGATCGGCGAGGTCTCGGCTCTCCACACGCACTTATCGAGTGCGCCCGGCGGCCCTGATTGGCGTCAATACGCGGGGACAGAGCCGGCTTTTGGAGGTGTTGCTGTGGGGGGGTTTTGGGGAGGGGGGTTTCCCGGCAGATGTGGCCCTCTCCTGCGGGCCGGTGAGGAGCACCGACCCCGGGGTTCCTGCGCGCACTCTCTCCTCGGCTGCGCGTCTGTGCGCGGCTGGTGCGCAGGTGATGGACGCGTCTCTGTGCCGCCCAGCAGGGATGCTGGGCTCCCCCCCGGCGGCCCAGAGCCAGCCCGCGGGCACAGACATGCTCCCCTCCGGCGGCGGCAGCACCAAGCCCCTCGCTTTCTCCATCGACCGGATTATGGCCAGGACGCCCGAGCCCTGCAGGTCGATACCGGCGCTCCCCGGCTGGTTCCAGCCCGCTCCCGCGGGGAAGCCGGACGCCTGCCCGTCCCCGCTGCAGTGCATGATCCCTCTGGTGCCGCTCGGGTACGAGCCGGGCCACCGGCTCTGCGTCACCGGGCTGGACCCGCACTTGGACGCCTCCACCCCTCCGGCTCCGACGGACATTTTCGGCTTTGGGTTCAACTACACGAGCCAGCAGGACGAGTGCGGGCTGAGCCAGAGCGCCGGCCAGTATAAACTGTTCAGACCTCGGGTGGTGAACCAGTCCTCCTTCCCCGCCGTGTGCTACCTGAACCGCGGCGCGGAGCCCGGGGGCGCATGCGCGCCGCCGGCCGGGCTGCTCAACCTGCACCCGATGGCCTCGTACCTGCTGTCGGCCCGACACAAGGCCCTGCTGCAGCAGGAGAGGGGCAAGCCGGGGCCGGGGCCGGGGCTGCAGCCGGGGGGGTCCGGGGCGCAGGCCTTCAGGGAACTGTCCCACAGCCAGATCCAGCACTACATGAAGGAGAGGGAGCACATCCTCACCGACAAGATCTTCAAGGAGTCGGCGGCGGCCGCGGCCGCGGCGGCGGCGGCGGCCACCGCCCGGATCAGCGGCTCCTGCCCCGGCAGCAAGCCCAAGGTGTTCACCTGCGAGGTCTGCGGAAAGGTGAGCGAGGGAGAGACACTCACAAATAGTCTCCATGGCAAATGTGACAGCAAAACTATCTGTTGGCACCAGTTAATAAAATGTAATATATGTTTTTGCAAACAAAATATTCTAACTTAATGGGCAGCAGTCTGTACATCGAAGTATTATATATATATATATATATATATATATATATATATATATATATATATATATATATATATATATATATATATATATATATATATATATATATATATATATATATATATATATATGCATGTCTTCTCTTGAACTGATGAACAAATTATTATTATTATTATTATTAATAATAATAATACTTATACTAATAATACTAATAATAATAATAATAAAAATAATAATGATAATAATAATAATAATAATAATAATGATGATAATAATAATGATAACAATGATTATAATAAAATATTCCGACTTAATGGGCAGCAGTGTGTGTTTAAGTAAATCCAATACAAAGATATGTACATATTTACTTACAAAAAAAAAGTTTTATGTTTACTTCGGGAAGCCATTAACAAAATAAGACGTTTTTTTAAATTCTGAGGTTCTTAGCCCCATATATATATATATATATATATATATATATATATATATATATATATATATATATATATATATATATATATATATATATATATATGTATATGTATATATATGTATATATAGCCTATGAATATGTGCGTATGTGTGCACTCGCATGCTCTTTGAGGATAAGACCTTCTTTATCACAGCCAATGATCTGCATGATAACACTGATCCATTTTAATTTATTATACACTCAATCCTAATCTTGATTTACCGGCATTGAAACACAAAATAACTAAAGAGCATAATTATAATGAAGCACACCAATACCCCGTTTTTTGGATGAACATCATTTAGCCTTAATTTTGGTCTTGTTTCTTTATTTGACTCCTTTCCTTCCTCGGGGTGACTGTGAGCTGCATTTATCTGCTCTTGTAATTGTGTAAGTGTGTGAGTTTCGGCCCGTCCTTTGTTCCTCGCTGAATTACGGAGCGCGCTGAAGGCGCACAAGTGCTGCCTGCACGAGCAGCTCCAAACACAAAAAACTACATTTCCGAACATCAGCTAAATTGTGCATTCCTATATGCCTCTGTAAATGTGAATAAACTGAGACCAGTAATTAATTAAAGGGTCAACCTGCTGCGTTCTTTTCGGGAGTTAAAGTTAATCTGGTTAGGCGGCTCGTGTTGCTCTTTTATCTCGTTCTCATTATACTGTTATAAACAATTTGTTCACTTTATTCAGCCTATTAAATGACCCCAACAGATTAGCCCGCCTTTAATAGACACAGCTGGATAATTACAGGACCTCAATTTCCCTTTTTTTTTACTTTTAAATTTGCCCCTGAATTGATTAATTGCAGTGGGTGACTGCACTACTTTTTCTATTAATCATCATCATCATCATCATCATCATCATCATCATCATCATCATCATCATCATCATCATCATCATCATCATCATCATCATCATCATTTTCATTTTCATTATAACGCTATTTTACCCTGTTTTTATACAAGTGTTGTGCTCATTATTATTATTATTATTATTATTATTATTATTATTATTATTATTATTATTATTATTATTATTATTATTATTATTATTATTATTATTATTATTATTATTATTATTATTGTTGTTGTTTTATATTATTATTATCTCCTTACCAGGTGTTTAACGCGCACTACAACCTGACCCGCCACATGCCCGTGCACACGGGCGCGCGGCCGTTCGTGTGTAAAGTGTGCGGGAAGGGATTCCGGCAGGCGAGCACGCTCTGCAGACACAAAATCATCCACACTCAGGTGAGACGACGGGAGGCTTTCACTTCCAAACGGCAGACTTTGGCTTGTTTTTAAGTCTATCCGACAAAAGTATTTTTTTATTTATTTTTTGTCCTGTGTGTGTGTGATACTTCCAGCGGCATTATTGCTTGAAATTTGAAGGTTTCTAGGACACTGTTGACAATTCAACAGTCGATCATGATCACTCATGGTCAAATTTCAGAAGGCAAACATTGATTTTCCGACCCGTTAATCACTCCCTTTTATGGGGCTTGAGTTGTGGTCTGCAGTTTAAACGGACGGTGTCCAATGTTTTTTTTTCCTTCTTTTTTAGGATAAAAATGTAACAGCAGCCTAAAGTTGTTACCGTTTAAATGCCATTTAGATGATATTTTTTTCTTATATGCTCACATGTTTGGTTAAGACATTACCTAAAACAAACATATCCAATGAAGTGTAAGCGGTGTAAATTTGACACTTGCTTCCAAATTTCCTGTTTATTATAAGGGGTACAAGAGCGTTGAGGCGCAAGGAGGAGATGGTTTGGTTTCGCTGGGACTGAGCTCCTCCTGTCGACTACTGTGATACTGTCCAACATGCACACAGCCTCAGCTGGAAATGAGAATAATCTGAGTCTAAAATAGGCCCCTGATTGTGATGCGTTTTGTTGTTGTTGTAATTTGAGGATTTTTAACTCTAACATGATTTTTTCTCCGACGTTTATGACAGGAAAAACCTCACAAGTGTAACCAGTGTGGGAAAGCCTTTAACCGGAGCTCCACCCTCAACACTCACACCCGCATCCACGCCGGATACAAACCGTTTGTGTGCGAGTTTTGTGGGAAAGGATTTCATCAGAAAGGTGGGATTACATGAGTAAAAGTTCCTCTTTTCTTTTTGTGTGACACTGTGACAGTCACAAACTGTGATGAGACTTTACTTTCAGGTGTAGCGCCATATAGATTATGTGGTGTAAATCAGTTTTTATGCTCTAAAATTTGTATCTCCGCTTTTATAAAAAATAATTTACTTTTTTGCTTACATCTTATTCTCAGCTGCAGTGTCCATGTAATGATGGTCTAACAGCCTCCAGGCTGCTTCAATAAACAAATACTAATCCAGTAGCACCTCAGACCGGGGCTGAAACGTGTCAGAAAGGGCGTCCAACGTAAAATTGGGCCAAATGGAAGTGCAGAATTAATATATAGCGGACGATATATATATATATATATATATATATATATATATATATATATATATATATATATATATATATATATATATATATATATGTGTGTGTATATGTGTGTGTGTGTGTGTGTGTGTGTGTGTGTGTGTGTGTGTGTTTATTGTATCTTGAAATACCTCCGATTTAGTTTTTAACAGTTTCTAAATAATGATTATAACATTTTTTCTCTTATTATTAACACAGTGGGTAATTTTATATTTATATATATTTTCTTTAATTTATCTTAACACTTTTTAGTACTTTTTAAATATACTTTTTAATACTTTTTTTAATACTTTATATTTTTAGTTTTTTTCTGATAATGGCGGTGGTGCGGATGTCTCTGAAATCTGGCATTATAGGGTTATGATGAAGTCAGAATTGTTGCATTTATGTTCGTGCAGCAAAAGGATTTAGCCATCAAATTTACAAAAATAAGATTTTTAAATGATCGTCTAGTTAATATAATCCCCTCCAAAAATATTATAATATTTGTTGATATTATATATGTTTAGATTGCTTTAGTTAGAGTGTTCAAAAAATGAATGTTTAATTAAACATGACATGTACACTACTTTCCTAAATTGAGCAAAATCTTGCTAAAAGCATAATCATTAAAAGCCAGGGTAATTACCAGCCATAAATAACAGTTTTTAGGGTTTCATAAAGTCGCAAAATCTTGGGAGATTTGGAGGGCTCTCTGTATTTCATTCTCATCCTGTCCTTATTCTTTTGCAGGAAACTATAAAAACCACAAGCTGACACACAGTGGGGAAAAGCAGTTCAAATGCTCCATCTGCAGCAAGGCGTTCCACCAGGTGTACAACCTCACCTTCCATATGCACACGCACAACGACAAGAAGCCCTTCACCTGCCCCACCTGCGGGAAGGGCTTCTGCAGGAACTTTGACCTGAAGAAACATGTCAGGAAGCTGCACGACCCTGTGGGAGGACAATCACCGCCGCAGCCCTGAGAGCCCCATCTCTGACTCTGTCTCCGTCCCAGTTCACCAAAAAGTTGTCTTTGGAAGTGTGTGACCTCCATCACGGGAAACTCAGCCCCGGTCCTCAGGGACAAGAGTTTCATAAAGCTGTAACTGTCATTTTTGTGCACTTTCTTTGTTCATGTAAGTGCTCTATTCATTATTAGTTGGCAGTGTAAAATATTCAACCCATTCTAATCTATGTAGTGTTTTTGTTCCCTCAGGCTTTACTCTGGAATCTCTCGCACATATTTTGACCTACTAGAGGCCTAATCTTGTAAAAAAAAATCATTTTTTCTTAATGTCAACAAATTGCATAGAAATAAACTTAAATGGCAGCATAAACTGTGGCTTAACCTTATATCAAAAATGCTCCCAAAGAGAGGCATTTTTTTCCTCCCTGGTTGAGAAACTGCTAAAAATCAGTGCTCAATTGTTTTTTTGTAGTTTTGTTTTCTTAAGTTTTGAGTTTTTAAGGAAAGCTGAGGCAGGGAGCCATCAGTGGGGGGAAGAGATTAATTTGATTGTCATGGCATTTGTTGACAATAAGAACAATGCAGACAAACAAAGAGATTGTTGTGTGACACGCTTTTGGTGAGATGTCCTGTCAAGCTGGTATTTCTTTTGCTGAGCAATGCAAAAAGAAAGTGTTAGTTTACCAGGAAACTAAAGCTTCCTATAAGGAGCGGTTAAAACCTGATAAGACTTTTATATCAACTCGGTAAGAAAAAAAGAATCACTGCATGTTTTTGTGTGCACTATTACAGAAATACTGAGATACTTTATTAATCCCCTTTAGCAAAAGCAGGACTCTTCCTTTTGAACCCGTCACCAGTCACAGCAGGAGCAGTGGGCTGCCATTTTTCCAGCATTATTCAGCATTGTTCACCACTAGGTTACCACTCTCCTGCTTTTTAACAGCCTTGGTAAAACATCAACATTCACTCTTTTGTCCCGACTAGCCCAACAGGTACAGATTCAGTTTCAGGACTCAATTAATCTTTGTTCATTTTCTTAACACGGGTACTGCACTTCATGTTCACAAGTTAATATCATCTCTTGAAGCTACTTTTTCTTTTTTTTTTTAATCAAAAAAAGAATAAAAATCATACAACCCAAGATGAAGTACAATGAGCAAATGCAGTATAAAACAGTGATAGTGCTTTATCAGTGTGCCATTATTTATTAAAAAAAAAAAAGCCAAAAAAGAAGAAAAACACAAAGTACCCCCATTTCTTAGTTTACTTTAGCAGCAGCAACATGAAGTAATCACTTCCTGTATGACTTTTAATAGTCTCACGCTATTCCGGAAACTTTGGGCCTTTCTTTTTTCCAACATATCTTCAGTTTATTGAGGTTTCGTCTACACAACTCTCACACACAACTCTCACGCAGTCCAATCCCAGCACTCCAGATGGGTGGAGGTATAAGGACTTCAAGCCAAACGGCTCCACTTTGGTTTCATCTTGATGTTTGCTCAAAGGCAGATTTGCAAACCTGTTTTTTTTTTTTAAAAGGTTGCATGTTTTTATCTTGAGGTACATTTTTAGGGGCTCCTTGTCAAGAACATTGGAAACTGTGTGTAATAGTAAAATGTAAAATGAGTAATAGTCCTGACTGAATGCTGAATTCAGGTTGTCTGTTGAAGGTTTTCTTACCCCATCCAGACTTATATGAAGCAACAATTGCTTGAATGACCAGAAAACTGCCCAAACATCTGCTTTTCCTGATGAAGATCAGTTCATTGAAGACTGATGATGAGCAACTTACCTTTGCAATCCCATGGAAGCAGTCAGGGGTGTAGCATTGCCCAAATCACTTTTTTTTTCTTTTGTGGCACTGTGAAAAAAGTTATATGTTGTTGTTCATTTGAGGTAACATTTGCATAATACTAGTCAGCTTTCAAGACAAGTCAACTTCCATCCATCCATTTTCTATACCCGTTTAATTGTGTACAGGGTTACAGGCGTCTGCCGGAGTCAACTTTATCTACATAAAGATTTAAAACCAAACTGCTTCACAAAACAAAGATAAAACATAATACACAGTAAAATAATTAAAAATGGTGATTCAAGTTAATGTGACAGCGCCTTTAAATTGAAACATTAAGATAAAACCACATAAAACTACTACTACTATATGATCATATGATTTCATTGTGATTTTATAGTAAAAACTTTATGCCGTGACTGGTCAAGCAAAGGGCTGTTCCTGTGAGTGACTGAGTGAATTTGTCCTTGTCTGGAATTCCTGACGTTCAATGGCAGTTTTTCTTTTCTGCACAAACACTTTACAACATTTTCAAAAAGTAATAAAAAAAAAAAAGGTTGAAAATGCTGGCACAACTAAAGAGGGACCAAGACCCTCAGTGAGCGTTCCTGCTTTTAGTCAAAAGCAAGAAAATAACACATGACTTTGCTGTGCACCCAGTTGGATGCAAGAAGAAAGTATTTTATTATCGGTATAAAGATCAGACAAGCAGTCAGTACAGTTAAAAACTGTTCAAGTGGTAAGTAAAGTCTTATAACAGAGATTATGAAACTAAATCCTCAAGATAAGACAGAAGGTACAATTAACCACATCTTCAGTAGGATATACTGTTCAGTAACATAAAATAAAAATTAAAACATTGGTCACGTTTTCATCCAACTATTACCCACATTCTTATGCGATTTTCCAAGAAATATGTAAATATATTTGACACTGGCTCACAGATCTGATAATTTAGCCGTCATCACCATTTATTCTCAGAGTTTATACATTAGACTGGCCCAAATGTACTTGTATTTTTATTTTTTGTAGCAGCAACAACATTCTATCCAACCATCTGATGATAAAACCTTTTTATTAAATCAGCTACACACAAATCTCTACACACTCAAATATGTAATGCCTTTAAAGTTTGGCTTTAGTTACTGTATGCAACCAGTTGTACGTGAGAAGAAAGTATTCTGCAGTTATTAAGAACACTCAGTTTCATTGTTGACATCAGACAAGATGGCATTTGTATCATCTTAATCTATCTTACTTGTTAAAGTGGAAAGTAAGGTGTTAAAATTCATGACAGAAATTATGAAAAAAAAAATACTAAAAACTAAGTAAATGAAATAAAAAAAACATTTTAAAAAGAATTAACATGTGTAAATAAATATACCCGGTTTGCCAACCTCTGCAATAACCCGCCATATATATGCACAGTTGTTAGAAAAAGAAGGAAAAAAGTCACTTTTACATATTTCCCTCTCTTGTTTTCAGTCTTAGAATTATTGTGTAAAGAAGTGTTTTATGGTATTGATTTTAAAGTGTGTTCCTCTTGTAACTTAAAAAGAAGGACTGGGCTAAGAACTTCAGCATTAAAAAAAAGTCTTATTTTGTTAATGGCTTCCCAAAGCAAACATAAAACATAAAATAATAATCACAAAATAATCTGTGTGCTCAATTTTTCAACAAATGTTTCATCTAAGTTGGAATACCGACATAAAAAAAGTTCACAAATCAGAAACTGAATAGAAGTTGCATAACTTACAGTGTTTTGTCAAAGACAAATCAATCAATCAATGAAAGTAGGTCAAGGTTCATTTTTTTTCATAAATTGAAAAAATTCCAGCAGTGAATGGAGATTCAGGATTGACATCACAAGCATTTATAAACTCCTGGGTTTAAGACTCAGGATACCTGCATGATTTCTGCAGATTTTTCCTCTGTACCTTCCTGCTGATCTCCCGCGTGATCACATTCAAACGTTCCACTTGGATCCTGATCAGGAGATGAGGAGAAGACCGAGCTCCTCTGAGCCCGTTGTGTGCCGTCCAGTCAGAGTGCATGTTGCTTTGTGAGCCATGCAGGATACACACCGGCAGGATTTAATGTGGTTACCGAACCGGTGCAGACTCTGTTGACAGGACAATAGTGATCAAGTCATTGAAATCAGTTGTATAAGGACACAGAAACATCTAAATCTTGCAGGGCAGTGGCCCATGAGGGCCAACATTGAGAAACACTACAACGTTCCAACCACTTGTCAAAAAAAACCTCATCATTTATCCAGTTTATTTCCTATCCTCCAAAAAGTTTTTGAGAAAATTATTTACACTCAATTGAATGTCTTATCTGATGCAAATTAAGTTGTTGAGGTTTTCACTCTGGTTTAAGGTCTTTTCAAAAATCTGTGCTGCTTAGGGTTTTTAATGATTTCCACATGGCCACAGATTCAGGAGACGGTGTGATCAATCATGGTTCTTTAAGATGCCACACAGTGGATGCAAATTTCCCCTCTGTAAGACTATTAAAGGTTTATCTTATCTTATCTTATCTTATCATAATATTTGAATATCTCCTTTGGAGCAATGTGAAGGCATTCAGGTGCAGCTCCAGAGTGGTTGGCTCAGAGAAATTTTTGTGTTAGTCTAAATCAGGGATTGGCAACCTGCGGCTCTAGAGCCGCATGCGGCTCTTTAGCGCCGCCCTAGTGGCTCCCTGAAGCTTTTTCAAAAATGTTTGACCTTTTTTTCCTTTTTTTTCCTCTGTATTTTCTCTTTTTCTTCTTTTTTTCTTCCCTTTTCATTTTCCTTTTTAATCTCGATATTTTTCTCGAAATTGTACTTCAACATTAATCTTCACATTTTGACTTTTTTCTCAAAATTTTGACTTTTTTCTCGACATTCCGACTTTTTTCCTCGATATTTCGACTTTTTCCTTGACATTTTGACTATTTCCTGGACATTTGACTATTTCCTGGACATTTGGACTTTTTTCTTGAAATTTTGACTATTTCCTGGACATTTGGACTTTTTTCTTGAAATTTTGACTTTCTTCTCGACATTTCGACTTTTTTCTCAACATTTTGACTTTTTTCTCAACATTTTGCCTTTCGCCTTCTTTCTAAGGCTTATACAAGACTTCATTTTTTTCGGCTCCAGACATATTTGTTTTTTGTGTTTTTGGTCCAATTTCAACAATTTGAGTTGCCGCCCCCTGGTCTAAATGATATCACATCCTCCCCTGCTCAGCCTGGTCAGTACTTGGGTCTCTGCTGTTTCCCTGTGTCTCTCCCCTGATTTCTTTCATTTTGAACACTTTTGATTGTTATGCAGATTATACGTAAATTGACCCTAAAACAGAAGACTGCCTCATACATACAAGCTGTACACTTGACTGTCTTCAGGAACTGAAGGCTTGGCTGACTCTGAACCTCTTCCCAGTGTGAGTAATGGGCTCTTTCCTGTTGACATGGATTCTCTAGTACAGTGTGAAGCCTACTGTCACAAGGATTTAAGACTGAATGCTCAAATTAGTGCAGTGATGAAATCTAGCTTCTTTCAACTTTGACAATTGGGGAAAATTAATAACATTCTTAAAGGATGACTTTTTAAAAAACGATTCATGCCTTGACATTTAACAGTTTCCTTACAACTTTACACTTCTCCCTTCCAGAGTAAAGCAAATGGAGTATGTTGGGAACTTGGCATGGACATGAATAACAAGAAGAGCTGCAGTTTCTCGACAGCTGTAATGATTTGCGTCAGTGATATCACACTCTCCTGTGAATTTTAAGTACAAACTCCATTTTCAGGCTGACTGGCTCCAAACAAAGTGACAGTGTTGGGATACGTCAGAGATTTTATTTGGCCACTTCAGACAATTAAATGTCTGCTTTGAAGAAAATAAATTAGATTTTTTTTGTGTTTGTTTTTATTTGAATCATGAACTATTTAACTTTTGGCACATTGTAGACGTTCCCCCTGTTATGTGGTCCTTTTTGTACTTCTTCAGTAATTATAGCACAGACCTGACAAATATGTTAAACCAATACTTGTGGAGCTTACCGAATTACAGCAGAACTAAAGCAGCGATAAAAAATAAAGAAATAAATAAAAATCCAAGAGACTCACAATGTAAATAGGAACATGAAATTAGCGGACTACTGAAAGAAAAAAATGTAACCTTAGCATAGAGAAGTTTTGATAAACCAAAAGTTTCCAACCAAATCTTTCCATACATAATGGTAATAGTAATAATTAAAATAATAACAACAACAATAATGATAATGATAATAATAATAATAATAATAATTATTATTATTACAAGGTTAAGTGTTTGCTGAAGTGTGTAACCAGACTGTAGTTTTACAGGAGGCCGTGCCGTAACTCTGGAAGCTGATTGGCTGACAGACTTGGAAGCGCTTCACAGTAGCCTGAATTATGGTTCCGCGTTAAATCGACGGCGTAGCTTACGCCGAACGGTACGCGCACCGTACGGCGTAAACTACGCGTTGAGGTAACGCGGAACCATAAATCAGCCTCACAGATGCATCGCTCCAAACGCATGCGGAGCACTGATGAACAGGGCTGTTCGTTTTACTCCCGAAGACAGCTCTACAGGGCGGGTTGTAAAGCAGCTGTAGGGGCGGTGTCTGCCGTAAAGGCAAAACGACCAGGGGCTTTCTATTTCTCGCTCGGCAAATTCCATCCGTCCCACCGGAGAAGGAACTCCGAAATACCAGCAAAACAATCCCGAATAAATCCGGAAAAGGGTGGCCGGGCCTTCAAAATAAAATAGACATTGGAGCCCGAAAGTTGATTTAGTACAGAAGAGGGGGAAAAATAGGATAAAAATAAAAATAATATTTTAGAGGAGGAAGAGTTTTTTTCCATTATGCACTTTGCACAATGAAGACAACACATGCTGCATGTATCTATATTAGTTAGAACTGGGGGAAGATTTTTTTTTTCATTATGCACTTCAACAAAAAAGTTGAAATGTCGAGAAAAAAGTCGAAATGTTGGGAAAAAAGTCAAAATTTCGTGAATAAAGTCGAAATTTTGAGAAAAAAGTAGAAATTTTAAGAAAAAAGTCGAAATGTCGAGAAAAAAGTAGAAAAGTCGAGAAAAAAGGCGAAATTTCGACTTTATTCACGAAATTTCGACTTTTCTCAAAATTGTATTTCAACATTAATCTCGACATTTCGTCTTTTTTCTCGAAGTGCACAATAAAAAAAAATCTTCCACTCTCAAATTTTCTTTCTCTTGCCTGGCCCTAATACTCTTCTGTAATTTGGTTTACAGGGCGTAAATAAGTAAATTAGATAAAAAGAAAAACTTCTGCATTGAGGGTGGTCTGAAAGATGATTTGGCCAGTTCTAATGATCAAAACATGGACAAAAGTCGGAGCCGGACAATCTATGAATCAGTCCATGTCTAAAAATATTAATTAACTTTCTTTTTGTATATCTATATACAGCGGTATTTAAACGTTTGATAAATCACAGAAATATATAAATCCTTAATTTAAAATGTACAGTTATTTTATGCGAGTAGCCACTACTAATTTGAGTTTTATTTTGAAACGAACACCGGAAACAGCTGTTGCTCTGGTCGCCGTCGCCGTGAGGAAACTGCAGCTCGTCTTGACTTCAGTGTCACACCGTTGTATAGTAGGTGAATCGTCGCGGAGGTTTCTCTGCCTGGAGCCGGAGAGGTCAAAAGAACCCGGACACAAAGGTGGGTTTTATGAGTCGGCAGTAATCATGTGGAGAAGTCAGTGAATGGAAGTTGAGAGCTCAGTGTTGACCTGATCCCGGAAATCCATGTGGTCCCCGTGCAGGCTAAAGCTGCAGGTCACACATGCATTACAGGGAAAAGTCCACAAAAACCTTTCTCAGGATTTGTAACTCCAATTTAACAATTGTAGACTTGTCATTTACTAAACGCAGAAGCATGACTGTTTACTATGCGACTTGTGTGGTTTGGGAACATTCACTTCAAACATGCATAATTTAATTGGAATAATGTAAAAGTGGTAAATGCAGTGGAATCTACAGTATTTTTCCACTGGTGTCTTACAGACCAAGGATTGTGACACTTTGGAAGCTTTCAAAATACAATATGGTCAGATTTTTGGCACTGAATAGTATAACCATATATACATACATACACATGCATGCATGCATGCATGCATGTGTATGTATTGTTGTGATCGAAACCTCGGTCACCCCGAATCCGTTGATCGAGCTAGGAATTGAAAGAAAGACATTAGACTCGAATATAATTAACCAACCTCTGCAGAGTGAGATCCAGCCTCAAACAGACTCCTCAGTCTGCCCTGTCCTGCTCAGATCTGCCCATCTCTGCCTTGAGAACAAGTTTATTACCTCTGAAAGTAGGGGTGGCTTGGGGCCCCCCTTATCTCGTGCCTGGTACAGAATTCTCCAGAGACAACTCAGAATACATACAATGGTTCATCACACTCATATTAGTTTTTAACACATAGACACATTTAGTTAATAAGTGTATGCAGTTTATATATGTTCAGTGTAATTATGATTATTAGTTTTAACACATACACAGATTCAATTAGTAAGCACATGCAGTTTACATTTTTAGTGTGGATATATCAACTTGGTTATATTCAGTATGGTTATAATAATCGTGGTTATATCCAACAATTTCCCCCTTTTGATCTCATCTCAGAGATCACCCTCACCTGATGGGGCGCAATGGAGCACAGATCACGCCTTACGGGTCCCTGAAATAACTAACGTTCTCAGGGCTAACCTTGTCCTCTGGATCGCCCGCCTCCAGTGACATGAGAGGCATCATGGCCCCACTATCCAGTGGAAGGGGGCCAACCGCGGTCGTGATCAATTTCTGAAGCAGGGCCCTTAAACAAGGAATACAGCAACACCCGCAGATGGTCAACAGCGCAACAAAAACCATGATAGACATGAGAGCCGATGCGACGAGAGTCCTATATTTCCCGAACCGATCCAACCACGCATCCCACATGGAGGTATCTACTCCTGAATGTTCCTTCATTTTATTGCTCAGGATCCTAAGACCATCAATCGCCTTGGTCAGACTCCCATCCGGGGACGTATTATTCGGAATGAACGTGCAGCACTGACTACCAAACATGGCACAAACGCCCCCTTTTTCGGCAAGCAACATGTCCAGCGCAATTCTATTTTGAAAAGCGAACAGGGACGTCGCGGCCAGCTGTTCGTGGACCGCTTCGAACCCTAGTTTGGTCCAGTTACTAAGACGCTGCACGTTATAGTGGATGTAATTAATCCTATCCACATTCTTGTTGGCAGTGACCGGAAAGATAGCCGAAATCCAAGGCAGGTTTTCAAACCCTGCCGCCACCTGGTTTACTAATTTATATTCATCAGGAACCCCTCTTGGCACCCCAATCGCATCAATGTACGTGGGATCAGCCTGCGTTGCCCATGGTTCCCATGACTTAGTGCTGCGTTTACGCCGCCCAAGGTGCCGTGAAAGCCGAGCGGTCCCTGTTAGCAAATCGTCCAGTGCAACAGGGGTTATAGACACCGGGAGAAGCAACGAAGCTAACCCACACAGGCCGGAGGCCGCACGAGGCAATTTATCAAACAACCTGTCACCTCCACACCACCACCAGACATCCGCCCGCGAAACGGAGGCAAATGTCGATGGAACATTCTGTGTATAATTACACCAGGAACTGTTGACGCGTCCTAATTCGAATCCTTTCCCGGCCAGATTGATACACTGGAATTGTCCGGGGGCCACTTCACTTGAAAAGACAGGTTTAACGGGTTCGAGCGGTACCAGTGGAAACACAATGTCCCACTGGGAACAGTTTTGGTGGATGTTGGTGTTATTCATGAGCTCCAGAACACAGGTATACGGGACCGGTGCGGGTACCACTCTTAATAGCGGTCGGGGTCCCAAGCAGACTACGCATGAGTGATCTGTGGTGTTAGCGGCCTGTTCCGTCATTAATAACCAATTATTTTGATGGGCTGACCTCCCTGTATGGATCTTAAACCAATCCTCCTTCTCCGATGTCGACAAAATTTGTGATTTCGGCAAATCCCTGATGCGAGACTCACTATAGAGGTCCGGGGGGGTGCTCAGCATGGGTACCGTGCCCTTCCTGGTAACTCTAACATCTAACGTCCACCAGGGGTTATAGCCGCGTTTATGCACCCCTATGCTTACTGAGGGTGTGCTAGGTTTCTGATTTGTCGCATTTATGGTCAATGTGAACGTCTTCTGGGGTCGGTGTAGCTTAAATTGGATATATCGTAGCGCCTTAGCGCTGGGATTCAGGCCCCATGTAGCGGGCTTACCGTTGTACCACCAAATATTGCCCCAGGGGGACCGACGGTTCGCGTACAGATACCAGGGATCTTTATACATATGCTCCCCGAGCGATGATTTGGCACAACCCTTGGGTACCTGGCTTTTGGGGCACACTTCCGAGTTTACCAACCACGCGGTTGCCAATTGAAACGAACATGACTTCCCTTCCGGGCAACAGAAAGCTATAATGCCCCTAGTACTCTGACAGTCCTGCTCCGGGGTGGTCGTAGCCTGTGCCATTGCCCCCCACAGTGCTATTATTCTCAAAATTAACATAACGATCTTGCCACGGCAATTCCCCATAATATCACAAAATAAAGGTTACAATTACCCCTGAAACAAAAAACACAGCAAAAAAAAACAACACAACGTCTACTACACATGAAATCACCCTATATCTTACGATGCAGATGTCCTCAGGTCTTCTTCTTTCTTTCTTCGGGTGTCAGGGGTTAGACTACCCTGACACCTGTTGGACCTGCCCAGGGGATTATTCTGCCCCTTTGTTAAGGGCTCAGGTCAAATTTCTGCTGCTTCTGTCTTCGGGCGCCAGGGGTAGACTAGCCTGACGCCTGTTGGACCTGCCCAGGGGATTATTCTGCCCCTTGCTGAGGGCTCAGGTCTGACGTCCGCAGCTGTGCCAGATCCAGCCGGATCTGGGGTACTGATCTTTGAGGTGGGTCGGTCGGTGCACACTGCGACCAGTGATACCACGTGTCACCCTTCCCGTGGAGTCGAACGGCGTGGGAGGTCCGTTCCGTGATGCGGTGGGGTCCTGTCCACCTTGGCTCCGACCACTTTCTCTTGATGACTCTTAGGAGAACCCACTCTGTCTGTGGGGTTGGTGTCCGCCTGTCCGTGGAGTCCCCGACCTGTTTGGAGTAAGCAGATACCAAACTTTGCAGTTCGGCAAAATAAGCTTTCTGACCAAGTTTATATTTGTCGGTATCCATCAAGTAGGGCGCATTCTGCGGCCCTGGAAACAGTCGTCCGGTCTGTAGTTCATACGGGGTCAGTCCGTGGCCCGTGTTCACCGAGCTCCGTATAGCCATCAAGGCCAAGGGCAGCGCATCCACCCATGTCATTTTGGTCTGTGCACAGATTTTTGCCAATTTTGTCTTAATATTCGCGTTCATCCTCTCGACTTTACCTTGGGATTGCGGGTGATATACTGTCCCGAACTTGTGTTTCAAACCCAGCATGCTCTCCACCTCTTCCAGGTCCTTGTTTTTGAAGTGGGTCCCATTATCTGACCTTACTTTTTGTGGAAACCCGTGTCTGGGTATATAATGGTTAATCAGAAATTTAATGACTGATTTGCTGTCTTCTTTGCGAGTGGGTATGGCCTCTGGCCATCCTGTAAATGCATCCACACAAACCAACAGATATCGATACCCCTGTACCCTGTCAATCATGTCGGTGTAATCGATTATGATTTCTCTCCCGGGCTGCGTGTCTAGGGGAAATTTTCCTGCCTCTGGATGGACCGTTCGTTTTGGATTAAAATCCCTGCATTGTTCACAGTACTGGATTACGTGTTGGGCCATGTCCTTAAGATAAGGATGCCACCATTGTCCTAGATTTCTCATCATCTGTGCAACTCCCACATGACCAACTCCGTGTGCTTGTTCCAAAAGTTGTTGTCGAATGCCTGGGGGGAGGATTACTCTCCCATCGGGCGCTCTCCAAATGCCTTCATGATCTTTCCCACCTCGGTTTACCCACAACGTTTTTTCCTGCGGGGACGCTTTTTCTTGCATGATTTTCAGTTGTTCCTGGCCCCATTCATATCTATCTGTTTCTGCCTGCACTATCATTTGTGTGGGTATATACCCCGCTGCTGTCTTAGCTGCTTCATCCGCTTTCTGATTTCCCAGTGCCACTTTGCCTGCGCTTTTGTCATGTCCTTTGCATTTTATGATCGCCACTTGTGCTGGCAAATGCAGCGCTAGTGCCAAGTCCCTCATTTCTTTCTCATATTTGATTGGCCTGTTGTCTGCTGTTCGAAATCCCGCTCTTTCCCATCTTCCTAGTTCAACTTGTGCCGCCCCTACTGCATATGCAGAATCTGAGTAAATGTTGATTCTCTGATCCGTTCCCCATCTCAAAGCTGCTATTATAGCCAACACTTCTGCTCTCTGGGCCGATTGAGCGCCTTCAATCCTGCTAGCTTCTACTGTTTCCCATGTTCCGTCTTCCTCTTTCACAACCGCGTATGCTGATTGTAACCCTTCGTCCCAGTGTTTAAAACAGCATCCATCTACAAACAAATTGACTGCTTCGTCAAACGGTGTCGCCGCTAAGTCTTCCCTGACTTTGTCTTCTCTAACGATTCTTTCCATGCACTTGTGTGGTTCTCCCTGTGTGATATGATCTGCCATGTTTATTCCTTCGTGTGTATATGAAATATTTGGTGCTTCCAGCACTTTACACAACCTTCTTTGTCTTAATGGAGTCATTGTGAACAACGCTGATGTTACATACGCCACCACACTGTGTGTTGTTAGAACTATCAGTGTGTGTCCCATCACGATGTGGGCCGTTTTCTCGATCAATTTCGCCATAGCTGCTACATGCTGTGTGCATGTAGGGTGTCGTGTTTCCATGTTGTCCAGAAGGACACTGACATACATGATTACAAACCGCACTCCCCCTTTTTTCTGGAACAGGACACCGTTCGCTGACGATCCTGTTACAGAAACATCCAGATAAAACGGAGACGAGTAATCCGGGGTGGAGAGGTCTGCTGCCGACGATAGCGATTGTTTCAACAGAATAAACGCTCTTTCTGCAGCCTCGGTCCACTCTAATTGCGCCATTAGGTTCCTCATGCCTAATTGTTTTACCATGTCGCGTAATGGTTGGGTGGTGGAGGTATAGTCAGGTATGTACGTCCGACTGTACCCCGTCAGGCCTAAAAAGGACAACATGTCCTTTACAGTCAGGGGTTTGGGGTGGTGGAGGATGGAGGAGCGATGCTCTGGAGAGATGTGCACCCCCTTTTGGGACACCAATCTCCCGAGGAATGAAACCTGTTTTCTAGCACATTGTAATTTTGCTTTGGAGACCTTAAATCCGGCACGGGCCAAAATTTCCAGCACCGCCCGTGTTGCTGTTAAGCAGTCTTCCGCTGTGGGTGAGGCAAGCAAGAGGTCATCGACGTATTGGATCAAAGTGGTGCCTGATGGCAGCGGACAATCCGCCAAGACCTCCTTAAGTACGCCATTAAAGAGTCCGGGAGACAAGGCAAACCCTTGTGGGACTCGAGTGTAGCGGTACTGACAACCCTTATACATGAATGAGAAAATGTCGCGACAGCGGGGATGTAGAGGGAGACAGAAAAATGCATTCGCCAAGTCTATACACGTAAACCAGCTCTGGTCCGGGGTCAAGGTAGACAAAGCTGTGTACGGGTTTGGGACCGGTATGGTTTTAGTAACCAGTCTCGCATTAATTCGCCGCAAATCATGTGCCATGCGCCATTTACCCGTGCCTTTCTTCTCCACAGGAAGAATGGGGGTATTCCACTTGGAGGAGGACAGTTCTAACACCCCCGCCTCTAATAAGCCATGTATAGTGTCTGCAATTCCCTCAACCGCGGCTGGTTTGTGAGGGTATTGGGGAACCCATAAGGGGTTGCCATCCGTCAGATCAAATTCAATATCTGGACAAGAGACGGAGCCAACATCCGTAGGGCTGCTAGACCATAAGGAGTCTGGAAGAACTCCGATCAACTCCTCAGTCAATGGGTGGTCTTCAAGCTCGCGTCCATGGTGTCGAGTCACCTGCGAGTGTTGGAGCACAGACTGGTTAACTGTTTTAATTGAAATTGCGTAACCTTCCCCACTAGGGGAATAAAGCACATTAGGCAACCCAGTGGACTGCCAGTCTGTGCTGTTCTGAAGGCGTTTGACCATCGGACCTAAATCTTTAGCCTGATGACCCGGGTGCAAGGCCAATGACACATGAGGAAAAGCCTCGTCCGCCATTTCATACCACCTCAGTTGTTCAGTTGTGAGTGCCGCAGAGGCGGCAACGCCTACAGCGGAAATATACATGTGTGTGCACACAATACTCCAACGGTCCCCCTGTATGTTTTGGAAGGCATCGTGGTAGCATTGGGTGTCCTGTCTGTCATAAAATAATGTAAGATGTAAGGGATCAGGAGGAGGAGCATAGGGACCCAGTGTGTTGACCCAAGGGCGCCACTGTTGATAGACCGTATAGAGACCGGGAGTAGCTGGTGTTTCTGGTTCCAACAAAGCCCAATATATGTCTGCGGCCGGATCTGGTTGAGGGGATAACATGAACTGTCCGCTGGATGGGTAACCCACGCATTGTTGTGTACCTCCGTCCGGAAAGGTAAGCGTTAAACCATCGGGACCACACTGAATCATCACCCCCAACCTGATCAGTAAGTCTCTTCCCATCAGGTTACAAGGAGCTTGTGGTGATACGAGAAACGAATGTTTCAGAGTTTGTAGTCCCACCCTCGTCCTGAGGGGTTGTGTGAATGGTAGAGTCTGTTTATCCCCAGAGAAGCCAGTCACCGTCAATGTACGGCTGGACAGATGAGATTTCGGAACCACCTTCATTGTGGAACAGGTGGCTCCCGTGTCCACCAGAAACCTTTGTTGGTCGCCGTCCACCTCCATGATCAGTGTGGGATCTACCGTGATTCCCACACCCTGGTCTCTCTGTGGGGCGTGTCACTCCTGCCCCTCCTGGCCCTCCCACTCGTCCCATGCCAGTGGCATCTGGTTGGTTGGGTTGGGGCCTGGCGCGCAATATCCTCCTTGCCCCCTAGGGGGACCCTGACCTCTGCCTCTCCCCCTCTGGGCCTTCAGGGGGCACTCACGGGACCAATGGCCTCTTTCCAGACAGAAAGAGCACTGGTCACTGGCTATGACCGGTCTTTGTATGGGACCCCCTCGGCCACCTCTGGGACCCCGGTTCCCCATCCCTCTCCCTCTGTATGCGGAATGGTAGTGTGGGGGTTGTTGTGCCCAAGGTGGTGGGGAACACGATTCGGGGGTGTGTGGTACCTCTGACACTATCAACGCCTTTGGTTTGGCTTTAGCCTCATTGACCTTGCGCCGGGCCTCCCCCACCTGCATTTTTAAAAGCAGGTTTTGTAATTCTTCAACCTCTTTTTGTTGCTTCTCCCCAGCCTCCTGTGCTCTAGTCAGATGATGAACTAAATGGTTCTCCCACTTCTGAGAATTGCACCCTGGCATATCGGGGTTGTCTTCCATAACTGTCTTAACTGCTTGGGGTATGCCAGCCAAAATGGCTGCCCTAAACCACCCCTCCTGGGTCCCCGCTTGCCCCGGATGATGTCCCGTCTGCTGGACCCACATATCTTTAGCCTTACTTAAAAATTCTCTAGGGTTTTGTTTCCCATCCCAAGTCACTTTCGGCATAGCCATGGTGTTGGGGAGAGGGTATTTGGCTCTTAAGACACCTGAAAGTGTATTAAGATGTAATGCCAACAGGATGTCATCCTGTTTTGTTACAGTGCCCGCGGTCATCTCTATGTCCCTTAGATCCCCCGGCGTCACCGCCCTACTCAGTGCAGCCCTCAGGTCTCCCAGGGCCAAAGTTTGCCCCTGTGTATACTGATTAAATTTGCTCAACCACAATCCACCACCCTCATGTATGGGAGGTAATTTATCCACTAAAGCCTGCAAATCGCCGAACTGGAACGGTTTGTACTGTCTATTTTGTCCCGTGGTAGTTACGAGAGGCAACATGGAATGTGCCCCGCCTTCCTTTCTAACGCGGCGGCTGCTCCTAAGTCGGCTCGCTACCGGACCGGACGAATCATCGTCCGTGGCGGGATCCAAACAAATAAGGTCATATTTCTGTCCAGATTTCTGTTTCAACTGACTGGACTTCTGCTCCACTGTCACATTCTTTACACTGGGGGTGAGAGGAGAGACCAGACCAGACCCCTTAACACTATCTACAAGATCATATATCTGTCCTGGTTTCTTTTTCAAATGACAGGCCTTCCGCCCCACTCTCTTATTCTTTAAAATAGGGGAGGGAAGGGAGGACTCAGACTGTAAATCACTGTCTTCCTCAGAGCTTACCAGCGTGCCACGAGCTCTTAACCTGAACTCAGCCTTCTGAACCCCCCCCTCTCCATCGTCCCATTCTCCGTCTCCTATTACATTCACAGTTCTTATGCCATCTTTCGAGCCCCTCCTCTCTCCTATATGCAGCTGCACTATTGTCTCCTCTAATTGTCTCTTATTTGTTGTCTTAAGGTCACTGCCGAGTTTCTGTTCCGGAGTGCTAATCATATGTTGTTGCAAACTTTGTTTCCATCTCAGCTTATTCTCTTCTTCCGCGATTTCTCTGACTATTCTGTCCCGCAATCCCATATCCATGTCTGCACCCCCTTTTTCTTGGGGTGACTGGGTCAGTGGGGGATTCACCACCGGAGGGGAGGGACACTCTCCTTTAGACGAAACGTTTTTCAAGGACTTATTTTTTATGTCTAAAGTTCCCCCTTCAATATTTAAAACCGGGTAAAGCCCAGACTCTGATGCCTGAGCCGGCGCATAGGGCGGGGGTGCACTCCCCTTTTCCTGAGGACCTTTACCGGGTCCTTCTTCTTTTTTAATTAGCAAATGCTTAACTCCTTGCCATTTTACACCTCTATTATACCATTTTCTGCGTTCTTTTTCTGCATCTACTAATCGTTTCCTCAATCGATGCTTCTGTGACCGTCCTGCCGTTTTCATTTCCGCCTCTATCTGCTTCATTACCTGCTCTATTTTGCTCACACGTTGCCAGAACCAGTTTCTCAGATTAAACTCATCCGTATCATTTCCTCCAGTCTGTGCCAACATCTGTTGCACGTCATCTTCTAACTCATTAATGCGTTTAACGGCATTCCTGGAATTCTCCATTACTTTATACACTTTGCTCAATTCAATCAATTGCTCTCGTATTGATCTTACAGTCAGTTCACCCTGACTCGGAGGGTCTGAATTCATGATTCCCCACTCGTCCTTGTCAAATTCCCCGTTCATGTTTTTCCCTAATCCAGGTCTTTCGTCTGCTTCAGTTTAAGACGAAAGATTTACTGGCATTCATACACACAGCACAATCATGCGGTACCCAGTATATGTGTGTGTATCAGCAGCAGCTAATTTATGTCTGCACTTTTCACAGAGGCTGCTCTGAGTGTGTGTGTGTTCTTGGGGGGGGCTTTATGCTTGTGCTTGACTCCCTCCTGATTTTGGACAGCGGTCTCGCACGTCCTCACAGTTTATTTGTAGTGACTTTTGTTTTTTCTCGTCTTACGGTACATGAGCCGGTCTGGAAATATGGCACATTAATGTCCAGGGTACCAAACCTTTACCAGTTTCGGCCTTAAACCTTTAACTGGAGACACTCAAGTTATTAAATCTGTAATCACGGTGCAGGCTGAGTACTTCACTTTCCGGCCTAGCTAGTGCTGGAAAGTTTTTCTTCCCCCTGCGCTCCGTGCATTCATTCCTCCTTGTGTCAGTGTCTATGTGTCAGAATTTTTGGGTGGTCTCAAATCCCGGGCCTTTCCAAAAACCCAGCTTTATCCCTAAAACCCGTCGATCCTAGGGGGGGGCCGCTACGCCCGAGACTTTCAAAATGCCAAATGGCCTAAAACCATGACAATTTTGGGGCCTCAAACCCTCTCTGGGGACTCTAACCCCCTCTGGGGCCTCAAACCCTCTCTGGGGACTCTAACCCCCTCTGGGGACTCTAACCCCCTCTGGGGCCTCAAACCCTCTCTGGGGACTCTAACCCCGCCTGTGTACACTATCTAGTTAATTTATATTCCAGCCGTTGTCTCTCTCTTTTTAAATTAAATTTAGCAGTTGAGTATTTACTAAGACTTCAGACACGTTTTCTTTTAGTGATGTTCAATGCAGAAAAAAAAAGGTCTGCTTACCTTGTGTGTGCCGGCCCGTGTCTTTTGGTCTGTTCGTACTCAGCAAGTTTTGTCCGAATCACCTTTTTGCTCGATCCCGGACGACGCCCCCAAATTGTTGTGATCGAAACCTCGGTCACCCCGAATCCGTTGATCGAGCTAGGAATTGAAAGAAAGACATTAGACTCGAATATAATTAACCAACCTCTGCAGAGTGAGATCCAGCCTCAAACAGACTCCTCAGTCTGCCCTGTCCTGCTCAGATCTGCCCATCTCTGCCTTGAGAACAAGTTTATTACCTCTGAAAGTAGGGGTGGCTTGGGGCCCCCCTTATCTCGTGCCTGGTACAGAATTCTCCAGAGACAACTCAGAATACATACAATGGTTCATCACACTCATATTAGTTTTTAACACATAGACACATTTAGTTAATAAGTGTATGCAGTTTATATATGTTCAGTGTAATTATGATTATTAGTTTTAACACATACACAGATTCAATTAGTAAGCACATGCAGTTTACATTTTTAGTGTGGATATATCAACTTGGTTATATTCAGTATGGTTATAATAATCGTGGTTATATCCAACAGTATGTATGTATGTATGTATGTGTGTATGTGTGTGTGTGTGTGTGTGTGTGTGTATATATATATGGATTTTTTATTTTATTTTATTGCTTCTCAAGAATGTGCATGTTGTTTGAGACACTTCAATTGTGTAATCGGAAGTAAAGTATGCCTCTATAAAAACATCTGGACTTTTCCTGCTGCAACTAGCCTAGTTGCTGCAGCAGGAAAAGCCCAGATGTAATTCATGACGGTAAGAATAATTGCATCTGATTTAGGTGAGTTGGTTTAAGGATGGCGGTACTCGTCATTACCATGCCTTCATGAGTATTTAATGAAACTGGACGATCTTAAACCGAGCATATCTCCCCTGTGCTTTTCCTGTGAAAGCGGCCTGTCAGGACCACCTGCTTGTCAGCAGCTCTCTCCCAACAGCAACCATGCACGTTTCCTTTTCAAACACCTCTTTGTCACTTGCCCTTGAGCGTCATGTCATGAGTCACCTATCTCTGATGAAATGTGTTGTTGGTTACCAGTCTGTCACCCTGAGCAGGGGAAGGGAAGTCATGTTCAGACTCTTGAGTCATCAAGGTAAGAAGCGTCCGAGCTGCCTCGTGGGTCAGTGGCGTTATGAACACCACGGGACGGTCATGGCCATCCGCCGCGAGGACGTCAACCCGTGGGAGAGGAGGGCGCCGCTGGCTCCACGGCACGTCAAAGAGCTCACCAACGCCGGAGTGAAGGTCCTGGTCCAGCCGTCCAACCGCAGAGCCATCCACGAGAAGGTAGGATACACACCTGTGCACTGCAAAAACTCAAGATCTTAACAAGAATATTTCTTATTTCTAGTTAAAACGTCTCATTTTAGTCAAAACAAATCTCATTACACTTAAAACAAGACTCATCAATGGGAAAAAACAACAATTTTCACCTGTTTCAAGTAGATTTTCACTTAAAATAAGTAAAAAAATCTGCCAGTGGAACAAGATTTTTTTTGCTTGTAATAAGAAGATAAATCTTGTCCCACTGGCAGATTTTTCTACTTATTTCAAGTGAAAATTTACTTGAAACATGTGAAAATTGTCAAATAAGTTACCATATTTTTCTGGCAATGACCTTTGTTTTAAGTGTAATGAGATTTTTTGACTAAAAATGAGACATTTTAACTAGAAATAAGACAAATATTCCTGGTAAGATTTTGAGTTTCTGCAGTGTGTGAGCAATACAAGTAGTGTTTTACTATGACGATACACTTCTAAAATGTCACATTTAAACGACTACGAACACATTTTGTTACAAGTGAGTAGAGACAAGAAAAGACTTCAATGCATCCTACTATACCTTAAAGTGTATCAAGCCATTGAAATATGTAACTTATTTAGAAAAAGTGTAATGGAAATGTGATTGAGTGCTAGAAAGGCGCCTATAAATAAAATGTATTATTATTATATTTAACAAAAACTATGTGTTTAAGATAAAATCACACAATTATAATTTCTTGTGCCTTTACTGAACACAGCCCACCCATTAAAGCAATTTATCTAAAAAAAAAACCAAAAAAACCTGTAAAAATAATCCAATGTAAATCATAAGAAATGGAAAATGCCTTCAGGGATCATTGTTGTTCTGATTGTGCAGAAGGTCGTGATCATAGTTGTGATGCTAGAGAAGCGGCATCACCAGCTCTAGCAGAACTTTGTGGCATCAGTTCATAAAGTTTGGTATTCCATGTTCCTCATCTCTGATGAGTCAGATGATTGCAGAGTCATCAAAATGATCATAAAGATTGATTGTAGTCATCAGATTATCTGCAGTTGTGTGGTGAGACCAGTCTGCCGTGTAGAGGATGAAAGGGAACCCTATCAATGTGGGACAGATGGTCTTGTGACCACACGAACTGGGGGGGTCAAGTAGTTCCAAGATCCATGATCCGCCATCACCAACCGTTGTTATACAGAGACACATTCCCACGTAGACCAAGACTTTACTGTGTGCACATCTGTGGAGAGACACATCACAGGCTGGAAGTGTTTTTTGTGGTCAGATGAATCAGTTTTCCTGATCTACAGTATCTTTTTGAAAAAAAAAGGGCTGTTTGCTTTTTGAGTAAAGAGTAAAAGAGAGTTCTGACTCGTAGCTTCAGTGCCACAATGGCTTTTATTAGGGCCCGAGCACTTATAGTGCGAAGGCCCTATTGTATCTGTAGGAATTATTTATTTTTTTTCCTCGTTTTTTTTTCCTCCTTCCGATGAAATGAGGGCCTTTTTTCCCCCTAAACGTGCCCCAAAAGTCACCAAATTTTGCACGCAAGCCAGGCGTGGTGAAAAATTTGATATTTAATGGTTTGCATTAATGGCCGTGGCCTAATGGCTCAACAGCGCCCCCTAGAAAACTTTGTGCCTCAAGCCCCACAGTACGGTTTGACGTACATGCACGAAAATCGGTACACACCTGTATCATGTCGCAACTTAAAGAAAAGTCTCTTGGCGCCATGGCTGAAACTGAACAGGAAGTCGGCCATTTTTAATTATTGTGTAATTTTGGCGAAATTTATGCCATTTCTTGGGCAGTTAATACGGCCCGAACCGTAACGTGCACCCAGGTGTGTTATACATCAAAATGTGCGTCTCCATCCTGCGACGATCGCCATACTGTGGCGACGCTAGACTGCAAAAAGCGCGCCCCCACTTCATCTGATTGGTCCATATTTGATAGTTCCTCCTTTCTGCCATAACTTTTGAATGGTTTCACATAAAGACTTGTGGTTGGTGTCATCGGACTCGGTTTTGAGTCCTTGAACATAATTGGTGCAAATCAGCCCCGCCCCTTCATCTGATTGGTTGATATCTGATAATTCCTACTTTCTGCCATAACTTTTGAATGGTTTCATATAGAGAGTCATGGCTGGTGTCATCCACTAAATGTCCAGGCCTGAAGAATCTACATGTAAGTCATACAAGCTTCCACTGCAGCCTGAACATGCACAAGGGTGTGAGGGCCCGTTCATCGCTGCATGCAGCTTTGGTTTTGTAAATGAACAGCAGCATTAAAAAGTAGTTCCAGATTTTTTTTTTGGAATGTGTTCTGAAATACAACATTGGATTAGTATTAACAAATGAAATTAGGTTGACGAAAAAAAAAAGAAAGTATCTTGTGTTCAAACTGACAAGGAAATGTCAAAGGAATTGTAAGTGGCGTATTTCCCCTTTCCTTACATTGCCCCAGTTCCAGTTTTTCTTTCCTGAATTGATGTTGTAGTTTTTTGTTAACTTGATCATATATCACTATTATACGACTGAGTATTGGGGCCAAACTAAGACAAAAAAATGGAAATTACGAGAATAAAGTCATAATAATATGAGAATAAATTCATATTTGAGAATAAAGTCGTAATATTTTGAGAATAAAGTCGTAATATTAAATATGTTATGACTATATATAACTTCAGAAGATGCTCAATATTCCTAATTTTAACACAGGGAGAAGATGCTCTTCCTGTTACAGTTCTCATAAATTATATTCTCATAATATTACGACTTTATTCTCATAAATTCCGACTTTATTCTCGTAATGTTACGACTTTTTTCTCATTATATTATGACTTTATTCTCGTAATTTCCAATTTTTTTTTTTAGTTTCTTAGTTTGGCCCTAATACTTCGTCATACTATTGCAACCATTAAAGTGTTCCAAATATTTTAAGATGTTTGAAAAAAGCAAAAATAAAACTTAAATAGTTCTTAGCTGCTTTATTTGACCCATGTTGCACTTTTGTGCTCTCAGTTCTACATGAAGGCCGGGGCTGTTATTCAGGAGGACATTTCTATGGCGTCGCTGATACTGGGGGTGAAGAGGCCGCCGGAGGAGAAGGTCATTCCCAGGAAGACTTACGCTTTTTTCTCTCACACCATCAAAGCTCAGGAGGCAAACATGGGGCTCCTGGAGGACCTGCTGAAGAAGGTGAGTTCTTCCGTATCACCTCAATGACAGTGCCTCCAGAAAAACATTAACAGGGATCATACGTTTTGAAAAAACCTGGAAAAGTCATGGAATTTGTAAATGTAATTTTCAAGTCGTGGAAAAGTTTTTGAAACATAGAAAAGTCATGGAATTTATTTTTCTCACTTAATGATAAAATTTAGTAATAACAGCCTATTAGGTAGATTTAAAATTGATCAATAAATATTTCGTATAGAAAAGTCTTGTGCGTTCTCACGCTTGACGTGCCAAGCATCTTGTGCATCATGCAGATCGGTTATTATTACAGTTATTAATTATATTAGATTACTATAAAACATATACTACAACATATTGCTGGTATATCAGTGTTAGTTTAAACATGTTTATTTTGTATTAAACCATAATTGTCATTAGATCTCCACTGTAGTGACTTTTTATATAGTTTTATTCCTATATTTCATTCATACATTGATGTTTTAGAGGTCATGTATAGTCATGGAAACTTGCTGCCAAGTCATGGAAAAATCATGGAAAAGTCATGCAAATTTGTTGGTTAAAATGTGTATGAACCCTGCATTATTAGAATAAAGAGATTCTTGTTCTTATTTCTAGACTGGTGCACACTAAGTGGGTAAACAAATCAGAGGCCGGCAGGAGATTTTAAGCTTGTACAAGGAGAGGTTCTTTTAAGATCACATTTTATTTGTAACGGTTTTTGTCTAGAGATTTTGAGGGTGATGTTTAAATGGATTTCCTGATTTATACACGTTGGCCCATTTAGACACATCTGTACTTGCAAACTGTGCAAAAGTCTGAGGCAAAACTAAAGGTTTAGTGACATCCATATTGTTTTAGAGTCTCTTTAAGATACAAACAGAAGATACAGGAACCCACTTGATTTCAGCCTACATGCTATTGAATGTTAATTCATATCTTTGCAAACTGTATGGGACAGAATATTTTTAAAAACTGTTAATTTTGTGCTTGGGTCTGAGGAAGGGCACACTAAAAATGGCCATAACTTGTAATCATGAAAAGCCAGCGTAGCACATATTTGGAACTGCTGAACTGTGTATCTGTATTTGAAAAAAAAAAAAAAAAATCTTTTTGGAAATGCTTTTACTGTATATCATACTGACTCTGATTGTCTTTATTGTATACTTTTATGTTGATCTGTGAATTTACAAAGAGACTAAAGTTAAAAATAATTTATTTTGCTAACACTGGCACATTGCTATTGTTAAATATAGACAAATGATTCTGAAATCAATTCAAATTAGAGTGGGACAAAAGAAAAAGCAATGAAATTAATCAATCAATGACACTTAGAACTAACAGTATGTAGAGATACATAGATGCAATTATAAGGAAAAGAATAGAATGAATAAAATAAGCAGTTGAGACACAAACAATTTTGAAACGTATCACAGAAAGGAGAAAAAAACTAGGGTAAATGACATTAAGAAAGACAGAGAGAATCCAAGGATGAATTCATGCAAGAAAGCCTATGTCCATGTTTTTAATCAATCAATGAGAAAAAAGTATGTAAAGCTGATGTTTTTATTTTATTGCTTCACGGCCAAAAAGAACAACTTTGGTTTGTGAAGGGCCAACAAAAGATGAATGGGTGAGGTTTTTGTTGGAGAATTATGGAGTTAAACTTTCCATGCAAATACAGTATATAAGAACGTTTTTTCCACTGTCATGTTATGTTATTAATCGATTTCCAATTCATGAGAATTGTTTTCCTTGACTGGTTCGAGCCACCGGGAGTAATGTATACGGTTTATGTACAGTAGTCGGCATTTGACGTGGCCCAAGAACACACTTGCATGTTAAGTTAAGGTAGGACAACTTTGATACAATGTTTTGATCCACCTCAAATGTTGACTAGTATATTTCATTTCAAGGTAAGAGAGGGCGATAGTGGTTTCCAGAACAGGAGTCGGTGTGTAGTGTCAAATCAAATACACCATTTAGCAGGATGGGTTCCGTGCCTTTTGGAGTTTTCCGATATAAACCACAATTCTGCTTCATGGAGAATTGTTTTTTAGTACTTTATATTGTATATGCAGTAAATTACCTTGTTTTTGGTAATGAAATGGATGTTTTTGCAAATTTTAGTATAGAACTTGGCAGATTTAATGAATGAATTTAATTTCCTCTTCATAGATGATTTAAAGTTTGTTTTTAATTATATAGTATTGTGTACTTTTTTTCTCCGCGTTTTTTCCTTTATTTATTTTGGGGAGAGGAGTTTTGGTATAGCTGAGGTGTCGAAGGGTTAATTGTCATAAAATGAAGTTGGTTTGGATGGAGGATTTGAGTTGAAGATATTCAGGAAAATGTTTATTTCTGATGCAAACTGCTGGACTAAGTGGTTGAATGAGACAAGGCACTTTATTAAGGTGCCACCAGAATTGAATACTCAGTCTCTAGTCAGATTTCTCAAAGAAATGCAGATGATTTTTTTTTAATTCTTTCTGTCTCTTTTTCACTTTTCTTTCAGGAGGTCCGTCTGATAGACTACGAGAAGATGGTTGATCCCAACGGTTTCCGGATTGTAGCTTTTGGCCAATGGGCTGGTGTTGCAGGTATGAAAAATAACTCTCAGCAGGTTACGTTTTTCTCCACTGTTGTGAGACTAATGATAATGATCAGAGGATTGGTGTACAGTCGAAACCAGAAGTTTACATACAACTGTGCAAAAAGACGCAACATTTTTTGTCTCCCTGTCTGAAGTTAAATCGGACTAAACTTCTCCTGTTTCAGGTCAGTCAAGATTACCAAAATAATTTCATTTTGCCAAATGCCACAATAATGAGGGAGAGAATTTCTTAGATCATTTTATATTACTTTATTTGAGGTCAAAAGTTTACATACACAAAAAGTACTATGTCTTTAAACCACGTGGGGAAGCCCATATGATGATGTCAGGGGTTTGGAAGCTCCTGGTAAGTTAACTGAGAACATGTGAGTTAATTGATGGCACATCTGGGGATGTATTTTAAGGCCACACCTCAAACCTCCTGCTTACTTGTTTGAAATCATGGGAAAATCAAAAGAAATCAGCCAAAAAATCAGGAAGAGAATCATGGAGCTTCACAAGTCTGGTTCATCCATGGGTTGCAATTTCCAGATGTTTGAAGGTGCCACGTTCATCTATTCAAACAATTATACGCACGTAGAAACATCATGGGAATGTCCAGTCATCACACCACTCAGGAAGGAGATGGGCTCTGAATGAATGTGTTCTGGTCCAAAATGTGCCAATCAACCCCAGAGCAAAAGCTAAAGACGTTGTGAAGATGCTGGATGAAGCTGGTAAGAAAGTGTCATTATCCACAGTGAAACGATTCCTACAGTGGCATGGGCTGAAAGGCCACTCAACGCGAAAGAGGCCATTACTCCTGAAGAAAGAATAGAAAAGTCAGATTACACTTTGCAAAAAGACACCAAGACAAACACCATACCTTCTGGAGTAGTAATAATAATAATTATTATTAGTAATAATTGCTCGGGGGTCATGTTCTGGGTCTCTGGAAAGCGCCTAGAGACAACTTTTGTTGTATTAGACCAGGGGTCGGCAACCTGCGGCTCTTTAGTGTTGCCCTAGTGGCTCCTGGAGCTTTTTTAAAAATGATTGACCTTTTTTTTCTCCTTTTTTTTCTTTTTTTCTTCCTTTTTCCTTTCCTTTTTAATCTCAACATTTCGACTTTTTTCTCGAAATTTTGACTTTTCTCCACATTTTGACTTTTTCCTTGACATTTCGACTTTTTCCTCGACATTTGGACTCTTCTCAACTTTTTCCTCGACATTTCGACTTTTTTCTCGAAATTTTTACTTTTTTCTCGACATTTCAACTTTTTTCTCGACATTTCGACTTTTTTCTTAAAGTGCATAATGAAAAAAAAAAATCTTCCCCCAGTTATAACTAATATAGATACATGCAGCATGTGTTGACTTCATTCTAAGGCTGATACAAGACTTTTCATTTTTTGCGGCGCCAGACATATTTGTTTTTTGTGTTTTTGGTCCAATATGGCTCTTTAACAGTTTGGGTTGCAGACCCCTGTATTAGACGCTATACAAATAAAATTGAATTGAATTGGAGACATGTCCTGTGGTCTGATGAAACTAAAAAGGAGCTTGCAAATGGACAATTAAAAAAGTGGCTTGAAAACAACAAAGTCGATGTCTTTGAGTGGCAAACACAAACCCCTAATCTGAATTCTATTGAAAATTTGTGGGCAGATCTGAAAAAGCGTGTGCAAGAAAGGCAACCGACAAACCTGATTCAGTTACACACTGCAAAAAATCTTAACAAGAATATTTGTCTTATTTCTAATTAAAATGTCTCATTTTTAGTTAAAAAAATCTCATTACACTTAAAACAAGATTCATCACTGGAAAAAAACAACAATTTTGACCTGTCTCAAGTAGATTTTCACTTAAAATAAGTAGAAAAATCTGCCAGTGGAACAAGATTTTTTTGCTTGTAATGAGAAGATAAATCTTGTTCCACTGGCAGATTTTTCTACTTATTTCAAGTGAAAATTTACTTGAAACAGGTCAAAATTTTCAAATAACGAGTTATTTTTCTGGGGATGACTCTTGTTTTAAGTGTAATGAGATTTTTTGAATAAAAATGAGACATTTTAACTAGAAATAAGACAAATATTCCTGGTAAGATTTTGAGTTTTTGCAGTGTACCAGTCATGTCAGGAGGAACGGGCCAGAATTCCAACAATGTACTGTCAGAAGCTTGTGGAAGGTGACCCAAAAGGTTTGACCCGAGTCATGCAGTTCAAAGGCAATGCTACTAAATACTAAGGAAACAAACGTTAGAAACTTTTGACCTCGAAAAAAGTAATATGAAATTGTCTCTCAATATTGTGGCATTTGTTCTTTTTTTTTTTCAAACACCTCAGTGTTTATAAATCACTTTGAATTGCCTTTGTGTATGAAATGTACGATGCAAATAAAATTGCGTTGCCTTCATGAAAATAATTCTTGTCGTTTTGCAGGAATGATTAACATTCTGCACGGACTGGGGCTTCGGTTCTTGGCACTGGGTCATCACACTCCCTTCATGGTAAGAAAGCCAGTCCACTAACATTTGATCCAGAGCCGGAAAATGATTTTCCACAAGTGCAGCGCTGCCTGAGTTAATCCTGTACCGTCGCCACGGCTCCCTGTTGTTTATAGCACATCGGTATGGCTCACAACTACAGGAATGTCAGTCAGGCCATCCAGGCAGTGAGGGATTGTGGGTATGAGATTTCCATAGGGCTCATGCCCAAATCCATCGGCCCAGTCACATTCTGCTTCACCGGAACTGGAAATGTTTCTAAGGTACGTCAAGGTTGAACTAAAACCTGTACACACAACTGAGCAAAGCAGTGTCTCAATTCAAAAAGACAAGAAATTATACTTTTGTTTTTCTTTTCAGGGAGCACAAGATATGATAAATGAGCTTCCTGTTGAGTATGTTGAGCCTCATGAGTTGAAGGATGTTTCTGAAACAGGAGGTATGACTTTTTATAAAAAAATATTTTTTTTAAATGGAAATTTTTTCTGTACTGAGACAAAGACATTGTGTTTTTTTTATTATTTCCTTTCCTTATTTATGTGGTGAGGACAATGAACATTCGGTACAAATGAATGATGTGTTCATATGTTGACTTTAGCTAATGTCACATGAGTGCTATATTATTATAAATGGTAATTATATTCAGCCAAACAACAACAAAACAACTAAAATAGAATAAAGAGAAAATAAAAGAAGGAATACAATTTCAACAAAGACTACCGTATATTGTACAACTCTGTCTTTGCCAACAAAGGCATAACAAAGTATTGAGATTAACTTTTGTTATTGACCAAATACTTATTTTCCACTATAATTTTCAACTAAATTATTTAAAAATCAGACAATGTGAATTTCTGAATTTCTTTTTTTTGTTCATAGTTGAGATATATCTGCGATGAAACTTACAAGCCTCTCATCTTTTTAAGTGGGAGAACTTGCACAACTGGTGTCTGACAAAATAATTTTTTGCCCAACTGTATATAATCTTTATATTTCATTACAAATGTTTTTCAAATTTTGGTTCTTTATGCAGTTGAAAGGGAAAGTTTTCAAAAATCTTTAATTTGATCTGCATGTATGAATCGTTTACATACGTCTGAATCAAACTATTTGATTTCTTTTGAACACTAATGGATTGATTTTATTTGTCAGATATGACGAAGGTTTATGCCACTGTCCTGAGCCGACACCACCACCTGGTGAGGAAGAGTGATGGCATCTACGACCCCTTGGAGTACGAGTACCATCCGGAACTGTACACCTCACATTTCAGGACCAGTGTGAGTTTTTCATGGTGGTTTTTTGATTTCGCCAGCAAGTCGGCATGTTAACCGTATGTGCTGCTGTAAACGTCTGCCGGCAGCTCTGAAGACATTTCGGCGGGGTTTTGGCTTGGGAGCAAGTTAACTTTGGTTGACATGCGGTGGCCGTGTTTCCGCTGGCTGGCGAAGCAACATGGCTGCGCCCCGTACGACGAAAAACAGGCTTCAAAACTAAGCGCCAATCATCTCACTTCCACGTCGATGCTCATGCAGAACTAAGATTTGTTGTTCTGCTGACTGCTAGATTCTGACTCCAAAAGAGTCAATCTCCCCTGACCTGATGTTAAAATGTCTTTTTGACCAGAAATAAACCAATTTATAGCCTGGTTTAAAAAAAAAACAAAAAAAAAAAAAACATTTTGGTATCGGTCATTTGATTTCACATCTATGCCTACTCTGAGGGGGGTGAATTTTTAATTTTATATAAAGCACTACATTTTTTATTTTTTTTTATAACTTAAATTTTTATTATGTTTTCACATGTTAATAAACAAAACAATCAAGTTACAGATTAGAATAACAATAATAGTAACATTAACAAACTGTCTGGAGATGATCCTCTATTCAGTCCACTGTTCCATACGGCATTTGTTCAGTTTGTGTCACGTCTCATGTAAGTATTCAATTTTCCCCAGTTCTTTTCAAATACATTCTCTTTGATCCTTAAAGGATATGTCAATTTTTCCATAACACAGATTTCCTGGACAATTTCCAACCACTCCTGTTTCAGGGCATTTACATTGAGCCAGTTTCTGACTGCTTTTTTACCTGCTGCGAGTAACACTTTAGTCAAGTACAGATCTTCTCTCGTTACAACCTTTCCATTCCAATATTCCCAAGATACGTCACTGGGCAAGTATTTGGGATTTCATATCCCAGAATATTTTTTACTACTAAATTTACATTTTGCCAGTATATCTTAATTTTTGCACAGTTCCAGCAGACGTGTGCATGGTCTGCCTCCACATTCCTGCAGTCTCCAGCAGTTTTGTTGTTGGTGAGTTGCGTAGATTTTATTTTTGGTGTTATAAAATATCGAGTTAACTAAATTTATTTTTAATATGATTGATTGGCGGGCGCCTCAGCCAATCACTAGCTGTTTCTCACTTCCTTATTTGTAATCTTCATGGTACCAACTTTGGCAAGCAACAACCAGTTTTTATTAACCCAGCGTCGGCTGAACACAACGCTCTTTTGCAATATTGCCGTCAAGCCGACATGTAGAACGGTGTATCCCGCTGTAGATATTTCAGCAGGGTTTGGCTGAAGGAGCTGGGAGCAAAGCTAAATAACTGACATGCACGAAGGAAAACGGGCTTTAAAACCGCTCTTCAGACACCGATGGGTCACGCTTTGGCATGCTTTGATTTATAGAGTTCTCACCTCCCACCTGTTCCTGTCAGTCGCCAAGGTGTCCTTTTCTGTCAGCAGCACTAAATGCTTTGTCATCCTGACAATTACCAGGACTTGGTCTTTTATTGAGTTGAGATATATTTAGATCTGTGTCTGGATGTTATTTGTCACACGCAGAAGGTACGTTTTTGCCCACCATCATGACACAGAACCATGACATTTTATCTGAGCATTAACAGTCTTAATGTTTCATGTTCACATGACGTGGCTTAAGTCAATCAGCAGGACAGTCTTCTGATGATTTGATATAAAATTAAATGCATTCAAAATTATATGTCATGGGCCAAGTCCATGTGATAGATACTTTTAATGTTGAGATCAAGAGTTCTCGTGTTCAGGTTTAAATATAATAATAATTGCAATTAACAATAAAAATAATATTATTTTTTTCAGATTTTGCTCTGGACTTTTAAAATTTGCTTTCAGGGTAAATTTAACTTCAGTGTAACTTGGTTTAAGGTTTGACTGTGGAGACACGTCCATCTGTCTGACAAAACACATGTGCTGTCTTTTTTTAACCCTGTTTAATAATAGAATATATTTATATATATTTTTCTTCTTTGACGATTATGATCCAAATATGAACTCTTTCTGAACATTATCTCAGCTCATTTTTCAAAATTCATAAGCAATGATGTAGTTATGAACAAAGTAAGTTGACTTTCTTTCCTGTGTGGGAGGCATAACTTTGCACTTCCGTGGCACATTTGTACGATGTATTAAATGGGACATCTGTGGCTCAGGAGGTAGCACAGTTGTCTGCCAAGTGGGAAGTCAGTAGTTTCATTTCTGGCCTCGCAGTCCATATGTCGCTGCATCCCGGAGCAAGACATTGAACCTCACATGGCCTCCCATGAGTTCATCAGTGTGTGACGGGAAAAAAAGCTCTGTGTCGATTCAGCAGTGAAAGCAATATGTCAAACGTCGCTTTAGATATGAGGAGTGCTACATAAATGTGAGGATGGTCGGATGTGCCTCGTAGTGTGACAATGGTTTGCATTGTCAAAAGGGCTGCAATTAGCGACAATTAGTTTGTTTAATCCAGGGGTCGGCAACCCAAAACGTTGAAAGAGCCATATTGGACCAAAAACACAAAAAACAAATATGTCTGGAGCCGCAAAAAATGAAAAGTCTTGTATAAGCCTTAGAATGAAGACAACACATGCTGTATGTATCTATATTAGTTATAACTGGGGGAAGATTTTTTTTTCATTATGCACTTCGAGAACAAAGTCAAAATGTCGAGGAAATAGTCAATATTTCGTAAAAAAATCTAAATGTTGAGAAAAAAGTTGAAATGTCGAGAAAAAAGTCAAAACGTTGAGAAAAAAGTTGAAATGTCGAGATTAAAAAGGAAAGGAAAAAGAGAAAAAAGAAGAAAGAAAAGAAGAAAAAAAGGAAAAAAAAGGTCAAACATTTTTGAAAAAGTTTCAGGAGCCACTAGGGCGGCGATAAAGAGCTGCATGCGGCTCTAGAGCCGCGGGTTGCCGACCCCTGGTTTAATCTATCACTTATTGAAACAATTAATCAACTAAACCTTATATAACTATAAGGTTTTAAATTAGCCCAAAGGCTCGGCTAACTAACAAGACAATATTTTAGTCCAAAATATGTGATTTATTTACACTGTGTGATAACAGACATTGCTGCTAATAAGACTATAAAAACTTGAAGTTGTGAAACAAGAGGATGGAGCATAGGGTTAGATGGAGGTGGATAAGTCGCTGTGGCGACCCTGGAGGTAACAGTTGAAGAAACAGAGCTTTGTGCACATATTCAAGTCTTTACGGGACTTTCTGAAGTACGACCTCAGACGATCACAATCGAGATTCACCGGCATGTCACACATGTATTTGCTGTCTATGGTCATGCATTTATAAGCTTTGCTTTCCACTGTTACTCCTAAATGGTGGGTGCAAATCCAAAAACAGTTTCTGAAAATGGAAAACAAGAGTCAGCTGATGTTTAAAGCAGAATATAATTTAACATGTTGACTCAATGGCGAAATCAAAAATGACGGTTTTGCTTAGCCAATGCTGGGCTAGTAGAACGGCTGGCAATATGACGATTAGGGATGATTCAGTGATGATGGCTCGCTGCCTGCCAGTCAGTCATCATATTAGAAATACATTTATTTCTTCATGTAAATTCTCCTCAGAGTTGTCACAGGTGTTAAATCAAATGAATGAAACGAAAACCTTTTTTTGAACCAGGCTGTAAATGTTTATTTTTGCTCTAAATTTGGACATTTTAACATGGAGGTCAATGGAGATTGAACTGCTTTTTTTGCAGCCGACCCCTAGCGGCCAGTTGAGGAACTGCAACGAATCTGAGTTACACTCAAGACTCAAGCTGGCAGTGAGATCATCGGCACTAGGTCTCCACACAACACGGCAAGCTTACCTTTTGCTCGCATCAGTGTCATAAATTTGTGGACGAGTTTTGGTACACTTTTGGCTCACTAGAACTAACTGAATGTTCTAGTGTCTGAATTTGTTACTGACATCCATGTTGTCAGGAAATGGAAATATAACTGATGTTTTATTGTTCACTTGATGTAAAGGTACAGCCAACAGCTGCAAAGCTGGCTTTAGTATGGAGCTAAATCAGGGCCAATAGTTTATTTAAACAAACAAACTTGTTGATGAAAAACAAACATTTGAAACTCAACATTGAACCTTTTGATTTTGAGCATTATAAAATACAACAATACATTCAAATTAAAAAAATATAATTAAAATTCCTTTTAGTTTTATGATTTCATTCCCAAATCCCATCCATCCATCCATTTTCTTCTGCTCATCCGTTCCCGGGTCGCGGGGGCAACAGTCTTAGCAGAGATGCCCAGACTTCCCTCACCCCAGACACTTCCTCCAGCTCTTCCGAGGGGATTCCGAGGCGTTCCCAGGCCAGCCGAAAGACATAGTCTCTCCAGCGTGTCCTGGGTCTTCCCCGGGGTCTCCTCCCGGTGGGACATGCGGAACACTTCCCTAGGGAGGCGTCCAGGAGGATCCGGTACAGATGCCCAAGCCACCTCAGCTGACTCCTCTCAATGTGAAGGAGCAGCGGCTCGACTCCGAGCTCCTCCTGGGTGACCGAACTCCTCACCCTATCTCTAAGGGAGCGTCCAGCCACCCTGCGGAGGAAACTCATCTCGGCCGCTTGTATCCACAAGCTTGTCCTTTCTGTCATTACCCAAAGTTCATGACCATAGGTGAGGGTAGGGGCGTAGATTGACCGGTAAATCGAGAACTTCGCCTTTCGACTCAGCTCCTTCCTCACCATGAATGTCCGGTACATCGACCGCATAACTGCGGACGCTGCACCGATCCATCTGTCAATCTCACGCTCCATCTTTCCCTCACACGTGAACAAGATCCCGAGATACTTGAACTCCTCCACCTGAGGCAGGACTTCTCCACCCACCCGGAGAAGGCACGCCACCCTTTCCCGGTGGAGAACCATGGCCTCGGTTTTGGAGATGCTGATTCTCATCCTCGCCGCTTTGCACTCAGCTTCAAACCTCTCCAGCACATGCCTATGGTCCCAGTTTGATGAAGCCAACAGGACATAATCATCTTCAAAAAGCAGAGATGAAATCTTGTGGTTCCCAAACCGGATCCACTCCGGTCCCTGGCTACGCCTAGAAATCCTGTCCATAAAAATTATGAACAGAACTGGTGACAAAGGGCAGCCCTGCCGGAGTCCAACATGCACCGGGAACAAGTCTGACTTACTGCCGGCAATACGAACCAGACTCCTGCTCCGATCATACATACCCCTTTTACACCAAGTTGGTTCCAGGGCTGGTGCTAGTGCTGTTGCTAGAGCCGGTTCGCGGTTGGTTCTAAGTAAGAACTGGTTGAGAACTGTTTGCTTTTACACAAGCTGGTGTTGGCCAGCAGCTGGCCAGAGAGCCACGTCATTACGTTACTGTATACGTCACCACCACGCCCCCTCGTTTTCATCCCTACCCTGATCAGGAAGCTGAGAGCCAAAAGCTGTTTTAATTTCAGCTGTAATATGGCACTTTATTAAGTTTTAATATTTTTTCAGGTAAAGTAACCTTTAAGATCCCCAACCTGGGCTCAGTTTATCCAAATAACGCCTGTTAAGAAATTTGCTCTGAAAATTTCGGAATTTCTGGCTGACTGCAGGGTCCGGAGCCGATTTTTGGTTCCGCTTTAAATCGACGCAGAGCCTACGGCGTAGGGTACGGCGTACGGCGCCCGTCGCCGCGTAACCTACGCCGTAGGCTCTGCGTCGATCGTCACACCATATGAGGAAGCCGACAGTTAAAAGCTGTTTTAATTCCTGCTGTAGCGCTGTTAATATGGCACTTTATTAAGTTTTAATATTTTTTTCAGTAAAAGTAACCTTTAAGATCCCCAACCTGGGCTCAGTTTATCCAAATAACGCCTGTTAATAAATTTGACTCCAGAGCCGGCAGCCCCGGGGCACAGCAGCCCCTCACAGCCGGCTCAACCTGCGCCGTCTTCCCGGGGGAGAAACCGGCAGCTCTGTTGAGAATTACACTGGATGAAAAAAATCATTTAGGAAGATAAATGTTGGTTTAATAGATGAAATCTATCAGTTGTAGCTACGCCTGTTAAAAGGAACCCTGCATATTAAGACATGTAGGTCTTAAAAGATAAATGTTGGTATCAATTATAACAATGTGATATAAAAAACCTTGTTGATGTCTTCGTTTTTATAAAATTTGAAAATATAATTTAACATGTAGGTCGCCATTGTTTTTTACGTTCTGGGTAGTACGTCACACGGTGGCACCTGCTAACCCCCGTCCACTGTTCTGACACCCAGAAACAGATGAAAACACAGCTAAACAGGTGACGGCGCACCAGAAACACAGATGAAAACACAGCTGAATATTAAGGTGACGGCGCACCTACAAAAAAGTAAAATAAAATTAAAAAAAAGTGCAGCCCCATACAGCATGAACTATAAAAACACCATAAAACTCAGACAGACTAACAGACCACACGTTTCAACTAGCAGATAGCCGATGCTACAATAAAAACCCCAGCCAGATCTGGCGTCATTAAATTAAATAAAGATGTTCTTGCCTATTTGAAGCGAAGTCTGCGCCTCCCGTTTCGTCAAAGTCCCGGGCCAGTCCCCTCAGCGTCGGGTCTGTCATCACCCAGCACCGAGGCCGGTTTTAGGGGGGAGAGGGGGGGGCTATGCCCACTCAAACGTGCATATTGCCCACCGGCGTCTCCATCCCGGCGGCGGCAGCGAGAGCGGAGAGCGGGTGGCGGAGCGCTGCGGGCTGTAGTGCCCCGGCTACGCAGGCTACGGCGTAGCCTACGCAGGCTACGGCGTAGCCTACGCCGTCTACGCCGTCTACGCCGTAGGCTACGCCGTCTACGCAGGAGCCTAATGCACTGGTAAGATGCGCACAACATTGATCATTTTTGCAGATCTCCCGTGCATCACAGAACTTTGATCCAGTTTGCCTGAACCGAGACGTCTTATGGGCTCCCTCGTCAGCCTCCACGGCCGGGAGAGAGCTGCTCAACTATGTTTTAGATACCTGTCCCAGTTAAACTAATGGGGCTTATCTTCCCAGAGCCACCGTCGTACGTCATCGCCCCCAGAATACATTGCGCAGGTAAAACATGGCGCCTCCCGCAGGTCAAAATATGTAATAAACATTGTAGATTTTTAAAGCAATTAGATTATTTTATGTGTTTCTAACAACATATTTTAGTATAAGAGAACAATTGTGGCTAATTAGGGACTACATGTCTTAATATGCAGGGTTCCCTTTAAGAAATTACGGCGTACGGCGCGCGTCGCCGCGTACATCAACGCAGAGCCTAGGGCGAGGGGGAGTATTGGGACGCACCTCAAGTGTTGCTGCTGGCTTCTCAAGCCTTTCTTGGACAGCAAAAGTTTGCAATCCAGCAAGTTGACCATTGCTGCTTCTGCTTTACATCCATTTTAACGTTAGATTTTAACAGTCTGTTAAGTTAACAGAGACCGGACAGCCCTTAATAGAGGGCCCCGGACTCCATACTCACTTAACACCCCCCACAGAATGGCACGAGGGACACAGTCAAATGCCTTCTCCAGATCCACAAAGCACATGTGGACTGGTTGGGTAAATTCCCATGAACCCTCGAGCACCCTGCGGAGGCTGTAGAGCTGGTCCAGTGTTCCACGACCGGGACGAAAACCGCATTGTTCCTCTTGTTCCTCCGAGGTTCAACTATCGGCCGTATTCTCCTTTCCAGTACCCTGGCGTAGACTTTCCCGGGGAGGCTGAGAAGTGTGATCCCCCTATAGTTGGAACACACTCTCCGGTCCCCCTTTTTAAAAAGAGGGACCACCACCCCGGTTTGCCACTCCAGCGGTACTGTCCCCTTCTTCCATGCAATGTTGCAGAGGCGTGTCAACCAAGACAGCCCTACGACATCCAGAGACTTGAGATACTCAGGGTGGATCTCTTCCACCCCTGGTCCCCCGCCACTGAGGATCTTACATTCTATGTTCTATTCTACCGTCGACTTTGTTGATGGACGAGTACATCCCAGAGTCCACAGTCTCTGCTTCCTCAGTGGAAGGCATGTCAGTCGGATTGAGGAGATCCTCGAAGTATTCCTTCCACCGTCCGACAATGTCTCCAGTCGAGGTCAACAGTTCCCCACCTGCACCGTAAACGTTGTTGGCAGAGTACTGCTTCCCCTTTCTGAGGCGCTGAACCGTTTAACAGAATTTCTTCAAGGCCTGACTGAAAGTCTTTCTCCATGAACTCATCAAACTCCTCCCAGAACCAAGATTTTGCCTCCAGGACTGCCAGAGCTGCGGCTCACTTGGCCTGCTGGTACCTATCTACTGGGTCAGAAGTCTCACAGGCCAACATGGCCCGGTATGACTCCTTCTTCGGCCTGACAGCATCCCTTACTTTCGGTGTCCACCACCCGGTTCGGGGGTTGCAATGGAGGCAGAAAACATGGCCCGCTCGGACTCAATGTCCCCAGCCTCCCTCGGACTTTGTGAGAAGTTCTCTCAGAGATGAGAATTGAAGACTTACCTGACAGAAGGCTCAGCCAGACGTTCCCAACAGACCCTCACAATACGTTTGAGTCTGCCCGGTCTGTCCAAATTCCTCCTCCGCCAGCGTATCCAACTCACCACCAGGTGGTGATCAGTTGACAGCTCAGCCCCTTTCTTTAGCCGAGTGTCCAAGACATCCGGCCGAAGATCAGATGAAACGACAACAAAGTCGATCATTGACCTCCGGCCTAGGGTGTCCTGGTGCCACGTGCACTGATGGTGCTTGAACATGGTGTTCGTTATGGACAAAGTATGACTGGCACAGAAGTCCAATAACAGAGCACCACTTGGGTGCAGATCAGGGAGGCTGTTCCTCCCAATCACGCCCCTCCATGTATCACTGTCATTGCCCACGTGAGCATTGAAGCCCCCTAGTAGAACAATGGAGTCTCCAGTTGGAGCAATCAAACACCCCTCCCAGGGACTCCAAATAGGCCGGGTACTCCGTACTGCTTTTCGGCCCTTGGGTACAAACAACAGTGAGACACCTTTTCCCGACCTGAAGGCACAAGGAAGCGACCCTCTCGTTCACCGGGGTGAACTCCAACACATTACTGCTGAGCAGGGGGCTATAAACAAACCCACACCAGCTCGCCGCCTCTCACCCTGGGAAACTCCAGAGTAGTGGAGGGTCCAGCCCCTTTCAAGCTATGTGCAGAGGTGAGCCCGACTATCTCTAGCCGGTATCTCTCAACCTCCTGCACAAGCTCCGGCTCCTTCCCCCCCAGTGAGGTGACATTCCATGTCCCTACTGCAAGGGTTTTGGTCCAGGGACTGCCACCCAGACCACATTGCAACAGCCTGTCATGGTCCTTCCTGCGGGTCGTGACCACGTCGCTGTTTCGGGTTGAGCCCGACCGGGTCCCACGGGCAAAGACCCGGCCACCAGGCCCTCGCCTTCGAAACCCAACCTCAGGCCTGGTTCCAGGGAGGGGCCCCAGTGACGCCAATCCGGGCAATGTAACGGTCCCTGATTATTTTCTTTTTCCTGATTTGCTTTGAACCGCTCTTAGTCTGGCCCGTCACCTAGGACCTGCTTGCCATGGGAGACCCTACCAGCAGCGTAATGCCCCCAACAACATAGCTCCTAGGATCATTCGGGCCGATTTTCAAATTCTTGAGTAAATTATTTACTTTTATTACCAAAACCAATGTATCTGATTTCCCTTCATACTTAAGTAACCTACTATATTCTCCAACTTCTTTGTATATTATTTGCATCTATTTGTGTTATTTATTTCAAACAAAATAAATACAGGAAAAGTTCAACCCAGATAATCACTTGCACAAGTTTCTTTTCTCTCTACACTTTATGGTGCTTAAAGGAGCCTTCAGAAATGTAATGTTTACCGCAGGTGGCGCCCTACACATCCTGTCTGATTAACTGTATTTACTGGGATCCCCACACCCCCCGACTGCTTAGAAGACTGGATGCTCAGAGGCTCATGAGGCCTCAAAACACCTCCTCTGCAAACAAAGAGGGATCACCAGCATTACCTCACAAGTAAGAACATGACAGAATATCACTTTTACACCCGAGTTATGTTTCAAATTTAGGAAGAACAGAACATCTTGTTACCCTGTGAGGGAGGACGGACGGACAGGCGGAGGGAGGGAGGGAGGGAGGGAGGAAGGGAGGGAGGGAGGGAGGGAGGGAGGGAGGGAGGGAGGGAGGGAGTGAAGAGCGGATGAAGGGAATGAGGGAGTTTTTGCTTTTTGAGATCATGTAGAGGAAAAATCCTGGGGATGTGAATGAAGTGATAATCTTACTGCTGCTTTTTTTTTTTTTTTTAGCAGTAATGTAGCAATGGTTAATTTCCAATTAGAGCAGTTTACATCAGTCTGTATTTAGAAATGTAATTCGCAGTGGATATGAAGTTCTGAAAAACGGCCTTGTGCAGCATCTTGAGAATCTACAGGCCTGAGTTAGCATCTTAAATGTTCAAGGTCATCACTGTACAATTAGGAAAAGATTTAACAAGGTTGGCTTGATTTGAAAAAAGTTTTCAGTGGAAAACGTCCTCTCTTATAGGTACTGTACTCGATCAAAAAGACCATTGTAGAAATCATTCACACTAATTATCTGAGTGTGTCTTCCAGGATGGCAGCATGTCATTTTTACACTGTAACAATCAGGCCTCTTGTCGTTACAGGCTGCTGGCCATCTGCGACATATCTGCCGACACCGGAGGCTCCATCGACTTCATGAACGTGTGTACCACCATTGATAAGCCTTTCTGCATGTATGATGCGGACCAGCACATAGATCATGACAGGTACAGTGAAAACGGTTAATAAATAATAAAATGTGTTCTTGCCAAAATCAACGGTGTGTTTCTATTCAGGTCAGGGGTACTTGAAATTTGAAAGATTTGTAAATTTCTTGCTCGATACAACAGACATCAGATCTTCATATGTAAACGTATACACTTCTGATCAAAATCTTCAGACCGAGGTACAAATTAAATGAATGTACATTTATGTATATATTTTGTATGAGTGTTGCCAGGTGGCTGCTGGGAACGTTGCTCCATTAAGTGAAGATGACTTTATGAAGAGTCCATGATCCAGAACTGATGTCATTGTTATAAACGTCCCTTGCGATCTGACCCCAAATGTTCCTAGTGGGATTTAAATTCAGTTCAATTCAAAAATACTGTGCATAAAGGCACAAAGAGGCTAATCAACTGGCAAAATGTTCTTTTGATTCTTTCAGCGTGGAGGGAAACGGAATTCTAATGTGCTCCATCGACAACCTTCCAGCTCAGCTGCCCATCGAAGCAACAGAGTACTTTGGAGACAGACTATTCCCTTACATCTGGGAGATGGTGAGCTCTGGATTTTCGGTGAAGTGCTTTTTTTTCCTCACTTTGTGGTGCTTTCCGTCCCGCACTTCGGATTTTGGTTGCTGTGGGAGAGACCTGTGATAAGTCAGATTGTCCCCCTGACAATAACGCCTTTCTGGCTTGCTACTTTCCTTGTTTGGTTGTTAAGTTTTGGGTCTTTTCATTACCAGCTGGCCTCAGACGCTTCCAGACCGTTGGAAGAAGAGGACTACAGCCCCCAAGTCAGAGACGTAAGTAGTATAATTGTTCGCCTTGCGTATTTTTTGGGAGATGTGCGCGACCGACATGCCAAATGAACGCAGGATACGCATGGAAGCCATGATGTGTACATGTTAAGGTTTACCCATGAGCCTGCGCTGCTGGATCATCTATGAAAACAGCGCTGTTTTTCCAGGACATGATGTGGCTTGATTCAACTTTTCTGCATTTACTATAGAAAAATAAGTGACCTGCAGATCTCCACTGTAGGTTGTTGTAACATGCGTTGATGCGTGGCATGCCGCACGTACACAACACCCTGACAACGGCGAGTACAAGTAGCAAACATTAATCAAATGAAACTTCTTCCTCTTGATACTGGATTCGAGCATCAGGTTTGGGACTTTTTCAGGGAGAGATCCAACAACATGGTGCCCTGTACGCTCAGTAAAATCTAAATTAGTGCAACACCGGAGTACGACGGCCAAGCCTGAGCATCTCAAAAGAAAACATCCCATAGTCCTCAAACCTTAAAGTGAAGACACTGAATTGTGCAGCGATTAACACTTTAATTTATTAGAATTATGGACTTTTACACAAAGTGAGATCTTATACAGTGTTTGCACTTTTTGAGGTTTGAATAAGTTTAGATTTATGGAGATTGTTCTGAATGAACAAGTAAAAACTTGTGAGAATGGTAAAATGTATTATTTGTTGGCATTTTACAGAAAGATGTATCATAAGATTAATCTAAAAGAATAATCGATTGATCAACAAGAAATGAATCGTTAATTGCAGCCCGAATCTACATGGATATGCAATCTCCACCTGTCAATAAGATTATGGGTTTTCTGTTTTGTCAGTTTGTTAAAATGGGGAGGGAACAGGCGCGTGTACTAGGGGATACTGAGGTGCAACTGTGATTATCAGCTGTAATTGTTTCTGAAACTTGGCTTTTCTGTGTGTTCACGTGGAAAGAGGTCGTGTTTGGCAAAAAAAACTGTATTATAATGTTTATCAAGAGATTCAAACAGTTTGTTCTTCGAATGGCAATACCACTCGAATAAATGTGGGTTGAGCCACATCATTTAGTGGAAAAGCTGTTCATCCACACTTCCCTGCCATCATTTTGAAGTTTTAAGGATTCAAATTATTAAGCAGTTTTGTTATATTTGATGTGGTCCTCCCTTTCCTTCCTTTTTCTATGTTTTCATTATTAAAGGCCATCATCACCTCTAACGGAGTACTCACCCCAAAGTTTGAGTACATTGAAAAACTTCGAGAAAGAAGGTAGGACTTAATATTTAACAAAGGTTTTGTGTTATGAAATATGTCTGTTTTGACTTCATATTTGGCTAGAAAACATGTTGTTGGTTGGTAGATTTTTGTATATTCCAATTGAAATATTGATACATCTGTCCAAAATGACTTTGCACACATTCTACCTACGAGTTAATGCAACCAGTTTAAGGATGAGTTGTCTAAAGATAACAAGACAGGTAACATTTTCCCTTTGTTGCCAGTTGTAACAGCTCACCCAGGCCACCTTACCCAACTTTAGAGTTTTTAACGTACCCTTGATAACTTGTAAAAAGCGTAGTGATAGTTGTGCTTTGCAATCCTGCGTTTTGCTGACTTACTTCCTAACTGCTCCTTTGTTTTAGTTTAATAGCTGTGATGTTTTGGCTTCCTCCAGTAGGCGGTGGTGGATGTCGGCATAGCCACTCATGTCTTGTGGTTGTTCCTCCACAGTTCCTCCTGCTGTGACTGCACTAACACCTAACGCGGCTTGTGTGTTAATAGCCCACGTTTGCTCTCCAACTGCAGAGGCTGAAGTTTACCTTCGGGCACTGAGGGGTAGACACTTCCTCTTCTTACCTTACATCAACATCCCCATCACCCGTCATGCTCAATCAGTCTGCCTCTCATTTTTCTTCCTTTTTTTTCCAAGTTATTGCATGCTGTTCCTAAATTTGGAGCTGGATCAGAATGTGATTATTTGTTTAATTCCTGTTCACAAGCACAAATCCACGACAATTGGTCTAGTTTAGCATGAAGACTGAAATCGATGGGAAGCTGCTTGCTATTCTTCCATCAAGACCTTTAGAGGATTATAAATGTATCCAAAGCTCAAAAGATGTTTCAACACTAAGTTTTGCTCATCACGCGTGGTTGTAACCGTTTTTCAGATAAGCAGAAGGGGCTAATCCTGGTCTTCCTTAAGGGAGATCTGAACACGAGGACATAATCTGACCGATTATTAGGGCCCGAGCACTTACAGTGCGAAGGTTCTATTGTATCTGTAGGAATTATTTTTTTCTTCCAATGAAATGAGGGCCTTTTTGCCCCCCTAAACGTGCCCCAAAAGTCACCAAATTTTTTCACGCAAGCCAGGCCTGGCGAAAAATTTTATATTTAATGGTTTACATTAATGGGCGTGGCAAAATGGCTCAACAGCGCCCCCTAGAAAACTTTGTGCGTCAAGCCCCACAATACGGTTTGACGCACATGCACGAAAATCGGTACACACCTGTATCATGTTGCAACTTAAAGAAAAGTCTCTTGGCGCCATGGCCGAAACCGTACAGGAAGTCGGCCATTTTGAATTAATCGTGTAATTTTGCCGCAATTTATGCAATTTCTTTGGCCGCTTCTTCGCCCGAACCATAAAGTGCCCCCAGGTGTGTTATACATCAAAATGTGCGTCTCGATCCTGCGACGATGCACATTACTTTTCTCAGTCGAAAGCGTTACCGTGGCGACGATAGACGCCAAAAAGCGCGCGCCCCCCATTCATCTGCTTGGTCGATATGTGTTAGTTCCTACTTTCTGCCATAACTTTTGAATGGTTTGATATAGAGAGTCGTGGGTGGTTTCATCCACTAAATGTCCAGGCCTGAAGAATCTACATGCAAGTCATACAAGCTTCCACTGCAGCCTGAACGTGCACAAGACTGCGAGTGAGGGGCCCGTTCATCGCTGCTTGCAGCTTTAATTTGACTTGTAGTTTGAGGAGGAAGTATTCAATCCGTTCTCTGTAACTCACATTTGAATGGTATAACAATGAGCATCTACAGACAAAAAATCAGGAGAAAATAAACCTCTCTCCTGCTCTGCCTTGCGCTCTGCACAGACAGTTGTCATAGGAATGTAGAGATGCATGAGGCATGTCCGGCATATGAAAATAAACTGAGTGTCCGGCAGTGTGCTGCTGGAGTGTCTGTTTACAGTTTGCTTCGCCCCAACGCATTTTCACACTCAGAACGTCCTTAATTGGTTTAAATTTGGGATATTTAAGCATTCGCAAAAAAAGATTTTCTGTCAGTGACTACTTTTAACTCGTGTCTTAATTTAATTAATTTAATTAAGTCCTTCGCAAATTAAGTGTTGATAAGAAACCAATTATATGGCAAAGTATGGCTGACAGTTTTGCCCTGGTTGTTTGCTGACTGCAAGTGTTGTTACTAAGATTAGTTAATATTATCATCCACAAATATGTGCATGTGTTAATTTACTTGCAATTCTTATAATTCACTAATGTTTTTCTGCTCCGATCTGTTTTATCTCGGAGCTCAAATCTGTTTGATCATCTTCTCAGGCTAGCAAAGCTCTGATTGGTTGCATGTTGTCTGTCTGTCTGTCTGTCTGTCTGCTCAGCAGCCTGACTGGCTGTTACTGTTGAATGCATTTTAATGGCTCCCTAACACTGATATTGTTTGTAGGTCATCAGCGTTTGCACTCGGGGCCGCCCGGCTCCACAGCGGGCGGCTCCGTGAACAGCTTGGTTGAAGAGTTTGTCGACCGCTGTCGTCCGAGCGGAACGTCTAACGTCGTCGTACCCTCGCTCATATTTAGGCCACTTGCAAGATGAGCTTCTTCCTTCTTGATCCGTATACGTATAATTTTTTTCCAGACAAGCCAAAATCTTAATCCTTTTGTTTGAGTTTGGCTCCTTAAGATATGTAAACTTGGGGAAGAAATCCTCCCCGGGGAACCTTTATCTTTCCTTTTATTAATTAAGACGCCGCGTGCAGGCCTGACCTCCGGCCAGTCGCGCCTGCAGCTTGTGCACGCGTGCGGGGCTGTGTCCGACTCGGCTCCAGCTAATGAGTCCACGAGTCTGACTCCGGAGACTTTAGGGGGCAGGGGAGGGGTCGTTGTGGTGAGAATGCCACAGGCTACTCTGTGTGACGCCTCAATAATATTATCATCCTGCTGGCATCACTGACGGGCTGCTGTTGAGATAATCTGCTCAGATAAATCTGTCAGTTGGAACCGAATCTTGTTTAGTTTAGTTTAGTTTATTTCGGTCATGACATTACAAAAAAAAGACTAAAAATAAGACAAACATCAAAATAGCTTTTACAAAATTAAGAATAAAAATGACGACAAGGAAACTAATACACTGTTCAAAGAAAACATTACAAAAAAGTTTCCAATATACAAATAACATCTAGACTGAAAAAGGTGTAGCCTGAAGCAAAGCTTATTAATTGCCTACCCTCAAAAAGATTATTTAAAGTAATGAAATAAAAGCAAGAAGTGAGAGATAAGACTGCCAGTAAAACACATTGCCTCCATGGGGTGCAAAAAAAGGTGCATCTACCTGTTTCCTTCATCCTTAAAAAATCCAATCACCAATTAAATGAATACCCAAATCAACATAGCAGCATCACCACTCATTAATTTGATATAGAGAAATCATCCTTCTTTTCAATGTCTTTTTAGATAAGTTAAGGTTCTACATGATTTCAAATCCCTCTCTAACTTATTCCATACATCCACCTGTAGTGCATCTCAGTTTGGTGTTGGTTCTGATTTTGTGTTTTAGGAGAGGGGCTTTCAGTCTTTTAGACAGTTTGTTATATTTCTGGGTTCTGGATCATATTTATACTGTTAAAATCTAGTTTACCTTTTGTGCCATGAAGACCTAAACCTGGTACACAATCTGAACTTTTGACTTTATATGTAAAAAGTAGCAGTTGCCTTGAGTGGTGATGCACAAACATGAACTTTTCTATAATGTTTAATTTGTTGATTAAGCAAATAATGGAATAAGTAGTTATGGCTACATAAGTGTAGCAATATTATGGATGTTGAAATGATTCTTCTTCCCCCTGGGGTGCAGTGGGGACAGGTCCCAGATCACATGTGGGGGTTACATGCTGTAATATGTGATCATGCTTAAGGGGGCCGAAGGGATGAGAAAAACATGCCAGACAAGAGCTCAGATCTTAAGATGTTTGAGAAAATAATAAGACTTGCAGTATCTGTTGAAAGCCCTGTTTTAATCATTTTATTAATGCAAATAATGAAGTGGCTATTTGAGCTTACTTGTGTGGCTCTTATCTAAAATGATCAGGGTAAATTGAACTACTTTGTTCTAATTCTGTTTAATCGCAGTCCTCATGTGGGAGCGGGAGCCAGTAAATCAGGGCGCGTTCACTCTTTGGCAGTGTCACAATATTTCCTTTTATTGCATAACGGCAACAGCAGAATAAATAAAGATCAACTGAAACAGAAAACTCCCAATATGTGGAAATGCGGAAAAATAGTTTACACCCCCTCACATCATCATTGCATCCTCATCATCAGCACTTCAACATAAACAGTAGTAATTAGGGCTGTTCGATTAATCGATTTTAAATCGTAATCGCGATTATGTAATTAGAACGATGTTAAAACGTGAAACTCGTAAAATCGATTTTTCACTTTTTTTTTTTTTTAATAACCTTGTCTGCACACATATTAATGATTGATACCATATTGATGATTGATGGAAATACCTCTCAATACCTGAGTGCCCCATCGGAGAGGCTCTTTAGTGTAGGAGGGGGCGTTGTAACATGTCACCGGGTAGACCGGCTCGTTTTCCTTGCAAAAAACTTGCAAATGTGAATAGCAAATGTAATAACTGACATTACACACCTCTACCTCCTTCATGGGTTGCATTATTATTTAGCATGCAAAGACCCAGTTTAGTTTAATTAGAAAATGTCTTGTTTTATTTAATTGGAAATATAACTTACTGTATGTTTGCAAGTGCTGATTTGCTGATTTTTTTTTTTCAGAGATAAAACTTTATTTTATTATATTTTTTAAAACTTTTTTTCAACTTATTTTACAGAGTTTTGCACTTTATTCATTCATTTTTGGTTCAATAAGAGCAAAGTTTGCACTTAAAGCCCAATGGGTAAATGTTCAATAAAAAAACAGCATATTTGAAATAATTTCTTTGCCTTTTGTCAATTCACAAAATAATCGTAATCGAAAATCGGATTTTGAGAGAAAAAAATCGAGATTTTATTTTTGGGCAAAATCGAACAGCCCTAGTAGTAATTCATCCTGATTTGATATGTAGGTGGCAGCATGATCATAAATGACTCTCATGAATATGATAAATATAATATGCTATACACAAATCGGTGTATTGGCTTCAACACCTAAATTTGCCTGCAGTTCCCGTTCTTATTTGTCCTGTGTGACTCGGGGTGAAGTACAGACACTGAGCCCCGATGGCGTTTCCCTTTGACAGTTCCCTGACTGTGTATGTGTGTGTGTGTGTGTGCGTGTATGTGTGTGTGTGTGACTCAGGGAGAAAGCTCAGATCATGAAGAAGGCTGGGATGAAGCGAGTCCTGCTGCTTGGTTCGGGATACGTCTCCGGCCCCGTCGTGGAATATTTAACTCGTGACGCAAAGACCCAGGTCACTGTCGGTGAGTTTGTGAACCGCTGAGTTTTAAATACATTGTTCTTCAGAAACATTGAAGCAGCTGTATCTCAAAGACATGAACAGTCAGCATGGCTGTATTAAAGCTTTTACAAGCCCCCCCCCCCCATGAACTAGGGCTCTGTCTGAACGTACGGGTCAGCGACCACAACACTGTTGCTCCTCTGAATCCTAACAATATCATTGTTTAGGCGTTTGCCCGGCTATCCCTCTTAAGGATCTTTACCAGAGCTGGCTGGGTAAAAACTGGACTGCACATGGTCTGGGAATGCCAACCTGTTGCAAATTCCTGGCAACAGGTTGCAGCTGCATTATCCTCCATAACAGTATAGAATATTCCAATAAACCCTCAAACACTTATTTTAAGTAATTTATCAACAATCAATACTTCACTATGTCAAAAACCAATCTTACTCGCTGGCCTAACAGCAGCAAAAAAGATAATAGCAGTAAGATGGAAACCACCACACACGCTTAACAAGAGAATAAAGTCGAAATGTATTTAAACTTTATTCTCGAAATGTCGACTTTATTCACAAAATTTCGACTTTTATCTCGACATTTCGACTTTTTCCTCAAAGTGCACAAGAAAAAAAAAATCTTCCCCTCTCAAATATTTTTTCTCCTGCATGGCCCTAATACTCTTCCGTAAGCAGGGATGGAAGAGTAAAGAAGAAAATACTTTTTTCAATGTTTTTGTTGTTTTGTCTCATACCCCACCAGCGTCAGCGCTGCTGCGGCAGGCAGAGGAGCTGGCGGCCAAATACCCCAACACCATCTCCATCATGTTGGACGTCAGTAGCCAGGAGGCACACTTGGAGTCTCTGGTCAAAGACCACGACCTGGTCATCAGGTACAGCTGCCTCTGCAGCCTGAGCAGAAAATCACACTTGTCTTTCATCTTTGCTTAATTCAAACTAATTAATTGTCAGTATTTTCAAATGTGAATAACAGTCGATCGCTTACTCCGTGTGATGGAAAGCTTTTCCTTTGAGACGAACCAGACTTGTACCGTTTGACGTAGAGACGAATTGAGAGGTTGTCTGTCTGAAGCTTCTTCTTCTCCCTCCCTCCCTCCCGTCTTCAGCATGTTGCCGTACTCGTTCCACCCGCTCATTGCCAAACACTGCATCAAGAGTAAGGTGAACATGGTGACAGCCAGCTACTTGAGTCCTGCGATGAAGGAGCTGCAGAGCAGGTGACCCCCCCAGTTGTACCCCAAAGTTTCAACAGGAATTAAGAGTATTTTGTTGTATCGTGTGTAGATATTGAAATCATTTCAGGTCAGCTGCTTTAATGAGGCTATAACAGCACTTGATGTGTCTACATACGACTCTGTTGAATTCAAAACTTTCAAAACAAAATATAAAGTGACAAATGTATGAACAGAATAAATTAAAACCAACTGCTTGCATAAAAGGCAGCATCTAGAACAGGGGTCGGCAACCCACTTCTCTAGAGCCGCATGTGGCTCTTTAGCGCCGCCCTAGTGGCTCCCTGGAGCTTTTTCAAAAATGTTTGACCTTTTTTTTCCTTTTTTTCTTTTTCCTTTTTTTCCTAATTTTTTTCTTTTTTTCCTTTTTTTTTCTTTTTTTCCTTTTTATTCTTTTTTTCCTTTTCTCAAAATTTGACACTTTCCTCGACCTTTCGACTTTTTTCTCGACATTTCAACCTTTTTCTCGATATTTCAACTTTTTTCTCGACATTTCAACTTTTTTCTCAACATTTCGATTTTTTTACAAAATTTTGACTATTTCCTCGACATTTTGACTTTGTTCTCAAAGTGCATAATGAAAAAAAAATCTTCCCCCAGTTCTAACTAATATAGATACATGCAGCATGTGTTGCCTTCATTCTAAGGCTGATACAAGACTTTACATTTTTTTGCGGCTCCAGACATATTTGTTTTTTGTGTTTTTGGTCCAATATTCAACATTTTGGGTTGCCGACCCCTGATCTAGAAGTATTAACAACACCAGAGTGTTGACGTGTGTTTAACGACCCGTGTGTGGATGTGTGTCAGTGTGGAGGCTGCAGGCATCACCATCGTGAACGAGATGGGACTGGATCCGGGCATCGATCACATGCTCGCCATGGAGTGCATCGACCGGGCCAAAGCTGACGGCTGCACCGTGAGTTCCACACACGCCGTCTCTGCGTCTTTAAAGGAGACTGTATTCAAAGGATTTTCCACATATTAATGCATGTGTCTCCACTTGCGTGCAAGGTTTCGTCGGGGGGGGGGCAGATCGACCCCTCTGCACATGCATTCATCAACCGTTTAACCGCTCTGAGCAGTCCGTCCTGGAGCCTCAACAACCACCCAAATAAATGTGGCATCAAGCAATAACAGATTTATATTTTTAGTCAAAAATGGTGAATTCAGCAACTACAGAGTAACTTTCATCGTTTCATTAAGAATGTACAATTTCACCATTAACTTCTGGTTTTAGCCGCCTTTGAGTTCACACTTTTTTTTTTTACACTTTCAGCCTCATTTGCTCTAAAAATCACCTAAAATAAAAGGAAGTGACCTTTTGAGCAGGCTGGTCATTTTCTGTGTCTGAGAAACACAAAGTAACCACCTTGTAACACTCGGGGCCAACTCATGTACACAAGGAGATGTGATGACGGCATTCTGTTGGTTCAGTGTAATCAAAGTAACAGTTTCATGCTCTGAATCACTGAGGTTTTACCGTGGAGGATGGACTTGAAGACGGCCCACTTGTTGACATCCATACAGTCACATCCTAACTAAACTGAGTCTTGGGATGTTTTCAGAAAACACATTTGTGCTCCTGAAATGTAAAAGTAGAGAGAAAGCGCCTGAGATACAATTGTTAATATGAAGTTACTTTAAATAAGTCTGAGTGCAATGACGTTGTTGTTGATGTTTTCAAGGTGGAATCATACAGCTCATTCTGTGGTGGACTTCCTGCTCCTGAGTGTTCAGACAATCCTCTTCGCTACAAGTTTAGTTGGAGTCCGTACGGCGTCCTCCTCAACACCATCAGTCCTGCCGTTTTCCTCAAAGAAAGCCAGGTACGTGCCCGTCCAAAGAGCAGAAGATGACACACATCCGTCCGTCAAAGGTGCCTATTGATATGAGCTGAATGCTTGTGTTGATTTGAGGTGGTGAGCGTCCCGGCTGGTGGATCTCTGATGGATTCAGCCTCGCCCATGGATTTCCTACCAGGTTTCAACCTAGAGGGATTTCCAAACCGTGACAGCACCAAGTACGCCGAGCCGTACGGCATCCAGACAGCCCACACTCTGGTCAGAGGAACGCTGCGCTTCAAGGTACACACACCTGAGAATACCAGGGAGGCATTAGCACCCACACCATTAACTGTGGTAAAACTGCTTTAACGTGCATTCCCCAGTGTGTGTGTGTGTGTGTGTGTGTGTGTGTGTGTGTGTGTGTGTGTGTGTGTGTGTGTGTGTGTGTGTGTGTGTGTGTGTGTGTGTGTGTGTGTGTGTGTGTGTGTGTGTGTGTGTGTGTGTGTGTGTGTGTGTGTGTGTGTGTGTGTGTGTGTGTGTGTGTGTGTGTGTGTGTGTGTGTTATGGTTAATGCAGAAAAACAGCTATTTTGCAAAATAGCCGTTTTTCTACATTAACCATAACATATAACCAATAATATAACCAAAATCTTCCTCCGCTCAGAAGAAACTAGTACCGTTTTGGTCCCGATCACGGGACTCTTGCAGGGTTTTGAGCTCTGAACTTTTACTCATGTAAGGCTGGTGTAGAGTTAAGCCTTACCTTATTACATTAAACCTTTTCGGGTCGTGAGTAGGATAAACACGGGGAAACTTCTGCTGAGTTCCAGTGTACTTTAATGTCCCTCAACAGCGTAGGATTTTAGAACATCAACACAGCACCTAGTGCCGTACTGTGGCGTATCACTCCGCCCAATCTAAAACAGACTAATCACTACAGATAAACTGACTAGTGTCATTATAGTCCCTGTTTTTCATCATCAGTTGCTGCATCGGCAGGACTAAGAGCTCTCCCGACGGCTCTGGTTGAACAGCCCCACAAACCATCTCCAATCGCGCTGTTTTATTTACCGGGATCACAAGAAAAGCAGCAGTGATCTCCTCTCCATCCTGTTTATTTATATTTTATCTCCTGTAACTGTTTTTTATCTTTACTCCACTAACTTGAAATATTAATCACTTTTCTCAGTGAACAGCGCTAACGCAGTTCAAACAGCAGGTGTATCCGCCCCTTTAATCTGATTGGTTGCAGATCCTTCCGTGTTAAAAAAAAACCATTTGTGGATCTAGTCACGTCAGGGGAGTCTCAAAACTCACACACAAATCCAGCGCAGCTCACAGACAAAAAAACATTTGTAAATCAGGTTATATTTGTGTGTGCATCAAAAATACATTTGTGAATCTTGTTCTGTGCACGTGTGAAACGGTGTGTGTATTTGCAAATCGGTCTGTGCATTTGTAAAACTTGTCCTGTGCATTTGTGAATTATGAGACTGTTCTAGCTCCATACATACACACACACACACACACACACACACACACACACACACACACACACACACACACACACACACACACACACACACACACACACATACACACATACATACATACATACATACATACATACATACATACATACATACATACATACATACATACATACATACATACATATGCACACTTAAGGTTTTTCAATGCTCTTTTAAGACAACTACGTTCTTAGTCTATCAATCACCATCACCTTGAATAGAAAGGGTGGATGTTTTGTTTCTTTTGCTCATTGTAACTAAATATAGCTCCTTTTTCTCTCTGACAGGGCTTCTCCAAGACCATGAGTGGTTTTGTTAAACTTGGTCTGATCAACGCCGACCCCAGTCCTTTCCTGCAGCAAACCTCACCAGTCTCCTGGGTAAGAAGCTCTGTTGAGGAGTGGAGCAAGTTCAGTGGCATTTTTGTCTTGTTTCCAGTTCATCCACCTTTTTGAAATTACAAAAATGCACAGGATTCTGTGTCTTCAGCATGAGTTTTATCATTTTGAATTCAGAAATAGTTTTTGAGGAGGAAAAGAAAACGGTAATAGCAGCACAAATGTAATTTTTGTCTTTGCCATATCCGTTATCTGTTATCCGTTTGGGATTGATGAAACAGCCCAGTAAGAGCTGAGCTAGAGCAAGGAGGCAAACCAGGAGTCTGTCATTGTCTCAGTGTGAAGAAATGAAAGAGTTTAATGGCAGCTAAATTGAATGTTTTCTTTGGTCTCTTCTGCAGAAAGAACTTCTCTGTCAGCAGATGGGCTTGTCGTCTGATCTCTCTCAGGAGGAGTTTGAAGAGGCGGTGTACAAGCGCGTTGGAGAGGACCACTTCATCATGGACACGCTAAGATGGTGCGAAACCAAAGCTGCCATGCAGGGTTCACAATGTACAACCAGATACCTCACTAGGGCTGCAACTAACCACTATTTTAATAGTCGACTAGTCACCGACTATCAAAACGATTAGTCGACTAATCGGATAATTAGTAATTTTTTTTAAAATTTAGTATGAGGTTGCATTAATTATGTGGCAAATGATATATCATCCTGATATAGCGGGACTGTTTTCTTCATCCTGCTCCGCCCGCATCCGCAAAACTCTGAGAATTCATGCCCGCACGGCGCACGATAATAGAGATGCATTAATTTAGTGTCTTCTCCCGTCCCGCAAGAGAAATGTCCAGACAAATCTATCTGATTTAATGTTAAAATGATCATTGTGGAGCTTGATGAATAATTGACAGTTATAGGCACCTGACTGAAAGTTAGATGCAAATCCATCATTGTCGTCATCACACAAGCTTTTTGTACTTTCGCGCTGCATCAATTATGATTGAGGTTATAGCAACGAGAGTAGCTGTGAGTGGCTCAAATAATACTAATAAATAACATGAAATAAACAAAGTTAACGAATGAAACAAATTAATTTAACAAATTAAAATAAGCTTAATATCTTACACAGGCGAGTCCGTTTTGTTCAACACTCCGACGTGCTTTCTCTTCTAATGCATTACCGACGTGCTCCCCTGAAAAGCAACGTCTGCTTTGCAAACCTTGCCAGTCTTTTTATTCACCGTATCGAGGCTAAAATGCTCCCAAACTTTTGAAGTTTTTATTACCTGCAGCTGCTGAGACACTATCGTGCATGTGCGACTCTCGGCAGAGATTGTACTGAAGTGAGATGCCTCACTCCGTTGGAAAAACACGTCTGGCGACAATTGTCGACAATGGAATTCATTGTCGACAATTTTGATTATCAATTTTTGTCGACAACGTCGACCAATCGTTGCAGCCCTATACCTCACACACACTTCTAGCAGACATGTTGGGAGGAATGAGCTCTCTGATACTCAGCTTGACACTCTCAAAACATGGGAACAAATATTCTGGATAACATCTGCTTCCATCTCACCGCCTCGGCGTCGTCTTCCTACAACAGCAGTCCGTCCAGATTACAGAGCAACATTTGGATTTAGGGTTGAGCTCCCACAATGTCAGAGAGCTGCAGTTGTGCAGTTGCAGCACCTTGCTGGCTATAGCATTGCTCACCATATACTATCAGTGTTTGTCATCCAAATACAAATATTAGACATGGGGTGGAAAGCCTCATTTATTTATCTGGAGTATTTGAAGATTTTGATGACTTACCACAATCTTATCATCCTACATAAACAGTAAATATTTGGAAGAAGTGCTTCCCTCTATGTAGTGCCTTTTAATCTTGGATTCTAAAAACAAACCCTGTTTTACTATTTCTCTCATTTACAGAAAGCTTTATTTTATTGATACTGTATACACTGTACCCTGCCATTCTCACAGCGATCACACGATGAGTGTGTAGTTAGAATGAAGGCAGCACATGTATCTATATTAGTTATAACTGGGTCCTCGGCTGCAAATGTAGCATGTTAATGTCTTTCCACGCGACTCTTTTTGTTATCGGCCAACTTCTCGCTACAGAGCAAACATTCAGGCAATGAATGCAAATGATTCGCTCCAAGAAACATTGAATCCTCTACGGAAGAGTATCAGGGCCATGCAGGAGAAAAAATATTTGAGAGGGGAAGATTTTTTTTTTTATTGTGCACTTCGAGAAAAAAGTCGAAATGTCGAGAATAATGTTGAAATACAATTTCGAGAATAAAGTCGAAATTTCGCCCTTTTTCTCAACATTTCAACTTTATTCACGAAATTATGACTTTTTTTCTCAACATTTTGACTTTTTTCTCGAAATTTCAACTTTTTTCTCACCATTTCGACTTTTTTCTCGGAATTACGACTTTTTTTTCGTCATTTTCACTTTTTTCTCGAAGTGCACAATAAAAAAAATCTTCCCCTCTCAAATATTTTTTCTCCTGCATGGCCCTGATACTCTTCCGTACAAATCTTCGTTAACAGAAATGTTGCAATGTAATATTTATTCTACACATTTTTATATAATTGGGAAACGTTGAGAATGTTTGTGTCATGTTTGTCCTCCTACAGAAACCATATTAAAACCAAAAATATATTTCCCTCCCCAATCGGTTTCCATTTTCAAACATCTTTGAAAAAGCTGCAGGAGCCACTAGGGCGGCGCTAAAGAGCTGCATGCGGCTCTAGAGCCGCGGGTTTTTATATTCCAGTCAGAGCTTTTTCAACAGAAGCTTCAGCTGTTACGCCGGTTGATGGTAGATTTTGTGGCGTAACTTTCTTTTTTTACTTTCGAAAAAACAAGCTAAAACATCGCAAAATAAACCCAGTAAACCTTCATTTTGAATATGTATGATGCGCCGGAGCAACGCTAAGGCTGTTCCTCTGCTCCCCACTTTGCAGCTGCCTGTCTAATAAGGAGGCCTGAAGGTGTCCACCACATTCAATCATTTCATTTAAACTTGAGTTTAAATGCACCTTCCTGAGCGTGTCTTTAGATCAAGGCTGCATGCTGTCATTATTCATCTGCTTCTGGTGATGAAGGGCCGAGGGCCACACAGGCTTTGAGCCGTAAACTCTCAACGGTAACAGTGAACTTTTTAAAACATTCCATCTGTGCTGTTAAAGCGTACAAAGCCTTTAAACTCGCCGTTGAAATGAAAACCACAAAAAGCAACTGCTGATCTCTACATTTGTCCAAGGACATGTGGGCCACCGGGGACTTGCAGCACAGTTGTTTGCTTTTAAGCTTTTAATGAACTTTTGCAAAGATGACTCTGTTTAGTGTCTTTCAGTTTTCTTTTTATTTGTGTCTGCAGGTTTGAGATGCTTGGCGATGCCGCAGTGCCTCACGCTGACAGCATTCTGGCTGTGCTTGCAAAACATCTAGAAGTCAAACTTTCCTTTGGTGAGCATCTTGATTGTCTTCCCACTTAGAAGAAAATGTTAAATGAAAAGTGCAAAAGTGAATGGACTGTGTCTTGTGGCCAGACAAGGGAGAGCGGGACATGATCATCATGAGAAACGATGTGGGGATTCGACATCCGACGGGTGAGCTGGAGACCAAACACATCAGCCTGGTGGTTTACGGGGAACCCAACGGTTTCTCTGCCATGGCCAAGACGGTTGGATATCCAGCAGCCATCGCTGCTCGCATGGTTCTTGACGGTCAGTGATGTCCCCGTGCACGACTGCTCACTTCCTCCGCTCTTAGCAAAGAGATAAGACCCTAGTGAAATAATTTCCCTGATCAACTTGATTTAATTTGCTAATATACATCCATTAAAATCCAGAAAGTTGTTCTGTTTCCAAAATTCTTCATACATTTGCTGTACTGACTAGGTTTGGTTTAGCACCTTCCTTTACCCTCCTCTCCCTCCTGTACCTGCCTGTGCCTGCATATCCTCCTGAAGGCCAATCTACCCACATGTACCCACCTGCACCTTTGTGTACCATGAGTACCCTCGTTTACCCATCAACCCCCCCAATATCCTGAAAGCAGATTTATGCGATCACACCCTGCCGCTGTGAAATGATTAATCCCAGCAGTTTGTGGCTCTATCAACACAAAGACAAACCGTTCTCCGTAACGACAGAGATCTGTCGATAACTGTGCGTCCACTAGGGGTGTAACGATACACTAATCTCACGATACGGTACGATACACCATATTGAGGTCACGATAACGATATGATACGATATTATAGCAGTATTTTTTTTAACAACCTTGAATGAGGAACATATGACTGGAAAAAATTGTCTTTTATTTGAAAGACACAAAATACAAAACAATGCTGTGCGTTTGCCCTATTGTTACAGTTTGTAATGCTTTATAACTGTTTAAGTTTTAAAGAGAAAGCCAGGCCAACCATTTTCCACAAACTGAACTAAAAGTAAATGTCAGGTTTGCATTATGATCTTCAGTTTCATACAATAAAAATATTTTGCCACAAACTGAATAGTTTCTCTCATGTATGATTTGACTTTTTTCTTTTCCAGACATTTAACCACTAAAATTAAATAAATAAATAAAAGTAAATAAATACATACAATTTAACATCATAAAAAAGATTGATTCATGCTCACCTTCCATTTGCAAGTCTGTGACTAACATGCGTGGATAGTTGAGTCCAGAAGGGTTTGGACAGTCAAGTATGAAAAGAAATGGTCAAGATTTGATCAAAGTTCAGACTTTATTGAATGAGTTGGCTGCAGTACCCCCGACGGCCGTCGTGGTGAAGGGTGGCGCTAGAGAGTCTCATTTCTTAAAAGGAGCCTCATGCTCCTTTAAATGAATGGCTACTTCTTGATATAACTGTATTTACACAGTGACTCTCAGGTTGTTAAAGTGTCCGGGGAAACGGAAAAATGTTGAAATCTGTTATTGTTTTTCATCCACTCACTGAACAGAGGTGATATTGTTAAATGTTGTTGCTTTTTTGTAGGTGAGATCAATGAGAGAGGTCTCGTGGTTCCAATGAAGAAGGAGGTTTACGGCCCTGCTCTGGCCCGTCTGCAGAACGAGGGACTGCACATCGTGTCCAAGAGCACCGTGCACGAGTGAAGCCTTAAACCATGTCCAAACACTCGGTGTGGTTAAATCCTTTTATTAACTTTATCCAAAAGCACTCAAGCTTTCCTCTGTTAGTCTGGGTTTGATTTTTTTTTTCTTCTCTCTCTCTCTCTCTGTCTCTCTATTTATTTGCCAGTCTGAAAACGTACATAGTTCTGTGATACATTTGTACAAATGTGAAAGTGTTAACGGTTGTACAGGGAGGAGGGCAAATTTGTTTTATTGTGTAAACATTGAGTGTGAAGTTAGTTTTACATCAGAAGTCAAATGAACTGCTAATGGTTTGGTCTGTTTTTTCTAAACTGCAACTGAGCTACAATCATCAATGATGTTGAATGTTTCAGAGATATTTAAAAGTCAATGGATCAAACACATGAGAAAAATCAAAGCATTAAAAAAAAATACATACAGCTTTTCATGAAACGGATTAAAACTACTGTAGAAACCCTGCAAGATGGGGTTATGAGACTGAATTTCCTGAATGTTACACAGTTGGTTTTGACACAAAGCTCTTGGCGTTCTGCCCTCCCAGAAGTGTTGGGTGGAGAATTGGAGCGATGCTGCAAAATCAGAGCCATATGTATCAGATTGTCTGCAAACGCCTCACCGTCGGAAAGGCCGTCAGGACTCGCAAACGTATGACTGAAGTGGTGGAACGTGGACTTTAATACGCTCGTCCTCCGAGTGTGGACCCGTGCCATTACCAGCTATCACCGTCCTAGTTTGTCAGCATTAACTGATGAATAAATGATTGTTGTCGCACCTTATTCATTTCTAAAAGGTCAGGTTTCATCTGGAACAAAGCTGCATACTTTTTTTTTTTATCACTTACGTTTGTTTTAAGGGAAGACGCTATGATTGTTTTCTGCTTGATTAAACATTGATTTTAACTCCATGCAGACTGCTGATGTTAGTTTTACAGCAGGTAAATGGCATAATATTATATGGCAACTCTGAATAATCTAAGCCATACAGAAGTGTTATCTGAACTACACATCATTCATTTATGAGCTCAGTTTAATGAATGAAACAAGACTGAGTTGAGCTGAGATTGAGATGGTTATTAGTCTGCAAGTGAATCAGCTTTTAGTTTATTTTTGCGCCTGATTAAGGTGATGCCTTAAACGGTTAAAGGATATGTTCTCATGAGATGTATATTTCTACACTAATATGTCAGTTTGTATTCCCGGTCCATGTACATCTGAGCCTGTTTAACAGTTTTAAATGCATCATTTGAAACCTTACGTCACATCTATACGAACATATGAACATCCAACATGACTCCATTTTTATTTTTCTCTCTATGAGCTGATGTTCATAATAAAAAATCCTCAATCATCTGTCAGAGTTTTGACAGTGTATTTCTGATTTTTAAAATGTAACGATATTAATAAATATTTTTTTTGTGTTAAATCCCCTGTTTCCTGAAGTGTTTGCTCGACTAATAAAGGACATTCCAGTGGTTCCTGCTCATTAACTAACTAAATGATTTGTCTGAGGGATAAAGGCATCAACAGTGGAATAGAGATGATTGAAATGAAGTGTTTTTGGCCTGCGTGAACTGTGGGTTGTTACTTTCACACCCATGTAACTTAAGACCTGTTTTTCATGATTAAGTAGTAGCTAATTGGGACAGTTTTCTTTCATTAAGTCAACCTGATTGAAAATTGTGACTTTGCTCGAGTCCAAAGAAGGTTCTGGTACTGAAACATGGCTTGTTTTAGTACTCAAGTATTCTCACACAACCCTCAATATTTACAGTCATGTGAAAAAGCACTTCCTCCATCAATTAAGGTTTTTCTTTTGAGGAGCTGATGAAATAATCTTGTAATTACTACGTTAATTTTGTTTCTTGCGTATAGGGCGTATACGAATTCCAGTTTCGATTCTGCGTAACGATTCGGGTCTTTATCGATTCCCTTATCGATTCTCTTTGGCAAAAAAAGGACAATAAAAGGTTGATTAGCATCACCAATATAACATTTGAATAATAATAAATAAAATATTCTTCTGTAGAAATAAATAAAATACAACAAATTATTCTGTGGCAATTCCACAAGAATGTCTAACATTTTTCTAATAGAAATTCAAATATGAACATGAGCACTCAAAAATAAAACGGTCAGCGTGACAAATACAATCAAGTCAAATACAATCAAACTGCATTTTGCAAATCTGCAACCCTAACCCTTTGAGGAGGTATTCAAGTATTGCAAGTTACCCTGTTGTCTTTTTTACTGAAATGTAACCAGACTTTGGAGCATTTGTAACCCTTGGGCATGTTTACTATTGACTGCTGAACAACATGCGTGATGACGTCATTCACTGGAATCAAAAAGGGAATAGTTTGAAAATTTTGCAAACAGTTCCAAGTAAGGAATAGGAAGTAAGTGAGTAAAGGAATTGAAACACTGGGGTCCACCGTAGGTTTTCTTCAGCAGCTCTAGTCCTTGACAGGATAATTGTTGAGTTTGAGTTTCCAGTGGTGTCTTACTTGCCAGGAATGCTCTTATCTTTCCCAAAATCTCTTGCAGCAAATTGACCAACTTGACATCCCAGCTCAGCAGCCCATTCCAGAGGAGAATACTTTGGGGCAGGGGTCGGCAACTCAAAATGTTAAAAGAGTCGTATTGGACCAAAAACACAAAAAACAAATATGTCTGGAGCCGCAAAAAATGAAAAGTCTTTTATAAGCCTTAGAATGAAGGCAAATGGCGAAAGGCGAAATGTCGAGAAAAAAGGCGAAATGTCGAGAAAAAAGTCGAAATGTCGAGATTAAAAAGGAAAACGAAAAAGGAAAAAAAGAGGAAAAAAAGGAAAAAAAGAATAAAAAAGGAAAAAAAGATTAAAAAAAAGAGACAATAAAGAGAGAAAAAAAGGTAAAAGAGGTCAAACATTTTTGAAAAAGCTCCAGGGAGCCACTAGGGCGGCACTAAAGAGCTGCGGGTTGCCGACCCCTGCTCTGGGAGGTTTCTTGATCATTTTTTTTCTTTCTTTCTTCTTGTTGTCACCCTCTTGTTGACAACAGTTTGAGTTTTGAAGCGCCTGCTCAGCACAGATCTATATATGTTCTCGTCTCCTTGATGAAGCCTCTCAAGAGTTTTTTCCTCTAATATTTGTTAGGTGACGTTTTTGCCCTCTGGCTTCTCAAATTTTCTGCTGTGTAGGTCAATGCAAACTAGATATTTAATGTCATATTCTGGTAGCACTTTATAATAACTACACACTGTTAAGCATTACTTAAGCATCAGTAAATTCTTAATTGATCATGAATTCATCATTAGTAAAGCATTATTCATACATTACTAAGCATTAATAAACACAGTTATAAACCTTACAACCATACACTATTAAGCATTAGTAAAATGCTTAATTGATCATGAATGTATCATTTGTATAGCTGGATTCTCATACTTTGTAAATGATAGGTTCACCATTTATAAATAAGTATTATATGTCTGTTAATGGTTCATAAGATCATTTAGAATGTCTAAGTAAATTATATACGAACCATTTGTATGTATATTTATGCGTACATTTGTACATGGTTAGAGTGTTAATACATGTTTTATAAACACTTATTCATACTCAATGAACGATTTATGTTAAGTGTTTCAGGAGAGCCCATCTAAAGTGAGGACTATCTAACTAACTAATGCTTAATAGTGTGTAGTTGTTATAAATTGCTACCCATATTCCTTATTTCGTTGAGACCGTTTCAGCTTTCTGAGTGTGGGAAAAATACAATGCTTTGACATTATCCAGTTTATAAGATTGTGGAATAAACAATTCTCAAATCCTTCCTCTCACAACTGATTGTCCAGTCCTAGGTTGATGGCGTCTGTTGTTTTGATTAGGCTCAGTTTCCAACCTTTACCCACTTGGGTGTAAATACTGGATGCATCCTGAGCATGATATTAGTCTGTGACTTGTGGATAAAAGCCACCGTGGTTCATTCAATCTATTAAGTTTTGACAGTTTTGTAGGCTTCTCATTTTTAAAACTTATTTTCAAATGTGTGAATAACCTTTGCCCCAGAAATACTCTGCCAATTGGTAAACAAATAAAACAGTGGAATTAGAACTAGAGGTGCAACAAGCAGTAATTGTAGGATAGCAAAACGCAGAACAACATTTGGACAGTCATCCTTCTCGGTAATAGGTACCAAATTATAGAATACACTGAACCTGAAATCAAAATATCGACAGAGCTCAAGGTTTTTAGCAACAAGTAAAACAACATGAGCATTGACTTTAACATACTGAACCACTGTATTATGTTAGTTTTCTGTCCTTATCTGGTTTGTGTTTTTGCTTCTTGTCTTTGTCTTTATTTTATTTACTATTTATTGTCTTTATTCTGTTTATTGTGTTTTGCATGTTTTGTATTTTAATGGTTTTGTACTGTTTTAACTCTGCTTTCTAATTTTAAGTAAAGGCCTAACCAGGGACAGGGGGTCGCAAATTAGCTCTGGCTAGAAACCTGTATGTATGACATCTGTTTTGTATTTTTTATGAAACAATGTTTGATACATTTGTCCCTGTTCAATAAACGTAATAATAATATTAATAAATTCATCCCCATGGCTTTAGCCGGAGAGTTGACCAAAATGAATCGTGGAAAGTTGACTCCGTCATTGAATTAGTTTTTTATTCTGATAATATGTTTTACAGTTTAGATGATAACAGAGTCCAATCATAACATTTAACAGAGAAATTGAACGAAGGACTGCTGAAGCAATGGCCGTTTCTCAATCAATGGCTCAGTGTGTGCTTTTTTTCTTTTGGACAATGAGTTTTTTTGCTTCTGCTTGATTTGGGAGCAGCCAGGCAAAATAGGCCACCAAGCAGGGGATAATTGGGCATGTAATTATGAAAAGTCAAAAATGCAAATGAGGTTGTGGATATGGCAGCAGGTCAAGATGATGTCTGGACACTTGACCTATTTTCTGTCCTGAAAAGATGCATTTCTTGCAGTGTCTTAGCCTGGATCTTAGCTTGGATTAACACATGAAATCAGTTGGAATAACCAGTACAGAGCAGGGATTAAATCACGAGTCCATAAAACCATAAAGAGAAAATGCATAATCCACAGGTCGGACGGGGCTTTTTTTCCATCAGAAGTGGAATGAGGAAGTCTTTGTTCTGCATTTATGTCATTCTCACCTCCCTCCTGTTGCTCATAAAAGAAAACGCATGTTTTTTTTCTGGATGCTTTGTCCTCTGACCTCTTCCCTTTCAGTCGTGTGTAAGGCTGCTGATTGAACAGCTTGCTGCTGCTGCAAGTTACTCAGCAAACATTTTAGCTGATATTCTTTTGTGGAAATGCTTTCTCTGCCAAGTTTAGAGTTCTACCCAGTAGGAGGAGGTGAAAACTATTAATCCCAGCAAATGGATATTTAGTTTGTAAAGCTGAGGATGTCTTTGTTGCATCTAAAATCTTGATGGGGAATTGCAGATCTTATAAAACGCAGCCTCACTATCCTGGTCCCTGCTGTGGATGATGATTCACTAAGAAAGGTTGCATGAGTTTGCTGCTCAGACTATTTCAGAACACCAGCGTTTCAAACATTTAAACATTTTTGGGCTAATTTGAAAGCAAGGGTAAAATTAAGGTTTAAGGCCATTTAACTAATCATCAGCAGTCTTGCCCTAAATGTTCACTGTTCCAAGTGGCAGAAATGGTAAAGATTATACCACATGAATGCTGTGTCTTAGTGAACAGTTTGCAGTTACACATATAGGAAATCACATTGTAGGATTTTTACTGAATTAATTGGTAAATTCCTGGGTAAAATAAGTATTTGGTCACCTACAAACAAGCAGGATTTCTGGCTTTCACAGAATGGCACCTGTTTTAACTGGTTATCAGTATAAAAGACACCTGTTTTAACTGGTTATCAGTATAAAAAACACCTGTTTTAACTGGTTATCAGTATAAAAGACACCAGTTTTAACTGGTTATCAGTATAAAAGACACCTGTCCACAACCTCAAACAGTCACACTGCAAACTCCACTATGGCCAAGACCAAAGAGCTGTCAAAGGACGTGAGAAACTAAATTGTAGACCTGCACCAGGCTGGGAAGACTGAATCTGCAACAGGTAACAGCTTGGTGGGAAGAAATCAACTGTGGGAGCAATTATTAGAAAATGAAGACATACAAGACATTGATAATCTCCCTCCATCTGGGGCTCCACCAAGATCTCACTCCGTGGGGTAAAAATGATCACAAGAACGGTGAGTAAAGATCCCAGAACCACACGGGGACCTAGTGAATGACCTGCAGAGAGCTGGGACCAGAGTAACAAAGGAACCATCAGTAACACACTACGATCAGGGATCAGATCCTGCAGGGACAGACGTTCCTGCTGAAGACAGGACATGTCCAGGTCTGAAGTTTACTTCAGCATTTGGATGATGCACAAGAGGATTTTTTGGTTTTTGGTGGAAACACAACTTGTTTGGAGGAGAAAGAAAGCTGAGTTGCATCCAAAGAACACCAAACCTTCTGTGAAGCATGGGGGGGAAACATCAGCTCTGGGGATGTTTTTCTGCAAAGGGACCAGGACGACTGATCCGTGTAGGGAAAGAATGAATGGGACCATGTATGGTGAGATTTTGAGTGAAAACCTCCTTCCATCAGCAGGACATTGAAGATGAAACGTGGCTGGGTCTTTCTGCAGGACAATGATTCAGACACACCACCCGGGCAACGAAGGAGTGGCTTCGTAAGAAACATTTCAAGGTCCTGGAGTGGCCTAGCCAGTCTCCAGATCTCAACCCCATAGAAAATCTTTGGAGGGAGTTGAAAGTCTGTGTTTCCCAGCGACAGCCCCAAAACATCTCTGCTCTAGAGGATATCTGCATGGAGGAACGGACCAAAATACCAGCAACAGTGTAGAAAACCTTGTGAAGACTTACAGAAAATGTTCTGTCATTGCCAACAAAGGGTATATAGCAAAACATTTAGATGAACTTTTGTTATTGACCAAATACTTATTTTCAACTTTAATTTGCAAATACCTTATTTGCTTATTTGCATACTTATTTTTTACCCCTCCTTGAACCGCCACCTTACTGTGGTGGAGGGGTTTGTGTGCCCGAGTGATCCTAGGAGCTATGTTGTCGGGGGCACTTTCGCCCCTGGTAGGGACTCCCATGGCAAACAGGTCCTGGATGACGGGCCAGACTAAGAGCGGTTCACAAGCCTACCATGATGAAAAAGAAATCAAGGACCGTTACGTCGCCCGGATCGGCGTCACCGGGGCCCCGCCCTGGAGCCAGGCCTGGGGTCGGGGCTCGTAGGCGAGCGCCTGGTGGCCGGGTCTTTGCCCGTGGGACCCGGCCGGGCTCAGCCCGAAACGGCGACGCGGGTCCGCCTTCCAGTAGGCCCACCACCCGCAGGAAGGACCATGGCAGGCCGGTGCATTGTGGGCTGGGTAGCAGTCGTGGCGGGGTGCCTCGACGACCCAATCCCTGGACATCAACCCTCACAGTGGGGACATGGAATGTCACCTCGCTGGGGGGGAAGGAGCCGGAGCTTGTGCGTGAGGTTGAGAGATACCGGCTAGAGATAGTCGGGCTCACCTCCACACATAGCTTGGGCTCTGGAACCCAGCTCCTTGAAGGGGGCTGGACCCTCCACTACTCTGGAGTTGCCCAGGGTGAGAGGCGGCGGGCAGGTGTGGGCTTGGTTATAGCCCCCCAGCTCAGCCGCCATGTGTTGGAGTTCACCCTGGTGAACGAGAGGGTCGCTTCCCTGCGCCTTCGGGTCGGGGATAGGTCTCTCACTGTTGTTTGTGCCTACGGGCCGAACAGCAGTGGGGAGTACCCGGCCTTCTTGGAGTCCCTGGGAGGGGTACTTGATAGTGCTCCAACTGGGGACTCCATTGTTCTACTGGGGGACTTCAACGCTCACGTGGGCAATGACAGTGATACCTGGAGGGGCGTGATTGGGAGGAACGGCCTCCCCGATCTGAACCCGAGCGGTGTTTTGTTGTTGGACTTCTGTGCGAGTCACAGTTTGTCCATCACGAACACCATGTTCAGGCATAAGGGTGTCCATCAGTGCACGTGGCACCAGGACACCCTAGGCCGGAGGTCAATGATCGACTTTGTTGTCGTTTCATCTGACCTTCGGCCGCATGTCTTGGACACTCGGGTGAAGAGAGGGGCTGAGCTGTCAACTGATCACCACCTGGTGGTGAGTTGGATGCGCTGGCGGAGGAGGAGGTTGGACAGACCGGGCAGACCCAAACGGATTGTGAGGGTCTGTTGGGAACGTCTGGCTGAGCCCTCTGTCAGGGACATCTTCAACTCCCACCTCCGGGAGAGCTTCTCTCGGATCCCGGGGGAGGCGGGGGACATCGAGTCCGAGTGGACCATGTTCTCTGCCTCCATTGTCAACGCGGCGGCTCGAAGCTGTGGACGCAAGGTCTCCGGTGCCTGTCGTGGCGGCAATCCTAGAACCCGGTGGTGGACACCGGAAGTACAGGATGCCGTCAGACTGAAGAAGGAGTCCTACCGGGCTATGTTGGCCGGTGGGGCTCCTGACGCAGTAGATAGGTACCGGCAGGCCAAGCGGGCCGCGGCTCGGGCAGTCTTGGAGGCAAAAACTCGGGTCTGGGAGGAGTTCGGGGAGGCCATGGAGGAGGACTTTCGGTCGGCCTCGAGGAAATTCTGGAGGACCGTTCGGCGCCTCAGAAGGGGGAAGCAGTACTCTGCCGGCACCGTTTATGGTGCTGGTGGGGAGCTGTTGACCTCGACTGGGGACATTGTCGGACGGTGGAAGGAATACTTTGAGGATCTCCTTAACCCGACTGACATGCCTTCCACTGAGGAAGCAGAGGGTTGGGGCTCGGAGGCGTGCTCATCCATCACCCAAGCCGAGGTCACAGAGGTGGTTCGTAAGCTCCTCGGTGGCCGGGCACCGGGGGTGGATGAGATTCGCCCTGAGTACCTCAAGTCTCTGGATGTCGTAGGGCTGTCTTGGCTGACACGCCTCTGCGACATTGCATGGAGGAAGGGGACAGTACCGCTGGGGTGGCAAACCGGGGTGGTGGTCCCTCTGTTTAAAAAGGGGGACCGGAGAGTGTGTTCCAACTACAGGGGGATCACACTTCTCAGCCTCCCGGGGAAAGTCTACGCCAGGGTACTGGAGAGGAGATTACGGCCGATAGTCGAACCTCGGATTCAGGAGGAACAATGCGGTTTTCGTCCTGGTCGTGGAACACTGGACCAGCTCTATACCCTCCGCAGGGTGCTCGAGGGTTCATGGGAATTTGCCCAACCAGTCTACATGTGTTTTGTGGATCTGGAGAAGGCATTTGACCGTGTCCCTCGTGCCATTCTGTGGGGGGTGCTGAGTGAGTATGGAGTCCGGGGCCCTCTACTAAGGGCTGTCCGGTCTCTGTATGATCGAAGCAGGAGTCTGGTTCGCATTGCCGGCAGTAAGTCAGACTTGTTCCCGGTGCATGTTGGACTCCGGCAGGGCTGCCCTTTGTCACCGGTCCTGTTCATAATTTTTATGGACAGGATTTCTAGGCGCAGCCAGGGGCCGGAGGGGATCCGGTTTGGGAACCTCAGGATTTCATCTCTGCTTTTTGCAGATGATGTTGTCCTGTTGGCTTCATCAGACCGGGACCTCCAGCATGTGCTGGGGCGGTTTGCGGCCGAGTGCGACGCGGCAGGGATGAGAATCAGCACCTCCAAGACCGAGGCCATGGTTCTCGACCGGAAAAGGGTGGCATGCCTTCTCCGGGTGGGTGGAGAAGTCCTGCCTCAGGTGGAGGAGTTCAAGTATCTCGGGATCTTGTTCACGAGTGAGGGAACGATGGAGCGTGAGATTGACAGGCGGATCGGTGCAGCGTCCGCAGTAATGCGGTCGATGTACTGGACCGTCATGGTAAAGAGGGAGCTGAGTCGAAAGGCGAAGCTCTCGATTTACCGGTCAATCTACGCCCCTACCCTCACCTATGGTCATGAACTTTGGGTAGTGACCGAAAGGACAAGATCGCGGATACAAGCGGCCGAGATGAGTTTCCTCCGCAGGGTGGCTGGACGCTCCCTTAGAGATAGGGTGAGGAGTTCGGTCACCCGGGAGGAACTCGGAGTCGAGCCGCTACTCCTCCACATTGAGAGGAGTCAGCTGAGGTGGCTTGGGCATCTGTACCGGATGCCTCCTGGACGCCTCCCTAGGGAGGTGTTCCAGGCATGTCCCACCGGGAGGAGACCCCGGGGAAGACCCAGGACACGCTGGAGAGACTATGTCTCTCGGCTGGCCTGGGAACGCCTCGGACTCCCCCCGGAAGGGCTGGAGGAAGTGTCTGGGGTGAGGGAAGTCTGGGCATCCCTGCTGAGGCTGCTGCCCCCGCGACCCGGTAACGGATAAAGCGGGAGAAGATGAGTGAGTGAGTGATACCTTATTTAAAAATCAGACAATGTGATTTTTTTTTTTTTTTTTTCATTTGGTCTCTCATAGTTGAGATAAACCTGCGATGAAAATTACAGGCCTCTCTCATCTTTTTAAGTGGGAGAACTTGCACAACTGATGTCTGACTAAATACTTTTTTACCCCACTGTATATATTGATAAAACTCAGAAAACCTTATGTTGGAAACTGAAAAATATCTCTAATGACATGTTTCTGGTAAAGTATCCAAGTTTCTCTCATAGTTGGTTAAAAATGCTTCTTTTCCTAATAAAAATCCATATTTGACCATTTCCTGAACATTAGACTGTGAAATTCTGATGTCAGTGTTCCCCAATCCAGGTCTGAGCCATCTGAGGAAACTGTGCAGAATCCGTGATTCTGTTTGTCAGGGAACAAGAGTCACTGCAACTTTGCACCGGTTGGTTCTGCAAATGCAAAGAAAACAACAGGCTTTCTTTGGTACTCCTTAATTTAACTTTAATTACCTAACTAATAATCCAGCGGTTTTCCATAGACAACTAAAAAAACAACTTGTCAGCATCACATTTAGTCTGTTACAAAACAGAGTATAAAAACATTAAGTTCTAAGCACTTCGAATTGAATCATTTACTAAAAACGGTCAAATATAAAAATCTAAAAGTATAAATAAAAATTTGGTCCGTCATGGTGAATACCATCATATTATTTACATTAGATTATTATTATTATTTCATTATTCCAGGCCCTTATTTTATATCTGACATCATTAGCATGCTGCTGCTACTGTTGCAATCGTTTTTACAAAAAGCAAGTTCAGTGCAAAAGCTCTATCAAAGACAAACTAACAAAATATCCTTTGATGTAAAAGATGCAGTTTTTCCCTTTTTTCCCCATTTGGCTCAGTGCCAATAAATACAAAGGTTTAAGAAGAGTTAAGTGAAATTTCTCAGGGCAGTACAGAGCATAACCAACACTGGACAGTTAATCTACAGCTCATATCAAAGTTAGAAGTACAGGAAGAAAGAGTTTAAAAAGGCACACATTATGAATTCATACACAGTTCAAAACCAGGAAAGAATGAACTTGGGGACACGGTGGTCTCAACAGGCCGACCCTGGAAGCAGCGGGTTTTCTGCGGACTGGTTTACGTCTCGCATCCAGAGACGTTCCACTGGTGGGTGGAGGAGTGGAGGAGTGGAGGAGTGGATGGGTGGAGGGGTGGAGGAGTGGAGGGGTGGAGGGGTGGAGGAGTAGAGTTCAGTGCGTTTGTTTGGCCGTTACACCAGGGACTCCAGGCTCTCGGCGGTGCTGGCCGTTCCCACCACGATGGTGCCGTTGTTGTCAGACGACTGGTAGGTCTTCTCGTCTTCTCGTGTCCCGATGAGACTCAACATGGCTTTGTACAGGAACTGGTAGGGATCCTGGAAAAAACAGGCCAGTTATGACAATTATGATAAATGTACCAATTCTGGAGCTATTATGTCTCTATGACAGTGTGAGTTCTGATTCAGCACCAATCATGCTTTATGGTGATTATTATTATACCGTATACTGCGAAAAATTCAAAATCTTACCAGGAATATTTGTCTTATTTCTAGTTAAAATGTCTCATTTTTTGTCAAAAAAATCTCATTACACTTAAAACAAGAGTCATTACCAGAAAAATAACTTACTTGACAATTTTCACCTGTTTCAAGTAAATTTTCACTTGAAATAAGTAGAAGAATCTGCCAGTGGGACAAGATTTATCTTCTTATTACAAGCAAAAAAATCTTGTTCCACTGGCAGATTTTTCTACTTATTTTAAGTGAAAATCTACTTGAAACAGGTGGAAATTGTTGTTTTTTCCAGTGATGAGTCTTGTTTTAAGTGTAATGAGATTTAAAAAAAAATAAAATGTTTTTGCAGTGTATACATAGTATACGTCGGTTATTACGGTCAAAATGTTCAGATTTTAGAAATGCATGCTCTAACTAAACCATTTGTGCAGATACTACTTTCAAATAGTCTTTTTTAATAGGAAAATTAATAAACTAACGAACTAGTGCCTCTGATGTTGAACTGCAAAAGTAAAATGTTCTTGAATAATTTAGTTCACAGTGTTTCATTATCTATGACCAATATCGACCGGGGCTCTTAGCATCATAACTTTACTCTAAGTTTTCATCTGTTTGCACAAATTAATACTTATAAAACTGCTACCTACCTACGCACATTTACCTAAAGTCAGATTATCTCATTAATACGGACTCTAAGAGTTGCACTGCAAAAACTCAAAATCTTAACAAGAATATTTGTCTTATTTCTAGATAAAATGTTTCATTTTTTGTCAAAAAAATCTCATTACACTTAAAACAAGACTCATCACTGGAAAAAACTACAATTTTCACCTGTTTCAAGTAGATTTTCACTTAAAATAAGTAGAAAAATCTGCCAGTGGAACAAGATTTTTTTGCTTGTAATGAGAAGATTAATCTTGTCCCACTGGCAGATTTTTCTACTTATTTCAAGGGAAAATTTACTTGAAACAGGTGAAAATTGTCAAAGAACAAGTTATTTTTCTGGTAATGATGTTATTTTAAGTGTAATGACATTTTTTGACTAAAAATGAGACACTTTAACTAGAAATAAAACAAATATTCCTGGTAAGATTTTTAGTTTTTGCAGTGCAACTCGTACGAATTAGATAATCTGACTTTAGGTAAATGTGCCTTGATGCTACATTCCCACATTAACATGATAAAACAAACAGTTCACACTGACACCAGATCTTCTACCAAAGAGACCACGCTGTAACACTTGAGAGATCATCTTGAAAACAGTGATATTGTTACTGAAAAAAGCCCAACATGTAAATGAGATCAAGTGTGAGCATTACAACTGGCATCACCCTTTACGTGTAATTAGTGTAAATCTCAGCGTCTGTATCAGACAGCACATTACCGTCAACCTACTGTGACGCAGCCAAACACTTACAATGTCACTGAAGACGCCGGGTCTCATGAGGTTTATCAGTTTGGCCGCCTGGAACACGTCGACTGACTCTTCAGCGTTCAACTGGCGCGTCAGCGATGACAGAGCACAGAAAGTTCCTGCTGTGACTCCACCCACGCTGCGAGAAGAAAAACAATTCTTAGCTCACACAGGTAATACACACTTGGAATCACAATAATCACACAGAGCTCTCTCCTCTGTTTATAATCTTTGATACATAGTCAGGTTCTTACTCATCGTGGACTACAGTAGGGCCATCCTTGGCAGCATTCTCCTCTTTCACCAAATTGAGGAGCTCAAAAGTCTGGCTGATGGGACTGTCTGGATTTGGCCAGCAGGAGACACGGTAATGTTTCACCTCCAGCACGTAATCGTCCTATTCAGATGAGGACAAAAGGCAGGTGTCACTGGCAGCGGTTCATTTCATCAGCACTTCGTCTGATAAGTGTCTACCCTACACACCACTTCAAAGTTACAGTACCAGGAGGATGCTCTTTATTAGGCAAGGCAAGGCAAGGCAAGGCAAATCAGTAGTTTAAATATGATCATGTTTTAGAACGAGCAGATTTCGAGCTGTGTATATATATACACAACAGAAGCCAGCAAATTCCAGGTTGGTCTAACCTGCGTAGCTTCCAGTACATAGTCTTGAATGACCAGCATGTCCTCGTTGGACAGACAGACGTGAGTTTCACTCCTCTGACTGACGGTGAACATCTCGTAGCTGATTGGCTGCCCTTTCTGGGGCCAGAAGACACACGGCTCCATCTCCTCCAGCTGCTGGTGACACAGGAAGTCAGATGACAGATTAGATAATATACATCTTCGCGTTTTAAACAAACTTCTTAAAACTTTGGTAGCGATGGATTTTGAGTACAAATGGGAGATTTATACATTTTCACTTGTAATGTGTTTGTAGCTGGTTGGAACATGATTGTTAGCGACCACTAAAGATCAAAATCGAATCACAAATCTGGAGAAGAGAGGAACTTGGCTGCAGAGATAAGCGACCACAATTATCTACTGCACGTCGGGGCATGAATTTTGACGGTGGATAAGATTGAGATTAAAGCGGAAGTTGATCTTTGTGCACATTTGTCAAGTGTCTTCTCCTGGCAGAGAACGTAGGACTTTAACAAAGTCAAGAAAGATAATTATGTCATTTGACTTTAAACTCAGAGTGTAACATTTAAGGTAATCATTTAGGATGAGTTGGTTATACTATTTTATGCAAAATTCAGCTGATGCGTTTACCATAGAAACAGACACAGGGAATGGTTTCTCAGCTTCCCCTGCTCGTTTTCCATGTCTGACAATGTTTACAGACAAATATGAACTTACACATGTACAGGAGCAAATGATTGCCAGACTCTCACAGCATGAATAAGTGAACCATCAAATCTTTACTTAGGGCCCGAGCACTGACAGTGCGAAGGCCCTATTGTATCTGTAGGAGTTTTTGTTCCAACGAAATGAAGGCCTTTTTGCCCCCCTAAACGTGCCCCAAAAGTCACCAAATTTTGCACCAAGCCAGGTCTGGCGAAAAATGTGATATTTCATGGTTTGCATTAATGGGCGTGGCCTAATGGCTCAACAGCACCCCCTAGAAAACTTTGTGCCTCAAGCCCCACAATACGGTTTGACGTACATGCACGAAAATCGGTACACACCTGTATCATGTCGCAACTTAAGGAAAAGTCTCTTGGCGCCATGGCCGAAACCGAACAGGAAGTCGGCCATTTTGAATTAATCGTGTCATTTTGGTGCAATTTATGCCATTTCTTCGGCAGTTAATACGGCCCGAACCGTAACGTGCACCCAGGTGTGTTATACATCAAAATGTGCGTCTAGATCATGCGACGATGGGCTTTACTTTTCTCAGTCAAAAGCGTTACCGTGGCGACGATAGACGCCAAAAAGCGCACCCCACCATCATCTGATTTGATGATATTTTCTGCCATAACTTTTGAATGGTTTGACATAAAGACTCGTGGGTGGTGTCATCTGACATGGTTTTGAGTCCTTGAAAATAATTGGTCTAAATTAGCCCCGCCCCTTCTTCTGATTGGTCGATATCTGATAGTCCCTATTTTCTGCCATAACTTTTGAATGGTTTGACATAGAGAGTCGTGGGTGGTGTCATCCACTAAATGTCCAGGCCTGAAGAATCTACATGCAAGTCATACAAGCGCTTCCACTGCAGCCTGAACGTGCACAAGGGTGCGAGGGCCCGTTCATCGCTCATCGCTCATCGTTCATCGTTCATCGCTGCTTGCAGCTTTAATATTGTAATTTGAATGATTCACCCGTGGCAGTGACACGATGACTGGAGCGTTGTGGTCCCATATCATCTTCCAGAAGTCCTTTATGGTGCCAGACAATGGATTCTGGGTAATGATGAACTCAGTGCTGAGTGTGTAACCCTGAAAAAGGGAAAATAAAATGACTTAATAAATATTAAGGTATCAAGGCATTATTCATCAACTCCGATGCAACATGTGTGCATTTCCTTCCAAGGCAGGATGGAAGCAGCATGTCCAAGATGAAACTACTGTAGCTTTTTTCTGTTACTGGCTTTTGGCCACACACAATAATTTACAATAAATTAAGAAGATGTAAGATTTTTTTTTTAAATGAAAGAACAGGATGGAGCCCTAGTACGGCATTAGTCAATTCAGGGTAACAACCTGCTGTTACAGAGCCAGTGTTACATGTTCACCCTGCAAAAACTCAAAATCTTACCAGGAATATTTGTCTTATTTCTAGTTAAAATGTCTCGTTTTTAGTCAGAAAAACTCATTACACTTAAAACAAGAGTCATTACCAGAAAAATACCTTGTTATTTGACAATTTTCAACTTTTTCAAGTAAATTTTCACTTGAAATAAGTAGAAAAATCTGCCAGTGGGACAAGATTTATCTTCTCATTACAAGCAAAAAAAATCTTGTTCCGCTGGCAGATTTTTTTTTACTTATTTTAAGTGAAAATCTACTTGAAACAGGTGAAAATTGTTGTTTTTTCCAGTGATGAGTCTTGTTTCAAGTGTAATGAGATTTTTTTGACAAAAAATGAGACATTTTAACTAGAAAAAAGACAAATATTCTTGTCAGCGGTCAAGTCTGATCAAATAAATCTTCAATATTAACAGGTAGAAAATAAAATAAACTATTTTTTCCTCTGTTGTCTCTGTATGCTTCACCTTGTGCTGCTGAAGACTTCCCGCAAACTTAACAGTATTCAACTCAAGACCTGTGCCGCTGAAAAATTTGCAGAAACCTTAAAAAATCCTTTCCATTGTGACTTTTATATACAAGAGACAAAGGTGTTTAACACCTGCAATTCCTTCAGATTAATGAACATCCATGAAAGTGTGAAGGGGGCCCTACAGTCAGCGTTGAACTGATCCTTTTATCTGACGGTGTACGACTAAACCCGAGTCTCAGTGCCCTTACAGCAATGTACGATGCATTGATGTAGTCGGAAGTTTCTCCCTCTGTCACAGACAGACGCACTCGTGACCTCTCAACTGTAAAAGAGAAAGAAGGTGCAGTTCATTGCTCTTAAAAAAATCTCACATGACCTCATCTGAGTCCAACAAACAGCACGAGTATCGGTTCCCCTTAATGCTGCAGCCAAGCTGATACGATCAATGTTTGAGACTCACCAGGGATCACGGAGCAGCTCCGGTTTTTACTGCGGTTGCAGTCCTGCAGAGCTGCGGTAAAGTCACTCTGCTTCACGTTGGAGTGACACACCAGCTGTGGAAAACATTGGCATTTGGAAAGTACGATCAACTCTGCATCATGAACTTGTAGCCTACACATGATACAGCTGATACATACTCAACTAATATATTAAAGCCGATTCAAAATCATATAAACAAGAAAAATGGGAGAGCCTGTTTATTTTAATAGTAGCATATCATTTAGAAGTGAGATCACAAAGACACTACCAACAAATATTCTTGTCAGATCTGCCAGAACTGTTTTATTAGGGCCCGAGCACTGACAGTGTGAAGGCCCTGTTGTATCTGTAGGAGTTTTTGTTTTTCTTGTTTTTCTTCTGACGAAATGAGGGCATTTTTGCCCCCTAAACGTGCCCCAAAACTCACCAAATTTTGCACGCAACCCAGGCCTGGCGAAAAATTTGATATTTAATGGTTTGCATTAATGGGCGTGGCAAGATGGCTCAACAGCGCCCCCTAGAAAACTTTGTGTCTCAAACCCCACAATACGGTTTGATGTACATGCACGGAAATCGGTACACACCTGTATCATGTTGCAACTTAAAGAAAAGTTTCTTGGTGCCATGGCCGAAACCAAACAGGAAGTCAGCCATTTTGAATTAATCGTGTAATTTTGGCGCAATTTATGCCACTTCTTCGGCAGTTAATACGGCCCGAACCGTAACGTGCATCCAGGTGTGTTATACATCAAAATATGCGTCTCGATCCTGCAACGACGCGCATTACTTTTCTCAGTCAAAAGCGTTACCGTGGCGACGATAGACGCCAAAAAGCGCGCCCCCCCTTCATCTGATTGGTCCGTATTTGATAGTTCCTACTTTCTGATATAACTTTTGAATGGTTTGACATAAAGAGTCATGGGTGGTGTCATCGGACTCGGTTTTGAGTCCTTGACCTTTATTGGTGAAAATTGCTGCTTGCAGCTTTAATTGGCATTGTTCTGTCAAGGCTGCAGCCTAAACGTTGGCACCCCAGCAGCAGACGGGATGAGCACAGCGGCAGCAGTCTGTCATGAACTCCAAACGTCTGCACTAAACAGTCGTAGATCCTTATTAAGTCATTTATGAGCTGCTAACCTTTAACTGTTTGTCCAGGCGTGTCCTCCCAGAAGGCCCCGGGGCCAGCAGCTCATCCACATATCTGTGCATCTGAGACGCCGCCACCTCCGTCTCTCCTGACAAGATGGCTTCCACCAAGGCATCGTGGATGAAAACATACTGCTCCTGCAGAGAGGAGACGGTTCAGAGACAGGACTTAAGCCCAGCTGAACAAATTCTTCTTTCAGTAAAAAGAAAAATGTCTTCATGTTCTCCCCTTTTTCTCTGAAAGGTATTACAGATCCAGCCAGTATGAACCGTTTTGCACAGGTACAAAAGATGTACAAAAGGTGATGCTGGATAAAACCTCTCATCATTTTTCAACAAAAGACGGCACATTTATATTTTACGGTAAACCAAGATGTGTAAACGGGGCTGAAGTTGATGAAAAGGTACCTTTTAGTCAGTTATTCATAAAAGGTGTTTGACATAACATTTCTGCTGGACTGGATGAAATAAAATGTATAAAACAAATGTTAGAAGACATGAGGGAAAACCAAAGTTGTATTGTGATGTTGCAGCCTTGAAAAAATCCTGGATTTATGTTGTAAGGAACATAAAAATCACGTCCCAGGTCACAGATTCAACCCTTGTTTGGACAGACTGATCCACAAACCATCTGAATGAAATCTCTCACAAAGAAACCAAAGAGCTGCAAAGGGTTTGTGAGTTAAAAGAGTTGAGCTCTCACCTCAGTCTGAACCAGGTGGTTTCTCTGTGAGCGGATGTGTTTCAGGAAGCCTGTGATGTTAACTGTGCCTTCGTCCTTTATCTGCTTCAGCATGCTGTCCAGGACTATGTACGTGCCCGTCCGGCCAACGCCAGCACTGCACAAACAGCAAAGGAAGAAAAAACATGGGAGGAATTGGAAAGCTTTCCTCCAGTACAGGCGGCAGCGATGGCGAGGCTGCGTCTCACCTGCAGTGCACCACCACTGGGCCCTTGTCCTCCGGCTTGGCTCTGGAAGACTTACGGATGAAGCTCAGCAGCGGCAGAGCGAACTCTGGGACGCCCATATCTGGCCACTGGGTGTAATGGTATTGTGTGACTGTGCGCTCACCGCCCCGGCCCTTCTGGGACGTCTGCACGTGGACGAGAGGAAAGAAGGAATTAACGGGAAAACACAACGTCTCATGAGATGTAGGAGGTCCATGTGGATATGGAAAATGAACAACATAGACAGTCCAGTCCGAGAAGAATGAAAAAATAAAAGAAGAGTAAAATACTTTTATCTATATTAGCGTTGTCCCGATCACGGCATTTTCAAAACATCGGTATCGGCCAAAAAAGTATCGGGACATACCTAGTTATTAATGTTTTTAATATATATTAAATCTCTAGTTTTTGGGTTTAGGTAGCGGTAGCGATAGCTTAGCTCAGACTGCAATCAGATCTCAAGATTTAGGTCGATTGCTGTTATTGTTTTGGTTGGCTCCGTGCCGGTTTCGTGCTTTGTTTGTGGTTTTTTGTTGCAGATTTCCAGTGCTTGACGTGTGTTTCCGTGTGTTCCTGCTTCCTGGATTGGCAGTGGATGTCGTCACCCCCCCCCCCCCCCCCCCCAAAAAAAAAAAAAAAAAATCACTGGGTTTGTATGTGTATATTTATGTATGTGTACGCATTTGTATGCATATATATATGTATATATATTAAATATAGTAATAATGCACATATATATACCTTTGGTTTCTACCGTCATGGTATCAATCATTAATATGTGTGCAGACAAGGGAAAAAAAAATGTATACATTAAATCGTTTTATATATTGTTGCATTTAAGCGAAGTAAGCGAAACTAACATGATTTACATGTTGAAATTGTGAATTTTATACATGTCCATGTTGCATTAAGCTGCTGCTATTCATTTCATCCATTCAGAATGTTGCACTTAGTTTAAGCCAAAAAGTATTTTAATTGTCTTGTGTTTGTGAGTTTGACTGGATGTCATTCAAGTTAAATTGAAGTTAAATTTATTTATTTTTGTTAATGCTCTATTCTGCACTTTTTGTTTTAGTTTACAATTTAATGTTTTTACATTTTGTGGCACCAGAGCTGATAAGTTTTGTTGAAATAAATGTCCATGTTGTTCTCCATTGAACAATAAAAGAAACTTGGGATTATTTAGTTTTAGTCCTCTTTTCTTTTTTTTTCTTTTTTTTTTTGATTCATTGCCAAAATGTATCTGATCGAGAAAAAGTATCGGAAATGTACCGGGAGCCAAAAAAAGTGATCGAATTGGGAAAAATCGAGATCGGCAGATACTCAAACTAAATATATATATATATATATATATATATATATATATATATATATATATATATATATATATATATATATGGGACATTAAAACATCATCACATAATCATCACACACTGTATAATTAGTTCAATTTTTCTATTTTGAAGAAACCAGTTGTGAAAAAGGCTTCAATTCAGTGCCAAATATAACGCGAGGAAAATCTAAAATCTGTGGTCAAGAAATCAAAATTTACTAACTGAGAGTTCAATCATCTTACTGGGTTACACATTTCTTTTCCCCTATCAGTTCAAAAACCTCTTCTGGTTTCGATCTTTCTCGGTTGCAATTCTGAAACAATTACCAAATCCTCACCACATCAATCTACAGTAGGAGATGCAACCAAGTAGCTCACTGTTCTAGTATCTAATTGGCTACTGAATGACCCGGTGTTATGCCATTTTCTGCTGCTTTGCCAAAAAATGCTCCCTAATGGTTTTCTACCTTTGTAGAGCTACAATTTTACTTCCTTTTCCCCCAAGTTGTCCTTGTCTCTTGCCATGCCGTTATTGTAAATAAGAATGTTATTAATGACCTGCCTGCTTAAATAAAGGCCAATGACTCAATGAATATCAAATAAAGCGATAGAATTGTTTTTTTTTCTCTTTATTGTATAATGTTCACAATGTGTAATGCAATCATGTCATGGGTAGTTTATTTTGAAGGTTCAAATTCTCAACATCCCATATTATCCTTTTTACATTGTGCAAGAAATGATGCAAACATTGAAAATCGACTGTGCGCATGCGCAGAACCGCAAAGTAGCATTTCTCGGCAGGTAGCAGAAATTGGCAGAATACCGGCACCTTACGTCGACATGAGGGGACTAAAAAGGTGCTCGTTGCAGCCATAAAAGAGTTAGGGTTAGACTGGTTTTCTCTTTTTTTTTTGGTCAATCTCATAAATGACATGAACCGTTTGCTTCTGTCCACGTAAGGCGCTGGGTCATTCAGGAGCTCATGAACCGCTAGATCACGGCTATGTACATGTACATGTCCCAGCTGCAGATTGACACAGCGCTGATTTGACCAATGTTTCAGGATTTGCAACCAGGAAAAGAAAAAATTTAACTGAGAAAGATGATTCAACTCTCAGTTTGAGATTTTGATTTCCAGGTTACAGATTCTGGGTTTTGGTTCCCAGATTTTGAGTTTTGACTGAAATATATTTGGCTTGTTATCATATTAATAATCTTGTGACTCAGGTCATTTACATGCTGTTTATAACGTTTATAAACTGCAAAATAAGAGGAGTCACACGGATGAAAACAGAAGGTTTGGTGAACATGCTTCTGTACAGTCTGACGTGAAGGAAATACAGTTGTGTTGAAATATTAATCCAGTTTATGGAAGGAATACTGGTAATTAACCTACTTAACTATCATTTGTTTGAGTCATGGAATGATACACCTCCGTGTCATTTGTGTTGACTGTTATGTTGTTTTTACTATATTTTCCCGGTGTAATATTCCCTGATCCTCCCTGTGAAGTCACTGACAGCAGCTGACCTTTTTGCTCTGGGTGTTCCTCACAGTGAACGTCCTCTGGGTGTAGTGGGAAACAACTTTTGTGCTTTTCAGGGTCACCAAGAAATGTCCGTATTCCTCCTGCGCTTCCACCGGCCAGTACTGATCACACTTCCTCTGAGGGACACAAGCACATCAAAGATGTGATCAAATTGACACATTTTTCCGAGGTTGTTGGTATTTAAATATAAAGGTTCACTTTCCAGTTCCCCTTTAAGGTTTAGAAATAAGTCTGCACTGCAAAAACTCAAAATCTTGCCAGGAATATTTGTCTTATTTCTAGTTATTTTTAGTTTTTAGTCAAAAAAAATCTCATTACACTTAAAACAAGACTCATCACTGGAAAAAACAACAATTTTCCCCTGTTTCAAGTAGATTTTCACTTAAAATAAGTAGAAAAATCTACCAGTGGAACAAGATATTTTTGCTTCTTATGAGAAGATAAATCTTGTTCCACTGGCAGATTTTTCTACTTATTTCAAGTGAAAATGTACTTGAAACAGGTGAAAATTGTCAAATAACAAGTTATTTTTCTGGTAATGACTCTTGTTTTAAGTGTAATGAGATTTTTTGACTAAAAATTAGACATTTTAACTAAAAATAAGACAAATATTCCTGGTAAGATTTGAGTTTTTGCAGTGTGTGGAAGGAATTTACAGACAGAACTCTGTATATAAGTAAATAAGGGACATTTAATGTTTTTAGGTTTTCCTTCTAATAATATCTGCATTTGAAAAAAAATATGGTGGAATGTCTCTTAGTTTCAAGCTCAGATAACTCACTCGTCCTTTTTCCACCAGGTTGGTGATCATGATGATAGTGGTGACATCCTTCTCCCAGATCATCCTCCAGAAGTCGTCTGTGCTGGACTTCAGCGGGCCCTGAGCAGCGATGTATGAACGTGGCCTCTTGTAATCCTGAGCAACATGCAGCAGCGACATTAGCACAGAAAACTGCACACTTCTGTTGGCAATGATGTTCTATTGTACTACTTTTCAGATGCACACCAGTATTTGTGACACTAAACATGCAAACCACCCATTTTCTGTCTAGATGGGACAGGACCAGGGAGAGAACCATTAGTAATTCAGCTGAAGGAGGTGAACCCTACAGAAATATGTGAAAAGCTGAAAAGTATGATCAGCTTAAACCAGGGGTCGGCAACCCGCGGCTCTAGAGCCGCATGCGGCACTATGTACACCTTGTTGTAGGATATGTGAGTAGCTGCTATTTAAAAGTCACTGTGGACACCCAGTGTGTTGCATTTATGGAGACTTGAGGTAGGAGAAGCAGATGTGTTTGTTCAGAATTAGCAGAACCCAGAAATAAAAGGAGTGTTACTGATTATTGGGTTAATTCAGTACATGCAGCTTTGGTACTTTTGGAAACAAGGTAAAAGCTTACAGGAAGTTGGATTACCTTCAACAGAATCAACTCATCAACTGTCTACCAAAACTACTCTTGCAAGGGTGCTTACTGTATGTTTTGGAATAAATGGCGAAATCCAACAAAACTCATCCAGATCCAAAAAACTTTTGACTTAAAAAAGGTCAACACAGATTCTCAGCCTGGGGAACCATTTCATCTCTTGTTTTTACAGTTTGATAGCCTAAGATAGAAATTAAACCAAAAGTGTCTTACATCCACATAGTTGGCATTAATGTAATCTGTGGTCTTCCCATCTTTATCAGCCAGTGGTGAAAGCCGTACCCGGCTGTGGTCATCTGAGGGTTAAACACAAAACAGAGCAACATGAACAACAAAAGCTCCAAGATGAGTTACAGGACTGATTAACAGTTACAGGAAACATTATTGTATGCTTTATGTCACATCCATGCAGGAATAATTTGAAATAGTCCAATATCTCTTTCATACTGTATTAATGTTTGATGTGTACTCACAAGCCAATATGTTGCTGTATCTGTTCTTTGTCTTGTTGTCAGGGTGGTTGGAGATGTCAGTGGTTATCCCCATGTCCACTGTACATGCCTGCACCTCCTGGTAAAACACAACATACACAAATAAAATAAAGATTAAACTGTAAAGATTAAACTAAAAGGATGGGAGGAACAAATGTGTCTGGACATAAAGAAAGAGTTGTCCCACTGAAAACTTCTTCATAATTCCAGGTTGGAGTGAATCATACTTTAGTCTTGAAGTGTCTCCAGTGTACTTAATGGCTGGATATTTAGATTTATAAATGAAGAGCAGTAAGGTAGAACTGAGTGTTGTGGATTTTTGCCACTGTTTCTAACATAGCTCCAACGCTCCCACGTACATATGCTCCTTTAAAATTATAAATGTATATTGATTGCAAACTAAGCATTCATTATTAAATATAATCTATACCTATATGCGATCATAATAAGTTTGAAAGCCTCACACTTAGTCTAAAACTCCCAAGCTAGAAATCAGAGAAGCCAGTTTTGTTGGTGGTAGTGTACCGGCCCCCTCCTGGTACTTATCTTAGAGTTTTTGTCTTGAGTTTTCAGATTTTCTATCTGTTTTATTGCTTAGTACAGACAAAGGGGTCATAGTGGGCGACTTTAAAATTCATATGGATGTTGACCTCGATAATCTTAAATTAGCTTTTTTTTAAAGATTTTTTTGGGCTCTAGTGGCCCTTTATTTAAGCTGCAGAAAGGAAAGGGGTAGAGAGAGAGATCGGGGATGACATGCAGCAAAGGTGCGCAGGCCGGGATTCGAACCTGCGACCGCTGCAGGAGGACTGTAGCCTCAGTATATGAGCTGCTGCTTAACCCACTACGCCACAGAGCAGCCCATCTTAAATTAGCTTTTAATTCTCTTTTAGAATCGATGAACAAAGCAATGCACTGTGTCAATCATACCCTCAATCTCCTCGCCTATAGTGTAGAACCAGATAATTAGTGTACTAGTTAGTGTCGCCTGTGAAACAATCGAGGGCTGTGACCAAGGTTCTACCTCTGCAGATGTGGATTTTCTTGTCAGTAACACTGCAGATTTAGACTCAGCTTTAGATGCAGTTGCTCCTTTGAGAAAGAGGGTCACAGATAATTCACAGATCTGCATCCAAAAAAAAAGTGTGTAAAATGGAAAAGAAGTGGTACTCTTGTAAGTCTGTAGATTCTTATTTTGCATGAATCTTGTCTAATAGTAAATAAAATAGCTCTTCGCCAAGCTAGAACTGCTTATTATTCATCGTTGGTACAGGACAATAAAACAAAAAATAAGTTTTCTGTTCAGCACTGTAGCCAGGCTGACAAAGAGTCACAACTCTGTTGAGCCGTGTATTCCTGCAGCTCTCAGTAGTGAACACTTTATAAGCTTCTTCAATAGTTAAATCATCAGAATTAGATATGAAATCAACCAGTCCCACCTGGCTGTGGGTGTTTCTTCAGCTTCAGTGACTTCCTCGGGTTCTGACTTGACTCTAGATTGTTTCGTTCCTGTACACCTCCCTGAGCTGACCTCAGTTTTAATAGAGCTAAATCATCCACTTATCAGTTAGACCCCATCCCGACTCGACTACTCAAAAATGCTTTCTCTCTAGGTTGGTTTAAATCATATCTATCTGACAGATTCCAGTTTGTTCATGTACATGAGGTTTCTTCAGAACAGTCAAGGGTCTGCTATGGTGTTCCGCAGGGTTCAGTGCTAGGGCCAATCTTGTTCAGTTTATACATGCTGCCTTATGGAAGTTTTATTCAGAATCACTGCATTCATTTTCATTGCTATACTAATGATACATTTGTCCATGAAGCCAGATGAAACAGAAAATATAAAAATTATGATAAAACAGATGTTATTGTTTTTGGTTCCAAACACCTAAGAAAGGGATTAGATGATGTTGTGATGGAGAAACCTTGAACTTATTTTAAAAACAGAATTCGTTATTTAAACAGCATATTAATCAGATTTGTAAGACAGCGTTTTTCCATCGCCGTAATTATTGTAATGTATTCTTAGCCCTAACCCTTACCCATACTTTGTGATACATTTATTTCACACGAACATACATCTTTCATAATAAGACAAAAAGAGTTAGATTGTATGTAGCATCATCCACCAGTAAACACGCATGCAGACAGGAGGACAAAGTCTTACCTCGTAACTCTCTTTCAGTATCTATTGGTGTGGTTGAGGAACAGCAGGCAGCCACGACGTTTCCATGACAACACAGGCAACCAAAGGGTGCAAAATAAAAATTACAAGACAACACAGAAAGAAAACGACCAAGTACAGATCATGCCACTGCCAACACAAAGGGGGAAAAATCAACCCAAAGAAAAAACTATAAAATACCAGATTTTGGGCTCTGGTTCAACTTTTTTCCTTTTTTTCTCTTTTTTTTTCTTCTTTTTTTTCTTTTTTTCTCTTTTTTCTTCCTTTTTCCTTTCCTTTTTAATCTCGGCATTTCGATTTTTTTCTCGACATTTCGACTTTTTTCTCGAGATTGTACTTCAACATTAATCTCGACATTTTGACTTTTTTCTCGACATTTCGACTTTTTTCTCGACATTTGCCAATTTATATTAACTTCTTTTTGATCAGACTGAGAAGACCTTTGCATCCATGTTTGCCCACACTGGCTTGATGGGTGACTGCTACGTATATTTCCGATGGCTTTCTAAAATCAAATTAGATTCCAATATTAATTAAGGGACACAATTCTGACTTGAAAATAAGTAATTGTCCTAAAAGATCCTTTAGGAAAAAAACAAAAATAGCAAAAAGGCACCATTAAAAAAAAGCCTTCCTTGGAACTACTGAAGTATGTAGCCTTTTCTGTTGATTTTTCCTTGTGTGGCAGCCATAGAAAAACACAAGCTGGAGCTTTGATTCATTACGTTATCTTGCAGGTCAACAGGTAAAGGTCAGAGACACAACTTAAAATAATGAATAAAGGCTCCTTAAAAACACAGCAGCAATGCTGCAGCATTTTCTTTCTTATACTGCAACGTTCCAAAAGATTATTTCTGCCATATTTATTGTTAATGCTGATATTAGTGAATTAGATCATTTTGAATTACAGTATATAAATAAATCAAGCAGTTTTGCAGCCAGGGCATCACTACAGCACATATCAGCACGAGTTGACAAACATAACAATGACACAATGACACGACCACAATTCTGCCCACACACTGGACTTTTGAAAATGCCCGTGAACTAAAATGTATTAAAGCTTTGCTAAAATTACACTCAAAATGATATGAAGATGATATGAAAAAAAAACAACCTGCAGTGATTCTTACATTTATTTTGACTTTATATAATACATGAATCCAAGACCTTTCATCCTTTAATGGGGCGACGTGCTGCCACTCACTCGCTTTATTTTATACTATCTATATACTTTTTCTACTTTTACTGTGACCACCAAATAATGTGGTTTTCCTGTCCTCCACCTCATCCACAACATCTCGATCTCAGTCTCCGTGAAATTTAGTGGCACGGTGGCTCGACACGTTCATTCATCCTGACGTGCAGCAGAAACAGACTGCAGGAAGCCACTGTGCATGCTCAGCAGGCTCATTTATATGCAAATACAGTCATGAACTACTTTGCATTGCCCATTTATGGTATGAAGTGGGCGTGTAAAGGGCGGGTTATGAGGCGAATTCACCTGCGCAACCTTCCAGCTGGACTGTGATTTATAAAGCGAACATTGCGTGCAAGTGTGCGTGCACACGGTTTTATAAATCCGGATTTTTTTTGCATTTTCGGCTTTTGGGTTTACGTGCACTTTTAGTTTGAATCCTACGCACTCTTTTATAAATGAGGCCGCAGGTGATGCTGAGCTCATTTCTGATGTATCCACCAAACTCACATTTGAAAGGTGGAAGCAGCCCCTGGGGACTGCAAGACTGCAGGAATTATGCGGTCTCACTTGATCAGAGTTCTGCCAGTTCTTGGTTTAACTACAACATTCTTGTTTTGGCTGAATTCTTTTCTATAGATGTTCAAATGCAAAAGTGTCCCCCCCTCTGACAACCTCAGTGTCTGCTGTCTGAATCTGCATATATAGTCATCCCTGTAGTGCACCAACTAACCCCTTGTGTCTGTGTCTCTCCTCTCTCTGTTCTTCATTCTCTCTTTCTGATCTCTCTTTTTGTCCCCCCTTATGATCCAGGTCCTGATCAAGGTTTCTTCCCTCCTAAAGGCCATTGTTCATGTAATAATTGCTCGGGCGTCAGGTTCTGGGTCTCTGGAAAGCATCTATAGAGATAACCTCTGTTGTCTCTATAGGTGTATATCTATAAATAAAATAGAATTGAGTTGAGTAGTAAATGTAAGAATCTGCAGCATTTTTTTTTTTCATGTGTGTTTTCCATATCGTCTCAATATTCTCTGATTCGTGGATGCATCATTATAGATATATATATATGAAAAAATAAAAATAGCTGAACTCAAAATTAGAGAGAAAAGAAATCACACATGATACCTCAAACTCCCTTTGAAAGGCCTGAGTCCTGTGAAGCTCAGCAACATGTTTGACAAAGTCCTTCACTGGAAGAGCAGCTTGGTCCTCTAGAAGACATTTCAAAAAGTCATTGATACTTTTCTCATGGGGATGTTTGTGAAAACAGGACAATTTTGACATGAATTGATTAGTAGTGGGACAGCATTTATTCTTGTTTTCCTTTTCTTTTCTTTTTTTTGTTGAGAAGACCAAATATAGTTTTTCCTAATGTGTAATAATAATAATAATGATGACGATAATAATAATAATAATAATAAGTGGGCTTACGTTGTATGTGTTGTAGTGTGAGTGTGCTTGTGTGTGTTTTACCAGATGTTAATGCAGCAGCAGTCTGTGCAGCGATTACTCTGGGCGATGAAATGTCATCGATGTAAAAGTGAGCCGTCTGGAAACACATTCTGCAAAAACATATTTTATTTAAATGAGATTTCACTCAAGCAACCTTATTTTATTAACATACACAGAGAGAGAGAGATTCATCATCCACATATATCAATGTTTGAGGTATGACAAATAAAAAAAACCAATCAGGTTCCTGTAAATAAAAAAACTAAGAATAGCTAAAATAACAGAGCAATCTGACAAATCCAAAGCTGACAGGCAGAAGATGCTTTTGTTTTCATGTGATTCAATGTTAGCCCGGATTTTGGAGAAAACATGGTAATCTTCCCGTAAACACAAGAATAAAGATGTTCTTCTAATCCGGGGCATGTTTTTAAACGGATTACAGCGTCTCTGTCAGAAATGGACATCACCGATTATGAGCACACAGAAAGAGTTTTGAGCTCTGAGATTAAAGACTGATACTCTGAAGAAACATAAATACTCTTCCAGTGAGTCTCACAAGGTTTATATTTCTGCTGCAGACAAGGTTTCTAGATATAAGGTTGCTGTGACCAAAGGCTCTCTGTTCCAGATTAAAATAATTCTCACTGATTCTGCTCTCATTTCAATTGTTTACCAAGCCAAGAAAGCCCATTTCTGTCTCTACATCAGTTACAATGCTCATTCATGACTCAAGCAATGACACATTGTAGATCTTTGGAGCTTGTGATGAAAACATGCCATTAGCAGAAAAAGGATCAGAAAAGAAAGAAAAAGAAGATGACAAACAGTATCCCACATAATAAAATCCTGATTCAAAGATGCAATTCAAAGAAGCATCTCCTTTAGTGGTAACTCTTTACTAAAGTGGGATTTGCTAGTTCATTTAGTCAGTGTGATACAACTTAAGCCGACATACCGATATGTCCGGTAAAATAAGCTGCAGCGTTTTAACACTAGTCTAAAATCTACTCTTAGCTGCACTGCAAAAACTCAAAATCTTAACAAGAATATTTGTCTCATTTCTAGTTAAAATGTCTAATTTTTAGTAAAAAAAATCTCAATACACTTAGAACAAGACTCATCACTGGAAAAAACAACAATTTTCACCTGTTTCAAGTAGATTTTTACTTAAAATAAGTAGAAAAATCTGCCAGTGGAACAAGATTTTTTTTGCTTGTAATGAGAAGATAAATCTTGTCCCACTGGCAGATTTTTCTACTTATTTCAACTGAAAATTTACTTGAAACAGGTGAAAATTGTCAAATAACAAGTTATTTTTCTGCTAATGAGTCTTGTTTTAAGTGTAATGAGATTTTCTGACTAAAAATAAGACATTTTAACTAGAAATAAGACATATATTCCTGGCAAGATTTTGAGTTTTTGCAGTGTAGTGCAGATATTTTGAGAAGAAACCCTTTTTCTGCCTCTGTTTTTGGTCAAACTGAAGCGTTTATGTGGGTGTATTTTTTAGTAGGTCAGCTACATGTATCTGCAAAGACTAATATCTGGCATAAATGTTGACAAAGTGTAAATAAAGAACAGTAGTGCATGCCCTGGGGGCCAGTGTCTTTCAGAACCCGTCCTAAGCCCAGATAAATACAGAGGGTTGTGTCAGGAAGGGCATCTGACATAAAACCGATATCAAACTAAATGTGTGAATCACAAGATCCATAACCCCGTACCGGATTGGTCGAGGCCGGGATTACCAACGACCGCCACCAGCGCTGTTGACCTACAGGGTGCTGGGAATAACTGGGCCAGTGTTAGTCGAGACGGACAGGAAGACGGCAGTTTCCGGCGGCAGACAGGAAAGAAAGAGACTAGGGCTGACAGTAGGACTCTGAATGTTGGGACTGTGATAGGCTAGAGTTAGCTAGAGTTGGGTGACATGATGTAGAGGAGGAAGGTGGATATTCTGTGTTTTAGGGTGCTTTCACACCTGTGGCCCGTTTGTTTTGTTCCGATTCAGGGGCTAAATCAATACAGTTTTGTTTTTCGTTTGTGGCGTTTGTGTTCACAAGGCAAACGTCTGTAGCGGTTCAAAGCTGATAATAAATGCCATGAACCAACTCGTCTCTCATTGGTCAGAAATGAACGCGGAAGGAGTTTCCTCTTCCGTACCCGGGGATAAACAACAAGCCCCTTTCACAGAGAGGGCGCAAAGCGCAGCCTGCCGCTGCCGCTGCCGATCCCGTTCATGTTCTACCGGCACAAGAGTGGACGGTTCTGCCGTGGCGTTTGTGCTGCGCAAACCCTGCCCGAATCGAACATTGTTTAATTTCACCGTGCCGCGCTGTGATGACATCTCGGCACGTCCAATAGTGGCCCTTTTGCACTAGTCTCACTTCAGCTCGGTTCTACCCGTTTTGCCCTTTTGCACTAGGGCTGAGATGGGTAGAGCCGCTCCAAGCCGATACATTTTTCTGTAACCATTCTAGCAAGGTTCTATCAGGGCTGAGTCTGGACTATTTCTGAGGTCACCACCCTCCTCACCACCGATTGGTCGGGGGGCGGGGCCGTCATCAAACTACAGGCCCCTGATTGGTCGGGGGGCGGGGCGGTCAAACGTTTGAATCAGGAAGCGGGAGTCAGCGCGAGGCGACTCGCAGCTCGCAGCGATTTTATTATACAGCACAAACGTCTGTTTGGTGATCCAACTCTGAGGTGCAGATGTTCATAAACCTGGTGACTGACGAGAGAATTAAAAAAGGGATGTAGACGGGCTGTTTTTTTCTCATCTGCGCCGACACAAACAAAGGTGTTGCGCAATCGAGTACGTCACAGCAGATTCACCCCAACCCGCCCACTTCTCATCTGGCTGTGCAAAAACACACGGGTGGAGCCGCGTCGAGCCGCGCCGGGCTGAGGCGAGACTAGTGGAAAAGTGCCATAGGAGAGAAGGTGGTGGAGGCTGCACCGACTCTTTTCCTTGCCCCCCGGTCGCACCTACACAATGACTGGAGTTGTGTCGGTTGCTGTTTCTATTATGTTCTCACTACAAATAAAAAAAACGCACCGCTCCAGGTCTGGAATGGAAGCGAGCAGAGACCACCTCTCCTAGGATCTCGGCTCGCTTGTTTTGTGCCGCATCCGAGCGCGATTGCTGTGTTCACATGTACCAAATGAATCAATCTATAGGGGGAAACGCTCCCTGTTACGGAACAACTGCTCCAAACGGGACAAGTGTGAAGGCACCCTAAGAGACCAAGTGGAGAGGTACCAAGGTTAGAAGCTTAGGAGCAGGTTTCAAACTGTTATACCGGTATTATGGTGTGGATTGGAAGATCAATGGAGGAGTTATCTTGAAGGAGGAGCTTGATAGGAATGTTCTGGGGGTGAAAAGTGGGAGAAGAGTGATGAGTCTGAAGCTAGGAATTGGAGGTGTGGTCCTCAATGTTGTTAGTGGCTATGCTCCACAGATGGGAGTTGATTTAGTTGACAAAGAGACAATCTGGATTGAGGTAGATGAAGTGAGGGAGAGTATTCCCAGAGATGAAAGAGTGGCGATTGGTGCAGACTTGTGGACAAGTTGGAGAAGGCAACAGAGGTGATGGGGAAGCGAGAGGAAGGAAGCTGGTGCGGCAGGTTAGGGTATAAAGAGGGAAATAAGGTGATGTGAAGATGGAAAGAGTACTTTGAAGAGTTTATGAATGAGGAAAATGAAATAGAATGAAGAGTAGAATTAGTGACCATTGTTGACCAGTAGGTAGCAAATATTAGTAAGGTGGACATTGAAGAGGATGAGGGAGAGTGGAGTGGAAAGGCAGTTGGTCCTGATGGAGGTATGGAAGTTTCCAGGAAAGGTGTGTGGGTGAGACGACAGAGAGCAGGGGTAAAGAAGGTGGAGGTTTTATATACTTAGGGTCAACAGTCCAGAGCAGGGGTCGGCAACCAGCCTTAGTGGCTCCCCGGAGTTTTTTCAAAAATCTGAACTTTTTTTCTTCTTTTTTAATTTTTTTTCTCTATTTTTTCTTCTTTTCTTTTTTTTCTTCTTTTTTCCTTTTTTGTTTTTTCTTCTTTTTTCCTTTTTTCTCTTTTTTTCTTCCTTTTTACTTTCCTTTTTAATCTCGACATTTCGACTTTTTTCTTGAAATTTTGACTTTTTTCCCGACATTTCGACTAAGTTCTCGAAATTTCCCCTTTTTTCTCAAAATTTTGACTTTTTTCTCGACATTTCGACTTTTCTCTCAACATTTCAACATTTTTCACGAAATTCGGACTATTTCCTCGACATTTCCACTTTTTTCTCAACATTTCCATTTTTTTCTCAACATTTCCACTTTTTTCCCGAAGTGCATAATAAAAAAAAATCTTCCCCCATTTATACCTAATATAGATACATGCAGCATGTGTTGTCTTCATTCTAAGGCTGATACAAGACTTTTCATTTTTTGCGGCTCCAGACATATTTGTTTTTTGTGTTTTTGGTCCAAGATGGTTCTAAAACATTTTGGGTTGCCGACCCCTGGTCCAGGGCAACAGAGAGGGAGAAAAGTGTCAGGAGTCAAGTGTGAGAGTATCAGCAAGGATGAAAGGAAAGGTGTTCAAGACAGTGGTGAGACCAGCGATGTGTTGTGGTTTAGAGACTGTGGCACTGAAGAAAAGAGAGGAGGCAGAGCTAGAGGTAGCAGAGGTTTAAATGTTGAGGTTCTCTTTGGGAGTGACAGGGATGGATGGGATCAGGAAGGAGTACATCTGAAGGACAGCATAGATGTTTTAGAGAGAAATTAAGAAAGGCCAGACTGGGATGGTTTGGACATGTACAGAAGAAATAGTGAATAAATCGATAGAAGAATGATGTGGTTAGAAATTCCAGGAGGGAGGTCAAGAGGAAGACCAAAGACAAGATTAATAAATGCCATGAAAGAAGACATGATGTTAGTTGGTGTAAGAGAAGATGTAGAGGATAGGGTTAGATGGAAGTGGATGATTCACTGCAGTGACCCCTGCAGGGAACAGCTAAAAGGAAAAGAAGAAATAAACAGAAATAAGACATCCCTCAGGTCTGCACACTAATCAATCAGATACAGTTGTTTAGGTGCATGCAGATAATAATCACATATTTTGGTCAGTTAACTCTTTAATGCACAAGAATTAAATATAACAAAAGAGTTGTTAAACCCTGAAGAGAAAATAATGATGTAAAGAAATGTGAAGAACACAATCGGGACGTAACATTCAAGAAGTAACCTGTCTGTAACTTGGTCTGAAAAGGAGGTAAAAGCTCAGATGAACAACAACATGACATCAGCACTGTCACTAATTGTATAATATAAACCAATTCAATGAATTGCAGCAAGCATGTTCTGGATAAATGCTGACCCATTATTCCTACGATGTTGCTTCAGGTGATTGAGTTTTGTACACATCTCTCTTGTGATCCCTCTTAATCGGGAGAAGGCCTGGTTGTTTTTTGAGCCACTCTGTTGCAGACTTGCTTGTGTATTTTGGATAATTTCCCTCTTGTATTCCTGTTTTTGAGTGAAGCTTTAATGTAATTACATAAGTGTGAGGAATGCAAAGTTGAGCCCCATTTCTGAATGCTTGTCATGTGTGAATAACCTTTCTCACTGCAGAATGAGGGACTCAAAATCAATTAGGGGCAGCCTTAAACCCGTCAGCAACAATGGCTTTTATAAAATCCCTGCTGATGTCTTACCTTTTTGTTTTTTACATTTGATCCTTGATCACCCTGTTATTCTAATATATACATTATTTCATCTGGTTAGTTGGTTGAATAAGGTTTTAGCAGCACACTACAAAAACTCAAAATCTTACCAGGAATATTTGTCTTATTTCTAGTTAAAATTTCAAATTTTTGGTCAAAAGATTTCATTACACTTAAAACAAGAGTCATTACCAGAAAAATAACGTGTTATTGGACGTGTTATTTCACTTGAAATAAGTAGAAAAATCTGCCAGTGGGACAAGATTTATCTTTTCATTACAAGCAAAAAAATCTTGTTCCACTGGCAGATTTTTCTTCTTATTGTTAAATAAGTAGAAATAAGTGAAAATCTACTTGAAACAGGTGAAAATTGTTTCCAGTGATGAGTCTTGTTTTAAGTGTAATGAAATTTTTTTGACTAAAAATGAGAAATTTTAACTAGAAATAAGAGAAATATTCTTGTTAAGATTTTGAGTTTTTGCAGTGCAGTCTCCCTGAAAGATGCTCATCATGAATTTCTAACATCACAATATTTCCCCTGAGCTTCCTTAGCAACAAGACCATAACAAAGTTAGTCTTGAGACCTCTACTTACTAAACAGAGCTGAAAGTGAGCTGATGCTTTTAAAAAAACATGAAGGTTCATGCCTCATGGGATTATTGTTGGTCTTCTGACTTCTGTTGACATTTTAAAAGTTATCTTAAGTCTTGTAAAACTACTTGACCTTAAATGCACATCGCCAGAGCTCAAGTGAGCACCGGGCTGTCGTCGGGAGGTGAAGAGAGACATAACAGCAGCAGGATTAGTGTGGCTTTGACCTCCTCCCACTAACCGTACAAGACACTGACATGACTTCTTCTGCCCAACATAATCAGGCAGATGTCCTTTTCTATCCCCTGACCCTCGCTGGATACACTCAGCTGAGTGGACGCTCACAGTTCTGCAGCTGAGAGCCATCCTTTACCCAGGATTAATCCCCTTCCTCCTCAGATTATTACCAGTTTATCCCCTCACAATCTTACAGATACAACAACAAGCTGAGTGCAAAACAAGAACAACATGTTGATTCTCTCTCAAATGAGGAAATGTACATTCAGTGAAAAAAATACGACAAGTGTTTACACTGCATAACATCATGTTTTTGATCGGATTTAGGAAGTTGGTTATTTCACGGTCTGAACTGGTACTGTAGCTCAGACTTCAAGATCATAAAAATAATGTTTTTCTGTGGAAATACTTTATCTAAACATTATCTAACATAATGTATCCATTATTCTGGAAAAAACCATTCACTTTCTCAAAATCCTGGATTCATCTATGTGAGATATAACATCAGTATCTCTGACGGTCATTTGAAGAACATCATTACTGTGTAAGGAAAAGTGCTGACAGTTCACCGACAGCTGCAAACCTGGATCAGGCGAGATGTACGGGGCTGTCCGTGAGAAAACACGCACGCAGAACAACACTGAGCACATTGTAAGACAAAGATTGTACCCATGTTCAAGGGGATTAAGCTTCCCAGGAAAATATGACAATCTACACACGACAAACCTTTCTGTGTCTGTGTTTTTTAAATTACAGTGAATGGTTGTTTCTTGCCTTCACAGACAGAAATCAACCACAGAAATGAACACCATCATGAAATAGGAAAGTTAGCTATCCTCATTAGACTGCACTGACTCCATTCATTGTGTACGTTTTAACCCAAACCGTAATCTTGACCTCTACCAGATTAAACTCTAACTCTAACCTGGAGCCCCGAAATAATATTCTCAGTCAGTAGGAGCAGACTGAAGGACAGCTGGTTATGTGGACGCTCACGGTGTGTGCAGCAAACGGATTCACAGCACCCATTTGTACCACAAGCCACTCACGGGCTACTGTACTTCCACACAGTTACGAAACAAAACCAATCTGCATCCACGTTAGTGTTTCAGCTCTGTTTTGGAAAAGCTCTCCCAGTCACATGACACTCCTGTAAACACATGTCACACAACCATCCATGCACACTGGACAAGTGCGCCTGAAGTCATACACTGCAAAAACTCAAAATCTTAACAAGAATATTTGTCTTATTTCTAGTTAAAATGTCTCATTTTTAGTAAAACAAAATCTCATTACACTTAAAACAAGACTCATCACTGGAAAAAAACAACAATTTTCACCTGTTTCAAGTAGATTTTCACTTGAAATAAGTAGAAAAATCTGCCAGTGGAACAAGATTTTTTTGCTTGTAATGAGAAGATAAATCTTGTCCCACTGGCAGATTTTTCTACTTATTTCAAGTGAAAATTTACATGAAACAGGTGAAAATTGTCAAATAACAAGTTATTTTTCTGGTAATGACTCTCGTTTTAAGTGTAATGAGATTTTTTGACTAAAAATTAGACATTTTAACTAGAAATAAGACAAATATTCCTGGTAAGATTTTGAGTTTTTGCAGTGTAATAAGCACGACTCAGCTGGGAATAGCTCATGATGGCAGAGCTCCTAAGGTTGCAGGCCACTGACTTGTTATCAAAAACCAAATTTGACATCATGACAGTTTATACACCAAAAAATAGCACCTTTTTTCTGGGAGGTGATCCCAGAAAGAAGGTTTTATCACTTATCTTATCTTGTTGTATTACTTAGGTCATTATTTTATGCTAAACAATTAGGGGCTGGTATATTAGAACCATTTCTGCCTATTTTGCTTGAATATTGTTATTCTTAATAATACTCTAGGTTATGGACAGTGAAATAATTAATAGCTCTAAGTTTATATTTTAGTTTAATCGTAAATGTTTATATGATGAGGTCCTCCTCCCAGGAAATGACATATAGAGGAGCGAGGGACAGCTGATGAGACAGGGGAGAAACGTATTGTTTTTGGACCGCTCTCTTTATTTTCGTTTACAAGCTACAGTATAGGCCTAAGTTTACTTATTGTTGTGGACACTGAATGATCGAGAGTTTAATAAATCTCTGTTCGATACAAGCCAGACTGATCGTTTTATTGGAGCGCGTCAAGACTGCAGGTCTCCTCTGAATTAGGAAGGCGGCTGGAAGGCAATATAAAGGCTGCCACAGGTTAAATGAAGTCAGAGTAACTAGTAAACCAACATTTTTAATTCCAAAAAAACACCTGGTGTGTGGAAATCCACACATGGAAACATACCCTCTGAACATAACCTGGGTTTTGTTCAGGTTCCGTTGTGCATTTATGTGCACGCTCAGTGAAACTGTAGCTGGGGGCGGGACTTTGTCAAATCACCTGGCTTTCCTGTGTATCTAGACCAGGGGTGGCAACCCAAAATGTTATTGGACCAAAAACAAATATGTCTGGAGCCCCAAAAAATTAAATGTCTTGTATAAGCTTTAGAATGAAGGCAAATGGCGAAAGGCGAAATGTCGAGGAAAAAGTCTAAATGTTGAGAAAAAAGTCGAAATGTCGAGAAAAAAATCGAAATGTCGAGAAAAAAGTCGAAATGTCGGGATTAATGTTGAAGTACAATCTCGAGAAAAAAGTCGAAATGTCGAGAAAAAAAGTCGAAATGTTGAGAAAAAAGTCGAAATGTCGAGGAAATAGTAAAAAATTTGAGAAAAAACTCATGATGTCGAGAAAAAAGTCGAAATGTCGAGAAAAAAGTCGAAATGTCGAGAAAAAAGTCGAAATGTCGGGATTAATGTTGAAGTACAATCTCGAGAAAAAAGTCGAAATGTTGAGAAAAAAGTTGAAATGTCGAGAAAAAAGTCGAAATGTCAAGAAAAAAGTCAAAATGTTGAGATTAAAAAGGAAAGGAAAAGGGAAGAAAAAAAAAAGAAAAAAGGAAAAAAAGAAGAAAAAAGAAAAAAAGAGAAAAAAGAAAAAAAAAAGAAAAAAAGGAAATAAAAGGTCAAACATTTTTGAAAAAGCTCCAGGGAGCCACTAGGGCGGCGCTAAAGAGCCGCATGCGGGTTGCCGACCCCCGATCTAGCAGGTTGTTTACTGGTTTGACAAAGGCATCAGCAAGTGACAACCACAGGCTTCACAAACACGTGCAGATGGTTTTCTTTTTTAGCGAGCAGGAGCTGAGGAGCGTCTCCTCTACGGGCCGTACTTGCCTCCAGTAAATGAGAATACCGATGAGGATGACGAGGCCGAAGACTGTGAGGGTGGAGATGACGGCCAGAGGAACCAACGCCTTGCTCTCTCTTTCCCGTATGGAGCCGACCCGTGACTCGTGGCTGCTGTTGCTGGCGTCTGCAGGAGAGGAACAAAAGGTTGAAGTGAAAGAAGCTTCATGTAGAGAAGAAGCCGGCTCATCCATCACCCACAAAAGCCCTGTTTTTCCAATAACCCTCAACAGCGAGATCACATAAACTGGTCTTTGCTATGCCCATGTCACATGCAACAACATAAAAGGTTAAAAGGTTAGGTTAAGAAGCTCATCACTTGTTTCAGTTTTGAAAACTTGGTTAGTTTTAGTTCTTTTTGGTCTTAAGTTTTAGTTTTTTAGGTATTGACTTACAGATTAACAAAAAACAAATCAGTGCCATACAGAACAAAAATCCTTCATTCATTTTTTTTTTTTTTTTTCATTCATTATTTTGAGTAATCAGAATTAGAAAAAAGAATTAATCAGAAAACTGAAACTGCAAAAAATACAAGGCACGAGAGGAAAATGAAAACAAGGAAATTCTACCTGCAATTCCATTTAATTTCAGTTAACTTTAGTTTTAGTTTTTATAAAAATCTTTTGTTTTTATTTCAGTTATTTCATATGATTATTTTTGTGCTGTTTTAGTTTAAGTCTTAGTTTTCGTTAACTATAAAAACTTTTTTTTTTAAACCATCCTGCTGGTCTTCCAAAGTACATGGATATTATCAAATGGATTTGTATTTTTTTTTAATTTTTTTTTATCTAATGCTTTCCTTCATGTAACAAAAATGAAGATTCCATCAAGTGAAATGGAATGAACTGAAGAAACTCTGGTTCCTGCTTTGAAAGCAGCTTCATTTCACTGATGATGATTATAGTCCAGAACCAACACTAACTTCTCTACATTCCAACCACCTTCAACACTACCTGAGTGAAAAACAGACACACACGGGCTCCTAACAAAGCAGAGCACACTGATTAAACACGTTAAAAACAGAGGTACATGTACACATGTAGCTGACGAGAGACCCAACCCGACCTTCCCCAGGTTCTTCTGATGAATCCTCCCTTTCTCATCTCCTCACTAGTAAAGGAAAAGCGCTAGCATGGACTAACCTTGACGAGGTGACTGAACTTACCTGTTCTGAAACAAACTAGCCCTGATCAGCCGTGAACGTCTGTGTCAGTCCTTTAGACTCATTTATACTCATCCATGCATCAGGCCTTCCTCCTGCAAGATCTTTGTCTAGCTGCCTCACACTCTGGACTATTATGATTTGATGTATACACACACACACACACACACACACACACACACACACACACACACACACACACACACACACACACACACACACACACACACACACACACATATATATACACATATATACACATATATACACAGGACTGTCTCAGAAAATTAGAATATTGTGATAAAGTCCTTTATTTTCTGTAATGCAAAAATGTCATACATTCTGGATTCATTACAAATCAACTGAAATATTGCAACCCTTTTATTATTTTAATCTTGCTGATCATGGTTTACAGCTTAAGAAAACTCAAATATAAAAAAAAATGGAATATTCTGGGAATCTTAATCTTAAACTGTAAACCATAATCAGCAATATTTAAATAATAAAAGACTTGCAATATTTCAGTCGATTTGTAAATAATCCAGAATGTATGACATTTTTATTTTTTTAAATTGCATTACAGAAAATAAAGGACTTTATCACAATATTCTAATTTTCTGAGACAGTCCTGTATATATATATATATATATATATATATATATATATATATATATATATATATATATATATATATATATATATATATATATATATATATATATATATATACATATGTATATATTTATGGGTGTGTAAGGTGGAGAGAAAATGGGAAAGGTGATATGCTTTGCTACAGGAACAAAAAGAAAAAAGAAATTGAAACTGAGAACGAACAGTTTCATTGTAAATATTCCTTTCAAAAGTATTCCCGTAAATGAGAGAGGGGAAAACAATTTAAAACATCTTTGTGTGCGCACAACACTCAAAACATTTACCATTTTCATATGTGGAGTGAAGTTGTGGAACAGTTTGGGTGCGGAGCTCAAACAATGTCCAAGCATGAGCCAGTTCAAACAGCGGTACAAAAATATGGTTTTCACAGGAAACAGGGAGGAAGAAGGGCTTTGACAATCACCTGGTGTTTCCACACATCATTTACTCACTTGTTTACTCACATTATTTATTTTCTTTGTTTGTAAATGTGTACATATGTAATGTAAATATGTAATATGATATTGAACTCAACTGAGGATTGTAATTTCTGAGAATGGGTAGGATTAAATAAGAACATGCGTCTTTCTACTCCTTTTCGGACATGGTAACATTGTTTTGTTTTATTTATTTATTTATTTTTTGTTTTATTTATTTATTTTTTGTTTTATTTATTTATTTATTTTTTGTTGTTTTTACTATTTTGACTTATGTGTTATTTTTATGTTTTCCCATGTTCAGAATAAAGCTTTCATTCATTCATTCATTCATTCATTCATTCATTCATTCATTCATTCATTCATTCATTCATTCATTCATTCATTCATTCATTCATTCATTCATTCATGAGGACGTTGGGTTCTGCTGGTGTTGACTGAGTGCTCAGGGGGACAGATATGGAACAATGGCAGGAGATATGGACTCATACTGTATTGTAAAGGGATAGTTTTCATATTTTCATCCTAAAATGACCACTGGTTTTCTGAGAAATCCTCTGGCCTTTTAATTTTTTGAGGGGCTGAGAAACCAAAGGATTTAACTGGCTGCTTGAAGTTTAGTGTTTAAAAAATATGTGCTTAAATATTCCTTAGAGAGAATAAATATTTGAGTTACTTGTAAAATTGATCCATGTTCCCTTAGCGAAGATAATTGCTGATGTGAAACATTCTGCAGATAAACAGGTGCTAATTATACTACATATATCACACTTGATTTCATTTAGATCTTTGCCATTTTATGCTGTCAAATAAGTTTCACAATTTTGTTCGAAAGAACAAATAAGAAAAAGAAACTTTTGAAGTACAGTGAGGGACAAGTGATTGGTTAATTGGTTACAGCATGCAAAAATGTAAGACTGAGTTAAATATAGCCCAGTAAGTTGGATGCCAGAGACGGGGGGAGCGACGAGGTGAACCACTAAGGATCTCTGTTGCACTCTGTTGACGAGCTATGCTGCATTCGTCATGAGCAGATTTGTGTTTTTGACTTAAATTGCAGGCTAAATTTGCAATTTAGCTCTTTGGGGTCTTGAGGGCCAAGAATTATCGGCAATCACTCTCTGGACGAGTACAGTTCCAGCTGATGATGACAGCGGTACACGAGGAAAGACATTACTGCTTCACCACCATCACTTGTTGGTCCGCTGAATGCTCACACTTCACCAGCTAATGGAAACCCTCACCATTGAGGGTGGAGATTCCTTGAAATACAGTTATTCCTTTAAAAAAATACTTACTTTAAAAAACTTTTTTTCTCCCCTACTGGCATGCAAATTAGAGGCAACTGGAGTGCTTCTAGTGAAAGTGTTCCACTCCACACTCACATCCTAAATTAGTGCTGCCATACGTCCTCCCAACCCTAATTGGAGAAAACTGTGTAAAATATGGCAAAACGACCTGCCGTAAATGAATGCTTAAAAAGGGTGTGATGAAGAGTTAATTAGTTATAAAGTAATTTTGAGTTGAAATGTGTTGAATTAGTTTGAATCTGTTGCTTTTGCAGACAGAAATGTGAGAAGTGTATATTCGTTGTACACAAGTGATGGATTAGTGATGTTCTGGATCTCCAGAATTCCTCCCAATCCTTTGGATTCTTGCTTGTTTCTTTTTTTTTCTTTACCTTCAACTGGCTCTTCTTCCTCTGACCCTCTTTCTGTGCTCTCTGAGATACTGAAGTCAGATGAGGTCTCGTTGTCGTAGAGGCTTTCGGCCTGCCCTGAACCACTCTCCTCTGCTCCAACCAGCGACCAGGCTGAAGCGGAGTTTACCTCTGACAGAGCTGGAGTGTCTGTGCCTCCTCCTACCTCTGGAGTGACGGCACTGCCGCTCCCGCTTTCAAAATAGAATGCTGAGGAGTGTTCTTCCAGATCATCTTGGGTCTGGCCAGATTCGGAGATTGTGACTGGAGGGGCAGTGCTAATAACTTTGGTTGAATAAGGGAGTGTGCTCTCCCCGGAGGCCGAGGTGTGAACCCTTTCCCAGTCCTGATCTAAGCCCTCCTGAGAGTCAGGGGACAGGGCCGAGCCAGAGGCGCTGCTGCTGCTACTGCTACTGTCTACAACCTGTCCCTCTGGGGTGGGGGCAAATGGGAAGGCTGTGGGTGAGGAAGGAAGGTGAGAGGCTTGAAAGCTGGGGCTCCTCTCTGATGTTGACAGCCAAGAATCCATTATAGCAGATGCTGTGGCTGCAACAGAAATATGCTGGTCATTATGGGCAGATTGCATGAACAGGGTCTCAGAGGTCAGTGAGGGAGAGATAGCGTTATAGGAGAACAGCAGCTGGTCTAAAGACAGACCACCAGAGCCCACTTCAGATGGAGAAGGTAGAAGAGTGTCTGTACCAACACCAGAGGATGAGCGGTGGCCCACGCTAGAGTAGAGCTCTATACTAGACGAGTCCCAGGTTGACGACGGCAACGGTACGTGAGGAGAGGCATGCAACCAGGAGGAGGACGCTGACAGCTCGATGGAACAGGTGCACAGAGTGTCCACATCACTAGTTAATGGCAACACATCGCTCGTAAAATCAGGGAAAACCGACTCTACGGTGCTCCCTTTGGCATACCTTGAGTCTTTAACCCCATCTGATACAGATGTGGACAAACCCGGTGTTGCATCAGATTGGGCAAAGTCACTAGAAAGAAGAACTGATGGCAGTAGTGTAGGACTGAGAGAAAGAGAGATTTTTAAGGCGGACAGGTCCCAAGATTCAGGTATTTCAGATGGGTCCAGCACCGTTTCGAGAAGAGGGGTATCGCTAAATTCTGCCCCTGAAGACCCAGATAATGAAAAACTATTGCTATCTTTATCATCAAAACCAACACCAGGGTAAACAGAGTCAGTCTCCCAAGCAGACAGGGAGGGCGATGGGACGGGAAGGTGAGGCAGGGTTGAGGCGGGAAGTGTAGGGACTGAAGGAGAAGCCGGGTCTTTGCTAAACAGCTGTGCAGTAGCAGGATGCTGGGAGTCCAGTGCAGAGGCAGACAACACGGGCCACAACGAGGAAGGGTCATGCAAGCGGGAAGAGGAGGCTGCGCTTGGGTCCGAGGTGTCACACAGAGGGGTGGGCGCGAGGGAGGAGGAGGACGAGGAGGAAAAGGAGAAGACAGAGATGGGCTCACCGTTGGACGGTGACTGCGTTGCCTGCAGGACAACACTTGACAGGACAGAGGTCGTTGTAGATGAAAAATGAGGCATGCTGGGACTTGTCGGGCTACGTAGAACAGCTTCCCTGGATGAAGAGGGCTGAGCAGATGAACTTGTATCCTGGATTTCTGGGAGACCTCTGGATCCAGGAGAAACACTTGCATCTATGGATGTCTCTTTCACAGGTTGCACTGGTGTTTGGTCCGTCTCACCCTGGATGGAGGATGATGACGTTATGCTGCTTGTGTCTCCAGTATTGGATGTCACTGTGCTTGGGATGGTAGCGTACTGAGGAAAGCCGTCACCCCCATGTGTCTCAGTAACAGGGACTGAGGGAATAATAGTACTTAAAACACCTTCTGCCCTGTCAAAGAAGTCGTTTGGACTTTTAACTATCTTAATTCCATCTGTCTTTAGTACAGTAGTAGTAGTAATTGAGGGTTGCTTTGCTGTCCCTGTAGAATATAAAAGGGTATTGGTACTCAAGTCCCCATTTCCTCTTGTTTCTGATAATATAGTGACCTCTGGTGGCTGCAAGGTAGCGCTGCGTTGTACTTCCTCCTCCTGAGCAGGTTGGGTGGATTTGACAGGAGGAACTGGAGAAGTGGTGGTAAGCCTTTGAGACGACTCTGTTGTTCCAAATGCGATGCCTGGTAGAGGTAAAACAGGTGATGCAGAAGTTTTGGTCTTTTGTGTTTTTGATTCACTCCAATCCCAATCATAATTCTTGGCCTGGTCTATTTCGTTCATAGACAGATCGGTGTCATTGCTGTCCTGTTGGGAGAAAGAGAAGTTGAGAGGTATCAGAAAGTACCTGTGATAAAGAAATGAGCATTATCAAGAATAAAAAGTATCTCAATAAGAAAGGCTTACTTACTTCGTCATCAAATACATTTGATTTTCTAGAATCTGGATCCAGTGTAGGGTCTAAGAAGAAAAGATTACATCATTAGATGCATAAAATAATTCAAAGATAAACTAAAATAACTTCACAAAATCTCATGTAAACATTTTACATTTTCAAAATTCAGCATTTGAAATTGTATTTATATTCATTTTCATTTTCTGATGTGTGAAAAGTAAAATCTTAAAAGCAAAAATGTGACAAAGGACAAAACAATTTGAAAAACACAGTAAGGACAACATTCTGGGAAGGAACACAAAATACTGGATGTAGGTGTCAGGAAACCGTTTTTATATCTTATATCTTATTTTATATCTTTCTAGGCATTTACGTATGATTAGTTTCAATCTCTCAAACCTGAAAAACTTAAGGATGAAATCTGAGTGTGAGGATGTTGCTCTTGATGGAGGGATGGAGTGACGATTGGAGGAAAAAGGAGAAGAGAGAAAGGTTGCACAGTTTCGTAAGTAATCTTTGCTTTTCTCATGGACAATATCATGGTAATCAGCACTTGGATGCAGGAAATGAAGCACGTTCATGCATGGATTCCCAAAAGGCCACAAACACAGAAAGCCTTGAGCAAGCAGCACTTGCAATAACTAATAGCTTTGTAGCTTCAATGTGCTTGTAAACCCAGCTGGGCCAGGTATTAGGCAAGACTTCTGACTGTTACAACTTTCAAGCTGTAAATTCAATTCAGTTTTATTTATATAGCGTCTATTAAAATACAAGTTGTCTCTAGAATCTTTCCAGAGACCCAGAATATAACCAAGAGCAATTATTACATAAAGAATGGCAGGTAAAAACTCCCCTAGTGGGAGAAAAACCTTAAGCCCAACAGTGGCAAGAAAAACTCCCCTTTAGGAGGGAAGAAACCTGGACCAGGACCTGGCCAGAGACCAGCTGGAGCAGCTAGAGCGGGAAAAGGGAGATCGGAAAGAGGGAATGAAAAACAAAAAGAGGAGAGGGCGAGGCACAGATATATTGACAAAGGTACTGCTCTGGCCTGCAAACATGTACAGAAGAGAAAAGGAGGGGAAGACCAGCACAACAAACTACAAGGACGATGGAGAGCAATGATGGTTATGAGATATTTCTAACTAATAACTGAGGATTGAGCTGAAGAAAAGAAGGAGGAGAGAAGGAGGAGCGAGGAGCACTGCTCAGTGGATCACGTTGGTGTCCCCCTGCAGCGTAGCTCTATAGCAGCATATCTACACTGCAAAAACCCCAAATCTTAACAAGAATATTTGTCTTATTTCTAGTTAAAATGTCTCATTTTTAGTCAAAAAAATCTCATTACACTTAAAACAAGACTCATCACTGGAAAAAATAACAATTTTCACCTGTTTCAAGTAGGTTGTTCACTTAAAATAAGTAGAAAAATCTGCCAGTGGAACAAGATTTTTTTGCTTGTAATGAGAAGATAAATCTTGTCCCACTGGCAGATTTTTCTACTTATTTCAAGTGAAAATTTACTTGAAACAGGTGAAAATTGTCAAATAACAAGTTATTTTTCTGGTAATGACTCTTGTTTTAAATGTAATGAGATTTTTTGACTAAAAATTTGACATTTTAACTAGAAATAAGATAAATATTCTTGTTAAGATTTTGAGTTTTTGCAGTGTAGGAACTACGAGTAAACCTGCACTCTGAGAACGGAGAGCTCTATTAGGAACATGAGGTCTTGTAAATATGGCGGAGATAGGTCGTTTTGGACTTTATACGCAAGTAACAGAATTTTGAATTGGATTGTAAATTTTACAGGGAACCAATGGAGGGAGACTAACACTGGAGAGACGTGGTCTCTCTTGTTGAGTGCTGTCAGCACTCATGCTGCTGTATTTTGGATCAGCTGGATGTTATTTAGCTAATAATACATTAGAGTAATCTAATCTAAAAGATACAAACGCCTGAATTAGTTTTTCAGCATCACTCTGGGAGAGGATGTTCCTCATCTTGTGATATTACGGAGATGGATAAACACTTTCTTACAAACCTGATTAATATGCTGTTCTAAAAAGACAAATCCTGATCAAAACTCACACTCACACATCAAACTCCACCAAGAGCAATAAAACAAACTCACAAAATGACAGAAAAGCTGACTGAACACTCACAGCACACAACAAGCGTATGGAGGGGGGGCAGGAGTGATAGTAGAAGTCTTTGGGCTCTTACCTGTCTGAGGCTAAGTGTCATGGAGACAAGATCAGACTGGTTGGTGAAGCATGAGATGAAAGTTTAAAGGTTGAATGAACTGGGTTTAGGGAGAGGACTTTGGGGCAAAAGTGACAAAATGGCTTAATGCAAACTTGAATCTATTAACAGGGGGCCATTACTGAGATGTACAGTATGTGATGATTTAGAAAAAAATAAAGCACACACATATGGACAAATTTGTTTGTATCCTTTCATTAAAGAAAGAAAAATCCATAATAGCCACTGAACTAACTTGAAATTAAAGACAGTAATAATATATATTGAATACTGAATACTAACTACTGAAAACCAGACACTGCTTTTGAATTGTTATATAATTACTAAAAAAAGAAAAAAAAAAAACTAATGAAATTGGCCTAGAGCAGGGGTCGGCAACCCAAAATGTTGAAAGAGCCGTATTGGACCAAAAACACAAAAAACAAATATGTCTGGAGCCGCAAAAAATGAAAAGTCTTGTATAAGCCTTAGAATGAAGACAACACATGCTGCATGTTTCTATATTAGTTATCACTGGGGGAAGATTTTTTTTTCATTATGCACTTCGAGAAAAAAGTCGAAATGTCGAGAAAAAAGTCGAAATGTCGAGAAAAAATTCAAAATTTCGAGAAAAAGGTCGAAATGTCAAGATTAATGTTGAAGTACAATCTTGAGAAAAAAGTTGAAATGTCAAGAAAAAAGTTGAAATGTCGAGAAAAAAGTAAAAATGTTGAGAAAAAAGTCAAAATTTCGAGAAAAAAGTCGAAAAGTCGAGATTAAAAAGGAAAGGAAAAATGAAGAAAAAAAGAGAAAAAAAAGAAGAAAAAAAAATTATTTATTACAAGTTTTTTCAGTGACCATGGTGGTTTTCTTGGTTAATGGAAGAGAAACAACAAATGTATCCACATGTGTTTACACTTTTTTAAGTTATCAAAACAATTTCAACACCGTCTTATGCTGAAAGATGCATGCTGACAGCAGCCACAGTTCATTACAGCCTAAAAACTGATCAGAAATGGAAAGGTGGATAGAGTCAAAACAAGAGATTGAATTTTATCTTTACAGTCTAATTAGGTAATCATTGCAGCATCAGACCATCAGAGGGCCAACTGTAGTGTCAACTACCACGTAGCCAACTTGGATGTGTTTTAAGCCAATTCTATTAAAAGCATATCTGAATGAGCCACAACCACAGAGTTACTAAAATCTGCAGCATGATTTTATGATTCAATGAAGAGACCAAGAATTTTAACCAGAGAAAACATAAAATAATCGATAGGCTAAAATCAAAACCACCAAAGGCTCAAAACTACACATGTGTAATGATGAATAAATAATAATTAATATCTTTATGTTTGTATTTAGTTTAGAAGCAATGTGAGGTACAGGTCTCCTTTTGTTAAAGCAATTACTACAACTTGTTACCTGCATGAGGTTTAAGCAAACTCCATCCATGACTCTACATATGATGGTGCATGTGACCTCTTTAGGACACAGCGAGCCTAGACATCAAGCTACACTGCAAAAACTAAAAATCTTACCAGGAATATCTGTCTTATTTCTAGTTAAAATGTCTAATTTTAAGTCAAGAAATCTCATTACACTTAAAACAACAGTCATTACCAGAAAAATAACTTGTTATTTGATAATTTTCACCTGTTTCAAGTAAATTTTCACTTGAAATAAGTAGAAAAATCTGCCAGTGGGACAAGATTTATCTTCTCATTACAAGCAAAAAAATCTTGTTCCACTGGCAGATTTTACTACTTATTTTAAGTGAAAATCTACTTGAAACAGGTGAAAATTGTTGTTTTTTCCCAGTGATGAGTCATGTTTTACGTGTAATGAGATTTTTTTGACTAAAAATTTGACATTTTAACTAGAAATAAGACAAATATTGTTGTTAAGAATTTGGGTTTTTGCAGTGTAATCTTCAGCTGCAGGTTAAATCACAAGTGCTAACCGCAATCTTCTCAGCTATCATAGTGAATGTTGTAAATACAGTTCACTCATATAGAAACGTACTTTGATACATATCAGACTGTTGCAGATCACTACACCGCTGAAACAGGATACAGGAAATGTATTTGCTTTGCAACAGGACATATCAGTTTATTTAATACAAAGTTCAGCTGAAATACAAAGTTATGATTGTCATTCCAGTTTCTGTTACATGAAATGCAGCCGCACACATGCAAACATTTTACTCACCACTACGAGAGACAGAACGAACAGATGGCACATAACGAAAGCTAATCAGGTATGGGGAGCTTTGTTGTTCCATTTGACATGGAGAGACATGTGAAATGAAGCCAGACTAAGCATGCCCCATCACCTTATAGATGTAGAAATAGAGAAAGCACATTTGAGTCCACAATCAGGCTTATGCAACAGTTTGACAGAACAATGCAAGTGCGACATCAACACTGCACATGTGCAAGGAGGTTTTTACATGGCATTTATATAAACCTGAGGGAGGTAGGAAGGATGAGGAAAGAGAGAAAGAGGGAAAGGAATGATCATTTGTATCAAACGGCATTCAGAGAGAGGATAAATGGAGGAATGTGGCCGAGCATAAAACACGTCCAAAGAAGAGCAAAAGGAACAAAAAAGAAAAAATCTTGACTTATAAAAAAAAACGCCTTTCGGGCATTTATGTGCAAAAACACGACTTATTGAAATTCCCCCACAATGAGGGAATTTCAAAGTCGTGTTTTTCCATTTTAAAGGTGTTTAGCTGAGCTCGAAGATTCCCTGTGCTTGAATTCTTCACGCTACTCTCATAGTTGAAGTAAGAAGTAAAACCTTTTAATGGTATGAGTGAGTTTTTCAAAGTAAAGGTCTATTTGTGATGGGGAAAAAGAAAGGGAAAAATAATGAGAAATATTAGAAGAAAAAAAATGGCCTACTTCATTTGAAATGAAATGATGAGTAATTTAAACTCACGCTTAACATTTTGAAAATATTCCTACCATTTAAAGTCAGTGATAAATACGTTAACGTTTATCAGTCCATAAAATCAGTACATAAAAGTAAGAGGATGATGCAGTTTTGAATTAAGTCAAAATGAAAATGAAGGCGAATTGTCTTTAGTCTTATCAATAATAAGGAAAGGGTGGCATGTTTGATTTTATAGCACACATTAAAACAAATGTAAATTATGGCTTCATGGAAAGATTGATACAATACATTCTTAAATTACTATAAAGACTATTATAACTGTTCATCTTAGTTGTTTCTTTCTTGCTGTGACACAGATCAACTCTTGCGAAGATGTCACTGTGTCATCAAAAGAGCATCATTCGTTTTTTCAGCTCCACTTCAGACAAAGTGAAACATGGCAGCGGAGTGAGAATTAATATCTGCGGCCACTTTGCTGAGGTTGTGCCTGGTGTCAGGCACGGCCGCTCTTACCAGGATCGTCGTTGGGCAGGATGACGGTCTGCTCGTCGCTCACACGTCCGTACAGACCGTTGGCGCAGACGGCCACCACCTGGACCACGTAGCTGCTGTTGGCCTGCAGGTCATCCAGTATCGCCCCCTGGTGGTGACACAAGTACAATCAGCTTTAAAGGGGACCTATTATGAAAAACAGGTTTTCTCTTGCTTTAACATATATACAGTGGTCTCCCCTCAGCCTGCCAACTCAGAGAAGGAGGAAAGCAACCAAATTCTGCAGTGTCTGTACAGCCGCCCGGATAAGCCGTCCAGTGTGATGTGGATCTACGAGCCAATAAGATTCTGCTCCCGTCGTTACGTAACCAAAATGCGATTGACATTGGTTGGCCTCCGATGTGTGAAACCACGCCCACAACTAACTCTGCCGGCCGGAGCTTCCGCCATTTTTTCATAGCGGTGTATCACGTCATTCAGGCAGCCAATCATCACAGAGCCTCATTATCATAGCCCCGCCCACTCAGGATCCTGCATAGATAATGAGGTTAGAGACTGGGAAGATAAAGACATGGCTCAGAGGCTGAATTTCTAATTCATTTAGCAAAAACAATCAAAAGCTTGATTTTAAGACATCCAAGACCTGTTTAAAATAGGTATTAGATTCCATAATAGGTCCCCTTTAAGTATTATTATCTTAGCGGAACAAATCCTCTTTTAATCTTCAGATGTTACCCTTTTAAAAGACGAATATTGGCAATAACCCGAATTTGCAAGGCCATGTAAACATCAATAACCCCTTTGAATAACCCGAATTTGCTCATATTCGGGTTTTTAAAAACCTGAATATGACCCCTGTTTTTTTGCGCATGCTCTGTTTGCAAGGAATCTTGGTCTTTTGAGTCCAGCACGTACTTATAAACACGGGGAAACGCAAGACCATGCCACACTTTTGGAGTGAGGAGGAGACTAATCACTTCATAAATGTAGTGAAGGATATGAACATTTCTGCATTTGTAGACGGTAGAAAGTACGGGAATAGCCAGATTTACAAGAAGTTGAGCGAAAAGTTGCGCGAAGCAGCATTTGTTTTGAATTTGGATACAGGAAGAAGAAGCGGAAATGACGGTAATTGCGTCATGATGTTCTCCGTGCGTCGCTGTTTTGATGGAGATATCCCAAATGATTAATTACCATGTAAACGGAATATTCCGAATGTTTCAGTAACCGGAATATTAGCAATAACCCGAATTTTGACTGCATGTAAACGTAGTCACTGGTGTAACGTTTACTCACAGAACTGCTCAGGGGCCTCATTTATAAAAGAGTGCGTAGGATTCAAACTAAAAGTGCACGTAAAGCCAAAAGCCGAAAATGGCGGGCGCAAAAAAAGAATCCGGATCAATAAAACCATGTGCACGCACACTTGCACGCAATGTTCACTTTATAAATCACAGTCCAGCTGGAAGGTTGCGCAGCTGAATCCGCCTCATATCCCGCCCTCTACACGCCCACTTTTTACCATATATGGGCAATGCAAAGTAGTATTTGCATATGAATGAGCCTGCTGAGCATGCGCAGCGGCTTCCTGCAGCCTGTTTGGCTTCAGGATGAATGAGAAGTATCCAGCCACCGTGCCACTGAATTTCACTGAGAGATCGAAATGTTGTGGATGAGGTGGAGGACAGGAAAACGACATTATTTGGTGGTCACAGTAAAAGTAGAAAAAGTATATAAATAGTACAAAATAAAGCGAGTGAGTGGCAGCACGGCGTTGCTGCGCTAAACGCTGTGAGTGCCCCGGCGCAACAGGTGACACACACTTCCCCCCGTCTTTTCAAAATCATGTTTTTGTCCCCCCCACTTTTTACAGTTTAAAAACTAGCTGTAGGCTCAGCCTGTAATTGCAAATCATCAAGACACTGTGCAAAGGCGATGCGAGAACGGCCCGGCAGCCCCGCACCCCCTCCCGTCTCCCCTATAAGTCTGATATATGTTGTGATATGTGATGACATTATTAAGAGTATGACATGAATTTGGCTTCATTTCACCACCTCACCGCCTGCGTCGCCAGTTCCCCATATCTTAAGTAAGTTCCTACGGGAGGGTCAGGGTTGCCATCTGCTGCAGATGTTTTGGTTAGTTTTTTCTTTTTAAATCCCAACCTTTGCGTGGAAGGTGGCTTGCGCATCTTTCAAGCCCTGTTTTGTGCGCAAGCAAGCTTTGTAAATGAGGCCCCAGGTATTTATGTGAACAGATTCTTTCCTCTGCCAGTAAAACATGCCGTAACATCAGCACAAGTACACAAACCTGGGGCTAAAGTCGCCCTTTTCTGGGAATGAAATGGAGAAACAGGTTCAGCAGTTAAAGCGGCAGTCCCACCACTGGAATGTTGGCGTTTTAATTGATGGCCCAACCGTCCACATGTCAATGTTTTCTGGAGTGAGAACTCCACAGTGAACTGATGTGCCTCCCTCTTTACACCAAAGGGCTGCCAAATGAACAGAGGAATGCCCTGCACCCTTTTGTCCAACATGATAAGTGTCTTTGTAGAGGTGGACAGCTGAACTGCTCCAGAGTTTGAAGAAAAAGTTATTTTGGTGCCAAGGGGGGGTTATTTGTCTTTCTGAAATGCTGAGATGTGTTATGCTGTGAAAGGTTCTTGGTCTTAAGAGCTTAATTTGACGGTACTGTTGACACCGTTACTCATGCCCCTGTCCCTTTTCCTGACAGTTCAACAGTCTTCAGATTGACATTTTCTTCAAAAGCTGTTGATTCAGGCTTGATGGAGGTTCCAGACGATGGGATGAAAACATGACAAATGTTTGGTGGAATTGATATTTTGTGTTGTAGGACGTTCTCTCACCACATCCTGATCTCCGTCAGTCAGGTATTCAGAGGGGACAGACTCTTTTTTGTCAATCAGTTGGTAGGTTACAGAGTACTTCTCGATGCCGGAGTCGTAAACCGCCCGCGGCCGCTCCCACGTCACCAGCAGGCTGCTGAGGTTGTAGGGCACCGCCTGGAAGTTCTCTGGCTCCGAGCTGCACACTGACAGAAACATAAAACAAGACTTATTTCAAGTCAATAAATGAGTTCATTCCCATGTCAGCTGCACGTGAGACAACTTTGCTTTTCCTTCTGTTCGTGTAACGAGGCTCATGGATCCAGGTGCACACATTTGCACTAGCTGGATGTGTTTTTATGGACTACTATTATGGAGGTAGATTTGTGTCTTCATTATTCAATCAAAAAAAAGATTGCTTCAATCAAAAAATATATTTTCAATTAAGAATTCAATCAATAAAAATGATTTCAGTCAAAGAAAAAAAGGGCTTGAATGCAAAGAAATATTTGAGACTCAAAAAAATGCATTTGAACACTGTTTTTCTTTGATTGGAAATGTTTTCTTTGATAGAAGTGAAGGTTTTTTGTTTGAAGCAACTTTTTTGATTAAAGTAGTGTTGTTTTGTGTTTGGGGCATATTATGGGTAGGACATTTGTGTCTTTACCATTTAATCAAAAAAGAAGTTGCTTCAAAAAGGAAAAAAATATTTTCAATGTAAAAAAATCACTTCAATAAAAAAAAGCTTTTTCAATCAAAGGAAAAAAGTGTGTGAATGCAAAAAAATATTTGAGACCCAAAAAATTGCATTTGAACACTTTTTTTTTTCATTGAAAATATTTTTTTCGATTTGAAGTGATTTTTTTTTTGATTGAAGTGAAAAAAGTGGTAAGAAGTGGCGGATGCTTCCCCATTGGTCAGCCCATAGACAGACATAAAAAGTGTTTTTTTTTTAAATTGAAAATATATTTTTTGATTGAAGCAATCTATTTTTTGATTGAATAATTAAGACACAAATCTACCTCCACATTTTTGTTGTGGAATTTCTAAGCTCCATGAGCAACATGGGCCAGCTGTAGAGATGGTTAACTTGGAGATGATACTGAATAAGTAAATGAAATCACCCCCCAGTGATCAGATGGGGTTAAATCAGAAGACAAATATGTTTGGCTTCCAGGTATTTCTTTAAAAAAAATGGGTGATCTGCAGCTGTTTGTTTCTTGTCTACTAGTATTATTCTGGAAAAGGTTTTATTTATAATTGTTGATTATTTGATGGGTTTTCAGCAGTTCTCAAAACACCACACATTATGTCAAAAGCAAATTGACACTATTCATTTGATCTTAACTGAGGAAGACTAGTAGCTACATTATGGATGTTACTACTAATATAATGAATTGATAATTAATATGTTACACCTAAATGTATCAACTCATTTTTAGAGACATTCAGATGTATTATTGATCGCTTGGATTCAGCTCTCGTTGAACTGGCCCGTCTTTTAGTCTGTTTTGTTGATAGACGGCTCCACTCTTCTGCAGCTCTATCCTATCTTTATCTTATGTGCATCTACTCACCACATGCACCACATGGAGTCTTCATGGCTCCATTATGGTGGATCTTTTCTGCACCTATATATTGTTTTTATTGAAATTTCATGCTCCACAATGTACCTTTATTAAACTATTTAGATTTGTAAAAATCAAGAAAACCAAATACAACAGAACTTAAACATGGTTGAGGGGGCATTAAATGGGTTGCCCCTGTGTTTTTTGCAAAATGTTTCTGGGTCAAATCGGAGATTAACAGTGCGTATTTAATGCAAATGACAGACACTTGTGGGATTAACACAGAATAAAGGGCCTGAGGATCAAGTGATAAAGAGGAGGAAGAAGAGGCTCAAAAACTGGCACATTTCCTCTCTACCCATCTGAACAAAGAAGTCTGCTGTCACTCGCTTAAACGTCTTATCTGTGAGCCATAAAAGTCCAACTGAAATAAAAGAAAATGAAATAATTAGAATAAAGTAAATGAGATTAAATTAAAAAAAAGCCATGTACCAGAGGAGTGATACTGGGAATGGAGACTGCAGTCATACTCTCATGTTGCTCAGGAAGGAACAAAGCACAAATATCAGACATCAGGTTGAGAGGAGACATGGATGCCCAGCATCGTCCACTAGAGGGAGGACCAGGCCAGCACAACAAACCAACAGGTGTTCACCAGCATCAGCCCTTTCATCAGCAGACTCCCCAAACCCAAATTGCTTTGACATAATATGCTAAAAATGCAAATTTTGGATGTTAACTCTTGTAATTAGGGCCCAAGCACTTACAATGCGAAGGCCCTATTGTATCTGTAGGAGTTCTCGTTCTCATTCTCGTTTTTATTTTTCAGACGAAAAGAGGGCCTTTTTGCCCTCCTAAACATGCCCCAAAAGTCACCAAATTTTGCACGCAAGCCACACCTGGCGAAAACTCTCACTCACTCATCTTCTTCCGCTTATCCGTTCCCGGGTCGCGGGGGCAGCAGCCTCAGCAGAGATGCCCAGACTTCCTTCACCCCAGAACCTTCCTCCAGCTCTTCTGGGGGGAGTCCGAGGCGTTCCCAGGCCAGCCGAGAGACATAGTCTCTCCAGCGTGTCCTGGGTCTTCCCCGGGGTCTCCTCCCAGTGGAACCTGCCTGGAACACCTCCCTAGGGAGGCGTCCAGGACGATGAATTTTGACGTATCTTGCCATGAACTATTGTAAACTGTGAACCATGAAGTATTTGCATCCTGCTCTGCTGTCACTGGTTGTGGTCGTTGCTGCTGATGTGATGGTGGATATTGGCTGTTGTATTGTGTTTTGTTGCTATGGACAGGCCGACTGTAGAAATGAATTGCCCTTTTGGGACTAATAATGTATTCTGAATCTGAATCTGAATCTGAATTAGAGATAAAACAAAGGGAAGGAGCTGCGACACACACCTGGTGTAGGGACCTCCTCGATGCCGGTGTAGGACGAGAACACCTGACCCATGAACTGCTCCTGCTGCTCCCTGTAGTTGTTCTGCAGGTAGTCCATTAACATGACGTATCCGGCCTGCTGCATCGTCATCACTTCACAGAACACCTCCAGCTGCAACACAGCAGTCACAAAACAACACCAGAAATAAAGCGTGCACGCTGGCATGTGTTACACTGACAGACTTAACAATTAACGTTTGTGTTGCTCCGCTCTGCAAACGTAGGCTGCTGAGTGGTTTTTCTACAAGCTGGTTCAAAAATAATACGCTAATAACATGCTCCTGCTGCACTGCAAAAACTCAACATTTTACCAGGAATATTTGTCAGTTAGTTAAAATGTCTCATTTTTAGTCAAATAATCTCATTACACTTAAAACAAGAGTCATTACCAGAAAAATTACTTGTTATTTGACAATTTTCACCTGTTTCAAGTAAATTTTCACTTGAAATAAGTAGAAAAATCTGCCAGGGACAAGATTTACCTTCTAATTACAAGCAAAAAAAAAATTGAAAAATTTAAAATTGTTGTTTTTTTCAGTGATGAGTCTTGTTTTTAAGTGTAATGAGATTTATTTGACTAAAATGAGACATTTTAACAAGAAAATAAGACAAATATCCCTGTTAAGATTTTGAGTTTTTGCAGTGGAAGGTATTTTGAGCTTTTGATGCCATCTGTAAGCAAATATTAATATTAGGAAAACCTTTCCCATATGTGCAATAAATCTTAATATAAGCCTCTTAAAACCTAAACCAAACACAGAGGAATGGTTCAAAATTAAAGTTTAGGGTTTAAATAGCCAACAGGATGTGCAAAATTATTTTATAGAGCAGACTGGATGTTACCGTAATTCATTGGTGTTTAAATAACATGTGTAAGTTCAAAGTAGGACTCATGACGAGTTTGCCTGACAGAGGGATCTGCACCGGTGTCAGGGACTGAGTGTGATGTGAGAGAAGACCCTTTACCTTCTGTCCTGAAGAACTAGTCAGTCCACCATGTCTTCTGAACAGAAGGTGAGACATTTCAACAAGTAAAGATAACAGAAGTCTGGTCGGCTTATTTCAAGTCTGTATGTGTTCTCATATGGTTGCTTCCGGTCTTGAGGTCCACATGAATGTCCACATGAATGTCCACATGAATGTCCACAAATGTCCACATGAGATATTCAGCAACCCGGGTAATTGTTTGAACTTGCTAAAAAGACAAGAAAAAGGCCTAATATTTTCTTTCCGCCTCTGTTTGTGCTCGCACCGGTTGAGTCATTATTCTGGTTTCACAACACTCACCAAACACAGATTCAAACCTGCAGCAAAACCACGCCTCTGACAAACTAATTAGTAAAAATCATGACTTTAAATCATTAACTTCTGGCAGCACAGGAATGCAAACCAGCTGGGGCACGCTAGAAAAGCTTTGGGGAAACCTGGAAACCCTCGTAAAGCTGTTGTAAAGTTAAGAAGAAAATGTAGACCACCTATTTATGATAGTTATGCTTTACAGCTGATCCAATCATCCTAACATTAGAGGTAATAAATACAAGAGAAAATCCTGATTTAGAATAAAAAAGAGAAGCGCATATGCTCCAAAACTGTGGAACAGCCCGAGGATCTGAGAGGAGCTGGAAATGTGGACATTTTTAAACGTAGAATAAAAACTCATCTCTTTGGTCTGGCTTTTATGTAGCATCAAATTTTATAGTTTTATTATGTTTAAATTTTTTTAGAGGTATTTGTTTTATTTATTTATCTATTTCTTGTAATGTTTTTATTATCATTATTGTTATTATTATTATTATTATTATTATTATTGTTGTTATTATTATTATTATTATTATTATTATTATTATTATTATTATTATTATTATTATTATTATTATTATTATTATTATCATTATTATTATTACTATCATTATTACTATTATTATTATTATTAATAATAATATTATTATTATTATTATTATTCTATTTTAATTAACTATATTGTCCCAGTTCTTATTTTTGTTTTTATTATGCTTATTTTTCAGTCAAAATGTCAAAGCACTTTATATTTCATGTACCTGGATGAAAGGTGATATACAAATAAAATTGGATTGATTGATTGATTGATTGATTGATTGATTGATTGATTGATTGATTGATTGATTGATTGATTGATTGATTGATTGATTGATACTTCTAAAGGATGGTGACATTGAGGTATAAAAAGAAACAGTTTTAGCACAGAGAGACTTATTAGGTTTCCCACTTTTTGCTGTGTTCAAATCCAATGAACCTGGGGGAGGGGCCGTAAACTACAGCGCACGTCACGCTTGAAACATATTGTTGAAAAAGTTTTGTGTGGGAGGATTCTCATGGATGCATGTGCATGCTTCTGTGTCCTTAGCAGACATTCTGAAAGACTGTTTTTGACATGATGGGTGAGTCTGGGGCCTGAGGGTAGTCTCTCCCTCCCTCTCTCTCTGTCTCTTACACACACACACACACACACACAGCCCTCAACCATTACCGGTATGCGTGTTGAACTGTGGTATGATAATTCCTCCATTCAGCGCCTTGAACATGTTTTGTAAAGGTTGTTTACGCAGAAAGCTGTAATTGTGTCACTCGTCTTTTCATCTCAAACAAAACTCCTCCGCTGAAGTCTGGTCCTTAAAGGGCCCCAACGGTGGCAGGGCCAGGTTTGCTGACCAAATAAGGTTTGTTTTCCACTGTACGCGTTGTTTTTATTCCCCTCTTAATTAGATATAGGTCTCAGTGATATCAAAAATAAACTTCCTCCTGCCACAGAATAATTGAATTGTTAAAATGTTTTTCTTTATCTTTTCTCAAACCCAATAAAGGAGTGAAATGTAGATGAAAATGAAATGCAACAATCTACAAAGCACCAGCAGTTCCATGAATGAAGAGATTATGACTCCCTACTGAAAAAAAAACATGTCAAAAGTTTAAACTGAGCAAATGCACCACTACAAGAAAACAAAGTCATTTTGAATTTGATGGCATCAGCACTTCTTTTAACCACAGCCCAAAAGTGCTGAGAACGTCTGTCAGATATAAGTTGTAACTTGTTGTAACTTTTTTCCTTTATAATGCACCAAATTATTTACAACTACAACTACAAAAAAAAGTTGGAACACTATAAAACAGAAAGCAATGGTTTGAAAATCTCATAAACCCACATTTTATGCCCAATAGAAAATAAAAAACAGATCACATGTTGAAACTGACACGTTTTGCAATTTCATGGCTCATTTAGAATTTGATGGCAACGACACATTTGAAAAACGTTTGAACAGCAAGTCTAAATGTCTGGGAAGTGGGGAGAGTATTTACTGGAGTTTTAAGAGACAGATGTTGCCCCATTCTTGTCTAGCTGAGCCTTAGTTGGCACTCTGCTTATTTGTTCTAAATCTACTCTTTCAAAATTGAACAGCTTTTCCATCATAATCGTCAGTACAACTGTTTCTCCTCATTTACTTGCCTGGGAGTAATTCCTTTACAATACTCTCCCATTTACAGCACAGATCAATAACATCACCCGCTCTGCTTATTTCCATCTTTGCAATATCAACCAATTGCAACTTTCACCTATGAACGTTACCATGTTGGTTCATTATCTAATTACTTCTCACCTCAAATACTGTTACTCCCTCCTCACTTGTTTTCTTCTACTAGTTTGAAACTCAGCTTGTGCCTTTTATAACCACTGATGTTACTGATCTGTTGCAAATTAAGTCAATTAGTTGTCAAATGCTTCACCAGTTTTTGATTTGTCCCAATTACTTTTCCAGCCCTTTTGTTATCCCTGTTCAAACTTTTTGAGATTTGTTGGTGCCATTTAATTCAAATTGAGCTAATATTTCAATGAAATGGCAGTTACATCATCTGATATGTTGATGTTTTATTGGGTGTAACATTATAGGATTTTGCAATGGATTGCATTCTGTTTTCATTTACATTTTACAATCTCAACTGTTTTTTGGAATTGGTACTGGGAGTTATGTACGGTACAATACACTTAAACACAAGGAAGCCATAAATCTGGCCGCTGTAATGACACGCCATGCTTTGCAAGAAATCAGGTCATTAAAAAAGATTTAAGAGCATAGTCTGCTGCTGTGTGAATCCAACATAAAGAAGTTCTATACGGTCAATGACCACAAGAGCAGAAGTGGCAGAGGAAGCCTGGACTGGTCAGATTTTGATTTGTGCTACATGATTTTGGGGGGAGCCACTCCAGAAATACCGTTGCTATTCAGGGTAGCATCCCATTTAAACTGCCAAACACGCATTAAACATGAATTCTTAGGTCAGGAAAAGAAACAGGATCTAATCTAAAGACGCCTGTAGCACCCTATAATGTAATAATTTCCTATAATGTAATAATTTCCTATAATGTAATAATTTCCTGAAAATGTAATAACGCCTGAAAATGTAATAAAATTTGCACTCAACGCAATCGAAAATGTAATAAAACCCAATAATGTAATAACTTCCTCAATAATGTAATAAAATATCCCCTGACTGATATTGTAATAACATTTTTACCAATAATGTAATACCTTATTACATTATTGGGAATTTATTACATGGTACTCAAAGTCTGCAATTTAACCCAATAGTAATTCTGGTGTTTCAAATCCAGTGTATATAACATTCTTAGATACTTAAAACACAAAATGTAGAACTCTGGACTGAAAATGAACATATATATATATATATATATATATATATATTACATTATTTGTCAAATATTACATTATTAGTTTTGGAAGAAAAAAAAAAGACCCACCTGAAAATGTAATAAATTCCCAATAATGTAATAAGGTATTTCATTATCGGTAAAAATGTTATTACAATATCAGTCAGGATATTTTATTACATTATTGGTGAAGTTATTACATTATTGGATTTTATTACATTTTCGATTGAGTTAAGTGCAAATTTTATTACATTTTCAGGAAATTATTACATTATAGGGTGCTACAACACCTCCTAATGTTTTCTGGTCATGCATGTCTACATTTACATGAAGTACAACTCTATTTCTCACCTGTTCATCAGATATGGCCACGGTGTTCTTGAAGACGATCCACTCCACCGTCTCGGTGCAGGGCGGTGTAGTCAGGGAGCCGTTGTAGATGAAATATTTCTCAGTGGAGTTTGGCAGGAGGCCTTGCAGAGTGAAGGGTGAAACCTCAGCACTCTTGCCTGGACAGCAAATAAAACAGTTTATACAATCACAGAAGAAGAGCCGAAAAGCCAAAAGAAGAACAAGAAAAGTGCTTTACCATATCTGCTGACACTGTTGATGCCATCTATAATGGCTGCATAATTCATGTTGTCATCAGTGCTCGTCTGCATAAAAGAAAAATCAACATCATTGAATGAAATCAACTTTGTATATACTGACCAAAAAAAAACTGATTTTTGCTTTGTAACTTATAATTCTTATATGGACATGCATTTAAAACACGTAAGCATGAACATCAACAAAAGACAAAAATTGTTGTTTTCTCTACTTAAGGCTGAACTGCGCAAATGAGAAAAGGTTTGGAAAACAGAATGGCCTTTAAGATCTAAACCTACACTGCAAAAACTCAAAATCTTACCAAGAATATTTGTCTTATTTCTAGGTAAAATGTCTCATTTTTAGTCAAACAAATCTCATTACACTTGAAACAAGTGTCAATACCAGAAAAATAACTTGTTATTTGACAATTTTCACCTGTTTCAAGTAGATTTTCACTTAAAATAAGTAGAAAAATCTGCCAGTGGGACAATATTTTTTTGCTTGTAATGAGAAGATAAATCTTGTTCCACTGGCAGATTTTTCTACTTATTTCAAGTGAAAATTTACTTGAAACGGGTGAAAATTGTCAAATAAGTTATTTTTCTGGTAATGACTCTTGTTTTAAGTGTAATGAGATTTTCTGACTAAAAATGAGACATTTTAACTAGAAATAAGACAAATATTCCTGGTAAGATTTTGAGTTTTTGCAGTGTATATAGTGTTTGGTTGTTGGAATTCTATGATAGTCACATTTTGTACATGATGAACACCGTGTTTGAACAGAAGAGTGCATATAAGTACCATCATGCTTAATAAACTTGTGGAACTCTGGAATAAATCCACAGGTACCAAGAGCTTGTTGAGACACATTGTCACACGAAGCTTCAACTTCAACTTCAACTTCAACTCCCTGCAGAGACGACACCTTGGAAGTAGCTTCAAACATACTTGAATCACGAGAACACCCTAGGGGTCATTTAGAACTTAGTGACAGTCATGCCAAATGCCCGATAATGACATTTGGCCACAGATCACATCCGACTGTAAATTGCTTTTCGTCTCTCACTTGGCTTGTGTATTTCCTGCCTTTTGTACTTTGAACTTACTGTATAAAAAGTCATGACTCCAATCACTCTGGGTCGGCACACCAACTCAGACACGATCTGTGCTGGTCTTGCTCACCGCCGGCTTACTGAATAAAACTCTCAACCCCACAGCGGATTCCTGAACTGGATTTTATATTATTCTCCAACAAGCTCAAGTGGGCTGGCATTTGGTGGTAGATGATACAAACACTTTGGTGTGGAAGGAGTTTAGTGATGCCATGGAAAGGGACTTTCAATCAGCCAGGATAAGAGTCTGGCAAACTGTCAAGCAGCGTAGGTGGGAAAAATAATGCTCCATCAACACTGTAGGGTGTGGGTGGAGTGCTGTTGGCCTTGTTGGATGTCATCAGGTGGTGTAAGGAATAGTGACGTGCTCTGTCTTGCTGACTCCTGTCAGCACTCATGCTGCTGCATTTTGGATGAGCTGGATGTTATTCAGAGAATTACTTGGACATCCTGGTAATAATACATTACAGTAATCTAGTCTTAAACTTACAAATGCTTGAATTAGTTTATCAGCATCATTCTGGGAGAAGATGTTCCTAATCCTTTTATATGACGAGATGAATAAAAAGGGTTCTGTTACATCTGGCTTAATAGACAAATACAGCTGCGTATCATCAGCATAGGAATGAAAGTTTATGCTGCGATTCTGGATTATATTTCCCAAGGGCTGAATGTGTAAACTGAACAACATTGGCCCTAGCAGTGAAATCTGCGGGACAGTGTAGCAGGCCTTTGTCTGTGCAGAAAAAAACCTCATGAACACGAACAAACTGGAATATATGAGGTAGATATAAGTTAAACCTATCTAATGCTGTCCCATTAATCCCAACAAGATGCTCTTATGTGTTGAGGTGGTTTGGGTATCTGGCTCTTAGACCAAGCTGTTTCATGTTTTACCTCCTGTACTTTATTTTATTATACATTTTATTATACATCAATATGCAATTCAGGCCTACCAGTAATGTATTCCAAAAAAGCAGAATGAAGGGCTATAGTTATTACAATTTTGCAATGTTGCTATTCCTTTTTGCTATACTTAAAAAGGTATCCGGGCACAAGTAATGAAGTGTTTATGTCGCTATTTTGTCCAATTTTTCTTGCTAATATGTCAGATGTGCAGTAGTACAGGGTTGTTGTCTCAGTTTTCATCTCAAAATGTGCCACCTTGTCTCTGTTGGACACTGGGACTGAGTCTCCTCTTGCTCAGCTTTGCCTTTGCGGTGTGTGCAGACAGTGTTTTTTGCTCATTATCCTGTTGACAAATGCATGGTGGTCGCTGGAAAAGACGTGGGTTTGAAGGCAACACATGTTGCTCTACAATCTCTGTACTTTTTTGCTGGATTGTTGGCATCACAAAATTGTAGGTGACCTTTGCCAAGAGCACAGATTTACCACCCTATATCATCACAGAGCCTGGCTTTTGAACTTCACTGCAAAATCTCAACATTTTAACAAGAATATTTGTCTTATTTTTAGTTAAAATGTCTCATTTTTAGTCAAAAAATCTCATTACACTTAAAACAAGACTCATCACTGGACAAAAACAACAATTTTCACCTGTTTCAAGTAGATTTTCACTTAAAATAAGTAGAAAAATCTGCCAGTGGAACAAGATTTTTTTGCTTGTAATGAGAAGATAAATCTTGTCCCACTGGCAGATTTTTCTACTTATTTCAAGTGAAAATTTACTTGAAAAAGGTGAAAATTAAAAAATAAAATGAGACATTTTAACTAGAAATAAGACAAATATTCCTGGTAAGATGTTGAGTTTTTGCAGTGCTGTTACTGATCACAGCCTTGCTGATCCTTGTCATCTTCATGTCCTTCAAAAAAAAAGTACGTGGAATATTGTTTTTTCTGATCACAATAGTCCGTGACGTGTTCAAAGGACTTTAAACATTGAAGAAGGAAAAATATGAAAGTTGCTTCCAATCAGTCTTTGAAGAATATTTTTTAAACATTTCAACAATAATCTCAAACATTTGTTCATGATTCTCTGACTATCTTTGTTCCTTAAAGTCTTTGACAACTGTTCAATGAATATGGAAATCAATGATGATATGACACTAAAGTGGAATCAATGGGTTAGACAAAACTGCAGTTCTAGACTAAGTACTAATTTGGGCCATAGTTTATTGGAAACAAAATATGTCAATGCTGCTTCTTAAAGTACACGATGATAAAATTGAAGAGAATAAGCAGGCTTGATGGTAGCGGTACAAGACTTTGATGTCAGGTCCAAAACACTGAAATTCATCACCTATATCAGCTTGACAGGAGACAGAAATGTCTCCATGTCCAGTCACCATGCCTAAATGTTACTAGGAGGGATAGTTTCAGAGCCGGAACCTTTTGTTGCTCTCAGGAAAAAAAAAAAAAAAGGTCCAAGATGTTTTACTACTGATTCAAAATGAAGAAAAAGAATGCAGAGGTAACAGGATGGTAGAATACACCTATGACACAACACTGAGAATCTGCATAACAGTCACCACCAAAGGAACACAGAAATGGCTGGGAGCACAAAAATAAAGTGTAACAAAGTATTTTACAACCTGCGTGTCAACTGGTTGTTTTCACTCTCAACCTGTGGCACATAATAGAGGTACACAAACACGGAGCCTGGAGCTTCTTAAGATGTTTCTGTGAGTTTTGTTCCAACCTGGCCTCTGACAGTTAGCACATGTCAATGCAACCGAAGGCAACTAAACCGGAGAGAGCAGAGAAAGAAAGACAGCTCTCATGAAAACACAGATAGGAGTAGTGATCCTGAGCCAGCTAATGATTCTAACATACCAAACACAAAGCACCTATTGGGATTTTACTGCACATCTGCAGCAGAATAACTACAAATACTTCATAAAACCTGTCTTGTTTAATCCACGTTTAAAAAGCTGCAATTATTATATCTATATAAAAACGTGTCTCCATAAATTCAGCAAGTGGATTTTTTACTTGACAAGCTGTGGCAGAGTCAATCTTAAAAATCTAAATTCATTTTGTTTAGCTCTTTAATACATCCCTGCCCCATTATGATCATTTTAGCGGGCTCTTTGTGGGATTCTAATTGATTGACTAATTGATTGACAGCAAAGACCTGCATCTTACATCAACTGGACTCCTCCTCTTGCTGTTTAGACGTCTTGCCAACAGGCCTTTTCAAAAAAGTCTCAATGATTTTAAACCTCTGCTGAAAAAGGACAATCTTGACAAGACACAACTTAACAACTTCCATCCATCCATCCATCCATCCATCCATCCATCCATCCATCCATCCATCCATCCATCCATCCATCCATCCATCCATCCATCCATCCATCATCCATCAATCCATCCATCCATCCATCCATCCATCCATCCATCCATCCATCATCCATCCATCCATCCATCCACCCACCCATCCATCCGTCCGTCCGTCCGTCCGTCCGTCCATCCATCCATCCATCATCCATCCATCCATCCATCCATCCATCCATCCATCCATCCATCCATCCATCCATCCATCATCCATCCATCCATCCATCCATCCATCCATCCATCCATCCATCCATCCATCCATCCATCCATCCATCCATCCATCCATCTGGCTGGCAATGACAAGAAAAAACAAATGAGGATCAGCTGTATACTGTATATCAAAGGAAAGGAACCCCAGCACCAAGCCTTGGGTTGCTCCTGTGGAAACTTCAAATGTTAGTGTTTAGTAAAGCCTATAGTGTAAACTCTAGGGTTTTTGGGCCAGTAGTCAAAGGTGCAGCTGCAGGACAAGACTAGAGCAGCTGGTCTTAAACAGAGCTTCCTCCTAGATATGTTTCCATAGGCCTACGCTGTAATCAATTAGAGGTATCTCATGAGCATAATTAAGCTCTGTTGTTCTTGTAGTGTGTTGTGCTGGTTTGCCCCCTCCTTTTTTCTTCTGTACATGTTTGCAAGCAGGCTTCCAAAACTGCATGCTGCCCTGCAGTCCCCCCCTCTGACCATCCCATTGTCTGCTGTCTACATCTGTTTATATAGTAGTAGTAGTACACCAACTAACCATGTATCAGTAATATGTAGATAGAACTCTTAGTTCTCAAGCACCAGCTAACGAATGATGACTACTAATATATTTTGTCTTATGTAATATTGACAAAAATTAGTGTCTCTCCCTTTTTGTTCTTTATCCTCTCTTTCCGATCTCCCTCCTCCTTTCTTTCTCTACTTGGCTGGTGTTCAGCCAAGCAGATTAATTGATTAATTAATTGAACAGATGGTTTGCTCCATTTGGAAGTGGACTGAGGTGGGTTTAGTATTGTTTAATTTAGATCAGGTTTTAGCAGCAGTCAAATAGCAGTTTTACAGAAGTTAATCAAATGCAACTTGAAAAGTAGGAACGCAGCTCACCCGAAACGCTACGTTTCAGAAGATTTTGTTTTGTTGGTGACAAAAAAAGAAAAAAAAAACATTTTCACTATTCAATAAATGGTCCTTTTTCTGATTTATCCCAAATTTTCCCTCTAATACTTGTTTGGTATTCTCAGTTCAAGGCAAAACACCTGAATGCCTAGAGTACTTGTTTTTCTTCACTTGTAACGTATTTTACAATAATGCATTGCATCAAAAAATAAGTAATATGAAATAAAATACAATGAAATACGATGCTTATAAAGATGTTATGAACATACCTCAAAGAGCACAGCAAGAGCTGTGATCCTTCCTCGGGCCTTGATCGTTTCATCCAAAGAGTCAAAGAGGTGCGACTCATAAGAGTAGATCTGCATCTGTAAGAGAAAACAAATTCTATCTATTCTATCTGTAGAAGATGTTTTTATTGTTCTCGTTTTTCTTCCGACGAAATGAGGGCCTTTTTGCCGCCCTAAAATTTTGCCCCCCAAATTTTGCACCAAGCCAGGCCTGGTGAAAATTTTGATATTTAATGGTTTGCATTAATGGGCGTGGCCTAACGTCTCAACAGCGTCCCCTAGAAAACTTTGTACCTCAAGCCCCACAATACGGTTTGACGTACATCCACAAAAATTGGTACACACCTGTATCATGTCACAACTTAAAAGTCTCTTGGCACCATGGCCGAAACCGAACAGGAAGTCGGCCATTTTGAATTAATTGTGTAATTTTGGCGCAATTTATGCCATTTCTTCGGCCGTTGATGCGGCCTGAACCGTAACGTGCACCCAGGTGTGTTATACATCAAAATGTGCGTCTCGATCATGCGCCGACGCGGTCAAAAGCGTTACCGTGGCGACGATAGACGCCAAAAAGCGCGCCCCCCCCTTCATCTGATCGGTCCATATTTGATAGTCCCTACTTTCTGCCATAACTTTTGAATGGTTTGATATAGAGAGTCGTGGGTGGTGTCATCGGACTCGGTATTGAGCCCTTGACCTTCATTGGCCTGAATTAGCCTCGTCCCTTCATCTGATTGGTCCATATATGATAGTTCCTTCTTTCTGCCATAACTTTCGAATGGTTTGACATAGAGAGTCGTGGGTGGTGTCATCCACTAAATGTCCAGGCCTGAACAATCTACATCAAGTCATACAAGCTTCCACTGCAGCCTGAACGTGCACAAGGGTGCGAGGGCCCGTTCATCGCTGCTTGCAGCTTTAATTTATTTTTATTTTTTACATTAATTTTGGTACCTTCAGTGAATCACCTAAATTCTGAGTAATGTCACCTCTTTTTACAGTCGAGGAAGTGGACATGTGGCAGGAAGTGGACATGTGGCAGTAAATCCATCTCTAATCAGAGGCTGTTTGGAAACCACAGCCCTTTAAACACTGTTAATCAATATGGTACTAGCTTGGTACACCTATGGCACACCTTCAATGTGCACTGATGTCTCAATGAAAACTTTTTCTGTACATCAAGTAGAACAAAAGGTTGTGAAATAAATCATGGAGAAAAATAATGGAATCTCTCTGGAATGCCTAAAGGGATACTTGTACAAGTGTAAATATGCATGTTTGTCATCAGTTACTGACGGATGAATCACACCAGGCTTATTGACAAGAAACTTGTCAGTTGAAACCACTGAAAGAGTGCAGCAAATGATGCTAGTCGTTCCCATTAAGCTGTGTCTAACATTTAAACAAAGTACAAATACAAGGTTGTAAGAGGAAACATAAAGGTAGAATAAGGAAGACATCTCAGTATCAGTAAGAAAAATGTCCTTAAAAACTGAAAATACACAATAAAATGGATGAAAAGCAAATGACAAGAACATGAGTATTAAATGTGTATGATCAGCTGAGGGAGAATGGATGTACATCAGAAAAGCCTAACTCAAATGGTCACTGACCAGGCGCGTCATTTACGCCGGGGACGGTGGGGACGCGTCCCCACCACTTTGTCTGACGAGCAGATTTGTCCCCACCACTTAAAAAAAAAAAAAAATAATTAAGTAAGACGCGATTTGTCCCGTATTTTCATTAACGCCCCATACACACGTCTGTCACACACACATCAACACTAAATTGATCAATAATAACAAAATAAAACAGGAAACATTAAGGCCAGCAAAATCTTAGTGGCGGGACAACAGGACCTGCTGCGTCTGTGCCAGATCTGTATGTGTGTGACAGACAGCGCTGCGGGGAGGACTCGGGCTTCACCTCCAGGTAGGAGTTGGGAATTGGGAATTAAAAGTTGCGTTCCGCAGGCCCGGTTCTACGAGGTGCATAAGCATGCATTGAACCCTCATTTTATGTGTCTTCATGCTCAGTTGAAAAGACGAAAAGTCTGAAAAAACTGACAAATGCGCCTGATTTATGGTTCCGCGTTAAATCGACGGCGTAGCCTACGGCGTAGGTTACGCAGCGTCGCGTACCGTACGTTCGCATCCCTGCGTATCCTACGCCGTAAGCACTGCGTTGGTGCAACGCGGAACCATAAATCAACCAGTGTCCGTCACTCATCTGCTTCCAGCGCGCAGTTTCCTGCAGCAGCAAGACGCTGCTCTCTCTCTGCTGCTCCGTTAACACAAAGTAACCATGGATATTCCCAAGTGGTTCAGCACAACGACACAAACAAGTTTACAGGACTGTCTCAGAAAATTAGAATATTGTGATAAAGTCCTTTATTTTTCTGGAGTCCAAAAATGTCATACATTCTGGATTCATTACAAATCAACTGAAATATTGCAAGCCTTTTATTATTTTAATATTGCTGATTATGGCTTACAGTTTAAGATTAAGATTCCCAGAATATTGTAATTTTTTGATAGGATATTTGAGTTTTCTTAAACTGTAAGCCATGATCAGCAATATTAAAATAATAAAAGGCTTGCAATATGTATATGATGTTTCCGACGACCTAAATAAGACCGCGCAGATGGCTTTCAATATGGGGACAATATCGCGTCAATACGCATCATCTAATGCAATGCCTATTATTTATCATGAAACCTCAATTCGGAAGTAATGGGCCTAGCTCGTACCCAGCACTTTTCAAACCTTACTCAGGTTTATGGTAAATGTCCCCAGCACTTCTGAAATCAAACTGACGCCCATGTCACTGACACTTAGACAGACAGAAAACAGGCTGTTTCCAGAGGTGCACCGTGGATGAAAATAATATTCAGGGATGTATCATCAATCTGCTCTGAATGCGAACTTTATTCAGTATTAACAACAAGTTTAAAGGAGGAAGTTGTCTTTACATAGTTAGAGATTACTATGTACTGCCGGGAAGTATTGTGAAATTGTATTGGCCCTATACCACATCTATTGGTAACATCAATTATGAAAAATGTATCAACCCCCCTTAACATCAATCAATTAACCAATCAATCCTGTAGAAAGAAAAAAAAGATGGGTGGAAGCTCCCTGAGTGGTCCTTGAACCGTGTAAACACCTTCTTGTTCTAGAATGTTTTCTGTGTGTGTGTGTGTGTGCGTGTGCGTGTGCGTGTGCGTGCGTGCGTGCGTGCGTACGTGCGTGCGTGCGTGTGTGTGTGTGTGTCACCTCCAGAGGGAATTTGACTCCATCCAGACTATGTTCCGACCCCTCAGAGGAGGCGTTGCAGCGCCCCCAGTGGAAGGTGATGCGTCCCACTTTGAACTTTGAGCTGAGACCTCCTCCACTGACATAAAAGTCTCCATTCAAATGTACTGCCACTGCCAACAGAGACGACAACATTACCAGTCAGGAAATATGCAAAGCTGAACAATCCTTTACATTACAAATTCAATACCACAATGAATGATGTAAATGCTTTGTTTATTTTCTTAAATTATCTTTGATAACCTCGATATGTCACGGTTCGGTTTCAGTTCCTGTTTTATTTTGAAACCAGTGTTTGTGTTTCAGTTCTGTCTTGACTTCCCTGGTTCCCATCTGGCCTGATTGTCTGCACCTGTGTCTCGTCAACCCTTCTGTGTATATCTGGTCTTGTCTTTCCCTTGTTCCCTGCTGGTCCGTACTGTTTCCTCGTGCCATGTGCTCTGTCAGGTTTATGTAGTCTTGATTCATGTTTAAGCTCTTGTTTTGCAATCCTGCTAAGAAGCACTTTTCTTTGATTTAAAGGGATTGTGACATGAAAAACACATTTTTCTTGATTTTTTGTGTTTTGTTGGGTGTCTTGACATCAATTACACCCAAAAAACTACGAACTTTTAACATTCAGTGTATTGTGTGCTTTCTGGGATTTTCCGCATAACTATGCAAAAACGGCGCATGTGGTTTGGTGACGGGTCGTTACGAATAAACCCGCTAAATCACTGCCCCCTCAACCCAGCTCCCTGCCTCCTCCCCTCTCCAGCGCACCATAAAGGCTGATTTATGGTTCCGCGTTACACCGACGCAGAGCCTACGGCGTAGGGTTACGCGGCGACGCGCACCGTACGCTGAACCCTACGCCGTAGGCTCTGCGTCGATTTAACGCGGAACCATAAATCAGGCTTAACACGGAGCTGTTTAGAGCCTCTTCTCTTCTCATCACCGGAGGAAAACTGCTAAGAAGACCCGCGGCCACTGACTGGACTTAAGATAAGGGGACACTGCTGCTTGCATGCCTTTATTTTTATGATTGTTTGCGGTGGACTACTTTTCTGTGCATGCTTCGCCTGTCGCTCCTGGCTTAACTCTCTGACGCCGCTGTTAGAAGTCCGGTTCGGTGTGCGCATGGACTTCATCCCCGGGCTGTAGTCGCCCTGTCTGGGCTGTGTGTGTGGGTGTTTGTGGTTCGGTGTGCGCGCGTGTGTGTGGAGACGGCAGAAGTGTGTAGCAGTTGGGTTGGAGGAGGTTTGGAGGAGGAGCGGAGCAATGATTGACAGGAAAGGGAGAAAAGGAAGCGTTTTTCACGGCGCAAAAAACAGTCATAAAAAGCCAGCAATGGAGTACTAGAGTGAAGTTTTTCTTGTTACACCCTTTTAGACACATTTGAGGGATGTTGGCCAAGACTTTAATAGTGTTAAAAGCATTTTAAAAATGATGTCACAATACCTTTAAGTATAATAAATCAATTTGTGTAGAACTCCTGCCTCCTGGTCTCCTGCATCTGGGTCCTATCCACCACACCGCTGCTGCAGCTCTTATTTGAGGACATTTCTAACCTTGATCTTGGTGTCCCATTTCAATAACGGCCCATCTTACCTGTCTTGCCATCGTTCTTGATGATTGTCCTGTCACTTGTCAAACTCTCCCAGCCATCAAATTTTAACTTCTGATACTGCAGCTTCACCTGGGCCAGGTCCTCCTCTATGTTGATGGGAGACTGCTTGGCATTGCTGCAAGATGGGAACTTCTTGGCCCAGTTGTTTTGGTTTAATGTTCCTGAAACATACATATTAAGTTTCCATTTAAAGCTCTTGCTGGACCATTGCCAGACCAACTGTAAGCAGCGTGGGTGATGAAGAACCCACTTCTGTAACACATCAGACTTCCACACAGGATACGACTGATTAGAACATATAATTGTGTAAAGAATAAGTGTCAATTTAAATATTTTAATTTAGCTTAATGTGAAAAATGTTGTTGAAATCGAATCATCTCTGAAAGTAGATACTTGCCCACAGAATAGGTCTGTGATACCCCAATGCCAAGGAAAAATAATCTACATCATCATCTACAAAAACGGGGGGAGCTGATACCTGCTCCCAGATAAATACTTCACCAAAATGCTTTTTATTTCACATAAAAAGGAATTTTCAAGTTCTTCTTATCAACATTTGTACGATCTGTGGAAACGCCAGCCGTTTATAACGAGCATGTTGCAGTGTTCCTAATGGGATTTTCCAGCTTGAAATAACTGACACTAATGCATGTAGCCCTGCTCCTCCACCTGCTTATTCAAAACAGGAAGTTGCAAGGCACTGCTGTTAGAGCAACGAGGAACAACTGGGATTATACTAGTCAAAAATATGTGCTGCTCACTGACACTGGTACGCTTGTTTTCAGCAATGTCAGCGAGTATTTGCGATAAGAGTTTTGGTTTTTCTGAACAACTCTTACGCAGATTTATTATCTGAAATACATTTTTGAAACATTTTGATATATCGATTATAAACATACAGTACTGTGCTAAAGTTGTAATCCCAGTCTTGTTTAAAACTTTAACAAAGACAAGCATGTTATATTTATTATCGCTTAATATATATAATTTTAAGCATGTGTGTGCGACACGGGCGCTTTAAAAGCAATCGAACATGCACTTGTACTGTACTCAACTATCCGTCACATGTGCCTAGATCGTATCATCAAACTAAAACAAAGCTAAAACAAACACTACATTTGGGAAATCAATGTAAGACGTTTTTCTCCATTCATATTATATTTCATTTTTACTAATCAAACAGTCTGTGGCTGAATCCCAATCTCCACCCTCACAGACTCACAGACTTACATGCGCGCTCCCGCAACTTGCATAAGGGTTTAGGGCCGTCCCATTCCTAAAATAGTTAAGTGCGCGAGGGCTCCCGGCAGACATTTTGAGCCCTTACTGCTCACTTCCTGTAAGTCCGCATCTCTGGTATGGGTAGATTGATAGAGATACACTACATTAACAGGGAATATTGTACATGTTTAAATTGTGTTCTTTGTTGAATTTTATGCTCCTTTATATGGGCTACCACTTTGTTTTCAAACATCCGTAGGATGATCATTCCCAAACTTATAATACCGGTACGTAACATTTTGATCTGACTAGGAATTTTGTAAATTGAAATTTTAAATAAAGTTTATAAAAAAAACAAAAAAAAAACACAAACATTTATATGACTTGTTTCCGGTTTCTGCTAAGTGCTGTCCCATTCCTATTTATACCATTTGGAGCCCTCACACCCTCTCACACTTGATCACGTGCCGCTGACGTCACTGAAAGTATGTGAGGGTTCAGGGCTGGAGGGTTTATGGTGGAGATTGGGATTCAGCATGTGAATGGACAGGGTACTTTAATAAAAGGTAGTTGGCTGCAACTCCTCCAGGAAAAGATTTCCTGAGACCTAAAGAAACAAGAGCATCATCTGATTAAAGCTGCTTTTGATGCAGAAAGATTGAATAAAATGTGTTCATATGCGTGTAGTTTTATTCACGGGAAAATTCTCAAATGAGACTTAAGTGGTTCAAATTGGATTTGTGTGATGTCCAGAATTATATTTTCTAATGAGCTTAAGTCTAATGTTGTCGTCAGATGCCTAATGAACACGGAGATCAGTTGGTTCCAGTTAAGCTGCAGCGCTGCAGACACGGATGCAGTGCCTCTTTCTCTGTCGTAGGCTGGTTCATCACATTCCTCAGCCCGTCTAGAGGTTTCCCACATACGATGCACTCTAAGAGGCAATCGCAAATACTGATATTTTCAGATTGAAAAATATCTCAGTAACATCTGTGGGAAGTGATGAGGCCCCTAATCTAAATATATGTTTCATAACAATCGTCATCAGTGTTGGTCAAGTTACTTTGAAAAAGTAATTAGTTACTGATTACTGATTACTGAACCAAAAAAGTAATCCCGTTACTTTACTGATTACTTATTTTCAAAAGTAATTAGTTACATTACTAGTTACTTTACTTAGTTACTTTTCAAAAACATGATGCACAACCTGAATACACTTTACTGGAACAATATAAAACAATAGAACTTTCAGTTTAATTCTATTCTTTGTGCATATTCCACCATATAAAATTAAATGACGATAAGTAAATGAAACTAGTCTATTTTTAAACTTGTTTTTATTATTTTCAGTCTTACATTTATGCACATTGCGTCAGGCAAAATACAGCTCTCTCTGACTTGAACTACAATATAACCTGCGACAAGCTTCTTCAATTCAGCTGCACTAAGTCCCGTTGGTCTTCCATCTAGTTTCACCTGTTTAGCAGCAGAGGGGGAGTCTGATGAGGCAGCCGGCGCTGCAGCCCCAGTGGGGGAGGAGGAATCGGGGTCTCGCAACGACTTTCCTCCAACACAAACTTTACAGCGGACGAAAATGTTTTTATCACTTTTGACCGAGTCAAACTCAAAATAATGTCTGTAATTCCAGGCGTTAAACGCTGCATGCTCCTGCTCTCTCTCGCACTTCATGTCGTCTCTGGTTTACCACTGAAGGCTGATTTATGGTTCTGCGCACCGACGCAGAGCCTACGGCGTAGGAACCATAACGCGGAACCATAATTCAGGCTTGACTTTGCGCCGCTCAGACGTATGAGCGGCGCAAAGTCATGAGATATTTTCACAAAACAAATAGTGCATTTAGTAACGCAGTAACACAGCCTTCTTTCAGAAAAGTAAAGGTAATCTAATTACTGTTTTTGCAATTGTAATCCCTTACTTTACTTGTTACTTGAAAAAAGTAATCGGATTACAGTAACGCGTTACTTCTAACGCGTTACTGCCCATCACTGATCGTCATCACCAACATGTGCTCATGCTAAATAAGGTTATACTTTTTGGAGTTTTGAAATCAGAATGTTGAATTGAAGTAGTGGAGCTCCTGCTTGAAGGGATGGCACAAAACAGACAGACCCACTGATTAATTACCAAAAGTTCTGGCAGATTTTCATTTAACTAACTTTCACCTGAAAGCTGCCACAGGCTCTGTTCCACTTCTTATTTTTTGCGTGACACTGTTGACATGTTAGGCTCTTCAAGGCTCTGCAGTCACATCAACGTTTGTTTTTTTGTGCTGAGATGAAATGAAAGCAGCTTTTAAACTATTTCATTTTACCACTTGAGATGGTTCATGTGTGACTCACCTGCATAGGACCAGTCCATGTCTTCTGAGAACCTGCGCTGGTTCCTGTATGCAAATCCTACAGCTGCGAGAGAAAAAAAAAGGGGCAATCACTCACTGTTCAAGAATGTTATGTGATGCAACAAGTGTTATTACTCCTTTGTACAAATCAGTATTTAAAGTATACATTATTTCTTAACTCATTAGACAAAGGAATAAAACTATCTCCATTGATTAAAGTTTTTTATATTGCTAGGTCACAAATGGTTTTACTGAATTGTTGGACTACAGCCCTGTGTTGAACATGGGAAGACGTCGACCACATGGTTTGAAACTAAGGAATCTCCAAAATGATTCAAGGCCTCAGCAGGCTTTGCATTTACCAGTTGATGTGATCTCTGTGATAAGGAATAGTACCCTCATTGGGCATGGACCTTAAAACGCAGGAGAGGCCCCTGCCGATGTATTGCAGCCCAGGCCCGGCTATAAAGAGCAGGCTACCCCCTCTCTTCTCTGTTTTCTCCCTAGCCTTCTCCCATGGAGTTCTCCGTGAGCTATAAAGAAGGCCACAGATCGTATTGAAGCATGAAAAGCTACTAGCTATGGGTCGGCCTTCTCCATTATTGTGCCTGAAGGAGTGTCGAGTTTCCTGTAAATGGCAACCAAAGTCTACAGCGCTGCAACGAGTGACCCGCGAATGTTCCGAGCCCCAGATGAGCCGAACGAGGGACCCTTGCATGCCCTGATGACGTGAATACCTTCGGACCGACCTGCAGCCGAAGGAGGCCCAGCTGCTGTGCCCATGCATTCCCCTCCTCCACAATGAGATGAGGAGAGCAGGAGTGGGAGAGCCGCTCTTCACCAGGATCACCTGTGGAACGTAACCATCCAGCTGTTCACCAAGGAACCCTGGCCTGCCAGACCAAACCACCTTTTTCTTCACTTACAAAGATCCATATAAGAGGCTGCTTTGTGTCTGGACAGATAAATATATTTAACACATTTAACTAGTTTAGTTTTACGTTGTGAGCTGGACAGCTGATCCCATCACAACTGGGTTTATTAGCTTAAGTGTGTTTGTTTATTTTAACGTTTGTCTATTGCTGCATCCACTTTGCTGGATCTTGATGACATGTTCTTCCACACATTCCACACATTTGACTTTCACATGTGAAATGTTTCACATTGATGTGTCTCTGTGTGGGAAACATCAGAAGAGCTTGGTTTTCTGGTGGTGAGAAGTTATTCTAGTAGTCTTGGGTTTTACTTTCTTCTCTTTTCTCTCATCCTCTCCTACTAACCCCTGCACGCACACTCTTATCTTGGCCATAAAGCCTCCTTGTTCTCACTGGATGAGACAAAATCTTGTCCACGAGACTCAGTCACCACGTAACTTTGTCAGCCATCTTTCTTTTGCCACACCACATGTGTGAACAGCCATCGTGATACACACACGAAACACACACGCACACACACACACGTGTGTGTGTGTGTTCGTATATGATCTGAGGTTTATGTTTAATGTTTAGTTAGTTGTTTGCTTATGTGTAGTTTAGGTATAGGAATCAGAACTTTATCCCAAGTGTTGTTTCATTATCTTTTCACACTTGTGTAAATAAATTCTGATTCATTCGAATGAGAGAAGTTGTTTGTGTTTATTTTATACAGATTTGCAACATTTGCTGGTTGCAAAGCCTGGGCTTGGACTCCTTCCTTCACTGTTACTCTATAGCGCCACCCCTGGCAACAGGCTGGCACGCATAGAATAACAGCTACATTGAGACTGGTTGTGCTGTTTAGTTATTATTTCGTGGTAATTCAGGTGGTGCCCCGTTTTTATTTATTCATTTTGATAATTCATTTTGATAAGTCATCTTCATTATCGATTATTAATAAGGACGCCCCGATACCGATACTGGTATCGGTATCGCAAGCACAAACTTGTCATGAGGTGTCATGAGGAGGAAAGGTAGACAATGGCAAGAGACAAACCACGGGCCGTTAAAATAACGGAGGGTCTAACCCATTATATCGCGCTGGATGACAGGCCACGTCAGTTGTAGAAGACGAAGGATTTCGCCATCTTCTCGACGCACTCGAGCCGCGATATGATGTTTCATTGATATGTTATATGTTTGATATTAAATGTGAAGACAGTGCCAGTGTGGAGAGTTTTTATTTACATAGAAAGATTATTTTTTGTTTGAAATAGTTATTCTACTCGTTTTATTTTATTTTTATTGAATTTATCTGTTGCAAATAAAACCTGTCTTCCAATTCGTTGCATTTTTCATTGCATTTTTAGCCTAGTTATTTTTGTGGTAGAAGTACAGGTATCATATCGGTACTCGGTATCGGCAAGTACACAAATTAAAATACTCGTACTCGGTGTGAAAAAAATGGTATCGGGGCCTCACTAATTATTAATAACTATGGTAAGACAGTTATGAATAACTCTCTAATAACTGAGCCAGCACTCCCATTGTTGCACAACAGAATCCATCTACCGTATTTTCGCGACCATAAGGCGCACATAAAACTCTTTTTTTTTTTTTAAATGTGCTGCACGCCCTATGAAACGGTGCGCCGTTTCTATTACCTGTATTACGGCAATGTGAGGCAGAGCCACCATGAGAACGGTAAAGGGAGAAGGGGGCGTGTGAAGCACCCGTGAGTTGCGGACGTGATAGAGACCATCCTCAGACTGAAAGCAGTAGCGCTGGCGGAAGAAATGAAAATTGAACATTTTCATGGAGGTCCGTCCTGGTGCTTTCGCTTCATGAAACGGTGCCAGCGCAGGAGCAGCGCCCGGCGGATTATATGGAAAAGATGGAGAGCTTCCGCTCATTCTGCAGCCGACACATCACCGACATGGACGGGGTGCCGCTCACGTTCCACATCCCGGTGAATAAACGGTGGAGTTAACGGGGACCAGCGCGGCGGAGCGGACCGGGACCAGCGCGGTCGGGATCCGCACAACGGGGTATGAGAAGTCGTCATTTATTGTTGTGCTTGCCTGCCACCCTGATGGACAGAAACTGCAGCCGATGGTGATTTTTAAAAGAATAACTTTGCATAAAGAGACTTTTCCAGCCGGAGTCATTATAAAGGCAAATGAAAGGGCTGGATGGATGAAGGCATGATGATCGAGTCGCTGAGACAGGTTTATGTGCGGCGACCCGTGGTTTTTTTTAATTCTTTAATGCGGAAACGCATGAAAGATGAAGACTTTGAAGAGTTTTGCTCCCGCTCTATTTTTAAATAAGCACACTTGTGTGTGTGTTCTGCAGCGCGTGTGTGTTTTGCAGCGCGCGTGTGTGCAGCTCCGTGTCTGTAGACTGCGCCTTTTGGGACGGTGCGCCGTATGTGTGTTTTAAATCCAAAAATTACACACAAAACTGAAGGTGCGCCTTTTCACGTGGTGCGCCGAATGGTCGTGAAAATACGGTAGAAGGACTCAAGGAGATTTCAAATTCCAAAGATGTCAGATTTTTTTGTTGGTTTAGACTTCTTTGTAGTAGACAGTTGGTGTGTTATTACTTGTTTGTTTAGATTTGTTGCTTTACTCCTGCTCATCACAAACACATCTCAGAAATGCTACCAAGAAACCAAAACACACTCAGCAATTTTTCACATAGCAAGGTTTTGTTCGGCTTGAAATGCTAAATGGTAAGTTTGACATGGATCAGTAATTTGCTTTGCTTTCTTGCTTTCTGTAGCCACTACAAGAAAGTGACTAGCCCTAGGTCACATGACCATGCACCTAGATCATACCCTACATCAGTGCATAGTGGGCACGCATAAGGACGGACTGTCAGTGCTTAAAGTTCTGTTGATGCTTTCCAGATTGCTGAAACAGTGAAGATCCCGAAGCCTGGAGAAGAACACATATGGTATCCATGGGCGGTGGGTAATGAAGGCTAGGGAAGGCTAAGCCTTCCCTAATACAATGCCAGGTATTTTGCAAAAATGATATAATATGTGTGCAACATTAATAAAAAGCTGCAATATTGAATGTGTGTTGTTGCTTCAGCTCCCTAGTGACAATGCAGTGATAATTCAGCAAGGCTTTGGTTAAAAAAAATGAAAAGTAGCCAGTCACACCCCCCTGGTCTGCGGACCGCTCAGGTGATCAGAACCGCAAATGTTGTTTGTAAACATCCGCATTTTTGTCCGCCAATTACAAATGCACAGCCAGCAGCGCTCCTTTCAAAACACAACACAAAGCTCCAAGTCAAGACCAAGATGGATATACATTCATTTTTTAAACCAAAAGAGAAACAGACACAAAACATTGCCAAAGCTGCTGCCAATGTGACAGTGAGTGTGAGGAGAGCGACTGCACCTGCAGCCACCGCGTCAGCGACCCCCCCCCCCCAGTGTCTAACACCGGCTCACCTGATGGTGCAGCCGGCCATATGAGCAGCGATGACCCGGGAGGAGGAGGAGACTGCACTGCCGGTAATCCTGCTATTATATTGGTCAAATTATGCTCAAATCATTGTTACGCAATTGTTTTGGGTGAAAAAAAAAACTCAAAATTTTCGCGCAAGGATTCCTCCCTTTATATAGCTTCACCAAATATTTCAGTCACCCGCCGCCTATGATGGTAGGTATCATTGTATCTGTTATCAAAACTCTAAGATGATATTATCAGACCTATGTCAAATGAGGTAGAATCACTTCCCTCATTGGCCGAACATGTCCCCGTGCCAACAATCTTACCATTTCAGGAATGCAAAAATCAAGTCATTGATTATAAAGATTGCACTTTTTACAGTCACATAAATTTATAACCGCTGACAACAGTCTTGCTCTCCTACGCCAGTACACTCACAATGAGAGACACCATTATTTTAAAAGTTCCGCATATGTAGTTGTTAGTTGTTAGTTGTTATACTCATCTATTACATACGAAGTAGCAGTAAACCAATTACAGCCTCACTGAAGGTCAAAACAGCCCAAACTCAGAATTAACTATCATTTTCCAGCCCAACCTATGGCTGTCACAGTAAGCAATGTATATAATGACCTCGAGAACCGTGTGAGGCTGTAAGGTGGCATCATTAACCTGTACGGCTGCCCAGACATCTGTCAGGACAAGGAAGTGAAGAAGCTGCGCTGAGGTGATGTTAGAAAACACCTCATTAACACAGCATGTCACTGTGACTTCATGATGAGACAAAGCCTTGAGATCACAGAGTGGAAACAGGATTTAATGAGGTCTGTTTATGTGAGGAGCCAAAGTAGAGATAAATGTAGGTAAGTCACTGAGGAAAGTGGGTTTAACAGGAAAACAAGTACTTTGTATTATAGTAAAGCCTGATCTGCGTTCTACAGGATTTCATGTGAAACAGGTGCCCAGTTTCAAGAGGTCTACAGAACAGTTTTTTCAAGAAGTTCAAGGCTGTGGTGGAGGCTTTGAGCACAATGGAGCCATAACTATTACGGTAGTTGTAGCGCCATAAAATGTTTTCCGGTTCATTCACACTCCTCCCCTGATGTAACATGTTTACACACACGTCAATTAACCTTTCAAGTATCAGGTTAAAATGTATGTTTTTCCAGATGCAGGTTACAGAATACTTTGTCTTACATAGTGACTGCAGAACTAATGAGATCTGCTTCCATGTCAGCAGTTCTGCCAACATCCTGTCAACCCTTACATGATAACATAAAGCATAAAGGGATGCAGATGTCAGCGAGTTTCTCAAACCACCTCTGTATGATTTTTCCTTTTGACTCTTCTTTAAATCTACTTTATGCTACTTGAAAAAAGGATAATTAAAATAAATCGGTCTACATATGTTCTGATACCAAGGTTTGAACCAATCCAATTATTGGGAAAAAATGGCCTACTAGTGCTCAAAGATTAATAAAAAGCAGAGCTGGTGTGCTGATTAGACGGTTGACATTTTTATTGTTCAGCTTTAAATGGAACTGGGGATGTACATAAGAGGAGAGCAGCTGCAGAGCCGACATGATCAAAGGACAGTGGCCGTGGCAGTCAGGTCCCATTACAGTTCTATATTTCATCCAACTCAGTTTAAGTTCAAACGTCGACAAAAACATAATCGGAGATGCTTCTAACCAAAAATGTAAACTGCACAATAAAACAGTTTTGAAAATTACAAACATATTTGCCTTGGATTTATTTGTAGTACATGCATGAGTGACATTTCATACCTTAGATTACTCTAAACAGAACAATTCCTTCTTATAGGAGCATTAGTATCTGACCGGGAGCAGATGAAATCCTATAACCTGGTTCAACATCTGGTGAAAAGCCTGTTCACGCAGGCACACAATGCCTCAATCTCTACAGACACACAATAAGTCTTGAGTTTATTTGATCCTATTAACATACTGTATTCATAGTTTCCTGAAATCCTACAATCCATCCCACAACACAACTTCAAACCAAGAAAATTGAGTCTTCAGAAAATGCAGTTTTTTTTAATCCTCATTTCAAAATTTCAGGTCACAACCTGACCTGGCTGTGATCTCCAGCCTTAGTCTACAGTGCTGTAAATTAGGAGATATATTCTCCTGCTGTGCACTGTCTATTCCCTCTGAGCTCTCTAGATGATAGTAGTCTAATCCAGGATTACATGTTGGACTGTCTGTAGAGGGACGAGCTTGCAGGACCGCACCGTGAACGCCTCAAATCCTCATCATGAAGACCTTCACACGGGGAGCACATTTCTCCCACAAAGCATGTCTGTGAAATGTTTCTTGTAATTTGGCTGCTAAATGACAAATGAATAGCAAGTTTATTTCATTTTATTGTAATCTGTTGATTTTTTTTAAACAAACAAATTAATAAACAAATGTTGTAATTTTCCTGGAAGGGCAAATCCTCAACTCCTCAACCAACCCAGCCCACATTAGGGATGGGCGGTATGGACTAAAAAATGTATCACGATAATTTCTGGCATTTATCCCGATAACGATAAAAATGACGATAAAAAAAATACCAATTCAACTCCATCTTTTAACTATAAATCTATCTCGCTCTCAGATCCGCCATGTTTGTTACACAAAAATGTCATCAACGGGAATTTATCCTTCTTTCTTTCTTTCTTTCTTTCTTTCTTTCTTTCTTTCTTTCTTTCTTTCTTTCTTTCTTTCTTTCTTTCTTTCTTTCTTTCTTTCTTTCTTTCTTTCAGGCTCATTTCCTTTCTTCCTTCCTTCCTTCCTTCCTTCTTTCCTCCTGCTCTCCTTCCTTCCTCCTTTCCTTGTTTCCTTCCTTCCTTCCTTCCTTCCTTCCTTCCTTCCTTCCTTCCTTCCTTCCTTCCTTCCTTTCTTCCTTCCTTCCTTCCTTCCTTCCTTCCTTCCTTCCTTCCTTTCTTCCTTCCTTCCTTCCTTCCTTCCTTCCTTCCTTCCTTCTTTTTTTCCTTCCTTCTTTCCTCCTGCTCTCTCCTTCCTTCTTCCCTTCCTCTTTTCTCCCTTCCTTCCTTCCTTCCTTCCTTCCTTCCTTCCTTCCTTCCTTCTTTTTTTCCTTCCTTCTTTCCTCCTGCTCTCTCCTTCCTTCTTCCCTTCCTTCCTTCCCTCCCTCCTTCCTTCCTTCCTTCCTTCCTTCCTTCCTTCCTTCCTTCCTTCCTTCCTTCCTTCCTTCCTTCCTTCCTTCCTTCCTTCCTTCCTTCCTTCCTTCCTTCCTTCCTTCTTTTTTTCCTTCCTTCTTTCCTCCTGCTCTCTCCTTCCTTCTTCCCTTCCTTCCTTCCCTCCCTCCTTCCTTCCTTCCTTCCTTCCTTCCTTCCTTCCTTCCTTCCTTCCTTCCTTCCTTCCTTCCTTCCTTCCTTCCTTCCTTCCTTCCTTCCTTCCTTCCTTCCTTCCTTCCTTCCTTCCTTCCTTCCTTCCTTCCTTCACGTACGTTGTGCGTGGATTTAACACAGAACCATGAATCAGTTTTACACAAAAACGTCATCAACGGGAATTTATAGTTTTTACCGCAAGATGACAAATTCTTATCGTGGGGAATTTTTTTGACGGTTTATCGTGAATGGTAAAATATCGCCCATTCCTAGCCCACATTCAACAAATCATTTGTTCTCTTTGAAGATTCTCTGTGGACCATATGTCTAGCGCCAAAGGAAAAGGGTCCCATGCTCTGTTTTACCGCCGCTATTTTGATTTATGGGATTTTATGTGGGGTTTTTGAATGTGCTTTGCGCAGTGCATTTACTTTGAAAATCTAGTCAAGAAGCACGGGAATCCAGAATAAGCACTCATACACAATTCCTTTTTTCTCTATTAAACTCGGCTCAGCCAGCGAGGTATGTTTATGTTGACTTTTAGTCATTTTTATGTATTTATAACTGGTTGTAACTATTGTGTGTATATTATTTATTTGTAGTTCGGTGGTGGTCAGTGGTGGCACGTTTGTGTGCCAGGATAAGCTAAAGCTAAGATGTGAAATGTCAATAAAACATTGTTTTAAGCCATCAGTAAAGAAGTCTTTAATGGGAGGCAGAGGAGCGGTACTCTGCCCGCTGAGCTCTGGATTGACCGGCAGTCCAATATCTTTTCAAAAGGCAACACAGTGCTCATCTAACTATTGGTTGTCATCAGTACTCGAGTTTTAAAAAAAAAAATCAGGGGGGATGGTGGATTTTATCATATGGGGACAGATAATTTGTGCTGATTACAAATAATATAATATATTACAAATAATAGCAGTGACCAAAACACCTGCAGAAATACTGCAGGAATGACATAGCAGCAGTTAAATGCAGCCTTCTGTAAGCTTTAAATATCCACTGGGCTTACATCAAATACATCAAAACACAACAATAAAAACACTTTTCTGAACTTATCAATATGACTCTGTCCTTCACAGGATAAGTAACATGGATCACTGCAAAAACTCACAATCTTAACAAGAATATTTGTCTTATTTCTAGTTAAAATGTCTCATTTTAGTAAAAAAATCTCATTACACTTAAAACAAGACTCATCACTGGAAACATCAATTTTCACCTGTTTCAAGTAGATTTTCACTTAAAATAAGTATAAAAATCTGCCAGTGGAACAAGATTTTATTGCTTGTAATGAGAAGATAAATCTTGTCCCACTGGCAGATTTTTCTACTTATTTCAAGTGAAAATTTACCTGAAACAGGTGAAAATTGTCAAATTTTTCTGGTGTTATTTTTCTGGTGATGACTCTAAATGTTGAAATAGCAGTAAAACCACATTCATTGATGAAATGACATAAGGGATGGAAAGGAGGGATGGCAGTTTTCCAGGGGGGATGATTTTGACCGTTTTTATTTCAGGGGGGATGCCATCCCCCTCATCCCCCTCAACTCCAGTACTGGTTGCCAGAAACACTACAGGAGAGAAGTTGTCTACGATTCTCTCCTCCCTCCATTTCACTCCCTCTGCGTGACCTGGAAGAGGTGGTTGGGTCCCGGACAGACAGGAAGCGGGAGCTCTGTCACTGTTAAGACGTTACACTGGGAGCCACACAATGTAAAGTGCAGCTCTGACATGAAACACCTGTCTGCTCCGGAGCGGCACGTCAGCAATGTTGATTACATTCTTTGTGTCCTGGTGTGTGCCCGGATGAGTGTGTTGATTTTACAAGGACTTCTTTAGAGGGATGGTTCTCTATTCAGGTTCCGGTTCAGGCTCAGATTCTCAGAGTTACAATGAAGGTTGACCCAGTGACTTCGCCCATTGTGACCCCAAAAGTCCAAGGATTAAACTGGGGAGTTGGTGTCCGGAAAATGTGATTAGTCAAATTCTTTTCAGAAATGTGCATCACTGATGTATAAAATAAGCCATTACACTCACAGTCTGGTCTTAACCCTCGTGCTGTCTTTGGGTCAAGGGAGGGTGAAGGGAGAAGAGAAGGAAGGAAGGAAGAGAGAAAAGATGGAAGGAAGGGAGAAAGGAGAAAAGATGGAAGGAAGGGAGAAAAGAGAAAAGAAGGAAAGAAGGAAGGAAGTAGGAAAGGGAGTAAGTAGGGCTGGGCGATTTTGGAAAAAAATAAAATCCTGATTTTTTTTCTCTGAAAACCCGATTTTCGATTGCGATTTCGATTTTTTTGGTAAAACTACAAAAGGAAAACAATGAAAAAAAATGGTTTCAAATATTTTATCTTCATTTTTACAGACAAAATAGCAAACAAATTTCCCTATTGGGAATGAAGTGCAATTGAAAGATACTGTAAATCCTCCTTGAATTTAGTAAAGTGACAACATTTACAATTTTCTTGACCAAACAAAGATGACTAGACGAGCTCTGTCTGTAATGCAGCCAGCTGCAAAAAAGGAAAATCGATTTTCCGATTTCCTTTTTTTAACATCGATTGTGATTAATAAATCCGATTTAGATTTAAAATCGATTAATCGCACAGCCCTAGGAGTAAGGAAGGGAGAAAAGATGGAAGGGATAAAAGGGAGAAAAGATAGAAGGAAGGGAGAAAGGAGAAAAGAAGGAAAGAAGGAAGGAAGTAGGAAAGGGAGTAAGGAAGGGAAAAAAGATGGAAGGAAGGGAGGAAGTAGGAAAGGAAGTAAGGAAGGGAGAAAAGATGGAAGGGAGGAAAGAAGGGAGAAAAGATGGAAGGAAGGGAGAAAGGAGAAAAGAGGGAAAGAAGGAAGGAAGTAGGAAAGGGAGTAAGGAAGGGAGAAAGGATGGAAGGAAGGGAGAAAGGAAGGAAAGAAAGAATGGAGAAAAGGAAAGAAAGAAGGGAGGGAAGAAGGAAGGAATGGAGAAAATAAGGAAAGAAGGAAGGAAAAGCAAATAAGGTAATGAAGGAACGAATGACGAAAGGGAGGTAGGAAGAAAAAGGAGTAAAGGAGGAAAATAGAAAGGAAGAAGGAAGGAGAGAGCATGGCAGGAGGAAAGAAGGATAGAAGAATTGGGTCATTTTGACCCAAACACAGCACAAGGGTTAAGGCCTCAGCTAAGCTTTGAAACACCTGTTTCTGCAGACAAAACAAAACTTCTATGTCCATTTGTGATAATGAGGGAGCTTAAGTATTTTTGTCCAGAGCTCCTTCCAGAGGTTGGAGTAATGAGTGTATAGAAATGTGTCTGTGTGTGTCCGGTCAGGCAACGTTTCTCTCTCCTCAGTGCTTAGTGTAAACAGGATTATGGTCTAAGCTCATCTATCTTGTCTACGGTCTGGCTGGTATCCTCGCTCAGTACTGCTTCTTTAAGAGTTAGCAAAGTGCCATGATCTGACCGCTTCAGGTGACTCTTCTACTGGACTGTACGGACAATTAAATCTGCAAGATATGTAGAAAACCCTTCTGCAAACACACAATATTATCAAAGTGATTGTGCCCTGCTGGGATGTGATGCAAGAAAGACACTGAGGTGTTGAATTAAAGTTAGATAATTCAGGCAATAACTCTAATATGCCTTATGTTTCAATTCATTCTTTCCATACGATTAAATACTTTTAATCAAAGTATGATGTATGAAAATTATGAAATGAAAGATGAAATCTAAGATGTAAAAAAAAAAACAGTTATAATGGATGTTTAAATATCATTGACATTGAACAGGTATAAAAAGATTTAAATTACTCTAAATTATAGCTTCAAACAAGAAGTTGTGATGACATGTAATTTAGGAAAATGAGTCTTCATCAAGCCTACCATACCCATGACTTCTGACTACTATTTATGTATAAAACCATTTCTAAACACCATTTTATGGCCCAACTTACATAAGAGATATACTCAACTGAAAATGTTTAAATAAATCAGCATAAATGTTTCCAGGGCATATTCTTTCATTCTTTATTTTATTTATTTATTTATTTTTTTTTCTACCTTGTCTGCACACATTTATGGTTGATACCATGCCGGTAACCTATATGCATATTCTTTCATTCTTTAAAAAAACAATTAGCACCAGCACCAGTGATGCTCACTCTGTAGTCTTCACCACACAGAGCCTTTTCAGTTTCGCTCATTTCCTCATTGTGCTGAAAGACATCCGACACTCTTCTGACATATACTCAGATAGCAGCTCTCAGTGAGAGACCACACCAGTGTTTTGACAATAACTGACACATGAGATGAGCCAGAAACTCTTTGTGACAGTGACTACAAAGAAAACACGATTCAACATCATTCAATAGCTTGCAGAACAACCTGTAGCTCTAATACTTTCAGGTATTTGTTTTCTAAAAGATGTTATCAGGCCCTTGTGGAGTTTTTTGTCCCACTTGTCTTTACAAAGCAGTTTCAGTTTATTGATGTCTCTAAGCCTTGACTTATGTGGAGCGGTCACGCCACAGACCTTGATCAGGTTCTTCTTCAGGCCTTCTTTTGTAGAATTACAGCTGCACCTGGGATCATTGTCTTGTTGCATGAAACACTTTTTGCCAAGATTTATCTGTTAAGGCAAATGGCCAACCCCAAATCATGATCCTTCTACTACCATGCTTGACCGTTGGTGTCATGAGGTGTTTGCACTGACATGATGGTTTGGGTTTCTCTAAACATAACGCTACATCGTTGCCAAAAATCTCCAACTTGGTGTCATTTGTTCTGGTGACATTTTTCAAAAATTCTGCCTTTTTCTTTCTAGATGGAAGATGGTTTCTTTTGGCGATCTTTACAAATGAGCCAGATTAGCAGTCTTATTAGGGCCCGGGCACTTACAGTGCGAAGGCCCTATTGTATCTGTAGGAAAATGTGTTTTGTTTTGTTTTTTTTCCGACGAAATGAGGGTCTTTTTTCCCCCTAAACGTGCCCCAAAAGTCACCAAATTTTGCACGCAAGCCAGGCCTGGCGAAAAATTTTATTTTTAATGGTTTGCATTAAAGGGCGTGGCCTAATGGCTCAACAGCGCCCCGTAGAAAACTAAAAAAAAGTCTCTTGGCGCCATGGCCGAAACCGAACAGGAAGTCGGCCATTTTGAATTAATCGTGTAATTTTGGCGAATTTATGCCATTTTTTCGGCCGTTAATGCGGCCCGAACCGTAACATGCACCCAGGTGTGTTATACATCAAAATGTGCGTCTCGATCCTGCGACGATGCGCATTACTTTTCTCAGTCAAAACCTTTACCGTGGCGACGATAGATGCCAAAAAGCGTGCCCACCCTTCATCTGATTGGTCCATATTTGATAGACCCTATTTTCTGCCATAACTTTTGAATGGTTTGACAGAAAGAGTCATGGGTGGTGTCATAGGACTTAGGTTTGGGTCCTTTATCTTTATGGGTGAAAATTGCAAAATTGCAATTGTGAATGTTTTCCTCTTGTGAATACGATCTAGTAAACAAATGAATGAGATCAAATATGCACAGTGATATTTTCATCAGACTCAGCAACAGTCTGTATTCAATGCAGTCTTCAATAAATGTTTGCGCATCTGATGTTGACAATTCAGAATAAACAAGTTTAAAATAGAATGAAAACAGTGTCAGCCTCGTGTCCGAAAACCTCAGACACAATGAGGCTGACACTATTCTGATATTTGTTGCCACCTTGGAGAAAAGAAAATCTGGAGAAAGAGGGCAAAAATGTTTCTCTGCAAATAAAAGAGGACCAGGAGAAAAGCGGATTTACGAGGAACGGAAAGAAGGAAGTGAAGATAGGATGGCGACTGAGCAGAAGTGGAAGGAATTCAGGTCTTTAGGATGTGGTGTGTTTGTGTGTTGAGGGGAGTGGGGCTGTACATGCTTACGCTCTACTGGAAAGAGTGAATGAGTAGAAAAGCTTCCATGGAGAATTCTTACCGAGTGTCTGTACCTAGAGAAAAAGACCACAAATGTGTCAGTGTGTTTATTCAACGGAGAGTGGCATGCTCTGTGCTCTGGTCTGTGGGAGCCCTGCATCCTCCAGCCGGACGCTGAATAAGAGGATTAGCTGAGCCCTGGGAGAGCCAGGACATCCACAGGATTTTGGGGTGAGAACTGGTGCCCACGCCAGAATGTGTAACAATCCCCCCATCCCATTACTCCTGATGCCAAAGGAGACAAGGGTCTGAGCAGTGTGGGGGTCGTTTCGTGTAATACCATCCACTGAGACTGGAGGGGTAAGGCAGGTTAATCCCAGGGACAGTCTGGACTTTTAGTTGAAGTCCCACTACACCAGTTATTAATCCACAAAAGACTCATTCGTCCCCCTAAAAATGGTAGCTGTATCCTGCGAAGATGGGCATTACTTTTCTCAGTCAAAAGCGTTACCGTGGCGACGATAGATGCCAAAAAGCGCGACCCCCCCTTCATCTGATTGGTCCATATTTGATAGTTCCTACTTTCTGCCATAACTTTTGAATGGTTTGACGTAAACACTCGTGGGTGGTGTCATCGGACTCGGTTTTGAGTCCTTGAACATAATTGGTGCAAATTAGCCCCGCCCCTTCTTCTGATTGGTCGATATTTGATAGTCCCTATTTTCTCCCACAACTTTTGAATGGTTTGACATAGAGAGTCGTGGGTGGTGTCATCTGACTCGGTTTTGAGTCCTTGACCTTCATTGGCATGAATTAGCCAATGAATTAGTCGATATTTGATAGGCCCTATTCTCTGCCCTATTCTCTGCCATAACTTTTGAACTGGTTGTGATAAAGACATGTGGGTGGTGTCATCAGACTCGGTATTGAGTACTTGACCTTCTTCTGATTGGGAAATATTTGATTTCCCTATTTCTGTACATTTTGCAAGAAAAAGGAACACTCATGACTTTGGCCCTTAAGGACCAAAGAAGTAAACATTCAGTGAATGGAGATTTATGCATATACTCATACATATCAGTCATGGGAACATCTCTGCCCACCAAAATTGTAGCACCTTCCCTGTTTCTACGCCATGAAATGTCTGATATTATTGTTGGGCTTAATCAGAGATTTTAACCACTGAAAGGTTCTCAAGACGGAGCAGCTATTTTAAACCAGACCACATACATATGAAACTCACAAAATAGTCATATATTCAACTCCTGTTTTTAATAATCTTACCGACAAAACAGTCTTGAATACTATATGGCTTTAGCTCTACAGTCAACTTTACAATGAATTGGTCCGAAAAGTAAGACTGGAAACCCTCAGCGGTGTTTTCATGTCTCTGAATTAACTAAACTATGAATTTCTGCAGTTTACCATTTTAAATTATGCTATAACAAGAAGGTTCTGATTTCATGATATCACAGCCCTAAAAACATGTTAGCTCTAGAAAAATATAAGACTACACATGTAAGTCTACACAGCGCTTGTTCCAACTTCTCCCCATATCTTGCTAGCTGAAATTAGGAAAAAGCAAACTAACAATTTTCCTTTCATGTCATTTCATCCACATAAATTACTTGTGGAGCTTTACCAAGCTAGCTATGACGATCAGTTTCTCCAACACACAAGTCAGGGATGTCCAATTCCAGTCATCCAGGGCCACTGTAATGTATATTTTAGAAGTTTCCTTGCCTCAACACACTCACCGATTTAAGATCTTAGTGTGTTTAAACACAGCGACAGCTTATGGTCCACACCATCTTCTGTGTTCAGCATCAAGGCATTTTCACAAAGTGCACTGTTATAGTCTTATTAATTAAAAAAAGAGAGGCAGAGAAAAAACGCAGATATGGCCCAACAGTGGCTATTAAAACTGCACTGGTTACGAGGAAACTTACATTAACACAACGCTTTATTAAAGGACCTGGAATAGATGAGTGAGCCCATGACTCAACAACACAGATAAAGAATCAAACGAAGGAAATCAGTGAATTGAAGTGAGTTTGAACAAAAAACTGTTTGGAATACTTGGAGGTACCTGCACTTTGCATTCAGCCTTAATCACGTTTTCCTTTTCATTATATTAAAAATAAACCAACATTTATTTTTTTGATATCCAAACTACATACTGGCATTTACATTTTAGTTAAAAATATACAAAAAAGAAAGCTTTGAATGTGTAAATCTATAGTGGTGATGTTAGTTGAGCTCTGTAAGACCTGGAGAGCAGATAGTGATTCATCAGAATACTTCTAAATTTACAATGTACTGTACACACTAAGTCCTCCATAAAAACTGCACTCCAAGACCACCAACAGGAAATCAAAGCTCTGTGTCACACCGCTGCAGGCATTAGATAAATGAAAAGTCTGCTCTTGCTAGTAAAAAAGAAAAAAAAAACTATCCAAACTACTAAAAGAAACATGAATACAAGGGAGACCTTGCTGTGGAGTACGAAACTCATCAGCCCAACAGAGGCCTCAGGGTTGAAGTTCTGCTTATCGATCAGCTTCTCTCATCTTTTCCTTTTAACTATAAAAGGCAAAGAAAAAGAAGCTGTGGATTATCTTCAGGCTGAGTCTATCATCCCTAAAAGGAGGACTAGATATGAAAGAAGCAGAGCTTCGCAGATGGTTTTTCTAGAAGCATGCTAGGTAGAAATAAAAGTGGAAAAAAAAGACTCCACCAGGTCAGATGAAATTATAATATATATCAAAGATATGATGTAATCTCTAGTAAAATGCCTAAAGAGAACTTCAGTTTTCAATTTTTTTTTATATACCCATGTGCCATGAAATGACAAAATAGTTGCAATTCACTGGTCTTTTTACCAAATCCACATCCTGTGAAAATATGTTTCATTTATACGACAAAAAGATATATACAATAAATGTTAAAAGCAGACAGCACTGACCCAAAGCTTGATCTCCATTGTTAGTTTGTCTAATGAGGGATGGGCATACTGTATATCCCTCTGAATCTAAAACAACTTGGAATAATTTGGCCTAAAGTTGCATGTAAACGCTAGGCTGTAGAATGTGAACAGACAAGTAGTTGGCAGGTATCAAGCAGCCCTCCAGCAGCTCCAGAGCAAGGTGTCGTTTCACTCACTTTTCTGTAAAATCAATTTTTCTGCCAAGCAAGTCTGAATGTGTGCAGCTCACACATTCTGACATGGCTGCAAGCAGAGGAGACAACTATTTGAACTGATGGCTTCTATTAGTTTTTTTTTCTCCACACCCACACACTGTGATTGACTGGTTTGTACACACACAGTCAAAGACTGCAGCCTGAAAATATTGAAAAAAGAAAAACAGAAAGAAATCAAATACGGGCAGGGGACAAGGTTTCAGCAGGGAGAAACACCAGCATACACTTCTAGGGTTCATAGGACATGTTTGACGGGAAATAGTATTTCAGTTTAGGTTTTATTGACTTATTTTGCCTTATTTTCCTTTAATAATCAATAATCCATTTTATTTATAGAGCGCTTTTAAAAGATCTCAAAGACGCTTGTGAAAGAAAGAAGAAAATATTTGCACCAGTTTGATAAAATAGTTTCAGTATTTGGGATGAAAAGAGAAAAATGAAACAGCTTCATTATGACCGACCTGTGATATGGCTGCACAACGTTTTGCACATGTTTGTTTTATCTACATTGTGTTCATTCGTGACCTTTATCTGTGGTCCGTAGCAAACGACCCATCTGAAGAGAAGGTTAGATGAATAGTAGATCTGAACCTTTCCATCAGAAGCCTGTCCTGCCTGCAGCCAAGCCCCCAGCAGCCACCAGGTTAATTTCAGGTTGAAGTGTTGAAGTGTCATATCTTATCAGCTGCTCTATCCACCATCCTGCCTTTCTTGCTGATGTTATTTTCTGTCATTAATAGCAGTAAAATAATATATCAAGCCTAGGCATTGCAACAGGTTTGCCAAAAAAGGCTGAAACAAAGAAGAATATTTACTTTAAGAAACTTTATTTAGAGACAAGAACTGTAAAAGAACTGTCATAGAAGGTAACCTGAATGTGTTAAGCAAAACAAACAAGTAGGGGTGTACTTTAGATATGCACCTAATAAAATGCAATTCTGCAGCCCATCCATCCATCCATCCATCCATCCATCCATCCATCCATCCATCCATCCATCCATCCATCCATCCATCCATCCATCCATCCATCCATCCATCCATCCATCCATCCATCTATTTTACTCTGCTTATCTGAGGTAGGGTTGCTTAAGCAGTAACCTAAGCAGAGTAGCCAAGACTTCCCTCTCTTTCACCACTTCGTCCCGCTCATCTGGGGGGATCCCAAGGAGTTCTCAGGCCAGCCGGGAGACACAATCCCCACAGCATGTTCTGAGTCATCCCCGGGGTCTCCACCCAGTGGGACATGCCCAGCTGCTTCATATTTGGCTGAAAACTGCTCCAGCGAGAGTTGAAGGTCTTGGTCTTATGAAGTCAACAGAACCACATCATCTGCAAAAAGCAAAGACTCAATTCTGAGGTGACCAAACCAGACCCACTCCACTCCTAGTGATTCTGTCCATAATGAACAGAATCAGTGACAATAGGCAGCCTTAACAAAGTCCAACCCCAACAAGTCCGACTTAGAGCAATGTGGACTAGGCGATCTCTTATACATGCCGGGCAGCCTGTATAAGAGATTCCACAACCGTATACTTCTGGAGAACCCCCCACAGGACTCCTAAATGGACACAGTTAAATGTCTTCTTCATGTCCACTAAGCACTTGTAAACTGGTTGGGCAAACTCCCATTCTCCTCCAGGACCCTGCTAAGGGTGTAGAGCTGGTCCACTGTTCTACGTCCAGGATAAAACCACACTGCTCCTGAGAATCTCTTTGAATCTGTCTGGAAGTCATTTTCCATGGCTTCTCCAAACTCCTCCCACCCCCCCGGTTTTTGCCTCAGCAACCGCCAAAGCCCAGTTCCGCTTGGCCTGCTGGTACCTATCCGCTGCCTTTGGAATCCCACAGGCCACAAAGGCTCTGTAGGACTCCTTCTTCAGCTTGACAGCATCCCTAACCTCTTGTGTCCACCAGCATGTTTGGGGATTAACGTCACGACACCGACAACCTTATGGCCACCGCTCCTGTCAGCTGCCTTGACAATGGAGACTCGGATCATGGCCCACTCACACCCAATCGCCCCCATCTCCCCAGGGCTGTGGCTGAAGCTCTGCTGGAGATGGTAGTTGAAGCTCTCTCTGACAGGAGACTCGGCCAGACATTCCCATCAGACCCTCACAATGCCTTTGCGCTTACCAGGTCTGACTGGCATCCTTCCCCACCATCGGAGCCAACTCACCACCAGGTGGTGATCAGTTGACAGCTCTGCTCCTCTCTTCACCCAAGTCCAAGACATGTGACCGCAAATCCGATGACACAACTACGGAGTAGGTGATCTATCTGTGACCTAGGGTGTCCTGGTGCCAAGTGCGGACACATGTGGACACCTTTACGATTGAACATGGTGTTTGTAATGGACAATCCATGACGAGAACAAACGTCAATAACCAAACACTACTCCGGTTCAGATCGGTGGGGACATTCCTCCAAATCACACCCTCCCAAGTCTCACTGTCACTGCCCACATGAGCATTGAAGTCCCCCAGCAGAACGAGGGAGTCCCCAGCAGGGGCACTCTCCAACAACCCACCCAAGGACTCTTAAAAGGGTGGGTATTCTGAACTGCTGTTGGGTGGATAAGAACACACAGCAACCAGGGCCTGTCCCCCTACCCGAAAATGGAATAAGGCTACCCTCTCATTCACCGCTGTGAAACCCAATGCACAAGCACCGAACCAGGGGGCAATAAGTATGCCTACGCCTACACGTGCCTCTAAACTTGGACAAATCCAGAGTGGAACAGAGCCCACCCCCTCTCAATGAGTTCCAGAGCCCGAGCCACGTGTTTATGTGAGTCCAACTACATCTAGCCAAAACTTCTTGACCTCATGCACCTAGTCAGGCTCTTTCCCCACCAGAAAGGTGACATTCCATGTCCCTTAAGCTATAAAGGAAAATAACTGTTTTTAAATAATCTGCTTTCCTAACAAACACCAACACAAATTAACAAAAAAATCAACCCGTCCCTTATAATTCTTATGTACTATATTTTCTTGCTGATTTATTTAACCTGGACTGAATGGAAACACGTGTCCTGTTTTTTACTCTTTTTGCAGCCATGCTATTGCATTTCTTGGTCAAATACTGCCATCCATAAAACCAGTGTAATAGTGTGAGGACATCATTGTGTACATGCAGAATAGTTCTAAAACAGGGATGTACTCAGGAAAAAGATTTGTAGCCATACATCTGGTCCAAAAGTCCATGTTGTACCATTCAAACCGCCTATGTTTGCAAGGGACACATAAGATGCACTCTACTCCTGACCTGCTGACAGTTCTTGATCTTGTTTGGACCGAGGAAACAAGTGTGTCTCTTCAGCCACTGACTTCTTTCATGCCTCACCATGGAAACTGTTCCTATCCATTTTCCTTCACAGGGGTCTTGACAGATTCTGTAAGGATGTGAAACCTCGGATTCGTAGCAAAGCTGTTTTGTGGTTGTATCCCATCACAAAAGGACAGTTGTCTTCATTTTAAATGATTAATGAACATGAACCCAAAGGCCCTATAACAACAGCAACATACATACCAGTTAGTTGTGTGCTTGTTAAAGAAAAAGTTGTAAGAACGTTAAGAACGTTTAGTTAACGGATCAGCTGTAGTCTGCTTTCACCCCTCTCCCTAGTACATATTCAAACATGTGATAATACCGCACAAAGTTTTTGTTGTTTAACCACTTTTCTGAACTTTCAGTTAAAAAGGGAAAAATGCCAAATATTTAGCAAGTTTTTGAAGAAGCCTTTGCTCTGTTGTCAATTTTAATGGAAGACAGAGACTATTTTTGAAAATACATTCTCAGTACTACACACTACACAGTATACAGAATACAGAGTTCAATGTTCAAGTAGAAAAAGCCTCCAGGCTAGTGCATACCACCATCATTTCCAGAGTTATTTCCAGAGTTTCCAGATTTGGAAAGTGACGGGAACAATAGTATAGAGAACTGCTGACTGCATTACTCCATAATGAAATTAAGAGTAGTCATTTGAATACTAAATATTTTCCCCCAAAGCAGACTATTATCTGCATATTTTCCGCACATTAAGCAGTCGTATCTGCAATGATAAGTGCTAACAAAGGTACCACCCATAGATGGTAGTATAGCCTCGGTAGACCACTTGAAGAGTGTATGTTGATACAGGTGAACAAGGGTGGTGAACATTGTTTAGGAGACTGTACGTTGACTGAATAAAAAGCCAGCTGAAGCTAGCATGAAGTTCAACTTCGATGTTTTATTCATAGAAGAATCAGAACATTACAGTATCCATATAGCTCTTTAGCTACACAAGTAAGAACTTGTAGTTTATTATTCAGCTTTCAAATGACCACTCTCTAACACTGGACATATCCATTATGAAGATACAAATACTAATAGGAAGTTTTAGAACATATATAGGTTATACAAAGCTAAGCCTAACCCCACAACACAATCCATAAAATATTTACCCAGATATTACAACTGGACCAATGTGATGGCGGGCTAAACAATTTGGCAACTCACACAGCCACATTTAAGATATGATAAGATAAGATAAGAAATCCTTTAATAGTCCCACAGAGGGGAAATTTCCAACAATTTAACGCCGACATTTATTTTATCGCACATTAAAGCATGTTGCTCACATGCTTTTGTTTTGAAAAGTCTTTTGCCGGTTGCTCCGGAACCGGAAGAGAGTTGGCAGAAAAACATGCGGAAAAGCTAAAACAGACATGGAGAGCGGTAAAATTACGGAAGGGTTACATGGACATTTTCATTTTAAAGTTCTCCCAGACGGTGGATTTGACCCCTGTAAAGGAAATTTCAACATTGATTTTTTTTTGTGCTTCACACTAGGGAGGTGTTCCAGGCATGTCCCACCGGGAGGAGACCCCGGGGAAGACCCAGGACACGCTGGAGAGACTATGTCTCTCGGCTGGCCTGGGAACGCCTCGGACTCCCCCCGGAAGAGCTGGAGGAGGTGTCTGGGGTGAGGGAAGTCTGGGCATCCCTGCTGAGGCTGCTGCCCCCGCGACCCGGTAACGGAAAAGCGGGAGAAGATGAGTGATGAGTGAGATGAGCTTCACACTAACAGGGACATAGTGCTGAATATAGACGGTAATGCTGCTGCCCGTTAAAAGTTTCTGCCGTTACCTCAGAAATTGCCTGTTTTAATGTCATGATTGTGGATCAGGATTTTGTTGGTAGACTTTTTTTATTTTTGACATTAATGCCCTGGCAGTGGCAATAAGCTATATTTTATTTGACATTTTTACACTAAATATGTGTTACTGACAAGTGCTGATGTTTGCTGAGATGTAATAACATAACAAATGTTATGGCACTTTCATTCATACTTTAATAAATAAAAGTGCACTTTACACAACTTTTGAATTCATTATTTGATTTTGCATATACAATGTGATTAATCGGGATTAATCAGGGAAATCATGCGATTAATCGCGATTAAAAATTTTAATCGTTGCCCAGCCCTAGTTAAAATACTTTATGCATCATATAAAATATGTGTACTTGCATTTGAAAGTGCCAACAGTGTATGTGACAAGCATACTGCGGGAGAGATAAAGGAAATGTCCCCTCTGGCTTCACTTTCTGGTATTTACACGAGCTCTCAGCTCTGACGCAGGGCGTCCCTTCATCACCTCTTTTCGGCCTGTAAATGTCTGCCAGGTTACTGCCCACTATTCATTGTGCACAGCATCTGCTGCTGCCTCTCCTGTAGCAGGAAACTCAAAGATTTTCTAAAACCTCCAAACTGTCTCTTCTGTTATGCCTGAAAGCAGTCTCGACAGACATTGGCCCCAAACACACAGCAACATGGCTGTTTAAACAAAGAACTCCTACTCAGAGCAACTTGTTTACCTCAAAAAGGTTGAGAGGAAAAAACAGAAGACCTACTCAGACATTTTATTTCAAACGTGAGCTGTGAGCCATTTGCTCATTGTAAATACTGTATGTATCACGTGTCCAATGCTGACATCAGATTAGAAGAAGAGTGTACGACTTCTTTAAAATCTTCCGACCGAATCTCAATACCAAAACAATTTTTCTTTTAACCAAACCTTCTTGTCTTGTGGCAACACTACCTCCTGGAGTTAAATTTTAAATAATGTGTCAAATGTAAATTTGGAATAAACATCAAACCCACGCCTCTCAGGACTTAAAGGAGCTTGAGGCTCCTTTTAAGAAATGAGACTCTCTAGCGCCACCCTTCACCACAACGGCCGTCTGGGGTACTGCAGCCAACAGTGAAGCCGGCACGGGAGAACGGGGAGAACGCGCATGCAGCGTCATGTGACGTCACATCCGCAGCCCAGCGCGGGAAATTCGGCCCTAGCCTTGCAGCACATTTTGCAGCACACAGCCTGTTCAAGGCAACGGAGAGATACACTAGAGGGCTCATTCTTTTGGGTTTGGAACGCTTCATCTGACATTATTACTAGAAAACTTAAAACGTATACGCATTTTTTTCATAAATCCTGCCTCAATCCTGCCTCAAGCTCCTTTAAGTAAGTAACGTTCATCCTGTACATTTCTCTGAACAGAAATGTATTCCAGCTTACAATTGCCATGAGTGGACAACAAAAGTGAAAGGTTGGGTATTTGCTCCCAAAAAGAATGCACATTGGGTATAGATTTATTTTATAGATTTATTTATTTTGTGTACATTCAGTTAAAATAGATTCATTTATTTATAAAAAACGTATTTACAAGGGATTTAAAATATTCAAAATGTGTGTGTACGCATGTGTGTATATGTGTATATACGTATAATAGGCTACATCAAGGCATAGCCGTCTTGTACAATTCACACCACAGGAGGTCATTATTTTTAAAATAAGAATGATTGTGCTCTGTTAGAACTTTATTACAAGTCAAGAGGTCAGAAGTCAAGTTCACCAAAGGTGCTAAAGTAGCTAAAGTGACAGATACTGTATCCCTGTGACCTTTTGACCAAAGCATGTCAGGGACATCCAATTAATACCTCACACAATTGTAGTTATTAAAAAAAAGTCTCCTCTAACATGATACATTAATTATAAACTTGTTGCAAACACAAGCTGTTATGCTATTGTACTGTTATATTATAAACATCACGTGAGTGCTAAGTTCACAGAAGCCAACTGGGTATTATGAAGAGACTGAAAACAGAGAAGATGTCTTATGGTTGTAAATTACATCTCTGCAAAAAAAAAAAAGAAGCTGATTGAATTATCAACATTAAGTAAAGCAGAAGTGAGATGTGAGAAGTGAGAATCCTTCTTCACCCAGAGCACCTCATGTTCAGGCGTCTCTCCCAAGTGCACACAGTGACGAAACAGTTGGTCCACGGCCTTGAGAAAAGCTTCTCTAACAGACAAATGACTTAATTAAGGTCTGGAACTGAATAGACAGGGGAGAGTGCCAAAACTGTATCCCAAAGGAAAAACGATAAAAGAGGAATTGTGTGCATGTCAAGCCCTCTTACTAATAGTCTACCACTTTATTTACTCTACGACTTATGATAAAGATGAACAAAGATGTGCTCAATGATGTCAGCTAGAGTAGGTAGTCGAGTTGGAAGATTATTTATTGTCTAAAAGTGAGTTCTAATGTTGCATTTCATTCATGTAATTTCCAAGAGGCCGGCATGGCCCCTTCACGACTACTCCCAAAATAGGTTTAGTAGTTTTTCTGAACAAATTAATTTCGTCTGTCATGCGTTATTGAAGCATGTGTAACCAGTCACTGTTCATGCACTTTAGTGCCTACTGTGCTGTTATCCAGCACAGCTGCTCACAGCTGCTCCTGAACACACTCAGCTAACATCGACAGGTGTACTAAATTCTCAGATATGATCGTTTCCAGAAACTCACAAAGGAGAGAAAGTGAATAAATCTGAAGGGGAAAAGTTTGTCTCCGAGTCTAAGTCTGCTGTGGCTACTGTAGCTAAACCAAACAGCAGCTGGACAACCAAGAAATCTGCATAAATCGCCATGTTTGTGAATGTCATTAGAGCTAGACAGACACGATAACTTGCTTTAAGAAGACATCATATGCTTCTTATTTTTTTTCTGTCTGAACACTGGACATTTCTTAAATGCAGAAGTTAAACTTAACCTTCACTTTTCAAAGTATTTGGTAGCTATAGTTAAACTGCGTATCCATGTCATTAACTAATATTATACAGTTTGGTAAAACCCTGGCAATGATCTCTTGCTAAGCCTACCAATACGCAGGTTTAGAAAACACAAAACACTCCCCTCAAGTATGCAATTGTAACTCCCAAAAAGCTTTTAGGAACCACCAGTCATTTTAATTTAATCACTACAGTATGTCCAAACAAAATGATCTTGTAAACTGTGGTTATGCTACACAGAATTAGCTCAATCAAGAAAAAAGAATTTGATCGGAGGTTTAAGGCAGCATACGGACAAGACCATGAATAAGCAGCAGCCACTATGTCCACACAAGTCGACAGAGGTCCGCTCCATCTCTCTGCAGGACACTCTGCCTCCTTTGCAGTGCCCTGCAAAAATGTCAGCACTTTATCGTCTGCTAGTTGCAGCAGCATCTGCACGTCTGCAGCCAAATACTAATTGCTTTTTTTTACCTGCATCAAGCCATCGTGCTGCTTCAGTGCGGGAGGGCAAACATTATCAGCAAAATCACGTCTCATTAACAAGCAGACACTTTGTGATGGTGCCAGAGGGATACATGACTATTTTGAGAGATGACCTAATTGAAAATAGCAGCAGGGGGTGGGACGCAGAGGAAATTATGGATTTTACTCTCTGTCCCTCTTTAACCTTGACACACTTATACTGAATTAGTGCTGTTAACCACCACCACCAGTCAGTTGACTGCATAGATATTCTTAATACCAAATTTGGCAGAACCTGAAAGCCACATATACAGTATATGCCATTTGATCTAGCCGAGGTTTTTTTGTTTTTTGTTTTCCGGTGCATGGGTGTGTGTGAGACTGTGTGTCCTTCACCAGCCCTCTTGACATCCATGCATCCATTATCTATACCCGCTTCATCCTTTTGCAGGGTCACAGGGGTCTGCTGGAGCCTATCCAAGCTTATTACAGGCGAGAGGCGGGGGTTCACCCTGGACAGGTTACCAGTCCATCGCAGGCCCTCTTGACAGTACCATATTTTATTAACCCCTTAAAAAACCTGATTTTGTCAAAGAGGACTAAAACACCAACAGTGGTACACAAAAGAGCAGGAATGACATGAAGAGACAGTGATGGGTGCAGCTTGGCAACTGTGTGGTGTGCTGTAGTGTGTGAGTGAGTGTGTCATGAATACTGTTGTTAACTAATAATGGCTTACATGCACTCATCATTATCTGACTAGAAAAGACCTGACACAAAACAAGTCTTTGTCTCTTAAATTTGATTTAATCCTTTTGCTGTTAGGACAAGAAACTGATTTAATATACATTTGGAAAAATACACTATGCAATAAGAGTCTCAAAGAGCTATTACTCTAACTTGTTCCTAGAAATATCTGCTCCAAATTCCCCACATCTTACATCTTCATTCCAACCCTAAATAATGTTAATGGAAATGGAATGGTATCCCAGGGTTACTGCAGCACTCATCCACCCGGTGGCATAAACTGACAAGTAACATGCAGCAACAAAGATGTTCACTGTTGTTATGACCATTTAAGAGCCTCTCTTGCAACAGTTCTGTTGCAGATAATGAAGAGATTTCAGATCACCGTGTATGTAATCCTGATTAGACATGGTAAACGTAAGTCTTAGAATTTCACATTCAGGAAAAGAAATGCATTACAAGTCAATTATTTAAGAGGCAGAAAATAAACTCTTTAAATCCTGGATTGTTGTGTCAGATGTTTGGATTTTTAATTTGCATTCAACATTCTGTAGGAATCAAAAGAGCAGCTTCAGAATTCTGGCTCAGGTTTTCTTTAATTGTCAATTATCTGAACAGGAAGATAAAAGCAGCAGCAACAACGACATTGCTTTAAACAAGAAGAAAACTTGCTCAACGTTAGGCTGAGCTGCACAATCGGCAGTCATCAACCAAATATAATTCCGGCTACATTCAGCGACAATGTGAACACAGTTACTTCATATGTGCTTACAACTTCTAACTGTACAGCACTTTGGTCAACATCGGTTGTTTGTAAATGTGCTTTACAAACAACCAACAGTGTAATAGGATTAACCTTTCACAGCTTTCATGCGTTTCTCTACAGATGAGTCTCATGGGTGAAGTCCATCTGTCCTGTACCTGTTTGATCTGTGCAACAGCTCAGGTGTGTTAACGCACTTCCCAGATTAAATGTGCAGAAAACAAATTGGACCAAAAGAGAGACATATGCCTTAGTATACCTGTGGTATAAACATCTTTTTACATCTGTGCCCGAGAAACATTGCATGTTACTGAGACTCCTCATGCATCTGCCCTTAGTACTTTAACCTATCAGGCTCAAACTGGAAAACAATTTTCACAGCTTTCCTGTTGAATTTGCCAAATTCAACTAAAGTCACACCCATTGTAATTTTCCAATTAACCACAAGTAAGTATTTTGTTTTTAGTGCAAATGCTAGGTCGTGTATACAAAAGAGCAGACGCTCAGTGGCTTTAAATTAGACATATTTTACCATCTTTTCAAAAGGTGAGACAGTTTCCTAGGGTGCTTACAAAATGTCTGTGAAATGATACATGAGAACTAGGGGTGTAACGGTACATGTATTTGTATTGAACCGTTCGGTATAGCGTGTTCGGTTCGGAACTCGTTCGGCGTACCGAACGAGTTTCCACACAGACATATTAAGTAGAGGACCGCACGTTGTGGAGCAGAGCGCTGCTGCAGTTGCGCTCACACCGAGAAACAACAAGCAACAGTTGTAGCCGACCAAATCCGCTCCGACCCGGTGTGTCAGTATCAGCGCAGACAGACTGCAGCTTCGCCTGAATTATGGTTCCGCGTTAAATCGACGGCGTAGCCGGCGGCGTAGGGTCGCGGTGCGGTGTGCGTCGCCGCGTACCCTACGCCGTCGGTTCTGCGTTGGTGTGACGTGGAACCATAAATCAACCACCGGGAGCAAGTGCTCGCTGGGTTGATGTTGATCCGCGGACCAAACTTGTTAAGGAGCATCAAACTCACTCTTTTCTACGCGGAAATAACGCTAAAATATAAAGAAGGCGTCCCAAAGTGTGATCTATGGTGAAATAGGAAAATGAAGATGTGTACGCTATATGTGTAGGCTGTTCCCACTGTTCCCTTCGGTTCTGCAGCGCAGCTTGAAACCCTGCCCACCCCCGCCCCGCTGCAGGCACTGACGCTTTCAGTGTGAATGCACCAAGCGGCGAGATGCTGGCGTCGGGACGCCCTTGATGCTTTCAGTGTGAACGCAGGGTAATGCCACTAGTATTGCCAATAAAAGTAAATTATTTATAAATGTTATTTAATCTGAGAAACAACTTTAAACTGTTCAGTGTTGCAACTGTTCAATTTTGCACATCAGGGAGATATTTTTTTTGTCTGAGCCAATGTTATTTTGTGTGTGTGTAATAATCAACTAGCACGTTTATATTTTGCATTTTGTTTTCTTACTGTACCGAAAATGAACCGAACCGTGACCTCCTAACCGAGGTACGTACCGAACCGAGATTTGTGTGTACCGTTACACCCCTAATGAGAACAGCTCGTTTTTCAATCTCTGTTCATAGCAGCCAGTTTAGGCGTTGTTTCAGATGTTTCCTATATTCGTTTTGAATGGTTAGTTGCTGATCAACGGACAGTCAGTCACGTTTACAGGTAGATGCATAACTCCTGTTGTGATGCAGGTGACCCTGAAGTGATTGAGCCACTGGATTGCACACACGTCCACAAAGGAGATTCATGAGAACCTGACACAACTGAAACAAAAAAGGCTATTTAGGAAGAAAACAACAAAACAACCTGACAGAACCAGACAAAATCCATCCATCACATCAACTTTCATAACAAATACTTTTTTAGGTTTACTGTCACCTGCATCATTTAATTCTATGCATGACATTACGTTAATAACCATATTAAAAGACATATTATTAAAAACTGTGAAAGCGCTTTCCCGTGGTCAACATTTTATATTAAAACCATCGCAGTCAAAAGAACTACATTTTGCTTTTACTGACTGCACCCACAGTACCACATTATTTTTTAAACAAACACTTTAAGTATAACTTAATCCAATCTGTTCCCTATTAACTGCCAGGCAGACTGTAATCGCAGCTGTACAGGCTTTTCTATTAGCAGTTTGATTTGTCATATTTCTATTTTAGGATTTTGCTCTTTTGGTGAAACAGAAGACTCTTGTTTCCTCTCAGTTTCTTCATCTGAACATTTGTGACCCACAGTCTCCGTACACGTGCAAACACCTGGCTTGACATAGCTGCACCTTCTCACCTTGTTTTCACATTTATGCAACGACTAACCTGGTAAGAACAGGATAGGTTAAGCTCAGCTTCCTAAGAGAGCCCTGATTTCCTACTTCTACATTTGTGCAATAGCTCTCAGAAAATCTGGAAAACAGAACTATATTCAAGGCAAAAAGTTTAAGAAATGAATGAGCTAACAAGATGTTCCTTAATTTAGTGTAACCAAAGAGTAGGGTGCTGCATTAATGGTGTCCTTGATAAATCAGTCTTTCGAATTTAAACCTTTAACCTTAACCTCAAAAGAAAAAAAAAATAATTTGAACTCTTTCTCGGTTGAAATATTGCTCAACCTCCTGCTGCTGTTAGCTTATAATGTCGCTGATCTTGGATTTTAAGCTCATTCTCTTGTAGAACTCGGGCTGATCTGGATAAGAGGATCAGACTGATGCCTGAAATGTAAATGTTCTGTAAATACTTGAAAAGCCTTGTTGAGGTTCACTGAATCCTTTGTGCCCTGCACCATCGGCCTAAAGCGTCGGCGCATTCACCTGCTTAGGTCTCCTTGAGAAACTGGTGAATGAAGCAGAAAAGGAGCGTCTGCCGTTTCACTGAGGAAGATTTTGTCCCACCCATGGCTTTTCATGCACCTTTTTCAATCAATGGCCTTTTTCTGTATCACTTCTTTTTTTTTATTCTTTGCGCATTTCTTGTTCCTCAGAGAGAAGAAATGAGGGCCATAACACATCCAGGTTCCAAGAGAGGCCACACACTTGCAGACTGCTGATGTGCAGAGAAAAAGAGGAGAAAAGTGGAGGTCAAATCAAATGGCTCTCCACCAGCTACTCTACAGGGGCTTCACTTGTTTTCAGCAGCAATGGGCCCTGGTGTGAGTGGTCCCTCTTACAGATTCACTGTAGGCCACCCGGATCTGCCCCGTCATCCATTACAGGGTCCCTAACAGCCAAGAGCACAGAGGAGGAGGTGGAGGAGGCGGTGGGTGACAGAGGTGACAGAGTGCCAGGCGGACACCAACAGAGACACGATGGTTGGCTAACAAAAAAATAACCCACTTCTCCCCCCTCCATCCAGCACCCACCCAGAAACAAGAGTGGAGACAAATAAGGAGGGGATTTAAAAAAGGGAAAGGGGAGGGGGGGCAGTAGAGAGATGAAGGCATGAGGCCATGAAAGAAAGAAATGGATAACAGAGGGTGACGGAAGATGTTTTGGTGGGACAAGGAACTTGTCCGGCAGACATTCAAATATCCAACTTAGTGAAAATTAGGGATAAAAAAAAAAAAAACATATCCGATGAACAAGGCTTCATCCTGAGAAGCTGATCAGCTGGTCAGCTCCAACACGAGAAAGGAGCAAATATTTAATATGAAAAGATGAAAACTGTCAGAAAGGGCAGAGGATGTGCTTTGTGGCACACGGTCTTCACCTTGAGCTCAAATACATACAGTACAAAGACTGCAAACAGCAGTTGTAATGTGGTGCCGACTGGAACTAATGTATAGATTAACCCTTGTGCTGTCTTCAGGTCAAGGAAGGAGGAAGAGAAGAAGGGAGGAAAGAAGGAAGGAAGGAAGGAAGGAAGGAAGGAAGGAAGGAAGGAAGGAAGGAAGGAAGGAAGGAAGGAAGGAAGGAAGGAAGGAAGGAAGGAAAGAAAGAAAGAAAGAAAGAAAGAAAGAAAGAAAGAAAGAAAGAAAGAAAGAAAGAAAGAAAGAAAGAAAGAAAGAAAGAAAGAAAGAAAGAATGATAAGAGGGAAGGAAGGAAGGAAGGAAGGAAGGAAGGAAGGAAGGAAGGAAGGAAGGAAGGAAGGAAGGAAGGAAGGAAGGAAGGAAGGAAGGAAGGAAGGAAGGAAGGAAGGAAGGAAGGAAGGAAGGAAGGAAAAATGAAAAGAAGGAAAGAAAGAAGGAAGGAAGGGAGAAAAGAAGGAAGGAAGGAAGGAAGGAAGGAAGGAGAGAGGAAGGGAGAAGGAAGGAAGGAAGGGGAGAGGAAGGAAGGAAGGAAGGAAGGAAGGAAGGAAGGAAGGAAGGAAGGAAGGAAGGAAGGAAGGAAGGAAGGAAGGAAGGAAGGAAGGAAGGAAGGAAGGAAGGAAGGAAAAATGAAAAGAAGGAAGGAAGGAAGGAAGGAAGGAAGGAAGGAAGGAAGGAAAAATGAAAAGAAGGAAGGAATGAAGGAAGGAAGGAAGGAAGGAAGGAAGGAAGGAAGGAAGGAAGGAAGGAAGGAAGGAAGGAAGGAAGGAAGGAAGGAAGGAAGGAAGGAAGGAAGGAAGGAAGGAAGGAAGGAAGGAAAAATGAAAAGAAGGAAAGAAAGAAGGAAGGAAGGAAGGAAAGAAGGAAGGAAGGAAGGAAGGAAGGAAGGAAAAATGAAAAGAAGGAAAGAAAGAAGGAAGGAAGGGAGAAAAGAAGGAAGGAAGGAAGGAAGGAAGGAAGGAAGGAAGGAAGGAAGGAAGGAAGGAAGGAAGGAAGGAAGGAAGGAAGGAAGGAAGGAAGGAAGGAGGAGACAGGAGAATTAGGTCATTTTGACCCAAAGACAGTACAAGGGTTAAATAAACCTGCATTTAATTTATTTATTCATTTATGTATTTATTTGCTGGAGCTGCAGAGTTTTTATGCCAAATCTGAGACCAAGGGTGGCTTTTTCTTATTTTTCTTTTTTTATTTGCACAAAAGAAAAAGCAGCCTGAGAACAGAGATGGGAGACAGTGAAATGTGGGGTACTAATGAAGCTGGGGGTGTTGACGAAGACTAATGAAGGAAGGAGTGCTGCTTAACCTGAACTCCAATGCTCTGTGAGGCCAGTGTGTGTGAAACCCCCGCCCCATCCCTTCACAGCCCCGAGAGCCCCAAACACACCACTCTCCCACTTTAGCTCCAGCTTCCCAGTGTGACAGCGTCCTCCCTTATCCACCACTGGGACAAATCACAGCACAATCACAACGTCACGCTTAAAAATGCTCCCCCCTCAACCCCACCCCGAAACCATCCCAGACCCTCTTCTTTTCTGCGTTACTCAGTGCCCCATCATCCCTCCTTGTTCAACCCCACTCCCCACCCCAACTTTCTGTAGTTGTCCTCGTCCCTACTGTTACAAAACAAATCTTCCCTCTGACAGCATAATTCACAGGGCCAGGCCGAAGGAGGTGGCGAAGGATGGGCTGGCCTCCTGGGCTGACCTCCACCGGGGACCCGTCTGCTTGTTTCCCCCACGTAACCACAGCCTCCATTCAACTGAGGCCAGGGAAGAGAAAAAGAGGGGAGACTGAAGTGTTTAAACCAGTGGCTCCTATGTATGCCTGAGTGAGCGCCGTTAAGCCTAATACCCACTAATCTGGTCATCAAATACCCCTGCTGCCACCACTGAGAATCTGTTGTTTTTTTTTCTGTCCACCAGCGTGGTAGTGAGGGACGTCTGCCCTTGATGAAGCTGCTTTGACTGGAAATAGAGGAGTAAAATGATAAAAAAAAAGAAAGGGGAAAGAAGGTGTAAAGTACCGGAAATAAATGCATGAACACTACAGACCAAAAATATGTCATCTGAGGTGATGATAGATAGTGCTGTTCGTGCTTTTCCTCAAAGAAGTTGAAGTTTAATTCCTTAAAGCGACACTACGTAACTTTTCCACCTTAATATCATATTTCCAGAGTCATTGTGATGGTACATCAACTTCCAACAGGTTTAATGACACCTCTGTCATGGTCTGAGGGGTCTGTATCACCTTCACTGGCACTATGTAACTTTGAGGAGCATGGTAGGAACCCTGCCACACTAAAAAACTACAAATCGTTACGACTTTGACTGCTTTACGGCATACGTCACTTCCCCCTCCTTCCCGATTCGCAGTCGAGACGAAAATGGGCGGGGCGTGGAGCTCAGAGCTCCGCAGAAGCTGTTGCTGTATTAAGGCTGCAGCAGCTCCACACAACAGACGTGGGGAAAAGACCCTAATAGTTTAACTTTTCAACGGTTTCCTGCTCGGAGGCAGAACCACGCAGGCCAAGTATCTGATATAACAAAGTAAAAGAGTGAAAGAGCCGTCGGCTCGCTTTGGATCGCGGCTGTAACGACCAAACACACAGTAAAGCATGATTTATGGTTCTGCGTTAAATCGACGCAGACCCACGGCGTAGGGTACGTGGCGACGCGCAACGTACGGTGCATGTCGCCGCGTACCCTACGCCGAAGGCTCTGCGGCGATTTAACGCAGAACCATAAATCAGCATTAAACCACAAACACTCACACAGACGGGCGTCGGATCAAAACACAGGTTTTATTCCCACTTCTCCAGCTAAACGCAGTTGCTGGCCAGCTCTCTGCGGAGCAATTAACCCCAATCTTCAGATAAAACTAGTTTGTTGAGGAAAAAATATTAACTCTATTTGTAGCTGCAGAGGAAAAAAATAATCTCACGAGGAAAACAAAAATATTGCTCACGCCTCTTCAACATAATATAGCAGTCAAAAAAAAAGAAAAGAGAAGTAAGAGGGATACAAAACATGTACTGTATGTTGTACTATTATACAAATTTATTGAAACACATGGGTCTTCAGGGATTCAGGAATCTCTTAGGGATTTCATATGGATCCAGACCGTTAATAATCATTATTTTCTCCATATACTGCTCCCTGGCTTCCTTGTTTAAGGTATCCCGGTAAATTCCAGTTCCTTTCCAGCAGTTTAACATCTTTTTTTGCGTTCCTTCTGTTCACTTGGTGAAACAGAAAAGCGTCCCGTCTTCTATCAAAACAAATGCACGCGACGGGACAGGAGTTTTCCGGCAGTACGCGCTGGTGCTCATGGGAAACGTAGTGTTCTTTCTGGTAAAACACTACCGATTTTGTCCACAAGATGCCGCCAAACTCAGAAAAGCTGAAAGTTACGTTGTGCTGCTTTAAGTACAAACACTTTGAGTACTGGATATTGACTAAAACTATGGATGGATACATACTGTAGATAGATAGATAGATGGATAGATAGATAGATAGATAGATAGATAGATAGATAGATAGATAGATAGATAGATAGATAGATAGATAGATAGATAGATAGATAGATAGATAGATAGATAGATAGATAGATAGATAGATAGATAGATAGATAGATAGATAGATAGATAGATAGATAGATAGATAGATAGATAGATAGATAGATAGATAGATAGATAGATAGATAGATAGATACGGACGGACGGACGGACGGACGGACGGACGGACGGATTCTCACACAAATGCACACAAATGCTTAGCTTTGGAAAGCTTTTTTTTCTTGTTTGAAGAGAAAACTAAAAATTCTCACATTCTGGATGTTTAAAACAAACTCACTTTCCATTCGTTGTCAGTCAAACAGGATGCTGATACAAGGACTGTCCCAGTGGTCTGTCTGGCTATGGATGTTTGTGGAAAAACATGACGTCATGATACGTGATACACAATTGTTGCATTGTGCAAATGAATATGTGCAGCTACCCAGAATATTTATGAACTCCTGAAGCAGGAAATACTTGTAAGTAAGATAGCTCTGAGAAGTGTGGTAGACATCAGTTTTAAACTGCATCAAAACATTTCCTCACAGCTGTGCTAACACCAGAATGGATATTGTTCAAAATTCTTGGATAACATGTCGGTTAGATTTTAAATCCACTTCAAAGGTTGACTACTGTATCTGGGTTGGAAGGTCAAGTGTACAGGTCTGTCAAGTACACAGCAGGAGGTTCAGTGATGAGAAAGAGGCTCTCTCTTAACCTTAACATCTTTCATCTTTCGCCTTCACGCTGTACACCTCCGACTTCCAGTGCAAGGACTCCTGTCATCTTTAGCATTTGCAGAAATATATTGTCTATCTTCCCACTGTCTGTTGTAGAGAGTTCAATCACATCTGCAGTCATCTGTTGAGGGAGCAGCACCAGAGCCAGTGATTTAAAGAAACTAAAGAAGGCTGGTTCTCTTCTGGGGCCTCTGGGGATGATTGTGTAAAGGAGGATACTTCATCCTTCAGACCTCTGCAAGAGATCCTTCAGACCTCTACGGGAGATCCTTCAGACCTCTACAGGAGATCCTTCAGACCTCTACAGGAGATCCTTCAGACCTCTACAGGAGATCCTTCAGAACTCTACAGGAGATCCTTCAGACCTCTACAGGAGATCCTTCAGACCTCTGCAAGAGATCCTTCAGACCTCTACGGGAGATCCTTCAGACCTCTACAGGAGATCCTTCAGACCTCTACAGGTGATCCTTCAGACCTCTACAAGAGATCCTTCAGACCTCTGCAAGAGATCCTTCAGACCTCTGCAAGAGATCCTTCAGACCTCTACAGGAGATCCTTCAGACCTCTGCAAGAGATCCTTCAGACCTCTACAGGAGATCCTTCAGACCTCTACAGGAGATCCTTCAGACCTCTACAGGAGATCATTCAGACCTCTACAGGTGATCCTTCAGACCTCTACAGGAGATCCTTCAGACCTCTACAGGAGATCCTTCAGACCTCTACAGGAGATCCTTCAGACCTCTGCAAGAAATCCTTCAGACCTCTACAGGAGATCCTTCAGACCTCTACAGGAGATCCTTCAGACCTCTACAGGTGATCCTTCAGACCTCTACAGGAGATCCTTCAGACCTCTACAGGAGATCCTTCAGGCCGCTATGGGGGGATCCTTCAGACTACCGCGGGAGAGCTTTCAGACCAATACATGAGATCATTCAGACTTCTGCAGGCGATCCTTCAGACCAATACAGGAGCTAACATAAATATATTAATTTACAAATTCACTCCATCTACTCTTTTGCTGTCTCCCTCGTTCTCCCTGATAAATGTTATTATTATTATTATAATCATCATCATCATCATCATCATCATCATCATTATTATTATTATTATTATATTAATAATAATTATTATTATTAGTAGTAGTAGTAGTAGTAGTAGTAGTAGTAGTAGTAGTATTATCATTATTATTATTATTATTATTATTATTATTATTATTATTATTATTATTATTATATTATTATTATCATTATTATTATTATTCCATATTTGTATTTTATTCCATATTTTTGACCTCTGCTGTCCTTTAGGGGACATTAACAGGACAAAGAAATGACTTGCGAGTGAAAAGCCCCAATTGTGCCAGTAAACCTGTAGCCATTTATCAGCACATCATCATCATCATCAGATCTATCTGGCATGTTTGAGCGCTCCGCTGGAGATCTCCAAGATGCGCAGCTCAACTCATCTCCAGCAGAGTTGGAGATGGACATCTACAGCGATGGGCATCTTGTTGTCAGCTGCTCCCTGCATGTGATTGACTGACAGACTGTCTGGCTGTTGCAGCCATCTGTCAGTAAACCCCCCTAGACAAGCAGAAAGGAGAGGCCTGGAACCTGCACAAGCCCAGAGAAAATGCAGGGTATGGCTGGCACTGCCCATTCATTTTCTTCAAGAGGGTGGGGAGTAAGCGTGAGTGTAAGTGTGTGTGTGTGGAAGGGGGGGGGCACAGATGGTAAGTCCTCTCCTTACACATCTTTTCTTCCACCATCCTTCATCTTTGCTCTACATACTAGAGCTGGCACTTCTTTTGTGCCCCACATTTTTGTACAGTAAGTACCAGCCAAAAACACAGAAGGTAAAAAAAAAAAAGGTCTAAGGTCACTGGACCTGGATTGGATATCAATAGTTTCATACTTATTTTCACCCTGCAATGTTGGTGTATATCATGGCAGCATTCAGGCTGATGGTAGCAAATATAAATGCTCTCCTATCATGCACAACGCTCTTGAACGGGGCCCTTTAAGTCCGGTCCTTGAGGGCCATTGGCCTGCACGTTTGAGATGTTTCCCACACTTGATTCAAATGAATCAATCACCATTAACTTACCACCAAAGTCTACACGAGTATGTTAGTGACCCACTCATTTGAATCATGTCTGTTAGGACTGGGAAACATCTAAAACATGAGGGGTGGGGGCCCTCAAGGACCACAATTGGACAACTCTGCCACAGACAAATGCTTTGAGGTGTTTTACTGTCTCAGTGTTCTGCTGAGGCATACATTGCAAACAAATGCAGGGAAGGCCAAAGGTCCACACTGAAGATTTAACCAGGTACTTTTTGTTCATGTGACCAATCAGCGGCATCACCGAAACCTCCCCTGGGAGACCACTGCCATCAGGAAGTGCCATTGCTGTGGGAAATGTGTTTTACAGTGCATCTGTTACAATATCAGGTCTAATTAACATCCACATCAAACATGGACCATTTTCATCAGGCAAACAGTGTCTTGTAATGTGATTAGCAATTAGGAGTTTAGTTGTTGTGGATGATTGGGGAAAGTTTCTGTACTACAAGTTATTTTGGTAGGGAGCAAAGACAGTTGTTATATTAGAAAACTAAATCTGGAAACAACTCTGATTGATATATAAATGCCAGTTTGGGGGAATTAGGTTGTTGGAAGAAACATCTGAGGACAATAATTTGGTTTGCAACAAGCGGTAATGTGTCATCCAATTTGTTCTTTAATCTTTTTTTTTTTTTTAACAGTCAAGTGCTTGAATCCACTGCTGGCCACTGGCCATTTGTCCATTTGGATGAAAACCTTTAGCTCATCCAATTAGTTACGAGCTAATTTGTTAATAACTAGGTAATGACTACATAGCTGAGTCCTTTAGATACATGTCAGTCCAAATAAGGATTTACACAACTTTTCTGTGTAACTGTAATGGATTAGTGTAGAAACTATTTTCTTTTTAAAACAACTGTAGCTTGATTAAATGTATATTATATAACAGTTCTCACTTAACTGTGACACATTGAGACCTCGAACGACAACTACTCACAGTCCATTGTTGCCATGAAGGTGCAAGCTTTGCCAACCTTTCCAGCACACAACCAAACCAATGATGAAATCAATGATGAATTCCACAGTTTAACACAGGGTTACAAACACACACACACAATTTAAGCACAATCACACAAGCCAATCCCGTACCATGCGTGACTGACCCCTGCAGTGTGGGTTATTTGATTAGTATCAGTTTACAGCATGGCACGATTCCTGGTCACAGCTGGACACAGCTGGAAAAGATGTGCTTGGATATGGAATGGTTGCACATGTACTGTATGTAAAGAGGTGTGTACAATACATGCATGCCATGTAGATGGTGACAGTTCCTCGCAACAATCATTTCACAATGCAGTGGCATAATCAATACAAAAATGTGAGAAGGCTGTGTTTGACCAGAACAAATCAAAATCAACCAAAAGTAGTGTCATATGGGTGTGCCATGAAACAAAGTGAAGACATTATGTACAGGCAGCAATCATGTTCAAGCATGATTGAAAGTAACTTACTACAGTTACAACTGACTGATCAAGTACTGTAAGTGTTTTGTCTTAATCAGAGTTGAACATAAATAAATCTCTGATGAGAATCAGGGCCTAAATGAGATAAACACAAAGAGGATTCAGGACCAGAATAAGCTTCCCATTGGACTTATGTCAAGGATGAGGTGCAACAATTAACTTTATACTCAAAAGGAAGATTTAGAAATAGAAGAAAAACTAATAGAAGTAGAAGATTTTTTTCCATCTCCAAATCTGCATCTCTTTATTTTTTATTCATGTGAATGCAGGAACACAAATCCAGGCTGGATTAGGCTGTTTCTATTTTATCATATTTTTTAACAAAAATGACATTCAGCTTAGACTGCTTTACAAAGGCTATATAGGTCTTTTTCAGTCCATTATATTTTTGGAAACATAACAAGTTGAATTTTATTATCAGTTTAGTTAATTGATAATTTAAGTGAGAAGCTTTTAGGAGCCACACAAAGGATACTGGGAAGAAAAAAAGTCTTACTTTTCAAAATCAATCGCGTTTTGGATTTATTTCCAAAGACGTACTATGCGTTATTTGTGGCTGTGTTGAATTTTTGGGAATACACTCAGTGGAGGATCGTCGTTTGTTCCACACAGATTCAGCGCTCTTCCCAGCGCACCTGAAGCTGCTGCGCAAACACTTCAAAGTTGGCGCAGCAAGTTGGAAAATAAAATAAAAACCCTCTTCTTTAAAAGTCCTGCTATTATATTCGAAGAATTTGCCATGCCCGTGCTAGGATAAAAGATATATCCTGTAGCAAGCCCTACCTTGCTGGCAGACGGTGATTAGGTGCGCAGACAGTAATAAGAGCCAGAAGCGCGTCGTCTCCATGTTGGGGCCGGAAAACGTTCCGCAGATTCGGTAAATAAACGAACCAAACAGTGGAGTGTGCGCGGGGAGCAGGTCCCGGTGGGCACCTCGTCCTCACAGCTCCATGCTGCTCTGTTTTGCTGTGGCGGTTTGTTAGTGTGTGTGTAGTAAAGATCCCGGGTCCCGGTGCGCTGCGCTCCGCTCTGGATCCAGACTGAAGTGCAGCCGGCAGACAGCAGCGGCGCACACTCGCGCCCCTCAGCCTCATTTATGGTTCCGCGTTACATCGACGCAGGGCGTACGGCGTAAGGTACGCAACGCCGCGCAACCTACGCCGTTTGCTTTGCGTTAGTGTAACGCGGAACCATAAATCATCATTAAGCTGCTCTCAGAGGGTGTGATAAATTGTAGCCAATGTCGTTTACCCAATCTGTTGATTCATGTGTTCACTTAAACTGCAAGATTCCACTATAAAATTATTAAAGTAAAGTCAAAAGCAATAAATATATAAATAGAGAAAGAAAGGATGGAAATGCAAGGAGGAGGAGAGTGATTAAACTAGAAACACTGCAAAAACTCAAAATCTTATTTTTAGTTAAAATGTCTCATTTTTAGTAAAAAAAAAAATCCCATTACACTTAAAACAAGACTCAACAAAAAAACAACTTAACAACAAATTTTAACTTAAAATAAGTAGAAAAATCTGCCAGTGGAACGAGATTTTTTTGCTTGTAATGAGAAGATAAATCGTGTCCCACTGGCAGATTTTTCTACTTATTTCAAGTGAAAATTTACTTGAAACAGGTGAAAATTGTCTAATAAGAAGTTATTTTTTTCTGGTAATGACTCTTTGACTAAAAATTAGACATTTTAACTAGACATAAGACAAATATTCCTGGTAAGATTTTGAGTTTTTGCAGTGCAAATGTTCAATACATAAAGAATGTAGAGGAGAATGAGGGAATGGACTACTGGGCACATGTGAAGATGACCAAACAAAGAGAAGTAAATAAAACAGAGGACTAAATGAAAGAGGACATTAAGGTCAGGAGTCGTATGCAGAGCCCCACCCACACATTATTCCCACCCACACATTATTCCCACACATCACTCAAGGGGGGTGAAGAGTTCTGATAGACTTCACCTTCAGTGGTTGGTCATCAGCTGATTTTTTTTTTCTTTTTACATTTATTAAAACAAGTTCCTTGACAGAGAATTCCACACAGTATGTCAAACATATAGAATGACCAAGTACATCAAATGAAATACTGTAAGGCAAAAATAAGTAGACACAGGATAAGGTGAAGGGGAATCTTCCAAGTGTTAGGACTATCTCATTCAATCTGATCTATCGAATTAAGTGATCATCTTACATTCATTCAGTTAGATACTTTATGACAGTTGTCCACTTCTCTAAATACCAGTCTATCCGGAGTCGTAAACGTGCGGTTATGCTTTCCATACAGTTCACAGATCGGTTGATTTACAGTTTTTCTCAGTCGCTTTGGTGCTATTCTCAGATCAGAATGAAAGTTCTCATAACTATTAGTTCAACCTCCACAACATGTAGTCCTTTGTCCACATCATAGTAGCAGTTTCTCCTTCCTCTGAACAAATTGCAAATGCTTTTGGACATGTATCAGTTGCTCTCATACAATTCTCTGCTGTTTTACAACATTATCATTTGTTTATGTCATGTCAGTCAAAATGAACTATACTTATGGACGCTGAATAGTCATTTCCTAAAAAACTAATAGTCCTCATTTCATTGCTTTAGTCATTACATACAAAATTGTTGAACAAGTTATCAAATTGTGTCAAGCTAATTTACTGTAATACCTTTCTTTATCATTTTTTCCTGGAAATCTCTCTAAATTGAACAATTGCTCTCAGGTGAACTTCAGTTTTCACTCATGAGGAGGTGTGTGAAGCATTTAGTTGCAACCACTGACATCCCAGGCCAACGTGGAGGAAATATCACAATGTGTGCAGCCATCTCGGAGAATGGAGTCCTCACCCATATCCCACGCATTGGTCCATATAATACACAACACCTGCTCACTTTTTTAGACTCTCTTTACAGGGATATAATCCCCGAGAATGAGAGGGGTGGAGGCCAACAGAGCAATTATGTCGTTGTATGGGATAATGTCCGTTTTCACCTTTCACCTCTGGTCAGGCAGTGGTTTGCTGCACATGATGACAGGATGCTGGTCGAGTATCTCCCTCCCTACTCCCCATTCCTTAATCCGATTGAGGAGTTTTTTTCTGCTTGGAGGTGGAAGGTTTATGACCGGCGTCCACATACACAAATGGCCCTGCTAGCAGCCATGGATGCAGCATGTGACGACATCACAGCAGATTCATGCAGAGGGTGGATTCGCCACTCCAGAAGATACTTTCCTCGTTGCATTGCAAGGGATGATATCCGTTGTGATGTAGATGAAAATATGTGGCCAGACAGACAGGAACGTCTGGATGTGCCAGAATGATTTACTGTACCTATGTTCAGTTAGAATATGTACTGCTATAGTGTATTGTTCACATTTGTGCACAGCTTTACCAAAAAGGTGTTTCTTATGTTTGTTCTACAGTAAATTAGTGACTGTAGTGTATTTTTCTTTTGCACAATGCTGTAGAATTGCAAAGAGCATACAGTAAAAATGTGAAACATACATATTCAGTGTCTTGTACTCAGTTACTCCCCTAACTACAGCAATGTGTAACTTTACTGTAGTTTTCAAATGGCTGTACAAGTAGTGTATAGTTCTGCCTTGAGCATTTTCAGGTAGTGTCACCAAGTCCTGACCTTTTTTTTTTTACATTAGAAAACTCTTAGAGAATATAGTGTCCTAATGAAAACATGACAAAGCCATTTGACTATCATGCTCATAAACGATGGTGACAGGACTTCTCATTTTGACGACACTGACAGTTTCATTGACATGAGTACTTGCTTTTGAGGGATAGACAATCCATTTTGAGCAAGTGACGCGCTTTTGCAGGTCATCCACTAGGTTTTGCAGTTTGTGATAATTGTTCTGAGAAATGCACTAAGTGTTGTGCAAATGTTAAGAGTGATCTGAGAATAGCACCAAAGCGACTGAGAAAAACTGTAATCCAGATTTATTTCAGAATAAAAGCTACCTCATGTAACAAAGACAAAAAAAGTATGTAAATGATGTTGAACGGAGTAATCCATTTTAGGTTTGACGCTTGTAATAGTATTGTATTACCGTCAAAAGTGCAGTAATGTTCAAATTCTGTTGAATGGCAACTAATTACATTTTACCATCTTTGTTTCCCTACAGTTGTTTGAACTGTGGGAGGAAGCTGGAAAATACCCACGCGAGTGAGGGGAGAACATGTGACATCCACACAGAAACACTCTGCCACGGGTCAAACCAACAACCTCCTTGCTCTGAGGCAACAGTGCTTACCACCACCAACCCAATGTTGGCTTTTATGTTATTTAATTTTATTTTATTCTATTTGATTTTTTTGCAGCCCACAGTAAAGCAGTTGAATTTTGGGTAAACATTTCCAAACGCATGATTTCCCTGTGTAAGTGCAGAGCTTTCACAGGAAAGAGGACAGCCCATCGCAGGTCCAATAATTCAAGTATTTTGAAATCTTCTTCTCAAGCAGACCTAATTCAGTTAAGTTTAATTCAAGTTCAGTTCAGTTCCTCTTTATTTATATGGCACCAAATCATGACAAATATGGCACTTCAACAATATAGTTAAACCATTCCAAAGTACTCCAATTGCCTTTAACAAAGCCTTTAAAATAACAAGGATAATTATTGCCTTGTAAATGAAATTAATAGATTGCATGGAAAGGAAAGGAGAAGGGAAAAAAGAAACCTTTTGAAAACCTTACACACACACACACCCAGCACTGTGAAGATCATGTTCTTCCATTTCCCTGGTGCATCTGCCACCACCCAGCCTGCGTTACTACGTAAGAAACAGAAGAAACAGGTGGAGTCCTCCACCTGGATTACTGACTACCTGACAGACCATGGATTGTGAGACTAAATGTGTGTCTGACCAGGTGGTCAGCAGTCTGGGAGCACCACAGGGGTCTGTACTCTCACCATTCCTCTTCACGCTGTACACATCAGACTTCCAGTACAACTCAGAGTCCTGTCATCTGAAGAAGAAATACTCCGATGACTCTGCAGTTGTGGGGTGTCTGATACAGCATCAGTGCTGTATCATCAGCACTACTTTTACTACTACCGGTACTACTGTCATATAGCAGATGGTTTCATCAAATGCTACTTACATCTGAGAGAACAACAGGAGGAAGAAATCACATAGGAGATCCAGCTGGATCAGTGCTGGTCAGACTGATGAGTCCAGTTGGACACAGGTGCTGTCATGCTAGTGATAGGGTTTTGTTGGTTTGGTTTTTATGTTCCCTTCCCACCCAACACAACAGTCCCTTTATACAGCAAAACTAGGTCTTAAATTCACCATCATAATATCATCTTGGCATAAGTGCAGCTTTCTCAGTGCTGAGTCATGCAAAGAGCTGAACAAATCTCCTAACTCATTCTGATGAGCAGAGAAGTTCAACTAAATGAAGAAATGCTCTGAAAAGACTCAAATGACCACATGAGCATTGTGACAATTAATCTCCCTTCGGGGATGAATAAAGTATTTATTTAAATAAATGAATAAAGACAGAGACAGACAGACAGACAGACAGACAGATACTGTAGATAGATAGATAGATAGATAGATAGATAGATAGATAGATAGATAGATAGATAGATAGATAGATAGATAGATAGATAGATAGATAGATAGATAGATAGATAGATAGATAGATAGATAGATAGATAGATAGATAGATAGATAGATAGATAGATAGATAGATAGATAGATAGATAGATAGATAGATAGATAGATAGATAGATAGATAGATAGATAGATAGATAGATAGATAGATTTGAGAAAATATGCAAAACATGTCTTTCCTTAGGGCACCTGCACAACAAATTAAATGGAAATGGTGAAAATGATTGTATGTATGCAAACATAGTTAAGGGCAACATCATAGTCTCCATCCATCCATCCATCGTCCGCCGCTTTATCCGTTCCCGGGTCGCGGGGGCAGCAGCCTCAGCAGAGATGCCTAGACTTCCTTCACCCCAGACACTTCCTCCAGCTCTTCCGGGGGCAGTCCGAGGCGTTCCCAGGCCAGCCGAGAGACATAGTCTCTCCAGCGTGTCCTGGGTCTTCCCCGGGGTCTCCTCCCGGTGGGACATGCCTGGAACACCTCCCTAGGGAGGAGGGATATGCCTGGAACACCTCCCTAGGGAGGCGTCCAGGAGGATCCGGTACAGATGCCCAAGCCACCTCAGCTGACTCCTCTCAATGTGGAGGAGCAGCGGCTCGACTCCGAGCTCCTCCCTGGTGACTGAACTCCTCACCCTATCTCTAAGGGAGCGTCCAGCCACCCTGCGGAGGAAACTCATCTCTAAGGGAGCGTCCAGCCACCCTGCGGAGGAAACTCATCTCTAAGGGAGCGTCCAGCCACCCTGCGGAGGAAACTCATCTCGGCCGCTTGTATCCGCGATCTTGTCCTTTCGGTCACTACCCAAAGTTCATGACCATAGGTGAGGGTAGGTGCGTAGATTGACCGGTAAATGTTGACTGTAATAATTATGTCACTAAAATCATTTATTTTATGCAGGCAGCATCTCTGGAGGAGAAAGTTTGTTTTCAAACTGATGTGAAACTTCCTAGAGCGAAGCGTAGCAGCAGTTGTTACTCTCTGACAGAGGGGAGCCATCAACACAACCTAATAAAGAGTAATTGAGTCAAACAGCCTAAAGAAAGAGTTTTATTTTTGTGTCTAAGTGTGAGTGGTAGAGTTCACGGGGCCAAAGACCTCCTGACTCCTGAAGCAGTCCTCAAGCTCACACCGAAACTGAGACGAAAACATTGGCAGTGACCCGTAAATTTCAATTCTTTCACAGCATGCCAAACAAGTGAGCACGAGGAGCTCATTCTATTTGTATAGGAAGAAGAAAATGTTGATAAGGATCACAGCTGCCAGTCTAAAACATTTCAATCTGTTTTGTAAATGTTCTTTTGGCATCTCCGGACACACACACGAGAAACTGGATAATTGATTAAACTCTGCGTTTAGTGCAGAGATACATCCAAGATGCATTTAGCTTGGCTTCGCGGGAGAACAACAGCCCTCACCCCACCCCCTAGTGAAGGCTGAACCTCACGGCTGCCTGGAAGCAGGAAAATGAGCATCCACGCTAAATGCTGAACATTTATGGTGGAATATTTAAGTAAACCTTCATCATCATCTCAGTAAATTACAAATGAAGCATCATTTTCCCTGACCTGCTATTCCATTGAGCCTTCAAGTCTCTTCACGGCGTCACCCACAAACACTGAAGTAATTTCTCTCAGTTTGGTTTCAGTGACTGACTCAGATTTTTTTTTAACCTCACAATAAATGACCACACAGCCCCCTCCTTTATCTCAGTGAATATATTTGCATATTTTACACTGGATTATCCTAAATGTATGCAGAAACAGCTTTCCACTTGTTAGGCTCAATGTTTCCAAGGGTGCTAATAAAATTAGTTGTACTCTCACAGAGGAGCCATTCAAGGATTTGTTTGGGACAGTTTACAATGACTTCCGAACAAACTGCATGTAGACTGAACGCAAATTTTCCCTCAAACATCAACCTGTGACCTCAGCTTATCTCCTGAGCGAATATAACAGAAACAGGTTTTTTTTGGTCCTTTTCTCCACATGTATTTACTCTGTCTCTCACTCAGCTGAACCATCTGTCCTGGAGGACAGCACACGAAGACCAAGGAACTCGGGACAAAAATAGATAAACTGCAGTTCTTAGATTTAAGGCAGGGGTCTGCAACCCAAAATGTTGAAAGAGCCATATTGGACCAAAAACACAAAAAACAAATATGTCTGGAGCCGCAAAAAATGAAAAGTCTTGTACAAGCCTTAGAATGAAGGCAACACATGCTGCATGTATCTATATTAGTTAGAACTGGGTCCTCGGCTGCAAATGTAGCATGTTAATGTCTTTCCACGTGACTCTTTTTGTTATCGGACAACTTCTCGCTACAGAGCAAACATTCATGGAATTAATGCAAATGATTCGCTCCAAGAAACGTTGAATCCTCTACGTATGAGGGACATGCAGGAGAAAAAATATTTGAGAGGGGAAGATTTTTTTGTATTGTGCACTTCGAGAAAAAAGTCGAAATGTTGAGATTAATGTTGAAATACAATTTCAAGAATAAAGTCGAAATTTCGCCTTTTTTCTCAACATTGCAACTTTATTCACGAAATTTTGACTTTTTTCTCGATATTGTATTTCAACATTAATCTCGAAAGTTCAACCTTTTTCTCATTTCAACTTTTTTCTCATCATTTCGACTTTTTTCTCGAAATTTCGACTTTTTTCTCGACATTTCAACTTTTTTCTTGACATTTAAACTTTTTTCTCGACATTTCGACTTTTTCTCGAAGTGCACAATAAAAAAAAAATCTTCTCTCAAATATTTTTTCTCCTGCATGGCCCTGATTCTTTTCCGTACAAATCTTTGTAAACAGAAATGTTGAAATGTAATATTTATTTTACACATTATTACAGCGTTGGAAAACATTAAGAATGTTTGTGTCATATATTTCCCTCCCCAATCGATTTCCATTTTCAAACATTTTTGAAAAAGCTCCAGTGAGCCACTAGGGTGGCGCTAAAGAGCCGCGGGTTGCTGACTCCCGATTTAAGGGGACTGGCATATTTTGACTGTAAATTGCTCGTAGGAGTTAGGAGTGAGCATGACTGTTCTTTGTCCATAAGTGGTCCTGCGATGGATTGGCTCCCCTCCTTTTACCTAAGGACTGCTCTGCTGGGATGGTATCCAGCAGATCCTATGACCTTAAATATATACATATAAAGCCTTCAAATGTTGTGAGAAGGAATGGCAGTATTACAAAGAGGTAAACACTTATTTACGAAACAACATGCACTAAAGAACATGACATATCTTGAGTTTGTACTATCAGCAAATAAATAAAATATAATTGAAAGCAAAAATAGTGAGAGTAAGAATCACTGCTTTGTTTTTCTTTGTGTTCTTATTTCCAGGTAAAAACAGGCTTCTGTTGTGGGTCAGAAAACTGTTCAGGGCTTTGAATAACTAGCACCAGTTTATTGATTATGAAGGGTAGGCAGAGTGAAAGCATTACCAATCAATCAACTATTGGCACAGGCAGCAGATGTAGTGACGTACTCCAGTGATGAGTACTCCAGTGGATTACATACCAGGACATTGTTGGCTTTGACACACACACATACAGTACATATGTTTATATATGTATATATATATATATATGCAGGGGTGCACACAAGCCGGGACTCGAGGGTGAGTCTGGTGCACGTTTTAGATGTTTCCCTGCCTCAACACAACCCTGATAGACAAGGCTGTGTCATCAACAGAGTTGTGTAAACCTTGATGACATGTTGATGACGACCAGTGATTAGAATCAGGTGTGTTGAAGACGGGGAAACATCTAAAACATGCAGTAGACTAGCCCTGGAGTCCCGGCTTGTGTGCACCCCTTTATATATATATATATATATATATATATATATATATATATATATATATATATATATATATATATATATATATATATATATATATATATATAGCTTCTCATGTTCCGAAGCAGGAAGGCAGGATCCTGAGAAAAATGTTGTAATTTTGTGCCTTTCACAAACTCAGCATTTGACTTTTGAAGCCTGTTGAATCCAAACATGTTTGTTATTTTGAAATCAATATATAAATGCACCTAGAGACTACTTGTATTGTAATAGATGCTGTATAAATAAACCCTTTCATTTTTTGAGCTTGTTGGTTCTCAAGTTTGAAACACAACTATTCATCTGTCTGCCAGTTCCACCCCCTATAAGATTTACTTTCACAGACAAAGACAAAAAAAAACCCTGTAAATATCTTTTTCAAAAGCACAGACAGGCTTTTCCCTCAGATAATGTTACGTGTGAAAAAGAACAAGCCATTGATACAACAGCTTTTCTGTTGGGGCGAAGGTTCCCAGAGTGGTTTTAGGACACCAGATAAGTGCTTTCCATTTCCGTTACTGTGTTTTAACCTCCATCTTTGTAAAAAGACCCAGCTGAGCTTAATGATGTTCATCCCCTCATTCACACATTCCTGAAACCGAGAGCCAGGAGCTGAAACTCCCCATCTCCTCTGAAATGTCATGTTTTTCCACATATATATATATACATATATATATATATATATATATATATATATATATGTAATGGGTCTGTGTGTGTGTCTCTTACATAACATGTTGGTCTCATGTCATTGTGTTAACACATTTCTTCTTTATATAAGTATAGAAGTATCACACTTATTTTGAAACGTTGGTAACACAGAGGAATAAAAAATAAAATACAACATGACAAAACTTCAATAATCAAATCAACAGGAAAGGGCTTAAGAGATGATGAAAGGAAAGAAACACTAAAGTAAAAAGAAAGACCAAAGCAGTGTTTTAACAAAGCAAGGATGAAAGGATGGATAACCAGACATGAGAGGAAGACAAATACAAAAACAGGAAAGCAAATTGCCCAACCTATTAAAAGGCTGACTCAAAAAATGTTAACAAAAAGCACCAGGAACACTTTGAAAGAAAATCAAGAATAGAAAATAAAAACAGACAAACTCAATGGAAAGAAGCAACAAAAGGAACAAAGCACACTGTACTAAGAAGAAAAAACCTGTTGTACAGTAATTTGTGTGAACTGATCCTTTAACAGCAGCAGTTGAATATGCTGTACCTCCTCCATCAGTTCTCTCCTCAGGTATTAAGGTCATGTCACAGATAACAGGGCAGGTGTGGTTCCAGCCCCCTCCGTCTCCTGCCACCCCCACCTCCTGCAGAGGTGAGAGGTCAGGCTCTGCGGCTGCTAACAGTCAGCACGCACGTTCAGACTCATTAAACACTCCATGCTTCTGTCACGTCACTAAGGCTGGAACTAGTTTGTCAGTCTAGCAGGTCAAGTTCACAACAGTGTATTCAGACTGTCAGATGACGTGTGTTCAGAAATGAACTGGATAAATCCCATCACCTCAGCTAACACGTGTGCTATTCTTCAGGTAATTGAAATGATGATTCAAACCATTACATCGTCATGGTTGTACTGATAAATGCAGCACGCAGCAGCCTCTTCTGTTCATTCAGTCTTATTATTATTTAAAGGGGACCTATTATGGCATCTAATCCCTATTTTAAACAGGCCTTGAATGTCTTAAAAACAAGCTTTTGATTGTTTTTGCTAAATAAATTAGAGATTCAGCCTCTAAACCATGTCTTTATCATCCCATTCTCTAACCTCATTATCTATGCAGGATTCTGAGTGGGCGGGGCTATGATAATGAGGCTCTGTGCTGATTGGCTGCCTGAATGACGCGATACACTGCTATGAAAAAATGGCGGAAGCTCCGGCCGGCGGAGTTACCGTGTCATAACTGCATGCGAAGGGAGCGAGCGTCAGCGACAAAATCAATTCCATTGCTTTATTTTCTATTGGACTGTCCTAACTGGCCACAGCGCTGCCGCGCGGCGCCGTTTTGAGCTGAACATTTGTCGGACGCCCTGCTTCTATTTTCTTCCTGTCGCTCGCGTTGAAAGCCGGTTGAAAGCGCTGTAGGAAACAGTCATGGATGAGGAACGGCTGATCCAGTTAGTTGAAATGAGAAGTTATCTCTATGATTCCTCCTCATTTCACTACAAAAACCTCAATAAAGTGTCAGCTGCTGGAGGGAGATGGACAGAGAGCGTCTGATGTCACGCAGTGCTACGATAGTCGGATGCTCGCATGCGGTTACACGGTTATAGTTGTGGGCGTGGTTTGCATTTTGCAGAATCTGAACGGCTCATAGAAGCCACATCAGACTGGATGGCTCATCCGGGCGGCTGTACAGACACTGCAGAATTTGGTTGCTTTCCTCCTTCTCTGAGTTGGCAGGCTGAGGGGAGACCACTTTATATATGTTAAAGCAAGAACAAACGTGTTTTTCATAATAGGTCCCCTTTAAATAAATAAATTAAAAGTACATATCTGTTTCCCTTCTGTTTTCGTGGTAAAATCAGCTTAAGAGATTTGAACCCTTCAGTTCAATTCAATTCAATTTTATTTATATCGCATCTATTACAACATAAGTTGTCTCTTGGTGCTTTCCAGTGACCCAGAACATGACCCCCCCAAGCAATTATTAGTTCACTCTTTGTGTTCTTAGAGATTAAAGAACACAATTCTGGTAACTCTACAAGATCAGACAGGAGGTCAAGATGCATGATCCAACCTGACAGAACACAGACAGTGACAGTACACTAAGAAAAATCAGCTTCTTCCAGTGGTATTTTTCAAAACTAATTATCATCAAGAAACAGGATTTATGAAAAATTTCAGAGTCTAAATGTAATCTGTAAGACCAATATGACTGTGCCAGCCTCTGTTAAGTCTTGGTGTTTACTTTCTGCTGAGACCTTGTTGACTTAGGTGATGGGAACCAGCCGGTTCACTCCCGCTCCGTCTTTGATGTTTGGCTGCCATTGTTACAAACGCTCTGAATGGCTGCTGGCTATTTGGGGCGGTTTGTTGGTTGGCAGTCATTGAACCCTTTCGAAGATTAACTGTTATTACCGGTGTCTTTGTCCATCCAAGCTCCTCTGCATACCAGCATCGACGCAAAATGCCTCCCCTCCAGCCTCTTCAGTGGAGGAGGCTTCACACAACAGCAGGTCTGATTTACTTTTATCTGCACATTGACGAGAGTATAAGAGCACTAAGTGGACTCTCAACGGACAAGAAGTTCTTTTTCAGCAGAGAAGAGGGCCGATATGTTCTGTATTAGACCTTTGCCTGCACACACACACACAAACACACACACACATAATGAAAGAACATCCTATTTTGGGCTAGATGAGTTTCCAGATTATCTTAATAAAGAGTAGGAATGTGCTGAAGCAATTCCAAGTTCGCTGCAACCGTGCGATCTTTCACTCCCCTCTCACATTCTCCTGCAGGACTAATGAGCTTTGCATTCAGTCACTCATTCATGCAGTTGGACTTGTATTTGAAACACATGCTGCCAATGCAAATGAACTCTGACCCTTTTCTGCAGTACACGATGTGTTGTCATGAATGTTGGCTGAAATTAGTTTGAGCTAGAGCAGGAAAGCAAAACCATCTTGAAGCTATTACGCTGGTTTACAGAATTCATACATCAGAAATGTCCAGCTGTCAAAAGAGCTTACCTGGATAAAGAGAGAATGGGCAAGGCACACCCCAGGGATGAGAAAAGGCAGGCTGGATTTAAATGGCTCACTCTAGCCTATTAAACCAGCTAGGATTTCAAACGGGAAAGTTCTTCAAACAAATAACCTTTTTAACTTGTAAGAGTAAAATAATGATGATAAAAAAACAACTGAAAAAGTGTTTATTTAGCTATTTCTCACTTTGCAGTTCTTATCTGAACGTGTTGGTAATGAAACAGGCCCTAGTAGCATCACCCCGGACCGCTCTGCAGGGTTTTAATGGCACCCAATTGATTTTGCGTTGTATTTCTTTTTTTCTCTCAGTTTTCATTTCGCTTTTCTATCAATTTTGTTTTAATTGTAAAAAAATTATGTTTCCATATAGATGATCTAAAAATACAGATTTATTCAACATTTGCCCTGTGCTCAATTCATTATCTACTGAACATTATCCCACCTCCACAAAGATTATGGGAATTGATCTCCGATTGCTTTCTGTTTGACATAGAAACCTGCTTTACTGCACGCTGCCGTGTCCACTCCGTGTTGTGCTCTATCTGTTTCCTATGAATTTGATTGAGCTACTTTATCCAGCAGGGACAGAGCTATAATATTGCACTAGTGCAGCATGTTGGGGTGTTAAAGACTATTTTGACCTGTGTTAAATTTGGATTCAGGTTCCAGTGCCAAGCAGCACTTATTGAAAAAAAAAAAAAAAAAAAAAACAGTACTGTGTTCCAGTTTGTGGTGGGCTGAGGTCCATCTCAGTAAAAGCATGACCTGGATGAATGACCTTCATAATGAACTTATGACACCAAATTCATCATGTTCGTTCTGATTATCTAAACAAAAGAGTTATTTCTTTCTTTAATTCAGTTGTACAGACCTATTTAATTAGAAGAAAATTCTTAGTTACGGTAAAACAGTACATCCTAGCATTTATATGAATGTTTTTGGCTCTTGCAAACTGCATAAAATCTCAGTACCAGACACCGGTCCTGGGGAGTGTCGGGTACTGGGATGTTAGCGATAGATCATTTAGGCACCGTGGATCCTGATATGGGGTATACAGTCAGTCCGGAAAGTATTCAGAACGCTTCACTTTTCCCACATTCTTTTATGTTACAGCCCTATTGATAATAGGAATACATTCATTTTCTTTCTCAGAATTCTACACAAAACACCCCATAATGACAACATGAAAGAAGTTTTGATGCGACTTTTGTAAATTTATTAAAAATGAAAATAACAAGAAATCATATGAGCATAAGTATTTATAACGTTTGCTTAATACTTTGTAGAAGCTCCTCTGGCAGCAATTACAGCCTCAAGTCTTTTTGAATAGGTTGCTACAAGTTTGGCACACCTATTCTTGGGCAGTTTTGCCCATTCTTCCATACAGACCCTCTCAAGCTCCATCAGGTTGGATGGGGAGCGTCGGTGTACAGCCATTTTCAGATCTCTCCAGAGATGTTGGATGGGATTCAGGTCTGGGCTCTGGCTGGGCCACTCAAGGACATTGGCATGGTTGTTCTGAAGCCACTCCTTTGATATTTTGGCTGTGTGCTTTGGGTCGTTGTCCTGCTGAAAGATGAAGCGTCGTCCTAGTCTGAGGTCAACAGCACTCTGGATCAAGTTTTCATCCAAGATGTCTCTGTACATGGCTGCATTCATCTTTCCCTCAAGCCTGACTAGTCACCCAGGTCCTGCTGATGAAAAACACCCCCACAGCATGATGCTGCCACCACCATGCTTCACTGTAGGGATGGTGTTCTCCAGGTGATAGGCGGTGCCTGGTCTCCTCCAAACACAACGTGTGGAATTCATGCCAAATAGTTCAATCTTTGTCTCATCAGACCAGAGGATTTTTTTTCTCATGGTCTGAGAGTCCTTCAGGTGCCTTTTGGCAAACTCCAGTCGGGCTGCCATGTGCTTTTTAGTAAGGAGGGGCTTGCGCCTGGCCACTCTACCATACAAGCCTGAGTGGATTGCTGCAGAGATGGTTGTCCTTCTTGAAGTTTCTCCTCTCTCCACAGAGGAACGCTGGAGCTCTGACAGAGTGACCATAGTGTTCTTGGTCACCTCTCTGACTAAGGCCCTTCTCCCCCGGTTGCTCAGCTTAGACGGGCAGCCAGCTCTAGGGAGATTCCTGGTGGTTCCAAACTTCTTCCATTTAAGGATGATGCAGACCACAGTGCTCACTGGGACCTTCAAAGCAGCAGAAATGTTTCTGTACCCTTCCCCAGATTTGTGCCTCGAAACAATCCTGTTTCGGAGGTCTGAAGACAATTCTTTTGACTTGGTTTGTGTTGCAACATGCACTGCCAACTGTGAGAGCTTATATAGACAGGTGTGTGTCTTTCCAAATCAAGTCCAATCAACTGACTTTACCACAGGTGGACTCCGATTAAGCTGTAGAAACAACTTGAGCGAGATCAGTGGAAAGCGAATGAACCAGAGCTCAATTTTGAGCTTCATGACAAACGTTCTGAATACTTGAATATCACAGGTGATATTTATAGTTTTTTATTTTTTATAAATTTACAAAAATCACAACAAAACTTCTTTCATGTTGTCATTATGGGGTATTTTGTGTAGAATTCTGAGAGAAAAAAAAAAGAATGTATTCCTATTATCAATAGGGCTGTAACATAAAAGAATGTGGGGAAAAGTGAAGCGTTCTGAATACTTTCCGGACTGACTGTATATCCTTTATTTAACCAGGTAAAAAAACTCATTGAGATTAAAACCACTTTTTCAAGAGTGACCTGGCCCAAATGGCAGCATAAAAACAATACATACAAACAAACACAGACAGTCAGTCACACAATCCGGGGAAACAATAGTAAAACAATAGTAAAATTTACACAACGGGGCCGTCACAAGAACCGAGAGAGCTAATTTAACCAATTTCAAGTCCTTCTGCGCATCATTCCAGGTTGAGGGGGCAGAAAACTTGAACGCCTTTTTACCCAGTTCAGTTCTGGCTCTCAGGACCTGCATTTGAATAAAGTTCTGTGAGCGCAGGTTCATAATGGCTGACGTTTCTACACATTTGCACGCACAAACATGTAGGGAGACGTCCCAAAATGGATTTATAAATAAAAGTCAGCCAGTGGGAGAGTCTACGGACAGGCAAAGAAGGACAATTGGCAGCAGGGTCTGTGTGGATTGGCTTTCTTCTCACAGAAACCATCAGGTCCCATCAGATTGGTCTCCACTGCTGACCTGCTGCTGAGGCTTTTACTGTGGGGGAATGACAATGCCCCATCGGGGGCTGTAATTGGTCTCTAAAAATGTATGCCAAAATGCAATTTATGTGAATGTTAGGATACAGCCTTTCACGGCAGAAGTAAAACTGTGACAATATGAGCAGTGTTTATTCATATGATCCATCAGTGGTCAAATTGCCAGGGATCTGAGGGATTCTGTGTAGTCAGTGTCATCCTCCAGGTTTCCACCGGAGGGCGCCATGAGACCGTTACCTGGAGGGTGGATCTGCACACCTGGAGACAACCTATGTTCACCTGAAGCTGGCTGCCAGTCCCTTGTCAATTGAGTGTTGAACCTTATGGTAAAACGTAAGCCCGTTGTGTCTCTTGTGATTTTCAAACATCTTGTTTTAGTATTTGTTGACCTCTCGTGTCTCCTTCAAGAACTCCTTTGGAATTCCCCCGAGCTCCCGCGAGAAAAACCCTCTCATGTGGAAATCTCACCTGAGCAGCTTTCTTGCAAACCCTAATCAGAGAAACTAAAACCTTTGGATCCTTCATACCCACGGCTGGCAGCCTTCATCCTCCAGAGATCATCCTTAGAGCGCGACCTGTCCACCCTCCAATGTTCCTCCATCCAAACCGGTCCCACGCAACATCAGCGTCCTCCTGGCACAACCAGGCAGTATACTCATCCCAGGATCCCACTTCCCCCTCCTCTGGATTCCACCCATTATCATCAAATGAAACCACAGTCCCAAGTACCAGAATTCCCCTGAGCTAGCTAAGCCATTCGCATTAATTGTTCAATAAAACCCTTTCACTAAACGTTCCTCTGAGAGCTTTGTGCATTTCGGTCAAAGACTACCAAAACCATGACAGTTAAGGCTCATCGAAGTTTATTAAATGGTAACATGGTCTTATATCATTGTTTGGTGCATGCAGAATAATATGCTAAATATTTGCTAACCTCCATCATGTGAAATGTCAGTGACACACATGGATTCTAATATCACACTTTTAAGCTTGAGTTTCAAAACTTAATCAGATTTTAACTACTGATTTTATCTATTGAGTTTCTTTTTTTTGGTTTAAACTTTAAATTGTGCTTTTTTTCTACTATATGATGTTTTAATGTCTTTGTAAAGCACTTTTAATCACCTTGTTGAATTGTGCTATACAAATAAACGTGTTTTGCCTTGCCTTGCTGTACCTCACGATAATAGAAAGTCTTCCAATGAAAACAAATCAAGCCTGGCCTGAGGGAGCTGTTTGTCAGTTACTAGACATTTATTTTTTTTTAAAGGACTAGTGGTGATGAGTAACAGGACTTAGGTGAATAAACACTACTACTATTATGACTGTCATTTCGCAGCCACTTTTATCCAAAGCAACTTACATCTGAGAGAACAACACAAGCAAGAAATCACATAGGAGGGTACAGCTGGATCAGTGCTGGTCAGACTGCTGAGAATCCAGTTGGAAAGTTTAAACACAAACTGTCCTGACTTACATCACCAGCCTGCACTGGAAATGTAACTGAAGAAGCACATTGAAAGCTGTCCAAACCAGAACCCCTGGATGATTGAGGAAGAGATGTCCAAGCACCCCTTAAAGGCTTTCAAGTCACTTGACAACTGATACCTGGTGAAATGCTTTCTCGGCCTCCAGAGAGAGAACTACAACATTTAAAAACGGATGTTGAAAAACTTGGATTGTGTTTAGTAATATGTGTAAATTATGATCTTTAATGAATCCAGTTTGTCCCTTTCCCATCTTCATAAACGTGGACTGTCCACGGTCCAGTTTTAAACGTGACACCCTCTCCTGGTCAACAGCTGTGTTTAAAAAAACACAGCAGCTTTTCACTTCTTGTGAGTCCTATAAAAGTCCAACCTCTGTCACGGACTCATGCTCTCATTCTACCACTCAGTAATAGAGAGCACTCAAACACGTCTTCACAGCGTGGTATGCAGGGTGTACAGTGGCGAACAAGAGGGCTCATACTTAAAATCTGACCCAAGAATTGTGGACTCAGCTCTTCAACAACCAGTATTACATAAGAAGAAACCATCATTGATTAAACTTCTCATCCTGGTCATCATCTTTTGGAATTTCTGCCCTCAGGAAAATGGTAAAAGTTACACATCCCAACAGACTGCAAACCTTCTTTTACCCCCCAAACCCTGAAACAATCATTCACAATAAATATCCAAGAATCATCCACTACACTTACTACTGGTGCTCATTGCACACTATATAAGTAGCCTACCTTTTTGTAATTTATTGATGTTTTTATACCTGTCAATAGATTTGGGCCTCACTTTTCTACTTTATAGTGGCCCATTCCTAATAACTCAGAGCCCAGAGATGTTGACAAACATTTTAAGGCCCATTTTCTTTTGCACAGGGAATTTTCAAGTATTATTTATCAATCTACCTCTATATTTTTTACAAAGGCTTACCAAAGTGATTTTTTTTTATCCAGTTGTGTCTGAAGGATCCAGTTAGACTTTTGTCTTTGGCCTTATGGACAAAATTCCTCCAGATTCCTTAAGATGTTTAATGTTTAAGCGCTTAAACTGTTCTGTGGAAGGGGAGATATGCAAATATTTTGCACTCACTCACTGAGAAATATTGTTTTTAATTATTTCAATGATTTCCCCACACCTCTGTTTAAAGTAGGGAGATCCTCTGCCTCTACCTGTCATCTTTGTTCCTAAGATTCAGCCTTTCATAAAAATTGCTTTTGTGACAAATTCATCATCGAAACCAGACATGACCCTGATTTCTGTTTTTACCATCTTACTAACACCAATTACACCTGAACCCGTTTTATTTAGAATGTGTTTTAGTCTCAAGATGCAAACGCTGATGTCCATCAACAAATAATGAGATAAGAAATTAAATATTGTTGGTTCATACTCTCTGCAAGAAAGGAAATGAAAGTAAAAGTGTTTCATATCACTTTGCATATTCCATATTGTTCCAACTTCTATATGATCGATCCTTAGCAACAGTTAGACTGCAAAAACTCACAAATTCAATTCAAAATTTTTTTTCTAGTTAAAATGTCTCATTTTAAGTCAAAAAATCTCATTACACTTAAAAAAAGAGTAATGACCAGAAAAATAACTTATTTGACAATTTTCACCTGTTTCAAGTAAATTTTCTGTTTCAAGTAAAGATTTATCTTCTCATTACAAGCAAAAAAATCTTGTTCCACTGGCAGATTTTTCTACCTATTTTAAGTGAAAATTTACTTGAAACAGGTGAAAATTGTCAAATAACAAGTTATTTTTCTGGTAATGACTCTTGTTTTAAGTGTAATGAGATTTTCTGACTAAAAATGAGACATTTTAACTAGAAATAAGACAAATATTTCTGGTATTATTTTGAGTTTTTGCAGTGTACATCAGGAAGTACATTTCAAATACAATCATTGATAATCTGTAATTTCACCTGTACAGTTTTCTGCTTAGGCAGTAAGGGGTGACTCCATAATTCCACAGCCCTTTATCCTGTGGGTGTGTCGTGAACAAGGTAAAACAGAACAATATTTCAAAGGTTTGAGCTTCTTTTTTTTCAGACGTTCTCACTGATGTAAAAAAAACCTTTTTGCTGGTGTCATGGACCACAATAGAGCCACCTGACAGAGACATGTGCCAGCAGAAATTTACCTCAATGCCTTTTGAAAGCTGCTTTATGTGTGTTTTGCCTGCAACCGAGGGAGGAGAGAGTGGAAAAGCCCTTCAAAAAAAGCCTGCAAAGTGCAACTCTGTCGTGTAAGGCTGGGCTTCCTAGCAACATGCTCTGTGAAATGAAACCAACAGTTCCACTAAACTCTAACATTCTGCTTTTTTTATTCACTACTGTTTTATAGGTTCTTTTCACTGAGGCTTGGTCAATGCCATGGTGTTTTCTTTTTCTTTCTTTCGTTCTCTTTTTTTTTTGCTTTCTGCCCAGGTTGCTTTTTGTCTATAATCCCCTTAAATTCACATTCAACAGCAAACACACATTTCTCCCTCGATGCATTTTCACCAGCAGCATTTGAGGACAAATTTACATTTATTGTTTCTTTCCTGTAATCTCTTTCTGCTTCTGACCTGTTGAATGTTAAAACTCAGCTCCCCCTTCTCCCTTCTCTAAATCAAAAAAAAGAAAAAAGCCAAGACAAAAACATGAATGCATAATTAATATAGTGAAGCTGCATTTTTAATTGTCGCTCGTCTTTAAAGTTGCCCATTGGTATTGTTTCTTGTTTCAGGCCAGCTGCTTCCGATGGCAGAACTTCATTCAAGTTCTTTTAGGGCCAGAGTGCTGCAGAAGCACTGGCAGACAACGGCTTTAAGCTCTCCTCTTTTCTTTGGGTGTCTGCCCTCACAATAGACTTCCTTAGCCTCCAAACAAAAGAGGCTGGCCCATGAAAAAAACACCCAAATTCAATGACATTCCTCTTCACAATTCACACTGAGAAAATATGCCTTTGCCTCTCCCTCTCTTCTTTCAGCACTGAATGATGTCTAAAAATGATATGTGAGGATCAGGAAGTGATATATATTCCTGTATTATAATTTAAAAAAAATGCTGTCACAGCTGAAGACTGAGACTGAAAAGGTTTGATGCATACTAGATGATATAACATCATAGCTGATTTCAAATATGTTCACCCATCACTTGAAATCTATTTTGCATGTACATATTTACAAATGTTTATAACCTAAAAAGATGGAAATTGCAGATTAGTTCTTAATGACATTATTCATCATACAATTGGTGGACAAAATAGTAATGACGAAGATTCCTAGTCTATCTACGAATCTATCTTAGATAGCCCAGAGCTCCTGCTCCCTGACCACTTTGTCCCGCTCATCTGGGGGGATCCCAACGTGTTTCCCAGGCCAGCTGAGTCTGAGTCTCTCCAGCGTGTCCTGGGTCTCTCACCAGGAGCCATCCTCACCAGATGCCTGAGCCACCTCATCTGGCTCCTATTGATGCGGAGGAGCTGCAGTTCTACTCTGAGCCCCTCCCAGATGACCGGGCTCTCACCCTTTCTCTAAGGGAGAGCCAGGACACCCTGCAGAGGAAATTTGTTTCCAACGCTTGTATTGGTCTGATTCTTTGGGCTCATTACCCACAGCTCCTGACCATAGATGAGAGTAGGAACGTAAACCGACTGGTAATTCGAGATATTCATGAGCTGTGTGTTACTTTCATTCATTTTTCCATCTGACCCATGTCATCGGCTTCTCTTCTGCCTCTTCCACTCTGACACCAGCTAGTAATATTACCTCTTTCACCACACCCATAAATCTTCTCTTCTGGCTTCCACTTTGCCACTTACCACTACTACTACTACTACTACTGTCATTCAGCAGACGCTTTTATCCAAAGTGACTTTCATCTGAGAGAACAACACAAGCAAGAAATCACATAGGAGGATCCAGCTGGATCAGTGCTGGTCAGACTGGTGTGAGTCCAGTTGGACACAGGTGCTGCCATGCCACTGCTAGAATGTTTTTTTTTTTTTACGCCCAACGCAACAGTCCCTCTATACAAGAAGGCTATGTCTAAAAAGACACCATCATGCAATCATCTTGTCATAAGTGCATGTAGCTTACTCAATGCTGAGTCCTGTAAAGAGCTGGACAAATCTAACTAATTCTGATGAGCAGAGAAGTTTACTAGATGCAGAAGTGCTCCTTAAAGAGCGGAGTCTTTAGCTTGCTCTTAAAAGTAAGTACAGATCCTGTAGATCGGAAAGAGTTTGGTAGGTCGTTCTACCATCGGGGAACAATGGAGGAGAAGAGTCCATTGACTGATTTCACACCACGTGGTGGTGGAAGAACCAGGCGTCTTTCACTGGCTGAGCGGAGCTGTCGAGAGGGAGTGTAGCTCTGGATGAAGGAGTGAAGGTATTAAAGAGCTGTTTGGGTAATTGTTTGGTAGCCAGAAGCAGAGCTTTGAACTTGATGCTGCAACTGGAAGCCAGTGCAGAGATTAGCAGCAGAGTGACATGAGCTCTCTTGGGCTGGTTAAAGACCAGACATGCTGCTGCATTGTGGATCATCTGCAAAGGTTTAACTGAGCACGCAGGAAGGCCGACCAACAAGGAATTACAGTAGTCAATGTGTGACATGACCAGAGCCTGAACCCAGAGCTGTGCCGTATGTTCTGTCAGGTAGGGTCTGATTTTCCTGATGCTGTAGAGAGCGAATCGGCAAGACCGGGAAACCAAGGCAACATGGTCCTTAAAGGTCAGCTGGCTGTCTAATATGACACCAAGATTCCTAGCAGAAGACGTGGGCACAAGTGTGGTGGAATCCAGCAGTTGATATTCGCATTGAGACGGCAGTGTCGCCAGGTGGGAAGGAAAGGAAGAGCCGGATGTCATCGGAATAGCATTGAGAGCTGATGATTTCCCCTAATGAAGTGGTGTATAGTGAAAAGAGAAGAGGGCCAAGCACCGATCCCTGTGGCACCCCTGTTGCTAGCTCATGCAATCTGGACACTAGTCCTTGCTTTGACACTGAAGGATCTTCCTGTGAGGTAAGACATGAACCACAGGAGGACAGATCCTGAAATGCCAAGCTTTGAGAGTGTGGAGAGGAGGATGTGGTGGTTGACCGTGTCAAAGGCAGCAGAAAGGTCAAGCAGTATGAGGACTGAGGACAGACCAGTGGATCTGTCAGCCTGTAGTGACTCAGTAACTGACAGAAGGGCAGTTTCAGTTGAATGGCCCTGCCTGAAGCCAGACTGATGTGGATCATACAGGCAGTTGTCGTGAAGGAACTGTGAGTTCTGACTGAAGACAACATGTTCTAGAATTTTAGACATGAACGAGAGCAGTGAGACCAGCCGGTAGTTTTCAACCTGGGCAGGGTTGAGTGTAGGTTTTTTCAGCAGTGGGGTGAACCGAGCTTGTTTGAAGCCAGAGGGAAAGATGCCAGATTTAAGAGAGGAGTTGATAATGTGGGTTATTGCTAGTTCGACAGTAGATAAAATGCTTTGCAGGATGTCGGTAGGAACAAGATCAAAAGGACAGGTTGTTGGTTTTGAGCAGACTAGACATCCTCATTTACATACCGGAAGGAGCAGAGAGAGGCAACAGTAGCTGGTTGGAGTGGGCTGAGATGGACAGGCTCAGAGAATTGGTTACTGATAGTAGCAACCTTTTCAGTAAAGTAAGACGCAAACCTTTCTGCAGACTTTTCTGTTCATTTTCTGGTTAATTTGTCTTTGGTACGTTGTTTGAGTTTTGTCTTTGGATTTCCTGTTTTTGCAGGGTGTCTTTGGTTCCATAAAACCTGTTGTTTTTACAAACTCTGGTCTCCGGTCATTGTCCTGCAATTGGGTCTGACCTGGGCCTGACCTGTGACAGCATGGACTTGCCAGGCATGGATCCAGCAGGGACACCTCCTTTGAGCATGTTGAATTTTTGAGGAGTACTCTATATTTGGGAACATGCATGGCTGCAGGAGGTCCTAAAAGCATTCAGGCACAGACACGTCACCATCAAGCGGTCCCTCCCCAGCCAGTTATAGTGCCCCTCAGTGTTTGCTGGGAGCCGCCTTATACCAGGAGAATTCAAACACTGACTGGGGAATACTCTGGCCCCTGCCCCTTGGTCTCATCTGATCCTGCTCCAGACACAGCGAAAGTCTCATCTGTTCCAGCTCCTGCGTTTGCTTCTGTTTCTGCCACGGTCTAATTTATTCCTACTCCAGCAACAGTTTTATTGGTTCAGACTGCAGCTTCTTTGGCTCTTGCCTCAGCTCCAACTTTGGGCTCCATCCCTAATTCCGCCATCATTTTGGCTGCTGCTGTTCCTACTCCTGCTCCAGTCTTAGCCATTGTCTCATCTGTACCAAGTGCAGCTTGTTTGGCTCATGCCTCTACAGCTCCAGCTTCAGCTTCCATGGTTGATCCTGCCATCATTCCAGCCCCTGCTGTTCCTCCTCCTGGCTAGCCTTTGGATTTACCTCAGCCTTCGGCATGGTGCAGAGGCCAACCGCCTGAACTGTCTCACTATTCTGCCTGGCCCCCCAGCTGCCCTCCTGAACGGTCTAACTAATCTAGTCATTTAAGTCATTTGCAGTTCAGATTCTCCCTAACCATCGAGGTAGACCAGCAACCAGGATGATAAACAGAGGTTGAAAAACAGACAGATCAGCAGGGAAAAACAAAAAGACAAGTCAATATATACTCAGGGGGCTGGTGAGACACAGGTGCAAACAATCAGGAAGATGGGGCCAAGGAAACAGAAAACAAGACAAAGACGGACCTTCGAAGTAAAACAGGAAGTGAACAGAAACAGACTTGGTCAGAGGAGAGAAAAACACGACAAGACCTAAGAACCCCAACACTAAACTGAATCCAGAGTTTATTAGAAAACAGCAAAACTGAAGAAACATGCATGACAAAAGTATAACAAACTCAAAACCCCACCACAATAACCCTACACCGTAACAGTATATATTATCTTGTCTTTCCCTTCTTCGCTGCTAGTCTGTACCGTGTCCTGCACTGTTTTTTGATTTTCTTTGATGTGTTGTTTGAGTTTTTCTATGGATTTTTTGCTTTGGCCTGGTGTTTCTGGTTCTATAAAACCTGTTGTTTTTGCAAACTCTGTCCTGCATTCACTGACCTGTAATAGTCACTTGGAATGATCAATGTGACAAAGATTAAAGAACTGGTTGTGGCTCTCAGGAGGCCCAAAGTGCCTGTGATCCCTGTTTCCCTCTAGGGAGTCAGTGTGGACATTGTAGAGGACTAAAAACAGCTGGGGTTTAAATAGACTATAAACCGGATTGATGGAAGAACACTGATGCCCTCTACAGGAAGGCGCAGAGCTGTCTCTATTTTCTGCCTGAGGTCTTTCAACATATGCAGTACTATGTTCAGGGTTTTCTATGAGTTAGTGATAGCCATTGCTATCCTTTTTGTTGTGGTGTATTTGGGCAGGTGGAGGATTTCAGAGATGATGGTGTTGAATGCCAAGCCAAAATCCACAAACAGAATCCTGGCGTATGTGCCAGGGGCGTCGAAATGCTTCAGGATATAGTGTAAACCCACATTAGGTGCATCATCCACTGACCTGTTTGCCCACAAGACAAACTGCTGGGGGTCCAGCAGAGAATCTGTTAGGGCCTTTCAAGCAACTCAAAATCCTTGCCAGTTCCAAACAGATTCTACAAAGAACTGGCTTGTTTTTCCACTGGCCCAAGAGCAGCATAGAGCCAGGACCATCATTTGTTTCATTACATATGCGTAAGCAGGAAATCCGTAAATGGAGCAACCTCAAAGACAAAACCGTAATGGAAACCTCTCAAATAAAAAAAAACTGCCTAATATTGCAAAAATATATTTACACTTTCATGAGGTAGTTATACAGTGATAGTCCAGTTTATTGTTAAGGAAACACTGTCACATTTGCATGTCTCTGGGTGTGGAAATGAAGTATTATTAATACTATGTAGTTGTGCTATAACACAACTTAATCATTATATATTACTGTATTGCATAAGGGCTGAATAATCATTTGAATGATCATCCACCGCCTTCATCCTCTGTTGTCTATTTTTGCGATAGTGGCAATCGCAATAAGTTGTCAAAGACTAAAGATTTTGAAGAAAAATATTCCAGGACGAGATGTGGAGAGAGAACCAGGAGGGTTATGCTCATATAAAGAAAACAGCATAGCCCCAATTTTCTTGGCTCTGAGTCGGTGCTTTCCTCGCACTCGAAACGCAAAGATCAGGTGCTAAATTTGGCCCTAGCACCAAACTAGCACGGGAACCACTTGGTCAAAAAGCCCTATGCAGAGTCCTTCCGGTGACCCAACACTAGTTTCTCAAAGGACTTAATGACTAAAGACATCAGAGCAATGGTTCTGTAGTCATTTAGGCTTCCTGGTCCATTCTGTCAGTTGAGGATGTTGAAGATGCCTACATAATTGGATTAATGATAACAGGATTTCTGATTTTTGGAGCTGGCGGTTACCTGGCATATCGACTAATTCGTAAGTCGTCGACAGCTGTTCTGGCCCTTTCAGAGCTCTAACGTCGGGGGAGCTAAATCGCAAGCTAGCTGCGGTTTTTGAACTCATTGGCAAGATGGAAAAGACCTTGGAGAAGTTGGGAGCTCGGCTTGGCGGGAATTGACCACAAATTCGTCTGATTGGAGCCACCATTGATGAACCAGAGACGTAAGGCAGATGGGAAATTGTTGATTCTATAATCTGACCTTGGCAGAGCGGCTTGGCAGGCCGCTCCAGTCACAATCTCCCTGGAGGAATGAAAACAAGATGCTCTGCCCCCACTAGCCCTCCCCTTCCCAGGACATCTGTGGACCTGTATCAGAACTGTACCGAGCCGTCTGATAACATCAGGGACAATGGCTGAGGAGCAGCTCTGGGGCAAAGTTCACAGACTTACCGCTCACACACACACTTGCTGATAACCACACCTCCCTCATTTTCAATGCCTTTCCCGGCTCCAGCCCCCAACACAGTCTCCAGGTTGGAGCACCACGAAGCCGCGGCGTTCACTTGGATGAACTGTACCGGGATCCACCCCCCCCCCCCATGCAAGTTTTCTTTGTGATGGTAGTTTTCCTGTTTGTATGTTTCTTTTTCTGTGCTGAGGTGTTTTTTGCATCTTGACACTGTGTATTTAATACACAATGTGAAGATGCCTTTTTTTCCCTCCTCCATCCCAGTGTCATCCTTCCTCCAAGAAATGGCGTCCGTAGAAACAAACTGTGCCAGCGGTGTTAACCGGAGTCAAGTTCTCTTGTCTGACTATGTCTGACTTGGCAATAAAGTTTTATTCTGATTCTGATTCTGATTCTCCAAGCAATCCACGTTGTCTGCATTGAGTTGTAGGCTTTTATATAGTTGATAAAGGCAGTGCACAGATTGGTTTGATTTATCGTGCGGTCTTTGGTGTATCCTGATGACTAGTAGTTGGTTCTTGGCTCCTCTGGTGTTCCCTTCCAAACTGGTGTGGTTCAGCCCTTCACGCTTAAGACTATTTCTTCAATGGCAATTGTGATAGGAACTGGTTCTTATTTTGGGAGGGTGCTTTGGTCAGCTCTTAGATCCACTGGTCATGGGGCATTGCCTCTTTCTTCCTTATGTTTTTTCCAGTACTGTTCATTTTCAGCCTTGGGTGGATCCATTCTCATGCTAATGTCCTGTTGCTGAGAGCACACTATACACTGGATTCACACAGTACTGTTGTTTTTGTCATCTGCGTTCTTCTCCATAGACTTTGAATGAAGTGACGTATTGGGTTGTTGAAATGAATTGTGGGTTGTGTGTTGATTGCGTTGCCTCTGTCAAAAGGGAGATTTTCAGCTTTCCCTGTTTCAACACGTGTGAGCCAATCAAGTTGCGGCTACCCATGTCAAATTGGATTAAGTTAAAGTTTATTTATATAGTACAGTTAAAACAACAAAAACTGACCTAATGCAAATTGCACAGATAAACAAAGCAATATCAATAAAGATACAAAGCTAAGAATGATAAAACATAATGCTATAAAATAGTCTAAGTAATAATTCAAATATAAAAGAATATAAATGCATATGTTCAGTCGGTACTAAAAGTAAAGAAAGAAGTTTGTTTTCAAGAGTTTTAAAATGATCGAGGGTGTTAGTGGCTCTCATATCAAGAGACAACTGTCCCACAGTCTCGGGACTGTCACTGAAAATGTTCTATTCCCTGTTTTTCAGTCTGGAGCTGTAAACCTCCAGGAGTAACTGATTTGTACACTGCAAAAACTCAAAATCTTACCAGGAATATTTGTTTTATTTCTAGTTAAAATGTCTCATTTTTAGTCAAAAAATCTCATTACACTTAAAACAAGAGTCATTACCAGAAAAATAACTTGTTATTTGACAATAAAATCTTAAAATAGATCCTAAAACACAGCTATAGCCTGGCCAATGAATTCACAGGCCATTCAAAAGTGAAAGCAGGTAGTTTTGAACACACATCAGAGGACAAACTCATCTTTGCTGTCTACAACCATGAAATTCATCTCTGCCTGGGCGAACATAATGCATCTAAAAATGAGGGATGGCAGTTCTCTTATTGAAAGCAGAGATGATGCCATGCCATAATGTCCAGAAGTGTTAGACGCTCCTTCGTGTGTTGCTGCTGCGCTGCTGTCTGAATACAGCATAAGATGGTTCAGTGGAGCACATCCTGTTTATTCTTCTAGTTTCTGATCATATTCTGTCAGTCAGATAACCAGAGCTGTAACCACTTTGTTTGGCAGTTCCAGTGCCTCAGGAACTGGGAGCTTGTGGTACTTCTTAAGCCGTTGTTCCAACTTTATTTATAAAAAACGTTAAAACAACCAGAGCTGAAACAAAGTGCTCCACATAACTGAATACTTAAAACTACACCGCAAAGGCTCAAAATTTTACCAGAAATATTTGTCTTATTTCTAGTTAAAATGTCTCATTTTTAGTCAAACAATCTCATTACACTTAAAACAAGAGTCATCACCAGAAAAATAACTTGTTATTTGACAATTTACACCTGTTTCAAGTAAATTTTCACTTGAAATAAGTAGAAAAATCTGCCAGTGGGACAAGATTTATCTTCTTGTTACAAGCAAACAAATCTTGTTCCACTGGCAGATTTTTCTACTTATTTTAAGGGAAAATCTACTTGAAACGGGTGAAATTTTTTATTTTTTTTTCCCAGTGATGAGTCTTGTTTTAAATGTAATGACATTTTTTTTTGACTAGAAATTAGACATTTTAACTAGAAATAAGACAAATATTCTTGTTAAGATTTTAAGTTTTTGCAGTGTAGAGACTATCGGAAACAGGAACAGTAATATAGCCTCGATCTTGGTTTCTAACTTTATCTGCTATGGAGGACTCTGCTTCTAACCTGTGGTGTTAATCTTGAATTCAAGCATATCTGTGATATTTGTAAGGAAATGGGATACAAGATCACTAAAATCCAACCATTACCAAGAGTCACTATTTTTTTTGTAACATTATGACAGTCCATTGTAGAATCAGAACACTTTTTACAAGTACAAATGTGGATTCAGAAGTCATTTTAAACCACTGTTGATTGTCTATCCAGTTGTTCTGCCTGTCAAATTTTGTTGGATGTATGGCCAGCAGTTCTCTGTTGTTCCATGTCTTTTACCACAAGTACTTCATGGCACAACACAGAGGAGCTGGCTCATGAAGTCAAGATTCAGTAGCCCACATGCATCTCAAGGACAAGGGGCAGTCTTTTGGTAAAAATGTGCTATTTTTGGATAGAGAAGATAGGTGGTTTGAAAGAAGACAGATATAAGCCATCTATGTCAAAGTCAAGGTTCAACAGAGTGGCTGACCTCAGGTTTCATCTATCCAACACTTATAGTGCAGTTTTGAATATCCAACCCATGCAGTTTGAGAATCATTCACACCCTGATTCATTAACCAAAACAGGTAAACAACTTACAGTGGCCAAAAACCCAAACTACCCACAGGAGCGATGAGAGGGTCAGTGGTTTGCATATGACTTCAGCAGTTTATAAAATTCTCCACCAGTCAGTTTCATATTATTAACTCCTTTAGCCTTGATTCAAACCTTTGAGGATTACCATTACCTAGATGACTGACTGTCCACACCAGCATCTTATATAGTTATGTCCAGACGTTTGTACTCCTTCTATTAATCCTATGGGTAGAAACATAAAAACCATGTGAATGAGGTGAGTCTTAAAATTATACATACTGCATGATTTTTTTATATGAAGATCATTACATCTCACACTGTATGGATGGGTTCCCACGGTGCAATTCCGGCTGCCTCAAACAAAAGCTGCACCATTGTTAAAAAAACTGGCCATTGCAGTTCAAAAACAGTGGTCGTACATGACACGGAGAGACAGGAGCAGAGATAAAAGACGCTACGCCAGATATCAAGCAGTGTCAAATATCCCACAACTCTGTCTACTAATATACCAATAAAAATGCAACTTGAAATAACGTATTAATGTGAACCATGACAATTCTTTCCAAAAAAAAAACTAAGCTTTATGAGACTAAGACAGAATTAGATTCAGTTATCACACACATCATTCTACCCCATGTGCTCTTTTTGTAAAGCTGACATCGAGAGTTGATCTGTGCGCTAAATCATTACTGGGAACACATTCTGCTCGCCGATTATGAAAGCATTTTAAGAAGATAAAACCTACTTCATCTTTTGTTTGTTTGCTGCTCTGCATGCTAAAGACACGGCTCATATTACCCAGTGTGAATACGCTGTAAAATGCTTATGACTTGATAGTACGCTGTAATATTCAGCCAGTTGTCTTCACAAACTGAGCAATCACCATCCCTTGGTGTAAAATAAATCTTTTATTTCTCAATTTTGTAATTGATAAACACAGATAGATGCCTACAAAAGCAAGGCAGCTGAGATTACCATATTGGAAATCAGCATTTCGGAAGTCCCAGTAATTTGCTGCACATATATAATGTTTTAGGTTGCGGTGATGTACAGTGATGTAGGTTAAGGCTAAGGGGCTCAGAGCTGGGAATGGGATTGTGCCTTCATTTGCTCCTTCATTCTCTAGTACTTATTTGCAAAAATAGCTACAAAAGCATTGGACCAACAGTCATTCGAGACAAAGTGCTTGTTGGAGAGAGTGAGAGGAGGTTGTTGTTCTCATGGTGTTGAGGAACCATCAATGCAAATTCAACCATAGTGATGCTATACAGTTGGTGGCTGCGTTAAGAGGAACAGGTTAGTGGGATTTTCTCAACTATTGTTGGGATTAACATTGAGCTCTGCTGCATTTGGGCCAGCAGCCCACCATCGCAAGGTTTCTGGGAACCACAAAGGTCCTTAGCAAACTGTTTTCCCATAACACCTCGCAGCCTAAGGCTATTGGGCTGTGATTCATCGTAGAGACATCATTCAAATGTTCAAAGACTCAAGGGATTTTGGACTACGATGTATTGAAGCATCATTGTGGCAGGGTGGAGAGGTGGATGGGACACGCGCACCTGTGTCCCATCCACCTGAGTGGCTGCCGCGCCTCCACCCTGCCTGCCTTATAAGGCAGAGCTGGACAGCAGAAGAGGGATGTCGGAGGAGCTGTCTGATGCTGTGCTTGTGCACTGGGTGATTTGTCAAATAAAGAGGGTTCTGCACGAAACTCCGTGTCTCTCCATCCTTCGGTCGGCCCCGGTAGCACTCGCCCTGCTACAATCATTATGCTAGCTAGTACAGGTTTTGAGAAATGTAATGTTAACTTTATGATCATTTTAATGCTAATGGGTTTACATGCTGATTTTGGAGGCCTGTTGCTCGGCCATACTTTATTGTAGAGACATCATTCAAATGTTCAAAGACTCGGGACGCTTTGGACTGCAACATATTAAAGCTTAGATTTACAGTGTTTGAGTAATTGAACTTGAACTTTATGCTAATTTTAATGCTAATGCTTGAAAAACTCAAGAGGCTTTGGACGACAACATATTGAATCCTCTTTGTGATAACTTTTACAGTTTTTGAGACATTGAGGAAGAGCGTAACAGGTTACACAGCAAAGATAACCCCATTCATTCTTATGGGGCGATGTTACCATAGCGACACAAAACCTATCAATTCCTATGGGGAGCATAGGAATGAATGCAGTACAACAGGAACCACCTCTGACGGAACCAGAACCAACCCGAACACAACCACCCTACCCACCCGAACTAACACAACTAGAACGAGGTTTCATTCATGAACAGTAATACCAACCCTTAATGTAGGAAAGCAAAGAATCTCGTTGGTGCAGATCCAGCTGCATTGGGATCGGTGCCCCAGTCAATTAACATGCTGAAATAGCATATAAGGGAACATTTTAATAAACAGCCATTAAAGTGAGTTCAGCAAGGAAACTTTTATAATTTATGGACTTTTAGGGTGAATCTGGTGTTTGTTGAGGTGACAGCACTGGGAGAAGCCAAGAACTTTGAGCCAAATCTCAAACCGTTCAGACGTATTTTAGTTCAGTGTGTCTGATATGCAGTCAGTGCCCCAATCAATGACTTGTACTTGTACTTATATAGCGCCTTTCAAGAAACCCAAGGTCGCTTTGCAGAAAACCAGAAAAAAAGAACAAACAAAACAAAAACACAACCGGGACCAAACAACGGGGGGGGGGGGGGGGCGACTTAATGGGGAAAGGCCAGGGTAAAAAGGTGGGTTTTGAGTTGTGCATTGAAACTGTCCAGAGAAGGGGAGTCACGGATTACGGCAGGGAGAGAGTTCCAGAAGGTGGGGGCAGCAACACTGAAGGCTCTGTCCCCAAAGGTCTTCAGTCTGGTCCGGGGGATGGAGAGCAGACCAGCGTCTGAAGACCGCAGGTTCTGGGAGGGAGAGTGGTGATGAAGGAGGTCAGACAGGAACTGGGGGCGAGAGTGTGAAGGGATTTGTAGGTGAGTAGGAGTAGTTTGTACTGTATGCGGAACTTAACAGGTAGCCAGTAGAGGTGGATGAGGGTGGGGGTGATGTGCTGCCAGGGCTTGGTGTGGGTGAGAACCCCTGGCAGCAGAGTTCTGCACGTACTGGAGCCTGTCCAGGGTTTTACTTGGAACCCCAGACAGGACTCCATTACAATAGTCCAGTCGGGAGGTGATGAAAGCATGGATGAGTGTTTCTGCCACAGAGTCAGAGAGTAAGGGACGGAGACGAGCAATGTTTCTGAGGTGATAGAAGGCAGATTTGGTAACAGATTTAATGTGGGACTGGAAGGAGAGGGTGGAGTCCAAGATGACGCCCAGGTTACGGTGTGATGATGCAGCCGTCCACCCTGATGAGAAGATCTCCAACCTTCCGGAGCAGTGACTTTGGGGCCACAACCATGAGCTCTGTCTTATCGCTGTTAAGTTTGAGGAAGTTGGTTGTCATCCAGGATTTTATGGCAGAGAGGCAGTTAACCAGAGACTGTGGGGGGAGCTGGGAGGATGGTGAGGTGCTGAGATAGAGCTGGGTATCATCAGCATAGCAGTTGAAACTGAGACCATGATGGCGTATGATCTGGCCGAGGGTGCAAGTGCTAAACATCCATCCATCCATCCATCCATCCATCCATCCATCCATCCATCCATCCATCCATCCATCCATCCATCCATCCATGCATCCATCCATCCATCCATCCATCCATCCATCCATCCATCCATCCATCCATCCATCCATGCATCCATCCATCCATCCATCCATCCATCCATCCATCCATCCATCCATCCATCCATCCATCCATGCATCCATCCATCCATCCATCCATCCATCCATCCATCCATCCATCCATCCATCCATGCATCCATCCATCCATCCATCCATCCATCCATCCATCCATCCATCCATCCATCCATCCATCCATCCATCCATCCATCCATCCATCTACTATACCTGTTTTATCCTTGGCAGGGTAATGGGGGTCTGCTGGAGCCTATTCCAGCTCATTACAGGTGAGAGGACACCCTGGACAGTCCGTCTGAGGGCCACATATAGAGACAGACAATCATGCACACTCGCAATCATACCTACAGGCAATTTAGAATCATCAATTAACCTAGTATGCATCTTTTGGATTGTGGGAGGAAGCAGGACGAGGAGAACATGCAAACTCCACACAGAAAGACTCCCGCCAAGTACTAAACAATTAAAATAAATCTTTTTCAATTAACTAACTCTAGTGATTAGATCAGGGGTCGGCAACCCGCGGCTCTAGAGCTGCATGCAGCTCTTTAGCGCCGCCCTAGTGGCTCCCTGGAGCTTTAAAAAAAATGTTTGACCTTTTTTTTCTTCTATTTTTTTTTCTCTTTTTTTCCTTTTTTTCTCTTTTTTTCCTTTTTTTCTTTTTTTTCTTTTTTATTTTTTTTCTTTTTTATTTTTTTCTTTGTTTTTTCTTCCTTTTTCCTTTCTTTTTTAGTCTCGACATTTCGACTTTTTTCTCGAGATTGTACTTCAACATTAATCTCGACATGTTCACCTTTTTTTCGACATTTTGACTTTTTTCTCTAAGTTTTGACTATTTCCTTGACATTTCAACTTTTTCTCAACATTTTGACTTTTTTTTCGACATTTCGACTTTTTTCTCAACATTTCGACTTTTTTCTCGACATTTCGCCTTTTTTCTCGACATTTCGCCTTTCGCCATTTCCCTTCATTCTAAGGTTTATACAAGACTTTTCATTTTTTGTGGCTCCAGACATATTTGTTTTTTGTGTTTTTGGTCCAATATGGCTCTTTCAACATTTTGGGTTGCAGACCCCTGTATAGATAATGTCAGGGTTTGACACTTCCCCCCAGTGTTTGTAACTTTCAGTTCTGTCTTGCCCCACCTGTGTCCCATCTGCCCTGATTGTGTCCACACCTGTGTCTCGTCTTGTCTCGTTATCCCCTCAGTATATCTTGTCTTGTCATTCCTTGGTTCCCTGTCGGTCCGTACTGGTTCTTCCCTCCATGTCTCCTCGTCGGTTTTCCCTGTTCCTGGTTTTTGTTTATCCTGCTCTGCAGCGCCTTGTGTTTTGCCTTTTTTGGATTAAATCCTTTTGTTTTTGAGAACTCCTGCCTCTGGCCTCCCTCTCTCTCCCTGCACTTGGGTCCTTTAAAAACCATACCACAACAGAACGGACCGACCAACATGGACCCAGCGGGAGAGTATATTACTCTTTTTGAGTTCTTCCGCCGAGAGGCAGAGAAAAATGGGGACCCCTTTCTGGGAACCTGCCAGGCTCGAGGCGGGCCCGGGGGTTCTCAGCCCCAGGGGAAGCGACGGCGTCAGCGCCAGCCCCAGCCTGTTCCGGTGGGGGCCCTGGACGCACCTCTTCCTGTTCCCGAGGTGGTCCTGGACGCATTCCAGCCTGTTCCCCCCTTCTGGGGAACACGCCTGGCTCGAGGCGGGCCCGGGGGTTCTCAGCCCCAGGGGAAGCGACGGCGCCAGCGCCAGCCCCAGCCTGTTCCTGCTCCAGCGGTGGTCCTGGACGCATCGCCCCCTGTTCCTGCTCCAGCGGTGGTCCTGGACGCATCGCCCCCTGTTCCTGCTCCAGCGGTGGTCCTGGACGCATCGCCCCCTGTTCCTGCTCCAGCGGTGGTCCTGGACGCATCGCCCCCTGTTCCTGCTCCAGCGGTGGTCCTGGACGCATCGCCCCCTGTTCCTGCTCCAGCGGTGGTCCTGGACGCATCGCCCCCTGTTCCTGCTCCAGCGGTGGTCCTGGACGCATCGCCCCCTGTTCCTGCTCCAGCGGTGGTCCTGGACGCATCGCCCCCTGTTCCTGCTCCAGCGGTGGTCCTGGATGCATCGCCCCCTGTTCCTGCTCCAGCGGTGGTCCTGGACGCATCGCCCCCTGTTCCTGCTCCAGCGGTGGTCCTGGATGCATCGCCCCCTGTTCCTGCTCCAGCGGTGGTCCTGGACGCATCGCCCCCTGTTCCTGCTCCAGCGGTGGTCCTGGACGCATCGCTCCCTGTTCCTGCTCTAGCGGTGGTCCTGGACGCATCGCTCCCTGTTCCTGCTCTAGCGGTGGTCCTGGACGCATCGCTCCCTGTTCCTGCTCTAGCGGTGGTCCTGGACGCATCGACCCGTGTTCCCCCTCAGCCAGCTCCGAGGACCCGTGTTCCCCCTCAGCCAGCTCCGAGGACCCGTGCCCCCCCTCAGCCAGCTCCGAGGACCCGTGCCCCCCCTCAGCCAGCTCCTAGGACCCGTGCCCCCCCTCAGCCAGCTCCGAGGGCCCGTGTTCCCCCCCAGCCCGCCCTGGATGTGGACTGTGGGGACATCTGGGATCTGTCCCTTGAGGGGGGGCCAGCGCCCCGGACCCGGGTACCCCCGCAGCCGGCACCTCGGACCCGGGTACCCCCGCAGCCGGCACCTCGGACCCGGGTACCCCCGCAGCCGGCACCTCGGACCCGGGTACCCCCGCAGCCGGCACCTCGGATCCGGGTACCCCCGCAGCCAGCGCCACGGACCCGGGTCCCCACTCGGGCAGCTCCGGGGATCCTCTGCCCCCCGACGCCGGCTCCCCGCATCCTGTCTGCTCCTGTTCCGGTTCCCCGCATCCTGTCTGCTCCTGTTCTGGTTCCCCGCATCCTGTCTGTTCCGGTTCCCCGCATCCTGTCTGCTCCTGTTCCGGTTCCCCGCATCCTGTCTGCTCCTGTTCCGGTTCCCCGCCTCCTGTCAGTCCCGACTCCGGCTCCCCGCCTCCTGTCAGCCCCGACTCCGGCTCCCCGCCTCCTGCCAGCCCCGACTCCGGATCCTGAGGCGGTCCCGCAGCCCTCTGTTCCTGAGGCGGTCCCGCAGCCCTCGGTTCCTGAGGCGGTCCCGCAGCCCTCGGTTCCTGAGGCGGTCCCAGAGCCCCGTCAGGTTCCCGAGCCCCGTCAGGTTCCCGAGCCCTGTCAAGTCCCCGAGCCACGCCAAGAATCCCCGTCACGCCCCCCGCCAAGACCCAGGCCTAGGCCTCGGGGACGCCCCCCCGAGCTCTCTCGCTGGTCTGCTCGGTCCCGAGGGCGGCCCCCGGAGCTTTGGCCGTGTGTGGCCTGGGCCCTCCTCCAGGCCCCCTCCGCCCACCCTGGGTTAGGACTCTGGGGACATCTGGGATCTGTCCCTTGAGGGGGGGGTACTGTCAGGGTTTGACACTTCCCCCCAGTGTTTGTAACTTTCAGTTCTGTCTTGCCCCACCTGTGTCCCATCTGCCCTGATTGTGTCCACACCTGTGTCTCGTCTTGTCTCGTTATCCCCTCAGTATATCTTGTCTTGTCATTCCTTGGTTCCCTGTCGGTCCGTACTGGTTCTTCCCTCCATGTCTCCTCGTCGGTTTTCCCTGTTCCTGGTTTTTGTTTATCCTGCTCTGCAGCGCCTTGTGTTTTGCCTTTTTTGGATTAAATCCTTTTGTTTTTGAGAACTCCTGCCTCTGGCCTCCCTCTCTCTCCCTGCACTTGGGTCCTTTAAAAACCATACCACAACAGATAAACTGAAAAGAGCGGCCTGTCCATCACTACACACAAGTAAGTGAAAAAGGAGTGGCCGAGAAAAGGCAGAGAGATGACGTAAAAGGCAACTGGAGTAAAAACTTGAATCTGCCATATCTGTGACAATTTATAACCACAGTTATAACCGAAGTAAGCCATATCATGAGAGTCATAAAATAAACTAGAGGGGCTCAAATTTAAAAGTCTGCTTCTATCTTGACACTGCCTCCAGCTTCATTAAGCCCTGCTTGGCTGCACAAAAAAGTGAAGGCCAGAAATCCAGGGGTCAGGGCCGCCTCAATCGGTGCTGTTAAGCACTGGACGTGACAATGAGAAAGCAACTGGCCTGGCTCAGCCTCAATAAACTCAGCGCTGCATAGTGGGAAAGGGGCTACCGAGGGAGAGTTGAGTTGTGTGAATGTCACCCGCAGCCTAATCCTCCTGCCCCACGCATCTGTGCCGGTCCAATTTCAAAAGCAATACGCTCTTTTTTTCCCCCCATCTGAAATCCTCCCTCCTCTGCATCATGCTCCACCTCTTTTCTATTCTCTTTGTCATTCTTAAGCCGGAGAAAGGACTGTCTTTTGTAATGGGCCATAGTGTCACATAGGCACAAGACCTGAGGCTTGCCAGTTTTCAAATGGAAGCTGTCTTTGGCTTTTCTCAGCACTCATTTTGCTCATGTCGACTCGGGGAAAGAGGGGGGGGATGCTTATTTTAACACGTGAAAGGCTCCAGACGGGCACATGAAGGCCAACTCTTCACATCAGACACAATTGACTTTGAAAGCCAATGTTTCTCAGAGAGTGGTAGGGAATGTTTGCCGGGTTGTTGGGATCATGTTTTAATTGAATTTGGCTGTCAGCAGGTCTCAAAGGGACCCGAATAAGCTGTGCTTCACGTGATCAACTCATTCTGAAAAGAAGTCTTCTCAGACCTTGCTTAAGTAAACTCAGGATAAATGTGAAAAAGGTCAAATGGGTTTTACTACTTGTTGCACTTAATATAACATGCACATTATTCATTAAACAAGCCATTCATATTAAAGTGAAGCTGGTAACACTTCACATTTCTCATTGTCAAGAACAACTGTAATACAATCAATCACATTTATTTGTATAGCACGTCTCAAAAACCACAAAGTGCTGTACATTAAGACAAAAGTGAGTTAAGAAAATAAGCACAAACATGAAAAAAAAATAACATAACAGGTTCACAGGAGGTGCATTTTAAAGTGCCATACAAGATAATATCTTGTGTGTTCAAAGCCAAGGAATAAAAGTGTTTTTTTAAACACACTTTTTATTTAAAAATGTATTTTAAAAACTTTTAAAAGAAATTTAAAAACCGGAAAAGAGGAAGCGTGTCTAACACTCAAGGGTAGATTGTTCCATGCTCTGTCACCTCTGAGGTTCAGGCTTGTTTTAGCTGATCATAAGGATCGGGGTGGGCATTAAGGCTGAAGTAGATCAGATAAATATAGTGGAACAAGGTTGTTCAAGCATTTAAAAACAAATAACAAAAGTTTAAAATGTATTCTGTAGTGCAAAAGGAACCAGTGGAGCCAGTGAAGGGAAGTATGGAAGTGATGTCTGCCTAATGCCTACATACAGTGATAAGAAAATAAGAAAATTAAATTGTATTCAAATTTAACCCTCAGATTGATGACAGAGTCCCTGAGATAAAATGACAGTGAGCCAAGATTTATGTTGGGGGAGGGACAGCAACTCGGTCCAAACAACATAACTTCTGTCTTTTCCTCATTTGGGCTAAGGAAGTTAAAGGAGCATGAGGCTCCTTTTAAGAAATGAGACTCTCTAGCGCCACCCTTCACCACGACGGCCGTCGGGGGTACTGCAGCCAACAGTGAAGCCGGCACGGGAGAACGGGGAGAACGTGCATGCAGCGTCATGTGACGTCACATCCGCAGCCCAGCGCGGGAAAATCGGGACCGAATTGCAGCACATTTTGCAGCACACAGCCTGTTCAAGGCAACGGAGAGATACACTAGAGGGATCATTCTTTTGGGTTTGGAACGCTTCATCTGACATTATTACTAGAAAACTTAAAACGTATACGAATTCTTTTCATAAATTCTGCCTCAATCCGGCCTCAAGCTCCTTTAAGTGAAAGCCAGGCTTTAATGTCATTAAAGGCTGAATTATGCTTCTGCGTCAAAACGACGCCGTGTCTACGGCGTGTGGTTTTTGTACACGCAGAGGACACGCCGTCACATGCGCCGTCAGTGACGTGCACCTCCCGAAAATTGTAACTACGCGTCGAGGAGACGCCGACCACATGCAGACCGAGAGGGCTGTGATTGGTTCGTTTGAAAGCGAAGCATTTCCGGTTTCCGGTTTGAATCAGTAGTGAACTTCCAGGGCTTTTTTCTTCGTTTATATGTGATTTTTTTTGTTTTTGTTTTTTGCACAATAGTTGTCCTTATTTCTTTGATTTACTGTGACCGGAAAAAGTCGGATAAACCATTCAGAAAAAGATCGCTAACTAGTGGCCGCGGGGGGTACTGCACCGCAACCAAATGGAGAGACGGAGAACTCTGAACGATTCGTGACGGCGTCACGGGTGCGCCGTGTGCTCTGCGTGTGTGTGACGCAGAAGCATACCCGCACCTTAAGGCAGTGTGTGAGTTACTGGACTGTGTTGTTTTGTACCAAGGGAAAATGGATCCGGCAAACCATCATAAAAATGAAATGAAATACCGTGTTTCCTTAAAACAGAGCCAGATGGGACCCCACGTGGAAGAGAAACTGTGGAAGACATAAAGTTGTTGACTTTTACACAGAAACTCCTATTAGTTAGATTGGATCTGAACCAATTGAGGGCGACACCCCTAATGCCCACACAGATGAGAAATTAAAATGCGGTGGTCAACAGTGTCGAATCCAGCAGACAAATGTAAAAGCACTAAAACAACAAACTGGCCGAGTCTGTTCATTCTAAAATACTTCACACAAAAACAAGTTTGGAAATCAAAAATAGGTCCTTATTATGATTGAGAACACTAAGAATAACTCATAATGTTTAAGTGAAAAATAATACGTTTTCACCGCGCAGCGCATTACTTTGGTCTAGCCCAGGGGTCGGCAACCCGCGGCTCTACAGCCGCATGCGGCTCTTGAGCGCCCTAGTGGCTCCTGGAGCTTTTTAGAAAATGTTTGACCTTTTTTTTCCTTTTTTTCTTTTTTTTCTTTCTTTTTTCCTTTTTCTTCTTTTTTTCTGTTTTTTTCCTTTTTTCTCTTTTTTTCTTCCTTTTTCCTCGACTTTTTTCTCGAAATTTTGACTTTTTTCTCGACATTTTGACTTTTTTCTTGACATTTAGATTTTTTTTATCAACATTTCAACTTTTTTCTCAAGATTGTATCACAATATTAATCTTGACATTTCGACTTTTTTCTCGAAATTTTGACTTTTTTCTCCACATTTCAAATTTTTTCTCGAAGTGCATAATGAAAAAAAAATCTTCCCCCAGTTATAACTAATATAGATACATGCAGCATGTGTTGCCTTCATTCTAAGGCTGATACAAGACTTTTCATTATTTGCGGCTCCAGACATTTTTTTGTGTGTTTTTGGTCCAATATGGCTCTTTCAACATTTTGGGTTGCCGACCCCTGGTGTAGCCACTGACTTGTATGCAAAAGCTTCAGAATATCATGTTTAAGTCTTAAATCCAGGCGGTGATATTAACTGTGTCAAAGGACACTTGTTGCAGATGTACTTGATATTCAATTATACGAAAGCAGTAGCCAAATATCTAGTTGTGTCTTTGTGTCCTCCTGCATGCTGCCCTGTCTCATTACATCAGTGGGCCAAACCCATAACAGCTTTATAAAAAGGACAATCCCAGCAGCAGGTGGCCAGCACAACTCTATAATCCCTCTGTTGCTTCAACTCAAACACCTGCATAACACACACAAGTGGGTAGAAGACAGAACACAAAGATAGACTGAGAGTTTTCTCGTCTAACATATTGCACAGTGTATATGCTTATTGAATGTAATGTATAACTTTTGTCTTGTTATGTGTGAACAGGTTATATAAGTGCTAAACCAGCGTGTCTCAAAAGTAAAGGGCAGCTGTGTCTGGCCTCTGGGGGAATTACAAAAAAAGCTGTCACTTTTAACTAATGTTATAGTCATAGGTGTATATTTAATTGATTCTTTCCACTTGCTGTGTTTAAATCTGAGTGTGGATGGATAAATCATAGTTTTCTTTTTGGTGCATTCAAAGGTGACATTTTATATTAAAAGAACCTTTCTGTGATGACACTTTATTTCCTGTGTCGCAGCTATGCTGACTGTATTTTCTCACACAATTGATTCAATTACTTATAATTACTCTGCTCTTATTTACTGGCTTTTTAACCTCTTTGGATGTTCTAAGCTATTTACAGTGTGTTTGTCGTTCACCCACAAACAATGCTTATCATATACTATATATGCAATGCAGAACGGAGCACTTTATTTCTTTATTTCCTGTTCAAGTTAATGAAAAAAAGGATGGAATCATGAACCAAAAAAGTAACTTTGTTTAGATTTAAACCTGTACAGGATTTGAGAACAAGGTGATTTAAAGAAAAGTTTTGTTTGAAAGTTAGAAATTTGTTTGAGTAATGTTTTAAAAACCAGAATGTTAAGCTTTTAAATAAAAATATCTTTATCTCATGATTATGTGTATGTGTTTTTTTCTTTAAAATAAAACAGATGAATGGATATCTTCCAAAAGTAGTGATTATTAGTACCTTTCACATAAACGTCTTAGAATTTACTTCATTTACTTTTATTGGAGCCTTGGACGTTCCTACAAAAAACAAAAAGGGATTTGAACCACAAATGTTTGAAATTAAAACAGACTTTACGCTCAGTACTGTATATGTCCTGTAATGAAAATCTCAGGTGTCTTCAATCAGTGTAGCTATTTAAAGGGTTGAAAGTTGTCACTGTGCTGTTTAGTGGTTTGGTGTTGACCACCCTGAACATGGACCAGAGAAAGCAAAGGCAAGACTTATATGCAGCGGTCTGAAGGATCTCCTGCAGCAATCTAAAGGATCTCCTCCAGCAATTTAAGGGATCTCCTCCAGCAATCTAAAGGATCTCCTCCAGCAATCTAAAGGATCTCCTCCAGCAATCTAAAGGATCTCCTCCAGCAATCTAAAGGATCTCCTCCAGCAATCTAAAGGATCTCCTCCAGCAATCTAAAGGATATCCTCCAGCAATCTAAGGGATCTCCTCCAGCAATCTAAAGGATCTCCTGCAGCAATCTAAAGGATCTCCTCCAGCAATCTAAAGGATCTCCTCCAGCAATCTAAAGGATCTCCTCCAGCAATCTAAAGGATCTCCTCCAGCAATCTAAAGGATATCCTCCAGCAATCTAAGGGATCTCCTCCAGCAATCTAAAGGATCTCCTGCAGCAATCTAAAGGATCTCCTCCAGGCAGCAATATAAAGGATCTCCTCCAGCAATCTAAAGGATCTCCTCCAGCAATCTAAAGGATCTCCTCCAGCAATCTAAAGGATCTCCTCCAGCAATTTAAGGGATCTCCTGCAGCAATCTAAAGGATCTCCTCCAGTCTGAAGGATCTCCTGTAGTTGTCTGTGTTGCAGTAGATCCACAGAAGCCTCTGACTGAAGACGTTGTGGAATTACTGTGTTGTGAAGAAGATGCTCAGGGTTGTCCATGATCTTCTTAATTTAATAAAGTATCCTCCTTTACACAATCATCCTTAGAGAGAGAGATAGAGAGAGATAGAACCAGCCTTCGTTATCAGTTTTGTAGGTTCCTGATTAATGAAGCCTTAAGCTTGACGCTCTGTACTCATTCTCTTGAACATCAACATCAATGACAAAAACCTCCACAGGATCCTCTTGATTCAGTTCAAGTGTTTACTTCAAAAATAAACAACGGTACAAACATAATCCAAGATAAGAAAATAAAAAAGAGAGCTAGTGAGAGTGAGTGAGAGGTTAAAAAACTCCTCAGGTAGCCCCACCCACACAGATCCTTACATAACGTATCCTCACTCATAATGCTATTTCAAGTCCAGTCAATCAAACTATTATTTTCCTATTGTAAATACAAATATTCAACATTTTAATCAGTAAATACTGTAAATAACCTTTTTATCAGAATAAACATAAAATCACCAATTAATGTATGAACTTAAATTATTATTCAAATATTAACTGAAATTAAAGCTGCAAGCAGCGATGAACGGGTCCTCCACCCTTGTGCACGTTCAGGCTGCAGTGGAAGCTTGTATGACATGCATGTAGATTCTTCAGACCTGGACATTTAGCAGATGACACCACCCACGACTCTCTATGTCAAACCATTCAAAAGTTATGGCAGAAAGTAGGAACTATCAGATATCAACCAATCAGATGAAGGGTGGGCACGCTTTTTGCGTCTATCGTCGCCACGGTAACGCTTTTGACTGAGAAAACTCAAGCGTGGTGTCGGAGGATGGAGACGCACATTTTGATGTATAACAACCTGGGTGCACGTTACGGTTCGGGCCGCATTAACTGCCGAAGAAATGGCATAAATTGCGCCAAAATGACACGATTAATTGAAAATGGCCGACTTCCTGTTGGGTTTGGGCCATGGCGCCAAGAGACTTTTCTTTAAGTTGCGACATGATACAGGTGTGTACCGATTTTCGTGCATGTACGTTAAACGGTATTGTGGGGCTTGAGGCACAAAGTTTTCTAGGGGGCGCTGTTGAGCCATTAGGCCACGCCCATTAATGCAAACCATTAAATATCACATTTTTCACCAGGCCTGGCTTGGTGCAAAATTTGGTGACTTTTGGGGCACGTTTAGGGGGGAAAAAGGCCCTCATTTCGTTGGAAGGAGGAAAAAAAAAACGAGGAAAAACAAATTCCTACAGATACAATAGGGCCTTTGCACTGTAAGTACTCGGGCCCTAACTACATTTAGGCTACAAGTTTGTTTCTTTAAATCACTGGCTCTGATGCTGCTCCTCCAACAGATGACTGCTGATGTCGTTGAACTCTCTACAACAAACGGTGTGAAGATAGACAACATCTTCCTCAGGGAAGTAACGTCTGCTCAGTCCTTTCTTATAAACAGCACCAGTGCTGGACCTCCAGTCCAGTCGGTTGTCCAGGTGAACACCAAGGTATTTATTTTCCTCCACAACCTCCAGTTCTTCTACCATGATGGAAAATTTAAACAACTTAGTCCTGACTCTCTTTGAATCCACAATCATCTCCTTTGTCTTGGTCACATTCAAGATGAGATGATTGTTCCCACACCATGCCACAAAACACTCCACGAGTTCTCTGTACTCAGTCTTGAAATTGAAGAGATGGAAATTATGAATGGAAACCAAAGAGCCCAGAACAATTTACAAACACATTCAAAATCAACTCTTAAGTCAAGTTACAGCAGTGTCTGATAACGCCTTCCATCACTGCTTGAACCAAAGTGGACTTAATGGAAGACAACCATGGAGGTATCAACTGTTCAAAACCAGACTGGAATTTCTTAATGTTCCTGTTGACAAGCCACAAAGCTTCTGGGAGACTGTCCTTCGACAAGATGAGACATAACTGGTAGTTTTTGACAATCACATCAGCTTTAGAGAGATTCAAGGTCAAATAGGTCAGACATGCAACTTAAAACAGAGAGATACATATATCCAAACACAAATGTGTGTCTGTGTGTAGAACACGAGTCCATTGATAGAATAGTGATCGATATACATTTAAAAATACCCATATCTGTGCATGCACACATGTACCTACGTGTACCTTATGATAGAAATGCAGTACTTAAACACCCACACGTACACCACAGCATATCACATGATCACCATACTGCATACACTGCATGCATGACTGTCGTGTCCATCTTTCCTGTCCTTTCATGTTTCACATCGGTGGCTTTAGTGCTTGACAGAATTAGGATTGTACCTGTCAATAAAATATATTGGATCAAACTGTCAAACAGAGCTGGTTTATGACACCCACTCTAGCTCACACCTTCCCAAAAGAAAACTGACATATGCTGCCAGATTAAAATGCACATATATTTGACTTTAAAATGTTTTGCCAATTACAGCATTAACCATTAATATAATAGAAAGTTAAAAACAAAACAAAACAAACAAAAGATATTCAAGATCAACTCCAAGGCCAGCGTACATCAGTGTCAGATCAAAGCATCTGACTGGTGGAGCCAAAGTGGACGACCAAGGAGGATAACCCTGTTGAAACCCATCCATTATCTATCTGTTGAAACCAAATCTTAAAAAAGCTCAAATGTAATTTGTCCAAATACATATTGACAAGCCCTTGGCGGAATGTCCTTTAGACGAGAAGTACTGTACCAATAGATAATTGTGATTCATTCAATTTTCATCTACTCCTTCATCAGCCCTGTTCTGTTGGTTTTCATCCCAGCTGTTACTGGGTATGAGATGAGATGCAACCAGTCCATTACATGCAGGGCCATACAGAGACAAAGGAGACAAATAACCATTCACACTCACTCCTACAGTCAATTTATAATCCCTGGTCGCTATCATATTCTTGGTTTTGGACAATGGGAAGAAGCCAGAGTACCTGGAGGAGACCCATCCTAGCTGTGAGGCAACGATGCTATCCACTGGACAACCATTGTACCCAACGCAATTGTAATGGTGATATGCTCAAATTAATCCCAAGAGACATTCTGGAGTCTTTTTCTATAACTTGAGTAATTTAACATTTATGAGTCATTTTGAAAAGAAAGGAGGTTCTTACATGCATCACACTTTCTGATCCATCCAATAATGATCAGGGGTTCCAAAATTGTTTTATATACTGCAGCCTCCATAAGGACTGACGATTGCAACCTGTCCATGCATAGATTCCTGGCCCTCTTTGATATTATTGCATGGGCTCATCATGCAATAACTATAAATTTGTCTAAGGCCTTTATATCAAAAGGGTTGTGAATAAGACTTTCGTAGATCAACTCACAGAATTTCTACCCGGAGTAGGCATGCATGCACAAAAGTAAATTGTAAGACATTAAGGATGTATCTGATTGCCTTTCTTTTGTGAAATAAAAAGATATATAAAACAAAACTGCTGTCACAGAAGCATAAATGATCTTGTTATTATGTTTTTATGCACTGAAGGAAGAAGAAAAAAAGAAAAAAAAAGGGGTTGTGAATACCTGCGAGTTTGGAAATATATTCAAAAAGACATTCACATGAATGAAAGAATCCTCAATAAAAACATTTGTTTTATGCTAATAATGATAAAGCATCTATCATTTGCTGTCAAATAGCAGCTTGATTATTCCAAGACTAGCATTTTAATCGATTTACTGGTTGCAAAGGAAGTCCCCAAGAACCCAAAATCTCCTCATGGAACCTCGAAGTAACTTTTGCAGTTGTTGCATGAACATGTGCAAGTGCACAGGTAAATGAAAGTGTAGCATAACTCTCTATATTGTTTTATTATGAAACAATTAGAAGTTATTTGGATCTTAAAGTGTCGATAACTATAAACTCATAAAACGCTGTGCTAAAATACAACGCTAGTTCAGTTTTGTGATCATTCAGAAGGCTGTTAGTGGGTAAGATCATAGATATATAATATATAAAGGCTTTATATATGGGTAAAATGAGCTGAGACTGCCATCTAGTGGATTTTGTTATGAACTGCACAGACATCAGAGTGACCCGTCAGGTACTAAATTCCATAGATATATGAACCTATATTATATATATATATATATATATATATATATATATATATATATATATATATATATATATATATATATATATATATATATATATATATATATATATATATATATATATATATATATATATATATATATATATATATATATATATATAAAGGCCTTTATATATATGTATCTATGCTAAATACAACCTATTGGCCGCCCTGGGCTAGTAAGGTGGGCCTGCATTTAACCTCTTTAACCCTAGATAAGCTGATTTAGTCCTTATATAACCTGTTCAAAAAAATACATATTTTGGATGGGGTCCTCCCTCCTGCACTCCCCACCTTTTGTATGCATTCAGTCACAGATGTACACACATACAAACCATTAAATCAACATTCATTTATAAATGAATAGATAAAAACATTTCAGTGATGTGGAAAGCTTTCTCTTAAAGGCATTCAGACACACAGATCTGCACAAACCAACAAAAACAACAATAAAAATAAATAAAAACAACCTATTCTATACTAAACATCATCACATGTAACGACTAAGATTATAAAATAAATAGAATAGTTCTCATGTCAGCTTTGTAAAATCATTTAACTTACATCACTGTCAAGCCAATAATCTGAATAAAGTTTCTAATCAGTCTCCTGAGTAGAACACAAAATATAAAATAATTATTCACAAACTCAACTCATAATGACAATGTAAGTTGTGCAAGATGACACACGAAGGAAAATGTGATAATCACTAGCCATTGGCTGAGCCGTTATCAATCATGTTAGAAATAAATCTCCTGACATGGTACAAACAAAATGCATCCCCCCTTAGAGTTGTCATGGATGTGAAATCAAACGAAGAGCTCAAAAACGTTTTTTTTTTTTTAACCAGGCTGTAAATATGTTTATTTCTGCTCTAAAGTTGGACATTTTAAGGTGGAGGTGAATGGAGATTGACTCGATCTTACTTCAACCTAGAAATTAGATGTTGACACTTCCGTTCAACCCACAAACTACCCAGTATAAAACATTTACATCAACCATAATTATACAAGGTGGGATGTGTCCATAACCATGGCTATGATTAAAAACATGATGAGCCTATGCAATCATGTTTACAAAGTCCTTTCAAAATAAACTAGGCCTACAACTGGATCTATTAAAATTAATAAAATCTAAAACATCAGTAAATAAACATGATCCTACTTTTTCCAATCCCTCACGCTCTCCTCAGTCTACTTGTTTTGTTTTGCTTGTTATTTGGTTTTCCAGCTGGCAGATTAGGAGCAACACTCATGCTCGCAAACCTCCGAAATTACAAACAAATTGATGTAAGTAATGTCTCAACCAACCAACCATCTCAAAATGATAATACATCAGTTAAAATAAAACATTACCGGTAAGTAAACCAGCATAATGACCTTTGCATGCTCTTTGGAAGCGTGTAGGAGTTGTGCACCTGTTTAGTGTCCTGTCTCACAAACTTTTTGGTGTGAAATTAGAAATTGGCTATCTTTAAAAATGAACAACAACCCAAAATTAGAAATCTCAAATATGATTTTTTACATAGATACAATTGACAAATCAGTGTCTCTCTCTCAGTTGATGTCATTCTTCTACTGGATAAACATCATATACACTGTTGTAGGTGGAGAAAAATGAAGCTCTCTTTCCAGTGTTTTTTAAATGAAAAAAAATTAAGTTGAATCACTGCAAAAAAATGTTTAGCTGATACATTAACGTATCTTTTATTTTAATCTCTTTCTGAAATGTTGATGCTATTTGCCTTAGAATGCCTTACTGTTTTTGTTATCAATTTTATGTATTGTTTACCTCCTCTGGATCTGGTTTGTTGTGGTTCCAGAACCAGAACCAAGCAAGGTTCAGCAGCGTTCAGTTATTCTGCTCCTCACCGGTGGAACAAACTTCCTGTAGACCTGAGGTCTGCTCCAACTGTAGATCCTTTAAATCAGGATAAAAACATTACTGTTTACTGAAGCGTACTCTAAAATCAAATACTTACCTGCTGTATTCTACTGCCCTTACTTTTAACAACTTGTGCTTTTTATCATTTTACCTCTTTTCTTATCATTTTATTTCATTTTATTTGTTATTTACTGTTTAATTGTGTCTTGCCACTTTTAATGTTGATCTAAAGCACTTTGAATTACCTTGTTTTGTGCTATACAAATAAACTTGCCTTGCCTTATTATTTGTGTGTATGTCTCTTGTTCATGATACCTCCCAAAATATGTTATATTTTCTTATATTGTATCGTATTTACTCCACATGCAGTTTGTATAAATGTGTGTTTTTATTTATAAATTGTGTTAAAAAAAAAATAAAATAAAAAAAAAACTCTGGCTCTTACGCCAGCTAACGTCACATTTTACAGATATTCACTGATGGCTCAAAAAATCTAAACTATTGTGTTGGTACAGGAGTTTACATCCCGCTTTTCCAAATTAAACTGAGCAATAGGATAACTAATCAACTTCCAGTGTATTGGGCAGTTATTTTGGGGTTTCAGTGGGTGGAGGAAGTCAAACCAGACAGGGTGGTGATGTGCGTAGACAGCTACTGAGCTTACAGACTAGGAAGTCACTCAGGGAAGATTTGCTGTATGAAGTTCTTCAGTGTCTGTTCAGAATTCCGAGAATGGGGATGGAGGTAGAATTCTGCTGGGTACCTGCTCATGTGGGGATACAAGGAAATGAACGTGCAGATAAAGTGGCAAAAACAGCATTAAGCACAAGACATATCACTGATATCCCATATGGAAAAGGTGAAGCTAAAGCACTAATCAAAAAGAAAATATATGAATTTTGGCAGAAGAAGTGGGACGAGGACAGTAAGGGCAGAACTTATTTTAGAATACAAAACACAGTCAGAGCACAGAGTATCAAGGGAATAAGTAGAAGAGAGGAGGTAATGTTAACAAGATATAGATATGTTTGGGTTTATTTGTTTTATTTGTTTGTTTGTTTGTTTAGATGTTTTTCTCTTTTCGTTATTATTATTATATTCAGTACTGGAGTTGAGGGGGAATGAGGGGGGATGAGGGGAGATGAGGGGGGACAGCATCACCCCTGAAATAAAAACGGTCCATATCATCCCCCCTGTAAAACTGCCATCCCTCCTTTCCATCCCTTATGTCATTTCATCAATGAATGTGGTTTTACTGCTATTTCAACATTTAGAGTCACCAGAAAAATAACACCATTAAAAATAACTTATTTGACAATTTTCACCTGTTTCAAGTACATTTTCACTTGAAATAAGTAGAAAAATCTGCCAGTGGGACAAGATTTATCTTCTCATTACAAGCAAAAAAATATTGTTCCACTGGCAGATTTTTCTACTTATTTTAAGTGAAAATCTACTTGAAACAGGTGAAAATTGTTGTTTTTTCCAGTGATGAGTCTTGTTTTAAGTGTAATGGGATTTTTTTTTGCTAAAAATTAGACATTTTAAGTAGAAATAAGACAAATATTCTTGTTAAGATGATGAGTTTTTGCAGTGATCCATTTTACTTATCCTGTGAAGGACAGAGTCATATTGATAAGTTCAGAAAAGTGTTTTTTATTGTTGTGTTTTGATGTATTTGATGTAAGCCCAGTGGATATTTAAAGCTTACAGAAGGCTGCATTTAACTGCTGCTATGTCATTCCTGCAGTATTTCTGCAGGTGTTTTGGTCAGTGCTATTATTTGTAATATATTATATTATTTGTAATCAGCACAAATTATCTGTCCCCATATGATAAAATCCACCACCCCCCCTGATTATTTTTTACAACTCGAGTACTGATTATATTAGATGATCTAATGTAAAGTAACTAGACAACTAGATCCTGTCCTACATACTGCGGTTCAGTAGGTGGCGGTGTGCACCTAACAGTTGCTATTGCAATCTGCCAAAAAACGCAAAGAAGAAGAGAAAAAGCTGACGTCACAGAAGCGACGTCCGAGCCCGAGCCGCTGAAGTGGTACTGCGCGTGCGCAATGCCGGTAGTCCTTGGTTGGTTGGCCTGCCGGAGGTGACTCGCCCTGACAGCAACACAGACAACATGCAGAGCTGGACGCCGCTTTACCGCTCTCTGGCCACGGTAAGGATGGTGGTTTTACCACCCCAGAAAGCACCAAGTGCTGTCAGAACAGTTTCCAGACGGGTTTCACCTTCGGTCCACCCTGGTGAGCGGGTATTTCCAGGAAGACTCGGGTGTATTAGCTGAGAGCTACGAGCTGCCGTCCGCTGCAGTCATATGAAGGGGACGTAACGCCTGATTTATGGTTCCACGTTAAATCGACGGCGAAGCCTACGGCGTAGGTTACGCGGCGACGCACACCGTACGTTGTGCGTCGCCGCGTACCGTACGCCGTAGGTTCTGCGTCGGTGTAACGCGGTACCATAAATCAGCCGTAATACGCAGCAGCGTTGGGTTTGTTATGGCACATTTCCTGTGCGTTCAGGGTATCTTTCATGTCATGATTTTTCGTTTGAAATCGCAACAAATAAAACACATATACATGGCAAAACGAGGTTTGTTATTGTTGTATGTTGCAATAGTGTTATTTTGAAAAACACATTATGAAAGATGTTATAAAAGCCAGTTTGCACGACAAATGAATCACGCACATTTGGGAATGTGTGATATTTAGATTCTCCCAGGATTTGAGTCTTATAACTTGTGGTTTATTGACTATTCTCTCACTGTAAGTAATGTTAGCCTGCTAACATGTTAGCAGTGGTTACCTAACTCCAGATTAAACATATTTTAATCTGTCTGCAACAGACTAGACATCGTAGTAACGTTTATTTATTTATGTTTAGCCCCTGCTATTGTACAGCTGGAGGTGTGGTTGTATTTCTGTAAACGCCAGAATAGTCTGTATATTAACACTATGTGTTATTACATTTGCACATTAACAACATTGTTAAGACATCAACATTTGGGATATTTCAAGCATAAATTTATATATATATATATATATATATATGTATATATGTGTGTGTGTGTATGTATGTATGTATATATATATATATATATATATATATATATATATATATATATATATATATATATATATATATATATATATATATATATATACATACATATATGGGTCAATGACGAATAAGGATTTTCAACAGGTCAATTTTAAAATAATAAAAAAAAGAATATCTATTGCAGTAGTTCAAACATTAAGAATGTTGTGTACACATAAAATCATATAAAAATTTAAATTAAGGGATTTCAGAGTTTTTTGTCAAGATGAATTGGCACTAGCCTTAAAAAATGTCATGTGGTGCAACCATGATTCATATTAAAATAAATTAATTTCTTGACATCTTTCTTTTACAAGTTTTCAGTATTATACAAAAATGGTTGTTTTTTTAATGGTCGCGCCACATGATATTTCATAAAATGGACGTCATCAGTCAAACTTTGTTTGCATATTATGATGGAAATATAAATACAAATGTGTTGCAATCTTACACACTACAAGACATTTCGGAAATAATGCCGGATAGGGCGGAAGATTGATTTAAAAACATTTAGAGTGATTTCAAAAAAAGTTTTCAAAACAAGAGTCATGGTCAGATGACATGACATTTTGACGCTTAAAACAACAACAAAATCCCAAATAACTAGTATTTTTTGTAAAATTCAAGTGAGTCCATATGTGGGACAGGTAGTTCATATATATGGTATTTTTTTATCCATTTAAACCTTTTTTGAATTGAAAAGAAATCTGTTTTTCAGAAAATATAGGCGTCACGTCATTGACCCATATACATAAGAAGTCACATTTGCTCACGTTTCATTTATCAATTTCCGATTTTTTGGATAGTTTTTAACTTGTCGATAGTGATGCTGCTTTGTTTAGTTTCATATTTGTGTGTGTTTTCTTCACAGCGCGGCCATCATGTCCCTTCCAAACTGCATGGAGCCACAGCTGTGTCTGTCCGGACCTACGCAGACAAAGCTGCAAGTAAGAGAGATGTAACTTTTGTCTGTGTCTATTAATGATATGAACTGCTGGGAGCATTTGGGATGTGAGTGGGGTAGGGGAGGTTACTCTGCAATCCTGGTGGTGCTTGGTTTGCCCATATTATGTATGGGAAAAAGGGCTGTATCATCATGTTACAACGTATTGTTTTCTTTATTTGCATGCATCAGCAAATTGTTACTGTGTGTGTTAAATTATTTTCAGTCTTCTCAGTTAAAGAAGTGGACTGGATTTAATTTGACTCTATTGAACTTGTTTTTTTTCGTTGCCTTTAGAGTATCTTTTGTGAATTAGTGTTGAATAAAATCAATTGGAGTGGGTTGAGAAACAGTCAACCAATATGGTCTCATATTTGTGAAACCACATTCAAATGGGGAACTTGAATGAGACGGGATACAAATGACTGAGAACTACTGCCGTAATTGGTGACCTCAGACCTCAGCAAATATTTTTTCAAGCTTCTTGGTTGAGTGTGTCCTGCAAATTTCCAGATTTTCATTTTATGTTGGAAAAACGTGAAGTGCCGGAGTTCTATGTGGTGTTCAGTATATCCAATCATCCACCAGATATTCAAAGTGTTTTCCTTGTGCGTTTCAACATAAATGTCAAAGGGCATTGGGTATATCGCATCATTGCAATGATGGAGCCCCCCCCCCCCCGAATTAGTTGCTCAGCATTACAACATGATACCACGGTCAAACGTGTCATAAATATTTGGAACAGAGCTGTATATCCATTTAAGTTGTGCCCCTAAACTTTGTGGTGGTGGCCCTAAAATCTTTCATTTGGGGGCTAAAGCGCTCAGTCTCAGACTGGAGTAAACGCAAAAAGCCACATAAATTCTGATAAGCCCATAGTCACTTTTATTGCATGTTCATGTTTGTATGGGACATACAGGACTGTCTCAGAAAATTAGAATATTGTGATAAAGTTCTTTATTTTCTGTAATGCTATTTAAAAAATAAATAAATAAATAAATAAATAAATAAATGTCATACATTCTGGATTCATTACAAATCAACTGAAATATTGCAAGCCTTTTATTATTTTAATATTGCTGATTATGGCTTACAGTTTAAGATTAAGATTCCCAGAATATTCAAATTTTTTGAGATAGGATATTTGAGTTTTCTTAAGCTGTAAGCCATGATCAGCAATATTAAAATAATAAAAGGCTTGCAATATTTCAGTTGATTTGTAATGAATCCAGAATGTATGACATTTTTGTTTTTGTAATTGCATTACAGAAAATCACAATATCCTAATTTTCTGAGACAGTCCTGTAGTAAATAGGTTCATACTGTCAGACCCTAATTAACATGGCAGGGGACAATGTGGGAGTTGAGTGTGTTGCCCAAGGACATTTTGAAAAAAGGTGACCTTCTGATTGAAGGACAACCTAGTCGGTTCACTGAGCCACAGATTGTCCAGTTTAGCTCTTTTTTATCTTCCTGCCGCCTGAGCTTTGTGCCCTGCTGTTATTAACTCATGATAAAAGTGACTGTTGCCTCTTTTCAGTCGATGCAGATGTCACAGTCGTTGGCTCCGGTCCAGGCGGCTACGTCGCTGCCATAAAAGCTGCACAGCTCGGTTTCAAGGTAACCAAACTACCTCACAAGTTAGGGGCTCATGAGTTACGCACATCACTAGTATGTTTCAGCCTGCTGTTTTTTTGGTTTCATGATGAAAAGACTCGATGCATCTAATACTCTTAATGTCCATTGACAGACAGTATGTGTTGAGAAGAATGCCACGCTGGGTGGGACCTGTCTCAACGTTGGCTGTATCCCTTCAAAGGTAACAAACCAGTTCTGTCCAGATCAGAGAAAGGCTTGTATTTGGTTTTTGATATACTAAAATATTGTCATGTTTTTGACATTTTCAGACTTGTCATTAAAAAAAAAAAAAAAAACACATTCAAAGATATTGGTTTCTTAATATTTGTCATATCCAAAATGTCATTAAAATTAGAAGAATCACAAAAAGAGATTCACAACAAACAAATTTGTTGATGATAATATAAATAATTTAAAAAAGGGCAAAACAAATAATTTCCAATCATTTTTCAAAAATCTGCTTGAGAAAAAACATGTATAAAGAGGGAATTAAAAGGCGTCTGAAAACCAGCAGGGGGATATTAATTTGGATACACTAACTGGAGCAGCTTGAGGCTAATTTTGCACGTGGTCAAAATCTGTTATTTGTCATTTAAAACCTGCTCAGAAAAAGCAACCGTATCTACCTGTAACTTTATGAAGTTCTCCTGGTTTGTTTCTTTTCTTAAAGTTGTATTATTTGTAACGAAATAGGCCGTAACGTATGTATTGATTGGCCTAAACATCTTAGATATCCTCTTCCTTCCCTCCAAAAAGAGACAAATCTTTAAAGGAAATTTCTCTTTTCTTTCTGTAGAATTAATATAACTATCAAATATGCTAAGGCTGTTATAATGCTTGATATCAGTAAATGAAAGTTTTTATCTCCAGCTGCTTTATGTTTGTACAGGCTCTGCTCAACAACTCCTACTTTTACCACCTGGCTCATGGCAAGGACTTTGAGAGCAGAGGCATCGAAAGTAAGACTTTAGTTCACTTTTTCTTTTTATGAAAGGTCATTGAGATGTTTGTGTTGGACCAGGCGCTAAATGGATTTTCAGACTAAGCATCCAATATCAGTCTACGTGACTTTTTAACTATTAAACAACAGGCATTAATAAAAAGTCCTACTTCCAAGGATTCAAGCTGACTGTTAAAAGATATGTTTTCTAATTAGTCAAAGTAATTTGTATATTCTGAGGGTGAAAGTTGTAGTCAGCCTGTCGTATGTAGAACTTTGTGTCTACCCAGTGTCTTTATTATACTATAATATCAGCATCTTTCGTCAGGTTTGTTCTAAATTCTGTGTAAATTTCAACAAACTCATCATATTAGGCTCCATGCTTCCCCTGGAAGAAACTTAATCTAGTGACGCCGTAAATGATCATACGTGATGAGAATGGACTCAAGAATTCTGATATCTCTTCTTTAGTCTTCTTCTACCCACCCCAGAATCCTGTTACTGTCTCCGCCTCAAAATTAAAGTAAGACGCAAGAGTAGAAGATAGCTCTGCTGACTACTCCTTACTGTTACTGAATGAAGCAATGGTTTTCAGATAAACAATATAAAACATTGTGAATAACCATAACGACACAGTTTTTCCCGTAGTTCGTCTGTAGTCTCGTACTGACCCAGTTATGTACAGGTACCAGCAGTTCCTGTAGTTGTGGATGGTGACGGTGCTAAACACCAACTTCAAAAATTAGTTTGTGACCCCTCTCTATTTTTCTATGTTTTTAGTCAGATTTAAAATGTAATTCAATAATTAGCCAAAGATGTTTCTCTAAAGATTTAATTAGGTTTGTTAAAAGTAGGTAGTGTAGTTTCTTGAGCGAACACTGGTGCTGTTGGAAGGACAGAATCCCTGACTGAGATTCTTCCTCCTCCTCAGTCTCAGGCATCTCGTTGAACCTGGAGAAGATGATGTCTCAGAAGAGCGGAGCCGTCAAGGCGCTGACCGGAGGAATCGCACATCTGTTCAAACAGAACAAAGTCAGGCTGCTCTCCGTCACCTCGCATTATTTTACATATCAGCTTAAATATCGGATTTGAGTTTTTATTGTGACTTTTCTTCTTCAAGGTAACCCATGTCAGCGGCTTAGGGAGAGTATCTGGTAAGAACCAGGTGACGGCTACAGGCGCTGACGGCAGCGAGCAGGTCATCAACACTAAAAACATCCTCATCGCCACGGGTTCTGAGGTCACACCCTTCCCCGGTATCCACGTAAGACTCTTTCTTTCTTTCTTGCAGGGGTCTTTCTTTCTTTCTTTCTTTCTTTCTTTCTTGCAGGGGTCTTTCTTTCTTTCTTTCTTTCTTTCTTGCAGGGGTCTTTCTTTCTTTCTTGCAGGGGTCTTTCTTTCTTTTTCTTTCTTTCTTGCAGGGGTCTTTCTTTCTTTTTCTTTCTTTCTTGCAGGGGTCTTTCTTTCTTTTTCTTTCTTTCTTGCAGGGGTCTTTCTTTCTTTTTCTTTCTTTCTTGCAGGGGTCTTTCTTTTTCTTTCTTTCTTGCAGGGGTCTTTCTTTTTCTTTCTTGCAGGGGTCTTTCTTTCTTTCTTTTTCTTTCTTTCTTTCTTGCAGGGGTCTTTCTTTCTTTCTTTCTTGCAGGGGTCTTTCTTTCTTTCTTTCTTTCTTTCTTTCTTTCTTTCTCTGACGAAATAAGGGCCTTTTTGCCCCCATAAACGTGCCCCAAAAGTCACCAGCGCCCCCGTAACGTGCACCCAGGTGTGTTATACATCAAAATGTGCGTCTCCATCCTGCGACGACGCGCATTACAGTTAAAAGTGTTACCGTGGCAACGCTAGACGCCAAAAAGCGCCCCCCCTTCATCTGATTGGTCATACAGAAAAAACCTTGTATCTGAGTTGAGTCAGATAAAATTTTGGGTCATTCTCTACAAGCGACTTCTTGGTTACTTTACTCATTAGTCATGTACAGTTATGTGTTAATTTATTTTGTTATAGATCGACGAGGAGACCATTGTGTCATCAACAGGGGCTCTGTCCCTGAAGAAAGTGCCAGAAGAGCTGATTGTGATTGGAGCTGGAGTCATTGGAGTGGAGCTGGTCAGCACTGCTTTAGTCAAATTCCTTCAAAAACACACCAATACTTCAGACAAGCACCATTACCTGTCTCTCATATTTACTGGTGGGAAAATCCGACCAGCCTTCACTCAGGAATGCTTGTACTCCTGTCATGCAGGGGTCAGTGTGGCAGCGTCTGGGCTCCAAGGTTACGGCCGTGGAGTTCCTGGGCCATGTTGGAGGAATGGGCATCGACATGGAGATCTCTAAGAACTTCCAGCGCATCCTGCAAAAGCAGGGTCTCAAATTCAAGCTCGGCACCAAAGTCATGGGAGCCACCAAGAGGCCCGATGGCAAGATCGATGTGCCGTAAGTGTAAACTCCCTGCGTCAGCAGACCTTATGTATTAACCATTTTCTGCTTTTACAACTGGAAAGTTGACGGCACTGAACAGTCTGTAACCGTACGGGTTTGATGTTTCAGAGTGGAGGCGGCAGCTGGAGGGAAGAACGAGACTCTGACGTGTGACGTGCTGCTGGTGTGCATTGGCAGACGACCCTACACCCAGAACCTGGGCCTGGAAAGTGTCGGCATCGAGTTGGACAAAAGGGGTCGTATCCCTGTCAACAACCGCTTCCAGACCCAAGTACCCAGGTAACACTTTTGAAAACACACAATAAAAATAGAAATATAACATATAGAAATATGTATGAGTTGTATTTTCCTGACTATGGGCCAATCCAAATACACATCCTACTTTCTACCACTAGCCCTAAAAATGAAGCCACAAACTTTAGGGCCCTTGCAATCTTCCCTAGGGATTGGGACACCACTTGCTACGTCACTGCGTGGGTTACGTTTGGGTACGTAAGCGACTGCGTAGTTACGTTTACACATACGTCACACCATATCAGGAAGCCCAGAGCTAAAAGCTGTTTTAATTTCAGCTGTAGCGCTGTTAATATGCCACTTTATTAAGTTTTAATATTTTTTCAGGCGTAAAAGTAACCGTTAAGATCCCCAACCTGGGCTCAGTTTATCCAAATAACGCCTGTTAAGAAATTTGATCCAATGTTTTCGGGGATGATAAGAGCGGCCGGTTCGGGAGCTGCAGCTGGTTCCACGTTAAATCGACGCAGAGCCTACGCCGTAGGATCTGCGTTGGTGTGAAGCGGAACCATGAATCAGCCTTTATTCTGGCGAGATCTGAAAAAACGAGCAAACAAGTGATTATGTACATTCACTGAGTGAATATTATGAAAGTAAAATATATATTTCTCGCTATAAATGTAATCAAAACGCATTTTTATGCAGAAACTAACTCAAAATAAAAAATTTTATTCACTAAAAATTAGAAATGTCCGCCATGTTTTTTTGTTTGATTCAGTCTGCTGATGACCTAAAGCATTCTGGGAAATTTTTCTGACCCTCAGTCGCGAAGTCAGCATCTGAAATCCCTCACTGTGAAGGGCTAGATTGATACCCCCTACCCCTCGTTTTCCCCACTACCCCTAGATGCAAAGAGGAATTGGGACACCACTACCCTCACGGGAACAAGCAAAATTTAGGGGTAGGGCTGAAAAGTAGGGCTAGGGGGGGATTGGGACTGGGCCTAAAGCTTGAGTTATGGTTCTGCGTCAAAACGACGCCGTGCCTACGGCGTGTGGTATGCGTCGACGCAGAACACACGCCGTCACTGACCTGCACCTCCAAAAATTGTAACTACGCGTTGAGGCGACGCAGACCAAACGCAGACGAGAGGGCTGTGATTGGTTCACTTGGTAGTAACGCATTTCCAGTTTCCAGTTTGAAGCAGTCGTGAACTTTCAGGGCTCTTTTCTTCGTGTATGTGATTTTTTTTTTTTTTTTTTTTTTTTTTTTTTGCACAATAGCGGTTATGGGGGGTACTGCACCGCGACGAAATGGAATGACGGAGAAGTCCGAAGGGTTCACGACGGCGTCACGGCAATGGCGTGTGCTCTGCGTAGGTTTGACGCAGAACCATAATTCAGGCTTAAGTCTAGCAGGGCTGCACGATTAATCGTTAAAAAATCGCGATCTCGATTCATGCTTGAACGCGATCTCATTTCCAAATGACGACGATTTTAAAAAAAAAAAAAAAAAAAAAAAAAAAAAAAAAAAAAAAAAATTTTTTTTTTTTTTTGTAAAGATGGCTGCATAAAAAAAGGACTAGGCCTATGTTCTAGGTTGTTGTAGTCCTGTCATGGTCAACTATCATGTTGTCATGTTTGTTATATTTTGTTAATGATTGTGGATTACATTTGGAGAAACATCTACCTTTCTCATCACCTGACACATATTGCACATAAATATTGTTAAAATTGTTATTGTTAAAATTATTTAAAGACAAGAGAGATGTTTATTGTTTTTATGTTCAATGTCAGCTATTACAGCAAAAAGCAGCCAGAGGAATAATTTGTTGCCTCAGAACTACAGGATCTGTTACAAGTCCCCTTTCTGAAAGGGTGTTCAACTCAGGGAGGAACAAATATTGTTAAAAATTGTTATTATTGTTTAAATTATTCAAAGGTTTGTGTAAAGAAGACAAGAGATGTTTATTGTTATTATATTTTTGTTCAGCTGTTGCAAAGTTAAAGTAATAAGTGCAATAAATTTTATATTGGAAAAAAATCGTGAGAGAATCGTGATCTCAATTCTAAGCAAAAAAATCGTGATTCTCATTTTGTCCAGAATCGTGCAGCCCTAAAGTCTAGTGATTCTGCTCCTGAAGCTCCTCATCCTCCTGTCTGAGGGGTGGGGGACAAACGGTGCGTGTGCAGGGTGGGTTCATCATACAGGAAGCCTGTTTTCTGCATCTGGTGGTGTAGAGGTCACTGGTGCTGGGCAGGCAGCTCCCTTCACTACTCTCTGCAGTCCTTTCCTCTCAGCAGCGGTGAAGCTGCCATGCCACACCTTGACTGAGGAGCAGATGATTCTCTCCACTGCACACCTGTAGACGGAGTTCAGGGCTGAGCCCCTGAGTCCAGCGTGTCTCAGCTTCCTGAGGAAGTACAGTGGAACATCTCGGCTGCCTGGGAGACTGAGGTGTAAAAAAAAATGTCTGCACCTGCTCAGGAATATGGTCTGGACCTGCAGCCTCGTGGGGATTAGTCACCTCTCCTCTGCTGATGGCACTTCTCCAGGTGGAGGAACACGCCTGGTGGTGGTTGGGAGATTTAATGTCCCTCCACCTGCCGCGTGGGTCGTTGGGTGACAGGTGTCCCTGGATCTTTTGGGCATATGCAGCCATTGCCCTTTTTACGCCCGCTGCTCTGAGTGCATGTGTGTCTCCCGAGTCTCATCCCTGGCTTTCAACAGAGACCAGACCTCTGCATTCAGCCAGAGTTTCCGGCTGAGGACAGCCAGGGTGTATTCCTCCATGTCCACTGCTCCATCACTTGTAGCTGCCTGTCCGAAGTTCTGGCAGTCAGGACACTGAGAGCAGTAGTAAAGAGTCGGTATCACCAGGCAACCTCAGCGACCGTTCTCTGCAGCGGTTGGTTTACAATGCAGATGTGGTTGGAGAGTCCGAGGTGGGGGCGGGGTTGTTGTAAACACGGTCCAGCGTGTCATTTCCCTGTATTGGAATCTCAAGGCAGATAGTGTGGCATAAAGTTAATACCACCCACCTCTTCAGTAGATCTTACTGCCGTAAAAACTGTGTGTGAACAAACATCATTCGAGGGTTTCCTGGAGTGTGTGGTCCTGGGATTTAAGCAATAGATACTCAGGACTTTGTTGTTGGGTGGGATCATAGTGCATCTGTTCCCTCAGGTCCCATCAGATCCTGTCACTATTTGACTATTATTTCAAGCTTGGACGACCATTTCACATAAAGTAAATGAGTAAAATCCCTGATCAACTTCTCTTTTCCTCCTCTAGCATTTATGCGATTGGTGACGTGGTCGCCGGCCCCATGTTGGCCCACAAGGCAGAAGATGAAGGCATCATTTGTGTGGAGGGCATGGCTGGCGGTGCTGTGCACATAGACTACAACTGTGTTCCCTCCGTCATCTACACCCACCCTGAGGTTGCCTGGGTGGGGAAAACAGAGGAGCAGCTCAAAGAAGAGGTGAGAGTCTGCTCCGTACAGCTCTGATCCAACACTGATCCAACACCGGCCCCTCGTTCTGCAGACAGTCATCGTAGCTTTCACTGTACCTGGCAGTATCTTTCAACCTAAATGACAGCCTAACGCTGATACAAAGTTATATGTAAAGTGGTGTATCATGCAGTTATGCAGCGTCATTATAACTTGATTAGTTTAATTGTGAAAAACAATGTACATCCTCTTGCAATTCTAAGGTTTTATGTATTGCAAGATCATTTAAAAGAAAGTCATTTGGTTTTTAAATACATCTCGAGATGAACAACATGACCCAGTCCTTCATTCGTTTATGAACCATCTTCAGCATAATTAACTGTAACTAATCCATATCAGTCTCTATGTGGTATTGAGGAATTTTACCACATTCTTCTTTACAATATTGATTAAGATCATTAGATCCCACGGATCGACCAAACTCTAGCTGTCAAACAGTACCTGTTAAATGCTTTAATGTTTATGTGAATGCTTGTAAGGTGCCCAGACTCAGGCTGTATGTTCATTTTATGTGTGTTTGATTCACAAACAACTCTGGTGCTTTAGTTTTCCTACTTTTATCATTAACACCATTGACGAGTTGATCTCTTGTTGTTTTTTTTATTTTCTTTTTCAGTTTTCACCATTGAAAAGTGTTTTACAATCTCCATCTCTCTCCTGTCCTCCTCAGGGCGTCCCATACAAAGTTGGAAAGTTTCCCTTCGCAGCCAACAGTCGAGCCAAGACCAACGCCGACACTGACGGCCTAGTGAAAATCCTCAGTCACAAGGAGACGGACAGGATGCTCGGATCTCACATCCTCGGTTCTGTAAGAGCTCGCAACTGCACATGACCATCACCGTCAGAAAATAGTCTTATCTGATGTGGTACAAGAATATATATATATATATATATATATATATATATATATATATATATATATATATATCAACATATGAATGTACAATTGGGGGCATAGATTTAAGATTGGCGGTCAGTACAGGATATTTGTTGCACTGAGTACTGTATTGATTTATAATCACAGCTGCTGTTTGTGCTCCCAGGGGAAAAAAAATCTTCCAAGCTGCAGTGGTGAAGAACTAATATCGTAGTAGCTCTGGCCAGACTATAAGCTCAAACAGTGCTGGACGTTCAAATGATAAATTATTTTTTTGAGTGTAAGGCATCCCAGTAAAAACAAGAAACACCTTTTGGATCCACTTTCAGGTGCATCCCATCAAACGCATAATCTGATTGAAACAAATCTGCTACGACTGCACACTACAAATGCATTTACTATAACTCAAGTCTCATGGTCAGTTGCTGAATATTAAAATAAAAAAATAAAATAAATCATGTTTTTGGTTGCGGAATGGCTCACCTCGCTGAGCAGGTGCCTCGTGTTTGGAGGCTGTAGTCCCCATGCAGCTGGGCCTGGTCCCAGTCATGCTAGACATGCTGCTGGTTCAGCATATAAACCTCAAAAACAGCTGCAGTTCAGTATAGAACAACCCAGTATCATCCATATATCCTACTTTCTCTTCCAGAAACATCAGCGGCTGCTGTACAGCAGCTGTTACGCCAGCACGGCTAAAGATGCATCACTAGTTGATTACCAATCTATTATTGTACCGGTAGTTGTCATGTTTTCGACATAAATGCCACACGTAGGGCTGGGCGATATGGACCAAAAGTCATATCTCGATATTTTCTAGCTGAATGGCGATACTCGATATATATCGATATTTTTTCTGTGCCTTAATTGGGGTTTCCCCCAAAGCATTATAGCATAGCATCTCTGTTAGCTTCATTTTTTTCTGAGGCAAACCCTTAAAAAAACAGTCAGTTTTAATACAAAGCCTTGTGCCAAATGTCACGCAGGTTCCTTTATTAACAGAGGTCTGCACAATATCAAAATGTATAAAACAAATGAAATAGAAATAAACTGCCTGCATATATAGAATAAAAATGCTTCTTGAATAAAATAAAACAAATATCCCTTTCCTGCATAACAATTAAATTAAAATACACTGTGCAATTAATACAATGTAGACGGTAACAGGCAGACTTTTCCACTGAGGTTGATAGTTGTGCAAATAACAAAACATTTGTGCAAATCTCAAAGAAAACATTCAATTCAATTTGTCACAAAATAATCTATATCAAAATCACAAAAAAAAAAAAAGTTTTTTTTTTTTTTTTTTTAAATCGATATAAACGATATTGTCTCGTACCATATCGCGTTTGAAAATATATCGATATATATTAAAATCTCGATATATCGCCCAGCCCTAGCCACACGTTACAACAGGCGCTGCCCTTCTCTCTGCAGGTAGTTTGACTGCCTGGCAACGGCTAACATTATCCTATGAGACCTCATGTGACATGAGAGAACCTGCAGACGTGACTCAACTATGGTTTAATAATGAATCACACAGAGCAGTCAGACGCACGTAGAGACAAAGGCGTGGACTGACTAGTACAGGATGAGCTGGGGATTGAGCAGGGTATAAGTAAGTATGAGAGCAGGTGGAACGGATGGTAATGAGGGCACAGGCGCAGTCCGTGATGTAGAGAACTGAGGCATGCTGGGAGTTGTAGTGTGAGGGCAGGTGATCAGAAGGCTGGCGATGCTGATCGGGGTACTTGGGAGGAGCGGGCATCACAAACGTCAGGGTTTTTTTAGTCTGTTTAGCTCAGGGGTCGGCAACCCGCGGCTCTTTAGCGCCGCCCTAGTGGCTCCCTGGAGCTTTTTCAAAAATGTTTGACCTTTTTTTCCTTTTTTATCTTTTTTTTCTTTCTTTCTTTTTTTTCCTTTTTTTTAAATTTTTCCTTTTTTCTCTTTTTTTCTTTTTTAATCTCGACATTTTGACTTTTTTCTCGAAATTTTGACTTTTTTCTCAAAATTGTACTTCAACATTAATCTTGACATTTAGACTTTTTTCTCGAAATTTTGACTTTTTTCTCAAAATTGTACTTCAACATTAATCTTGACATTTAGACTTTTTTCTCGAAATTTTGACTTTTTTCTCGACGAATGATGAAAAAAAAAATCTTCCCCCAGTTACAGCTAATATAGATACATGCAGCATGTGTTGCCTTCATTCTAAGGCTTATACAAGACTTATCATTTTTTGTGGCTCCAGACGTTTTTTTGTGTTTTTGGTCCAATATGGCTCTTTCAACATTTTGGGTTGCTGACCCCTGGTCTAGCTGATTGATCCTATCCACTGTCATAGAGCATAACTATCATGGGTACGTGTTCTTGTGGAGAATATAACTGAACTGGAGTTTTCTTTCCTGTAGGGGGCAGGTGAGATGATCAATGAAGCTGCACTGGCCATGGAGTACGGCGCCTCCTGCGAGGACGTTGCCCGGGTCTGCCACGCCCATCCGGTATGTAAAACCACACAGCTTCATTATTAGACCAAGCACGCATGGTTGGCTTTGTTTTGTTTTTTCAACATTTGTTTAACACTGTCAAACAAGTAGAACACAACTCACCTGTGATGTTAAGAGCGTGTTGCATCATGTAGCAACAGCAGATGTGTCACCCAGTTACCAGTTGGTTTACAAGTAAAGTAGAAATTCCTGCTCTACTGGAGAGCAATAATAGGACTAGTGATGGATTCCAAAGTTTGATACACACTAACCATCATTTTAAAAGTAGGAATGATCAGGATATATCATTTCATGGTGTCTGCTACAATGACAGTGAGAAGTGAAGAATGAAGTGAGAATGAAAAGGACAGTCCTGCCCTAAAATGGAAGAATTCCCAATAGGGTTGTCCCGATCAGGCTTTTTTAGCTCCTGATCCGATCACTTGAGTTTGAGTATCTGCCGATCTGCCGATCACTTTTTTTGGCTCCCGATACATTTCCGATACTTTTTCCCGATCAGATACTTTTTGGCAAGGAATTTATTAAAAAAAAAAAAAAAAGGACTAAAACTAAATTATCCCAAGTTTCTTGCAGAATAGTGCAATAAAATAATTAAAATAATAATAAACAATTAAAATAAATTTAACTTCAAAAGAGGTAGTTGAATGACATCCAGTCAAACTCACAAACACAATAAAATTAAAATACTTTTTGGCTTAACCTTAGTGCAACATTCTGAATGGCATGAAATGAATAGCAGCAGCTTAATGCAACATGAACACATAAAATTTCACAATTCAAACATGTAAACCATGTTAGTTTTGCTTACTTCATCGGCCGGAAGTGACATTTAATGCAACGATATATAAAACAATTTAATATATATTAAAAACATTCATAACTAGGTATGTTCCGATACTTTTTTGGCCAAACACTAATTCCCAACCCTGCCGCTTGTCATTACACTCGGATTTAGTGCATTCATCCCAAATTCTTTGAACAGAGGCAACAGCAGTACTGCCAGGACTTCTGAAGAGAGAGTTTTCCTCAGAAAACTGGTTTTAATCAAAGATCCAGCTCATTTGCTGATGCCAATTAATTTAAATCGGACTTGAGTTCTGCATCCACCTCTTTTCAACTATTTAAATCAGAAAAAATGTTGCTTTGAAGTGACAACAGGAGGCGTGAAGCAGCAGTTCTCGTAAAGGGCTGTACATTGTGTGCAGATCTCAAGTTGCATATGAATATGGAATATTTGCAACCAATTGAAACCAATACAGTGACGTATTTATTGCTACTGCAGCAGTTTTACTATCGCAACAATTTAACTGTGATATTTATCTGTTGGTAACAACACAATAACATGACTACTTTAAATTGTAAATAACGTTAATTCAGATGTTTTCAACTGGTTTTGTCCCAGGGACCACAATTATAACCAAGAAGCAACTTGGGGACCACTGCTTTTGGGGATGTTTGTTTTATTTTGCACCTTGATTTTAAATAAGAGTATGGGCCTATATAGGCTATTTATTTGCATCAGTGTCTATTTTTATTAGCCCCTTTTACTATAAAAAAAAAAACAGAAAACAGTCAATGAAAAATTTACAATAGGAAGCCAAGAGGGCTTATAATATTAAGTTCACTCTCCCTCATTTGACATAATTTGGATGGGTTAATTATTCCCAAAAATGAATAGTAAATGGAAAATAAATTGAGTCTAAAGAATAAATATATATTTTTTAAATTATTATTGTTTTCCATTTACAATTTCACGGACCGCCTGCAATACCACCGCGGACCACCAGAGGGCTGCGGACCACCGGTTGACAAACCCTGCGTTAATTGAAGACATGACTGTAAAAATGAGTAAACGTCTTTAACCACCTTCCTTTTCTCCTCCTCTCCCGCTCTCCCCCTCCACTGCAGACGGTGTCGGAGGCGTTCAGAGAAGCCAACCTGGCCGCTTCCTTTGGCAAAGCCATCAACTTTTGATCTAATAGCCGCTGTCGCACCTTCATGGGTCCAGGAACGGGAGGCTGCGTTTCTGCATCAGCCCGCCGGGATCCTCTGTACATCCAACCTGCACCACACTATGCTTAATGTTATTTAAATGTTATCAATAAAAAGATGAAACAGCTTAGGTGGTAAATTAATGGTGACTGAAGTCAGTCTTTTTTGTTTTCCTCACATAGTAAAAAAACATCCCAGAGGATTATATTCTGCACTTCCTTACGGTGCAAAGAGAGAGAGATTTTGACGTGTGGTTTCTTTGACAGGAATGTGTGGGTGTTTTTCTCTTTGTTTTTTACAGTACGGGAAGAATTCAGTGTAATAAACGTAACCGGTAATCGGATCAGGAACTTTTGGCTGCAGCTTTCACACAAGCAAGATTTAAAAATTAGATGTAGATCCTCTGTGGGTCGAGTCCTTCTGAAAGCATGCTGGATTTGGACTGAAACTAAGTTTTTAGTTATTTTCTAGCTTCCAGAGCAGCAGAGTGGGATTCACCGACCTGTTTTGGGTCTGTCGGTTCAGTCTTGAGGGGGTTCTGCTGGAAAACTGTGACGTCCTCTGGCCTGTTCTTGCCCAACTTTTCATCTAAACCAATAAATACTATTCAAGACTTCAGTGTGTGTTTTTTATTTTTCTGTATATGTTGTCATCAGCCTACATGCCGTTTAAAGATGTTTGTGTAGAAATTCCCCCAAAATACGAAGACTGCTGTATTGATGGGCACACTGCAAAAACCCAAAATCTTACCAGGAATATTTGTCTTATTTCTAGTTAAAATGTCTCATTTTTAGTCAAAAAATCTCATTACACTTAAAACAAGACTCATTACCAGAAAAATAACATGTTATTTGACAATTTTCACCTGTTTCAAGTAAATCTTCACTTGAAATAAGTAGAAAAATCTGCCATTGGGACAAGATTTATCTTCTCATTACAAGCAAAAAAATCTTGTTCCACTGGCAGATTTTTCTACTTATTTTAAGTGAAAATCTACTTGAAACAGGTGAAAATTGCTGTTTTTTCCAGCGATGAGTCTTGTTTTAAGTGTAATGATTTTATTTTTTTTTTTTACTAAAAATTAGACATTTTAAAGGAGCCGTCTGTAAGAAATGTCCAAAACTGGTACTGCAGTCACTTTCAAAATATTGTTGAGCGGCGTGTACCCTCCCCCTCCTCCCCCCGACCAGAGGTTGCCAGGTTTTTCATCCAACACGTTCGTAGCGGCTGCTGCGATAATTAGAGCCGAGCTGGCAACCCGGATGCCGAAACAATACTGACTTGGTGATTGGGAGATAGGTGGAGGGTGGAGCTTCAGAAACAATACTGACTTGGTGATTGGGAGATAGGTGGAGGGTGGAGCTTCAGAAACAATACTGACTTGGTGATTGGGAGATAGGTGGAGGGTGGAGCTTCAGAAACAATACTGACTTGGTGATTGGGAGATAGGTGGAGGGTGGAGCTTCAGGCCAAAACAAAAAATGACAACATAAACATCAGTTGAGGGCTGCAACTCCTCTTTTTAAACCGGAATATCCTGGCTTGAGTGCTGTTGTCAGTGACATAAGTATTTGAAATGAACATGATTTTTAAATGTCTGTTGACATATCGGGGTCATTTTATGATTCGTTTTATTATTGCTCTTACATACAGCTCCTTTAACTAGAAATAAGACTAATATTCTTGTTAAGATTTTGAGTTTTTGCAGTGCAGGAATGATTTTCTGTTTTGGTCTAAATTGCAGCAAAGTCTTATTGATGAAGAAACAGAACTGGTTACAGTGGAGCATTTGGGTCGGGAAAGGTATCGGAAATCTAAAAGATACCCTGGTGATTGTTGTTAGGCTGTTAGTGTTTTTCTACAGATACGTACAGGGTCTTATCTGTCCGGCGATCGTATCACCATCGTAGATGTTCTACTTCTCACCAAGTAGCTGCTACTAAATACTGGGGAAATGGGATCTCTCCCACGAGGAACCTTGACTGCAGTATTTTGGATGAGCTGGACGTTTATTTAGAGAATTTGTTTTGGACAGCCCAATAGCCTGCTCCCTCAGATCCTCCTCCATCCGCCTCTCAGCCTTCAGCTGCTCTGCTCCCAAACTCTGGAACACCTTACCACCTGACTTCTCAAATATTGACTTCCCATCTTCATATCCAGACTCAAGACTCACCTGTTTAAGATTGTCTACACCAGCTGTCGGCAACCCAAAATGTTGAAAGAGCCATATTGGACTAAAAACACAAAAAACATGTCTGGAGCCGGAAAAATGAGAAGTCTTGTATCAGCCTTAGAATGAAGACAACACATGCTTCTATATTAGTTAGAACTGGGTCCTCGGCTGCAAATGTAGCATGTTAATGTCTTTCCACGTGACTCTTTTTGTTACGCAAATCTATGGAAGAGTATTAGGGCCAGGCAGGAGAAAAATCAAAATAATATTTTAGAGGAAGATTTTTTTTTCATTATGCACTTCGAGAAAAAAGTCAAAATGTCGAGAAAAAAGTCGAAATGTTGAGATTAACGTTGAAGTACAATCTCGAGAAAAAAGTTGAAATGTTGAGAAAAAACTCGAAATGTCGAGGTTAAAAGGGAAAGGAAAAACGAAGAAAAAAAGGAAAGAAAGAAGAAAAGAAAAAAAAAGAAGAAAAAAGAAAAAAAAAGTCAAACATTTTTGCCACCAGGGCGGCGCTAAAGAGTCTTACTCCTTCACAAATTTCCCTTTCCTCCATCAGCTCCTGCCCAACAGCTGAAATATTTCCAGCTTTTTGACTATTGGGAAAAGGAAGGACCCCCAATAGGGTGTTTGGAAGTTTTTCATCAGTATCAACAAAATGGCAGGTTACAACAAGATATGTATCTCTGCTAATATTTGTTCACTGTCAGTGGTCCGTACTTCAGCCTCCGCCGCCTTCTTTTATTCTCCACATCTCTCCACCAAGGCCTTACCAGCCTTCCCAGAGGGGGTGTGTGTGGGATCCAGTTTTACCACAAATACTCTGAATCCAGAATCATCCACTTTAGTGGACATTGTGAATACTTCACTATAAACTCTGCCAGAGCCTCATCAAGCTCTTGCATTCTCATCCACTGAATAAACTGAGTAGATAAAGAAGCAAGTACAATCATTTAAGAAGCATCAGATTTGTTCTACAACGCTTTAGTGAAATGCATGTACTACATCCAGGTTATAAATATCAGCGTTGCTTACTGTGACTGGTGGCATGAGGCTGCGTGTTCTCGTGTTTGGCCCTGTGATCCCTCAGCACTGAATGATTGTTGTTGTTGTACATCAGCTGCCGAGAGTAAAGCAAACACTGCACCAGTAAAACCAGTAGGACTGTGTTGTTCACACCGTTCTGACGTTTAGACTGCACCAGCCTACGGTTCTGTTTGTTCAAGTTTACGGGAAACCCCACAGTGATGTTATCAGTTTCATTATTATCATTAACCCCCACATTTGTCTTACTGGTGCATGTCTAACAAACGGAGGAGTATTAGGGCCAAACTAAGACAAAAGAAAATTGGAAATTACGAGAATAAAGTCATAATATAATGAGAATAAAGTCATAATGTTGCAAGAATAAAGTCGTAATAGAATAAAGTTGTAATATTACGAGAATAAAGTCGTAACATTACGAGAATAAAGTTGTAACAGTACAAGAATAAAGTCATAATATTACAATAATAAAGTGTTAATTATGAGAATAAAGTGTTAATTTATGAGAACTCTAACAGGAAGAGCATCTTCTCCCTGTGTTAAAATCAGGAATATTGAGCATCTTGTGAAGTTATATTTATATATTTATAATATATTTAATATTACGACTTTATTCTCGCAACATTATGACTTTATTCTGGTAATTTTATGACTTTAGTCTCATATTATTATGACTTTATTTTCGTAATTTCCATTTTTTTTGTCTTAGTTTGGCCCTATAATACTCCGTCGTACTAACATAACATACCTTCTGTTTATTTGTGGTCAGCAACTGAGAAACCTCTTCAGTTATTTGGTACTATGAGTGAACTTATTTAACCTTATTTTAACCCACTAATTCCAAATTCCCAAACTTGGTTCTTCTTGTTCTTCATCCTCTCTTTCTGATCTCTCTTTTCCTGCTCTACCCGGCTGGTCTTCAGCAGGAGGGCCGTCCCTTGTGATCCAGGTCCTGATCCAGGTTTCTTCCTTCCCTAAAGGGGAGCTTTTCTTTCCACTGTTTGGCTTCAGGCTTTTCTCCCACGAGGGGAGTTTTTACCTGAATAATTGCTCGGGGGTTTATGTTCTGGCACTCTGGAAAGATCCTAGAAACAACTGGTGTTGTAGTAGACGCTGTATTAATAACATTGAATGGAACTGAACTTTGCCATCACCAACTAGATCTATATATAGCAGTGTGATGTCTGCACCCACAGCCATACGTATGTGCTGCTGCAGCTGCTCCGGCCCCGGCTGAGGAACCAGCAGGTGGACACACGGCCAAGCAGACAAGTTGGACCAAACTAAACCTCAGTGTCATGGGGGAATTACATTTTTGTGGGCTGATCAGCCACTATCTAAAGGGGACCTATTATGAAAAACATGTTTTCTCTTGCTTTAACATATATAAAGTGGTCTCCCCTCAGCCTGACAACTCAGAGAAGGAGGAAAACAACCAAATTCTGCAGTGTCTGTACAGCCGCCCGGATGAGCCGTCCAGTGTGATGTGGATCTACGAGCCAATAAGATTCTGCTCCTGTCGTTACGTAACCAAAATGTGATTTACATCAATTGGCCTCCGATGCGTGAAACCACGCCCACAACTAACTCCGCTGGCCGGAGCTTCCGCCATTTTTCCGTAGCGGTGTATCGCGTCATTCAGGCAGCCAATCAGCACAGAGCCTCATTATCATAGCCCCGCCCACTCAGAATCCTGCATAGATAATGAGGTCAGAGAATGGGAAGATAAAGACATGGTTTAGATGCTGAATTTCTAATTTATTTAGCAAAAACAATCAAAAGCTTGTTTTTAAGACATTCAAGGCCTGTTTAAAATAGGTATTAGATGCCATAATAGGTCCCCTTTAACTTTATTCTAATAAAAGCTCAGATTAACATTATGGAAAGTATAGGGATAAAGGACGGTAACAGACCTTCATTCATGATATTTTATTGCAGTAGTGCATGCAGTTAATTTTGAGTCAGCATAGTTGGTAAAAATGATTTGAAACGTAGTTGACTTAGAACCTAAGTCGACTCTGAGTTAGTTTTTAAATTCAGAGTTTGTTGAACCTCTTTTCCACGGCAATGACTGGCTCACGTGTATGTTAGACACCAAAACCAAAAAGCAAACATAACAAAACTACACTAATTAACGATAATATGTGAAGGGCTATTCATTCATCTTTATTTAGGTTATCACATGTCTGTGGACTTTTTGGTTTTCTCGAGGTGCTCCTGGCTTCTTCAACAGTCTAAAAACATGCATGTTTGTATTTATTCATTGCTGACCCTAAAATGAGACAGTGAGAGTGAATTGGAGCGTCTGTCTCATTTGTGTCTTTGCGGGCCTGTGATGGCCACCACCAATACTGGAGTACTGGGGTTGAGGGGGGATGAGGGGGATGGCATCCCCCCTGAAATAAAAAAGGTCAAAATCATCCCCCCTGTAAAACTGCCATCCCCCCTTTCCATCCCTTATGTCATTTCATCAATGAATGTGGTTTTACTGCTATTTCAACATTTAGAGTCATCACCAGAAAAATAACACCAGAAAAATAACTTATTTGACAATTTTCACCTGTTTCAAGTCAATTTTCACTTGAAATAAGTAGAAAAATCTGCCAGTGGGACAAGATTTATCTTCTTATTACTAGCAATAAAATCTTGTTCCACTGGCAGATTTTTCTACTTATTTTAAGTGAAAATCTACTTGAAACAGTTGAAAATTGTTGTTTTTTCCAGTGATGAGTCTTGTTTTAAGTGTAATGAGATTTTTTTTACTAAAATGAGACATTTTAACTAGAAATAAGACAAATATTCTTGTTAACATTGAGTTTTTGCAGTGATCCATTTTACTTATCCTGTGAAGGACAGAGTCATATTGATAAGTTCAGAAAAGTGTTTTTTGTTGTGGTGTTTTGATGTATTTGATGTAAGCCCAGTGGATATTTAAAGCTTACAGAAGGCTGCATTTAACTGCTGCTATGTCATTCCTGCAGTATTTCTGCAGGTGTTTTGGTCAGTGCTATTATTTGTTATATATTATATTATTTGTAATCAGCACAAATTATCTGTCCCCATATGATAAAATCCACCACCCCCCCTGATTTTCTTTTACAACTCGAGTACTGCCCGTATCCCCTTGACACACCAGATGACAGAAACTGGACCCTCCATCTGTTTTAACTTGCAGTTACAGCTCCCGGCCAGTGAGGGATACTGCAGTCTAACTTGTTGTGTTGGTTCCTCCAGGGACGCAAGAGCGTTCTCAAGCAACAATATCACAACAGTCAAAAGCTGAAGAGACAGCTGATAAACTTAGAAATTGGGCAGGGAGGGAGAGGACACCCTGATTTTTGTTGTCTTACAATCTTTTGAACTTCATATGAACTAAATTGATTGCGAAAAATCCTGGACCAGGGGTCGGCAACCCAAAATGTTGAAAGAGCCGTATTGGACCAAAAACACAAAAAACAAATATGTCTGGAGCCGCAAAAAATGAAAAGTTTTGTATCAGCCTTAGAATGAAGACAACACATGCTGCATGTATCTATATTAGTTATAACTGGGTTCTCGGCTGCAAATGTAGCATGTTAATGTCTTTCCACGTGACTCTTTTTGTTACGCAAATCTATGGAAGAATATCAGGGCCAGGCAGGAGAAAAATAAAAATAATATTTTAGAGGAGGAAGATTTTTTTTTCATCATGCACTTCGAGAAAAAAGTCGAGATGTTGAGAAAAAATTCAAAATCTTTTGAAAAAAGTCAAAATGTTGAGAAAAAAGTCAAAATTTCGAGAAAAAAGTCGAAATATCGAGAAAAAAGGCGAAGTTTCGACTTTATTCTTGAAATTGTATTTCAACATTAATCTCAACATTTCGACTATTTTCTCGACATTTTGACTTTTTTCTCGAAGTGCATAATGAAAAAAAATCTTCCCCTCTCAAATATTTTTTTTCCTGCATGGCCCTGATACTTTTCCGTACAAATCTTCGGTAACAGAAATGTTGAAATGTAATATTTATTCTACACATTTTACAGCATTGGAAAACGTTATGGATGTTTGTGTCATGTTTGTCCTACAGAAACCATATTAAAACAAAAAATATATTTCCCTCCCCCATCGATTTCCATTTTCAAACATTTTTGAAAAAGCTCCAGGAAACCACTAGGGCGGCGCTAAAGAGCCGGGGGTTCCCGACCCCTGTCCTAGACAGATTGAAAATATGAACAATTAAATGTTTCTTTCAGTTTAAATTTGCACTGTTACAATTTTCCCCTTAATTCAGGAATGTAAAATAAGAGAGTCTGGACCTAGGAGCTGGATTACTTCAAATTAAAACTGCTCAAAAAGCAAAACATTTGCTGTTAGGTTAAATACAAGAAATAATAGTGTCAAATATTCTTTTTTTTCATCTTTAATCTGAAGGTTTTGTTCAACTGGATGACACCTGATGTACAGTAATTAAGGTATTTTAGTAACTCCACCTGTGTTTGAACACTGACTGCTCAGGTGTGTGTTCAGCAGGTGTGGTCGCTGCTGCAGGTTCAGGTACACAAACGTAAAGATGCCTGACTGAGGATGAGCAGCACACAGAAGGACAGAGATGGAACTTAAATAATAGAAAAAGAAACTTCTGGACAAGCTCGTCATTCCACTCAGGTATCGTTGTGCCACTGCTTTTCACTTTTGCAAACAACAAAAAAAAGGGGGTTCTAAATTTTCAAAATGTCAGGATGCTAAGGATGTGAGAATTAAATAATATGTAGCAAAGATGGATGACCAATATTGCACATTTATACAAATGGCATGTTGATTTTCATGTATGTGTTGCTATCTCATCTTTATCATCTTTCTTATTTTTTTTCATGTATCAACTCTCCCACCCTCGTTTCCATTAATTGTTTCCATGTCTCTTTTCTTGATTTTTCTTCAGTTTGTCCTTTCCTGTTTACCCTTGAGAGTCTGGAAATTATTCTGTCATCTAATTTCTCACCTTCGGTCACCATTTTTTGTTTTTCCTCAGATTCTTCTCCAAACTTCCTCTTTTATTTTTTGTCCTTTCAAAAAAAATCTTATTATTTCAATTCTACCTCAAAATGCAGTATTTTTTCTTTTGCTTTCTTTGCTCTTCTGTTAAAATGAATTAAATTATTTTAATACAATTTAAATGTTCATATTATTCAATTTTTCTTACTTTCCATTCTTAAATTTGAATACCGGTAGTTTAATTTTTTTCAGTATTTGTGTTTTTTTGCTTTTTTGAACCCTCCCTTTTTACCTTTTGATTTGACTTTTATTTATTTCTTCCTCTCTCTAATTTTCAATCTCTTTCTCATTTCTGCTAACCTCTTGAGCCCTCTTCAGAAAGGAGGAAATCATATAAAAAATCTTTATCAGAAAAGAAAGAAGATAGAAAGCACCAGTATGTTTAATCAAACCTGGTATTTACACTTTCAACTAAGAAACTTGTTTCATATTTAATTTAATTTAATCCTGGTCAAAAATAACTCCAAGTCTATTCTCTGTGGTACTATATGTGTAAGTAATAGCATCCAAGATAATGACATGAGTCTGTTTTAGAGATGCTTGTACTCAAATTCAGTTCTATTCAGTTAAAATATACTTTAATAATACCCAAAGTCAGCTTAATGACAACATTCTTATATCCTAGATTTGGTAGAACGAAATTACAAGTCATTAAGCCATGCTTGCATTCCAACTAACTCAGTGGTTTCACACTCGTGTGTCGTGAGACAGTGGTTGAAAATGCCAGCTGATGCCAGAACCAAAACTGACAGGCTTTGGGGTTTCTTATCAGCCAATCACATGGCAGCAACTCAATGCATTTAGACATGTAGACATGGTCAAGACGATCTGCTGCAGTTCAAACCAGCATCATAATGGGGAAGAAAGGTGATTTAAGTGACTTTGAACGTGGCATGGTTGTTGGTTTGCATTACTTTTCTCAATAAAAAGCGTTACCGTGGCAACGATAGACGCCAAAAAGCGCGCCCCCCCCTTCATCTGATTGTTCCATATCTGATAGTTCCTACTTTCTGCCATAACTTTTGAATGGTTTGATATAGAGAGTTGTGGGTGGTGTCATCTTGTCCAGGCCTGAAGAATCTACATCAAGTCATACAAGCTTCCACTGCAGCCTGAACGTGCACAAGGGTGTGAGGGCCCGTTCATCGCTGCTTGCAGATTTAATTTTCCACTTGTCCTTACAGCTGCAGAATCCTAAGGCACTTTATGATTTTAGATCAGTGGCTCTGACCTAACTGGTGAAAAACACTTTTTTGAACACTGCACGGGACAGGCTGGACCCTCCCCAAGCCTGGTACAGGCATAGCGTATATGGGCTATAAAGAAAATCACTCTTTTTGCAAAATAAAGATACCTTGAACCTTCAGCTACTTCTGGGAAGATTGTTAAATTATCTGAGAGAAACTCCAGCAGTCTTTAGTCAGAAGGGTCTCCTTGTAGGTGCAGAGGTTCAGTTGCCATAACACTTTACAGCTTGTTTGGCGTCTTGCTTCTCCCGTCTCTCGTTTTTTTCGTCCATCATCACTTCGTTGGGTCACGTCTGCAATCATGTCCACTGTAGCTGTGTGAGGTAACACGTTTGGTATTATTTTCTTGTAGGAGCACTATAAAACTGGCAAAGAAAAGAGAAAGGACAGACAGCTCAGACTAGAGCTGGGTATCATCACTGACCTCCCGATACGATACGATTCCGATACACTAGGTCCCAAGACGATACGATTTCCGATACGATATCGATATTCTAATTACAATAATGGAATAACGTGATCCTTCCATCGCTATGTCCGGCCAGAGAAGCCTCACCCTGACTGGTGGAAAGAAGCGGCCTACTCTGTAGCACCCTATAATGTAATAATTTCCTGAAAATGTAATAACGCCTGAAAATGTAATAACATTTGCACTCAACTCAATCGAAAATGTAATAAAACCCAATAATGTAATAACTTCACCAATAATGTAATAAAATATCCTGACGGATATTGTAATAACATTTTACTGATAATGTTATACCTTATTACATTATTGGGAATTTATTGCATGGTATTTAAAGTCTGCAATTAAAGCCCATAGTCATTCTGGTGTTTCAAATCCAGCGTATAAAACATTCTTAGATACTTAAAACACAAAATGTAGAACTCTGGACTGAAAATGAACATATATATATATATATTACATTATCTGTCAAGTATTACATTATGAGTTTTGAAATAAAAAAGACCCACCTAAAAATGTAATAAATTCCCAATAATGTAATAAGGTATTACATTATCGGTAAAAATGTTATTACAATATCAGTCAGGATATTTTATTACATTTTGAGGCGTTATTACATTTTCAGGAAATTATTACATTATAGGGTGCTACATGCTCACTCCTCAGGTTAAGGAGGAGACTTGAGCTCAGTGCAGGGCCTCCCGGGGTTGGTACAGGGAGCAATTCCCAGGACTGACTTAGCAAGGAGCACTGGGTGAAAAAACGGGGAAAAAAAAAAATCGGGATAAAATTTTTTTTTTTTTAAATCGATACTTGGATTTATGTATCGATAATCGTTCCTACACATGTATATCGATAAAATATCGATATCGATATTTTTAACCCACCCCTAGCTCAGACTCTGCAGTCTTCTTTTAGATTTTTAGCCTTTTCAAACAAAAGGCGCCATCTATACTGTACATATAAAGCTTCATTTGACTTGTGGATCTGTCACTGAAAATATTGACACAACATTTTCTGCTGGAGTTGAACAGAGCAGGAAGTATACAGTGTATGTTGTCAGTGACAACATACACTGTATACTGTGTGTGTGTGTGTGTGTGTGTGTGTGTGTGTGTGTGTGTGTGTGTGTGTGTGTGTGTGTGTGTGTGTGTGTGTGTGTGTGTGTGTGTGTGTGTGTGTGTGTGTGTCTCCCTGATTACACTCCAATCAGAAATGGAGGGAGGAGACGTTTCCTCTCTTCAAAACGTTTGAGGGCGGATTTTGCAAAACAATCAAGTGCAGTCCCCCTGTTCCACTAAGACATGACTTCCTTCCCCGCCAGTCACTCCAACACAATCAGTCTCCTGGTGAGAAATACTAAACTTTCAGCCAGACATTTGATTTGAGTGAACAGAGATGCTAGCGTTTCTGTAAACCTCAACAGAAGTGAGTACAACATTTATATTACAGCCTTGTTTGTCTTGATTTTGTCAAAAAAAAGGAAAAGATTTGTAATGATTTGCCATCAGTCGGATCATCAGAAATAGAGAATTCAATGTTTTGGAACTTGACTTGTACTAAGATTTAAACGTCAGTATTTCTCACATGTCTACTACTTCATCCACAATGGCTTAGGTTTCATTTTTCTTAGAACTTAACAGAAATATAACTTCCCTTCAGGAAATAATTAATTATAAATACACAGCTAAATGTAAAGCATTACCAGAAAATGTACAATACATGTTTACTTTCAGTTCAAATAATGAAGATAGTTGAAGAAAATGTAATTTTAAACATCTATTTGCCCGAACAACTTTAAAGCAGATGAGTGTTTCTGTTGTTGGAATTAAGTTGTGGAATTCATTACATGATGATTTAAAGGGCTGTATAAACATATTTCAAAAAAAATTTTAAGAGAAAGAAATAGCAATGTATGGATGAAATAGTTAAGATTTATAATATATACGTATGGAGACAGACAATCTATCTTTGATTGTTTTGTTTTCCTTTCTTTGTGATGTTAACTGAGTAATTATTATTATTGTTCAATTTTGTTTTGAGGGAGGGGCAGGTATAATAAGATTTTCTTCTTCCTGCTCCTTTCTGGTTATGGAATATGCTTTTGATTGTGTTGTCTGTGTTATCTGTTTACCAAATCAAGGAAACTCAAGGTAGTTTGGTTTTAGATGAGTATTAATGTGTCAGGCTGGGGTTGTGGGTGTCAGTTAGATGCTGGTCTACAACAGGGGACGAGCATGTGTGTGTAATCTGCTTCACATTTGTCAAATGGAAGCCTGCGGCTGGTTGAAGGAGGGGAGAGATGTTATCAGAGATGTTATCAGACTTCAGGTTAATGTGCTGCTGTTTGTTCATGGTGGAGTTCTGCAGGTGGAATCCCATTCTTGGTAACGTTGATGTTTGTTAGATTTCATAGCTCACTAGAGAAGGAGGAACTCCTCCAAATGCAATGCATAACAGTGTTTTTATTGTCAAAGTCTTTTGATATAAAACATTTTGTGACAGGTAACAGCTGTTTTTTCTTCTTTTTTTTATTTTTTTCTTCTTTTTTTCGACTTTTTTCTCGAAATTGTACTTCAACATTAATCTCAACATTTTGACCTTTTTCTCGAAATTTTGACTTTTTTCTCGACATTTTGACTTTTTTCTCAACATTTCAACTTTTTTCTCGACATTTCTACTTTTTTCTCAACATTTCCACTTTTTTCTCAAGATCGTATTTCAACATTAATGTCGACATTTCAAATTTTTTCTCAACATTTCAACTTTTTTCTCGAAATTTTGACTATTTCCTCGACATTTCAACTTTTTTCTCAACATTTCAACTTTTTTCTCTCTCTTCTTTTGATATAAAACATTTTGTGACAGGTAACCAGAGGTGTAGGGTAGAGTAGCCAAAAATTGTCCTCAAGTAAAAGTACTGTTACTTCAGAATAATATGACTCAAGTAGAAGTAAAAAGTAGTCATCCAAATAATTACTTGAGTAAAAGTAAAAAAGTACTTGGTGAAAAAACTACTCAAGTACTGAGTAACTGTTGAGTAACGTCTGATTTATTTTTTTAACACAACCATTCAAACAGACAAAAGTACAAAAATTTTTTAAAATTAACAAATTAAAAAATTAATCAAATTAAATCAATAAAATAAATTAAAATCAATAAAAAATAGCTTAAATTAAAATAATCTTAAAGTAAATTCAAGTACTTTAATAAATAATAAAATAAATATAATAATAACAGAATAAAAAAATAAATTAAGCACAAGTAGCACAAAATTTCAAACCTTTGTACTTTTGTTTTTTAGGCGGAACTAGAACAAGCCCATGAACTCATGTGTGTTTGAGTCTGTGTAAATGTGACAAAACATGCAAAAACAAACATTTTTCCCAAAGAATCACCCAGTGATGTCATGAGATTGACTCGTACGTGGATAAAAGGGATAAAAGAAAAGTAACAGCTCAACGTAGCCTAATGTAGCGGAGTAAGAGTAACAGTTTCTTCTTCACAAATCTACTCAAGTAAAAGTAAAAAGTATAGTGATTCAAAACTACTCCTAAAAGTACAACATTTCCCAAAACTTACTCAAGTAAATGTAACGGAGTAAATGTAACTCGTTACTACCACCTCTGCAGGTAGCAGCTGGTTTACAGGGTGTTATTTGGTCCAAGTTTTCTTGTAAAGAGACACCACTCTTTAACACGACCTACATCAGTGTCCCAGAGACAAGAGGTGGATGTCAGGAAACTGTTGAGTTGATATAAAAAAAAAGTGACCGATCTTTGTTAAAGCTTCTGCAGGTTGAGAATGTATACGTCCCGTGATCAGTGGAGGGTCAACAACAATTGTTTTTACATCTCTTGCTTCTAGAACTCATCTTCATCTTCTTCATCATGCCTATCATCCATCAACCTTCAAATCCTTTTTTTCCAATAACTCATGCACCACACTCCTTGGCTGGAGCTGGGAGCAGAAACCTGACGGTCACCAGTCAGCCCAGCACCGTCGTTTCCACCACCTTCACCCCCACTAACACCACCGTCAGCCCAGTCACCGGCTTCTTTGACGGCCTGCTTCACCAGATCCCCTGTAAGTCACCAAACAACAACTACACCCACGCCATCCTGCACCCTAACATTTCCCTTTGTGTTCCAAGCAGTCCTTTTGCTCATTTTAACAATATAGATGTGTTTCTTTGTGAGAGGGACAGAAATATTACCAACCAGGTTTGTATGTACAGTAGATGTTTCAGCCGTGGGAAAGAGGTATATCCATTTCATAACACTTTTGTAATATTTTTCAAAGTATAAGTATAAGTGTATAAGTATAAGCATTTCTCCAATTCTTTTGTATGCAGCGGAGGTATGGGGGGGTAAAGAGTTATCCAGAGTGAATGCTATTCAAAATCAGGCTATTCGATGTTTTTTAGGCGTGCACAAATGTACTCCTGTGCTGGCTTTCCAAGGTGATGTGGGTTGGGAGCCGTGTTTAATCAAGCAGAAGGGGGAAATGCTTAGACTCTGGAATCGTCTGTCTTCTATGCCAGAGGCTAGAATAGCCAAAAATGTTTTTAATTGGGATAAAACACATAACTATCCTTGGTGTCAGGGAATAAATGCTATATTTAATGAAATTGATCTACAACATATTTTTTATAAATGGTCAGCAGTGTAATATTCAGTATGTGAAGCGTATGCTATTCTTTGAGTATAAAGAAAAATGGGCCAATGACATCTGGCATAAACCGAAACCTAGAACTTACCGGTTGATGAAGAATATTTATTGTCCTGAACCTTATGCGACTTTACCCCTGGATAGATCAGAAAGATCATTATTTGCTCAATTGCGAACTGGGATTCTCCCTCTGGCCATAGAAACAGGTAGGTATAACTCTGTTCCTGAAGAGGAAAGATTATGTAGTGTTTGTGATTTAAATGTTGTTGAGGATGAACTTCATTTTTTGTTTTATTGTCCATTATATGATGAAGCCAGGAAGCTTTTATTTCAGAAAATGCAAGACTTGAAACGAAAGTTACGCCTGTAACTACGGTTCTATGAGTCCCGGATGACCGCCAGGCGGTGCTGTAAGCACTGGATATCTCCCCCTCGCGCATGCGCATGTCGAGTACAATACCAACAATGTCACGTCACCCGTGACCCCTGCATGACCCCCGGAAGGGTATATCTTCCGGCGTCAGCATGGGATCGGCTCCTAGAATCTTCTCGCGAGAGCACGAGGATTCGGAGTTACCGGCAGGCCTGGCGGTCATCCGGGACTCATAGAACCGTAGTTACAGGCGTAACTTTCGTTCTATTTCGTCCCTACTGACCGCCAGGCGGTGCTGTAAGCACTGGATGACGAATACCAACAATGTCACATAGAATCCCGGTCACATACCTCACTGATCAGGGGCAGAAGGACCCGGGAGTAGAACCACGCCCAATGGTTGGGGAGTGGCGACATTGATCCGGTAAAACCTGGAGAACGTGTCTGGCGACGTCCACGAAGTCGCGGTGCAGATGTCCTCCAGAGGCACCCCCTGCAGGGCAGCCAAGAAGCTGCGACGCTTCTGGCCGAGTGGCACCTCACCCCCACTGGTAAGGGGCGGCCACTGGCCCTGTGGGCGCGCTCGACGGTGTCCACCACCCAGTGGGACGGCGCTGTCCAGAAACAGCACGCCCCCTGTTGGGGCCACCATGGCAGAGAACAAGCTGCTCCGACCGTCGCACAGGCGCGGTAGCATAAGCAGCAAGGGCCCGTACGGGGCACAAAGGGCTTGGCCCACTCTCTGCAGGACCCAGGGCAGGAACGCCACGTTCGGCCACAACGTAGCCCCTGAGCTGACTGACAGGGCATGTAACTCATCGACTCGCCGATGTCATGGCGAGGAGAAAAGCTATCTCCATAGAGAGCCACTTCAGGCCCACCCGGGCCAAGGGCCCAAAAGGGTGGAGAAGAGAGGGCACCTAGCACCATGGGCAGGTCCCACACTGCTCGGGGGTTTACATGTACGTTTATGTTCAGGTTCTCTGGAAAGCGTCTAGAGACAACACCTGTTGTATTAGACGCTATATAAAAATCGAATGGAATCGAAAACTGGGGCCTTTGGGCTCCTCGGGGGGGGCAGCCTCAGAGCCCCCCTGAGAAAGAGAAACCAGCCGGCGGCACCCCACGGCGGCATTCTCAACCAGGGCATGTTGCGATGAAATGACCGCCACATACACCCTTAAAGTGGACTGAGCACGGCCACCATCCAGGAGGGACCGAAGGGACCCCAGGATCGTGGCCACAGGGCAAAGAACAGGGTCCTCTGCCCTGTCTGCACACCAGACAGAGAATCTCCCCCACTCGCACTCATACCAGAGGCGGGTGGGAGGCACATGGGCATTCGAGATGCCAGCCCTGACGGGTTCAGGACAGCTTGACAACAATGGGTCGGGCGCCGCAGCGGCCAGACTCAGAGCCAAAAGCGACGGGGTCGGGGTGCAAAACCTGAATCCCCAGCTGGAAAAGACGGTCCCTCTGAGGGGCGTCATGTTGTGTCGCAGCAGAGCCCCCGCAGCAGTGGAAACTATGTTTCCCCGGTCGGAAGGGGGCCACCAAGAGGAGCCCGTGAGCCCTCTGGAGGACCCTCTGCAAAGGCGGCTTGCGCCGGGAGAGGAAGTCCGTCACCCGGTTCCTGTCTCCAGGCAGGAACATCGCCCGAAGGCCGGGCAGGCGAGGAGCTGTCCACGCTAGGAGGCCCCGGGACACCTGCAGCAGCTGTGCAGAGTCGGGGCCCCCTCTGGTGGCCGATCAAGGAACAGTGGACACACTGTCCGACCGACCCGGCACGTGCCTCCCCCACAGGAGTTGCAAAAAATGTTAGTGTGAAGTGCAGAGCCCAGAGCTCCAGCACGTTGATGTGGCGCGTGCGGACCCGGGAGGACTACTGATGACAGCCTCCCGGCAGGGAGGGGACAGCGCCTAAGGGCACACCCCTCAGCCGGAATGTCCCGCCTTTCCAGGGTGCAAGGGTATAGACACACACCCGCGAAACCCTGACCAGCCTGCGCCCGTGCCTCTTGGCATCCAGGCGAGGCTGTCCAGCCACATTGCAGGGGGCGTAGCGACAGCAGGCCCAAAGGTATAAGAGGGGCAAGGGTTGCCATCACGCACCTGGTGAAAAAAAAAAAAAATCCTCGGTGACAGGGAGAGCCCGCACAGGAGCACCCTGAACCGACAACGGTGGCCCCGGTAGGCTAGCCCCCGGAACCACCGGTGACGTGCCGCGACCGGCACGTGAAACAAGCGCCCTGTAGGTCCACAGTTGCAAACCACTTCCTCCTGACCTACGCAGAGCATCTGCTGTGGTCAAGCCTCCGGAAGGGCAGGACCTTCATGTATTCGTCGAGGTCCCTCAAGTCCAAGATGGGACGACGTCCGTCGCCTCTCTTGCTGATGAGAAAGTAGCTCAAGTAGAACCCCCAGGCCGCGGCGGGGGGTCCACCGGCATGATGGCGCTCTTGGCCAGTAGGGCGGGCAACACCTGAGCCCGAGCCGGAATGTTTGCCGGGTCTCTGACGATGGTCATCTCAACCCGGCCGGAGATAGGAGGCCGGTGTCGGAACTGCAATACGTACCCCTGGGCTAGGGTGGAAACCACCCGGGCCCCAATGAGCAGGCAGCCCAGTAACCGAGCTGCTGCCGGAAAAGTAGCTGACGACCGGCTCCGTGGCCTTAGCGCCGTCTCCCCCGGGCTCCGGACGTCCCGGGGGGGCGACGGTCGGGATCAACGCCCCGACGCTGGTGGGACGGTCCGCGCACAGGGGGGGCGAAAGTCACCAGCAGGCTGACTCACAGACCGCTGAAAGCCGCGCCGGCCGCCGTGGGCAGGCGGCCGGGGGCGAGGCCCGGGGGCCGGTGAAGGGCCTCCCGGTGTACAGGAGGCGGCCGCACCCCTGTGAAGGTACACCAGCCGCTGCCTGGTCTCATCAGCCAGGGCGGTGCGGTTCAGAGCTTCCAGGGCAGTTGCCCCAAACAGCTCCCCCGGTTCTGCCGGTGCCTGACGAAGAACCCTACGAGCAGTCTCCGTCAGGGGTGACTGCGCCAGTCAGACATGACGGCGCGTGTGCACCAGGGTGGACATCAGCCGCCCCAGTTCCCTCGTTTGGGAGGCAAAAAGCCTGTAGGGATATGTCACACATGTCCTGTGTGGAATCACCCACCTGTGCATCCTGCAGGGAGGTGGAGAGAGCCAGTAGCAGATGAAAAAAGGGTGTTCCCCAGCCGGCCGATGCGCGCCGCTGTTTCATAAGCCTTACAAATATGCCCATCAGTAACCCTACTCTGGGTAGAGGGGCACTTGGGATCTGGCTTCAGAGCCTCATCAGGAGCCACTATCAGTGCTGCAATGGAGGGCTCGATGGGGGGGGGGGCATGTGGTGGAGACCAGCCACAGCAGCATCCTCCATCGCCGTCAGAGCACGGTCATCAGCCGGCTGTGACATCTCTCCAGCATGAGTGCAGCTCCCTCAAAAAAAATCAGACGAAGACGGAATGTGAATTCCACCGGAGAAGGATTGCGCCTGTGGAAGGCGCTAGAGGCCACCTCCGCACGCGGTGCATTCGGCTGCAAGTGTGCCAGGGCTGCTCAGGGCCGAGGCACGACACGCAGAGGTCCTGGTCATCCGCAGGGTCCAGGGCGGCCATGCACCCTGGGCATGAACGCTCCATCACAGCGACCGGTGGGAGAGGGAGCGGACACGCCGCCGTCACCACGGATGTGCTGGCAGGAGAGAGGAGCGGACACGCTGCCGTTCACACGAATGTGTCGGTGGGAGCGGTCACGCTGCCGTCACCACGGATGTGCCGGTGGGAGAGGGGAGCGGACGCGCTGTAGTCACCACGTAGGCGTCGGTGGGAGAGGGGAGCGGAAACGCTGCCGTCACCACAGCGAGCACGCTGCCGTCACCACCAATATGAAGGCGGGAGAGGGGAGGGCCACGCTACCGTCAATACGGGTGTGTCAGTGGGAGAGGGGAGCGGAAACGCTGCCGTCACCACAGCGAGCACGCTGCCGTCACCACCGATATGCAGGTGGGAGAGGGGAGCAGCCACGCTACCGTCAATACGGGTGTGTCAGTGGGAGAGGGGAGCGGAAACGCTGCCGTCACCACAGCGAGCACGCTGCCGTCGCCACCGATATGCAGGTGGGAGAGGGGAGCAGCCACGCTACCGTCAATACGGGTGTGTCAGTGGGAGAGGGGAGCGGAAACGCTGCCGTCACCACAGCGAGCACGCTGCCGTCACCGCCAATATGCAGGCGGGAGAGGGGAGGGCCACGCTGCCGTCACCACGGCTATGAGAAAAGGCAAAAATAGGCGTCTTTACTCAAAAAGAAGAGAACAATCCTCTCTCATTTCTTTCCTTTTTTTTTTTTTTTTTTCAAAAGAAAAAAATAATCAGCAAGGAAAAAACAATGTCACATCAATAAAGTGGGAGAGGGAGCGAAACGCTGCCGTCACCACAAATGAGCCGGTGGGAGAGGGGCGTGGCCTTCACCACGGCTGTAAGAAAGACCAAAAGAGGTGTTTGTGTTGTTTTTTTCAAAAGAAAAAAATAATCCGCAAGAAAAAAATAATGTCACATTAATAAAGTGGGAGAGGGAGCGAAACGCTGCCGTCACCACAAATGAGCCGGTGGGAGAGGGGCGTGGCCTTCACCACGGCTGTAAGAAAGACCAAAAAAGGTGTTTGTATTGTTTTTTCAAAAGAAAAAAATAATCCTTTTCTGTCTTCTTTTTTTCCTTTTTTTTTCTCAAAAGAAAAAAAATAATCTGCAAGGAAAAAATAATGTTGTCACATTAATAAGTGGGGAGAGAAAGCGAAACGCTGTCTCCCCGCGCAGATTGTGATCAGGTGTCAGGCGCAGCTTGACAGCTTACCTTCTGTCAGCTGGGCAGGGGGGCGGGGCGGGGAGACGCCGCCGCCACCCGACACCATCAATACCGCGTCGGCCACAGCTCCTCGGAGGACGAAAAAAATCGTTACTCCTACCTTACGGCACGAAGCTGCACAGAGGCCGGCGGGTTTCTTAGGGAGGAAAAAAAGGAGCTTCACAAAGCTCCCATTTCCGTCTCGTACTTCAGACGTGCGATGCGAGAAGAAAAAAGGAGCCGATCCCATGCTGACGCCGGAAGATATACCCTTCCGGGGGTCATGCAGGGGTCACGGGTGACGTGACATTGTTGGTATTGTACTCGACATGCGCATGCGCGAGGGGGAGATATCCAGTGCTTACAGCACCGCCTGGCGGTCAGTAGGGACGAAATAGAACCTAAGTTGTTTTGGACTGAGGATGAAGTTGGAATGTTTTTTTCAGAGAGGAGGTTTTCATTCATTCATTCATTCATTCATTCATTCACAGACAGGCACAGACAAGGTTGTGCAAGTCAGGAGTGCTTCTGAGACAGTACAAGGTAGATCCAGCCAGCAGTGCTAGAAACACATGATGTATAAAGGAAAACAAGAGCAGTAAGATAATGAAGGGTGACTGAACTGCAACCGGAAATCAAAAATGTGGGGGTAACATGGAAATTCAACAAAAAATATAGTTTGACTTTTATTTCTTTGCAAAACATCTGAAGCCAAAATATTATTTTTTTCATATCATCTTCATTTAACTTGTGAATATATGTACATTTTTGCATTCCAGGTGTTTGCAATTTAGCATCAGAGAGATTATATGTAAACCACCATAAACGCCTATTTATCCCTCTGCAAGCTCTGGAGAGAATACTTAAAATCTCTTTAAGATCTCTAAGATATCTTGCTTTTAGTCATATAAATCTATGAAATAGGAGTTCTGCATGAACACAACCCAATGAAGAACCTGATTAACTGTCTGCCTTTGTCATTTCCCACAGTGCCACGATGGGTAATCTACCTCATCTTTGCGGCTGGCGGCCTGCTCATTCTGCTCTTTTGTCTGTGCGTCTGTATCAAATGCTGTTGCAAAGGGAAAAAGAAGAAGCGTCAAAAGAATGAGCAAATCAATATGAAGGGTGTAGATGGAAAAACAGCCACAGCTCTGGTGAGAAACCAACCCTTAAGATGTAACTATGAAGCTCTAATTCATTCAGTGGTAGCAGTCAGCCTATTATAATCCATTTATTTTGTATCAACAAACACTTAAAATATTTTCTATATATTGCACAATATTAAATTTAACTAAATATAGCAATGTGCATTAGGACAGTTGTATCAATCAACCTGCTCACATGACGCAGACTCTCATGTATAGAAGTAATAACTGTCATTTCCAGCTTTAAAAGACGCGCAAGGTAGTAGAAATTTGTTGTGGCCAGATTAGTACAGTTAAGTATGGTCATTTCATTATCTGGACCGTGTAGTTTAGTTTAACAGCTATCAGTTACATGTTTAAATATTCCATTAAGACTTAATGACTTAATGTTATTCATAATCCTGCTAATGCCACCAGACTCATTAGTAGCATTGTTTTAACTGGTATATTACATTTTCCAACATTTCAAAGTAATAATTAGTGCTAAGTGGTTGAAAACTGTAAAAAAATTTAGATTTGATTTAATTGCATACTTTAGTAATTTAGTTATGTCGCACCCAACCGGGGATGAGGTCCTTGTTATTAGACCAACAAGATACAGCTAAGTCAATATTCCATTTCTGGACTCAACAATATAGACAATCGTGTTCTTTATCCCATAGGGACCCATGGTGACACAAGAGTCACACTGCCTTTAAATGACCTGGAAAGTCCTTACACATATAGTCCACTTCATCTGTGTCAGGGGTCGGCAACCCGCGGCTCTAGAGCCGCATGCAGCTCTTTAGCGCCGCCCTAGTGGCTCCTGGAGCTTTATGAAAAATGTTTGAAAATGGAAATCGATTGGGGGAGGGAAATATATTTTTAGTTTTCACATGGTTTCTGTAGGAGGACAAACATGACATAAACATCCTTAGCGTTTTCCAATGCTGTAAAAATGTGTAGAATAAATATTACATTTCAACATTTCTGTTAACGAAGATTTGTATGGAAGAGTATTAGGGCCATGCAGGAAAAAAAATATTTGAGGGGAAGATTTTTTTTTCATCATGCACTTCTATGCAGAAAAAAGTCAAAATGTCGAGAAAATTGTTGAAATGTCGAGATTAATGTTGAAATACAATTTCAAGAATAAAGTCGAAACTTTGCCTTTTTTCTCTACATTTTGACTTTTTTCTTGACATTTTGACTTTTTTCTCGACATTTCGACATTTTTCTCGAAATTGTACTTCAACAGTGATCTTGACATTTCGACTTTTTTCTCGACATTTTGACTTTTTTCTCAACCTTTTTCACTTTTTTCAGAAAATTTTGACTTTTTTTCTCGACATTTTGACTTTTTTCTCCAAGTGCATAATGAAAAAAAAATCTTCCTCCGCTAAAATATTATTTTTATTTTTCTCCTGCCTGGCCCTGATACTCTTCCATAGATTTGCGTAACAAAAAGAGTCATGTGGAAAGACATTAACATGCTACATTTGCAGCCGAGAACCAAGTTCTAACTAATATAGAAACATGCAGCAAGTCATGTCCTTCATTCTAAGGCTTATACAAGACTTTTCATTTTTTGCGGCTCCAGACATATTTGTTTTTTGTGTTTTTGGTCCAATATGGTTCTTTCAACATTTTGGGTTGCCGACCCCTGGTGTATGTTATGCACCCCATATTTTTTCTTCAAGTGGAAATGGGTCTGGGTTCTTCTGGGTAAAGCAAATGAAGGCTGGCGTCCTTGTTTTCCTGAGAGGTTGAAGCTGATGTGTTTTGTTCTGACAGGTGCAGCCAGATGTGTGGGATGTCGACTACGGCTCGACAACAGAGCAGAGAGGAAAGCTGCTCTACTCTTTGGAGTACAACGCTACCCTGTCTGAAGTGAATATGTTATTGCTGTTTACGCTGCAACAAAATACATTTTCCTAGTCAGACACCGGCAACTCCATTACTTAATACACTGGAAAGGGTTTTACTGAAGCTCACATTAAGGTTCTCAAATCCTATCTGTCTTTTTCAGCTCATAGTGGGGATCAAACAAGCAAACAACCTGAAGGCCATGGACCTGGGCAGGAGTTCAGACCCGTACGTTAAGGTCTACACTGTGCCTGAAAAGTCCAAAACCTATGAGACCAAAGTGTTCAAAAGCACACTGAACCCTGTATTCAATGAGATGTTCACCTTTCAGGTAAAATGCACTTTTGGTTCTGGTTGAATGAGTGAATGAATGAATGAATGAATGAATGAATGAATGAATGAATGAATGAATGAATGAATGAATGAATGAATGAATGAATGAATGAATGAATGAGTGAATGAATGAATGAATGAATGAATGAATGAATGAATTAATTAATTAATTAATTAATTAATTAATTAATTATCTTTATTTCGGTCTTGTACACACCTTTTACAAAACAAAATGAAAAAGTCAAATAAACATTTCTTTTGCCGAAAAGGTGTAGCTGAAGCCGTAGCTTATAGTGCCTACTCTTTTTGTCTTGTGATCAACTTAAATATGAAACATTAGTATTACTTCGAGGAAACAAACAATGCATAAAGAAGACAAAAATAAATAAGACAAAATATAAAATTTACGTTTCACATTCTAGAATGTTTTTGATAATATACTTTATAGTTATAGTGTTTTATATTTATTTTACAATATTTTCTTTAATCATTTTCTTGAACTTGTAGATAGAACTGCACATTTTTAGGTCGTTGTCACAACTATTCCATATTTCTCTTGCCTTAATTGATGTCCATCTCTTTTTAATATTAGTTCTTGCTGTCGTCATCTCAAACATGAGTTTCCCCCTCAGGTCACAGCGGGTTTCTTTTATTTGGAACAAATACTGAAGGCAGTTTGGAAGCAGTTTCTGCTCTGCTATATAATGGAATTTTAGAGTATTATATTTAATAAAGAGATTATTTGTTTGTTTATAATAGTCAGATCTATTAATTATCCTTAAAGCTCTTTTCTGTTATAAGAAAATAGGGTTTCAAGGCATTTCTAAGATTTGAAATATAATTTGTTAAAAAATGCTAACTTTGTCTAAAGTGACAAAAAAGTAACCATCCCCATATCCCTAATTAAAAAGTAGTAATTAAAACAAGACTACAAAAGCTAGAGATGTAGTTTGTTTAAGGTCTACAAGTGTTTCAGTTATAATCTGATGATTCTGCACACTAATATGGTAATATGCACCCAGTCAAAACTCCGCAAAACAAAAAGGAAAATGTTTACAGCTTTTAACATGAAAAATGTCTCCATAGCTTTCCAAGTCCACCCTCCTGAAATCCACCGTGGTGATGAAGGTGTTCGACTTCAACCGATTCACCAAACACGAAATCATTGGAGAGCTGAGGGTGCAGCTGTGCGACATCGACAGGAACCATGTCATTGAGGAATGGCAGGACTTGGCCGAGCCCGCCAAATTTGAGGTTTTACTTTTTTTGCCTTTAATTTAGCATTTTATGATGTGATGCTAGTGGTGGGAAAGTACAATAGAGGGAAATGACAACAATGTCCAGTTTTCGTGCAACCAAGGATTTGTTTTAATTCTCTCTTTTAAAACTGTTTCCAGAGCACTCCCAGACCCAAACCTATTGTGAAATACAGAGATATGAGATGATACGCAACCATTTAGTTCTAGCTCTGAGCTTTGGGTCAAGGGAGGATGAGAGGTGTGTTTGGCTGGAGGCAGGACAGAAGGATGCTGGGATTGTTTCTGAACTGAACCTGTAGAAGAGTGTGCTCAGTTCATTGGTTCTGTCCAGACTTCTATCTATCTCTTCCTTCTGCTTGAAGCCTGTGATCTTCTTCATCCATGACCACAAACATCTCTTGTGTTGTTCTACTGCAGCTTGTTCTCCAGCAGGTCCTTCAGAGGAGCTGTATGCATATTTGAATTTTGCAAAAAATATATATCCATAATTGAATTATAGTATTCAGTGAAGTAGAAGTGAGGAGGCTGGTCCAGTGGGCATAGGGCTATGTCAACCAGTGAAAACCTGCGTGTTACCATCACCTGAACCGGTTTAACCTACAAATAATTTCAATTTTTCAGCAGCTAGTGTGTCCTTATAGTATAGTGCAGAGGTCGGCAACCCGCGGCTCTAGAGCCGCATGCGGCTCTTTAGCGCCGCCCTAGTGGCTCGCTGGAGCTTTTTCAAAAATGTTTGACCTTTTTGTTTCCTTTTTTCTTCTTTTTTCCTTTTTTTCCCTTTTTTCTCTTTTTTCCTTTTTCTCTTTTTCTTTTATTTTTTTTTCTTTTTTTCTTCTATTTTTTTTTTCTCTTTTTTTCTTCCTTTTTCCTTTCCTTTTTAATCTTGACATTTCGCCTTTTTTCTCGAAATTTTGACTTTTTTCTCGACATTTTGACTTTTTTCTTGAGATTGTATTTCAACATTAATCTCGACATTTTGACTTTTTTCTCAACATTTTGACTTTTTTCACAAAATTTTGACTATTTCCTCCATATTTCGACTTTTTTCTCGAAATTTTGACTTTTTTCTCAACATTTCGACTTTTTTCTCGACATTTCGACTTTTTTCACAAGATTGTACTTCAACATTAAAGGTATATTCTGTAATCATATTCAAAAACATTTATTGTTATACTGGGTGAAATGGTCCTTCCATCCTGAGAGTAGCCAGTGAATAATGTGTCCAGAAAAAGGAAAGAAAAAATCCGACCCCTCCGACAGCTTTAATTCCAGTGTACTGAACAGAATTCTCCCTCCACCCAACCTGTTACCATGAGCAACCTTAATAACACCTTTATAAATAAATGATTAATGATTCAAAACATGAATGTAAATGAGATGGCAGTGTATTAAATCATAAATTAACTCAACCCTTATATCAAAATATCTCAACCTGTGTGACTTTAAAGGTTAAGTACTTCACAAAAATACATTTCACCTTACAATGGGATATGACTATAAAACATATCCTTATGGACGATGAGGCCAGATTTCCTGTAAAGTCGTTCCGGCTGATGTCGTTTAGCCTTGAGCTCGCATGTGACATTTGTGTGTTTCAGGAAGAAAACTTGGGAGAGATTTGCTTTTCTTTACGTTATGTTCCCACTGCCAGCAAACTGACTGTTGTGATCCTGGAAGGTAAAAACCTGAAGAGCATGGACTTTGGAGGAAGCTCAGGTAAGACTGTACGACGGAGTATTAGGCCAAACTAAGACAAAAAAAAATTGGAAATTACGAGAATAAAGTCATAGCCTAATGTTACGAGAATAAAGTCGTAATATTACGACAATAAAGTCGTAATATTACGACTTTATTATCGCAACAATATGACTTTATTCTCGTAATTTTACGACTTTATTCTCGTAATATTACGACTTTATTCTTGTAATTTTACGACTTTATTCTTGTAATTTTACGACTTTATTCTCGCAACATTAGGCTATGACTTTATTCTCGTAATATTACAATTTTTCTTATTTTTGGTAAATCTTTTTTCAATACATATTTCTCATCCCTCCTTCATCTTTCCTTGTTCCTAACTTGTTTCCTCAGCGGTACCTGTGATTTACATCTGTTTGCTGTTTTGCAGATCCGTATGTAAAGGTGCAGCTGGCTCTTGACAAGAGGAAGTGGAAGAAAAAGAAGACATCTATTAAAAAGAAAACACTGAACCCTTATTTCAACGAGTCTTTCACCTTTGATGTGTCATTCGATCAAATCCAGGTGATTGTGTCAGCAGTGACTAAAACCAGAGCCCAAGATTTTATTCCAATAACTTTCTCTGATTTCATTTTTTAAATGTAACACTAAAATATTTTTGTTGTTGATACCCTGCATATGTGACAACCACATGTAGAGAAACACATTATGTGAAAACTAAGAAATGTTAAAACATGTTTTATATCATTAAAGTTCTTTTAAAAACTAATTTTATTTATTTATAATGTATTTATGATTGATTTCTTGCGTGGTGTTAGGAGAGAGGCAGAGATAAGTGACTAAACATTTTCACAAAAAGTCATCACTTGCTCTTTCTATATAAATCAGCAGCTTTGTGGATCCAAAGCTGCAAACTTTAAAACACAGACAAGCACCAGTTTACTTTTGTCCTTGTAGCACCCTATAATGTAATAATTTCCTGAAATGTAATAACGCCTGAAAATGTAATAAAATTTGCCCTTAACTTAATCGAAAATGTAATAAAACCCAATAATGTAATAACTTCACCAATAATGTTATAAAATATCCTGACAGATATTGTAATAACATTTTTACCAATAATGTAATACCTTATTACATTATTGGGAATTCATTACATTTTTAGGTGGGTCTTTTTTTTCCAAAACCGATAATGTAATACAGTACTTGACAAATAATAATTTGAGTAGCATGTAATAAATTCCCAATAATGTAATAAGATTTTATTAAATTATCGGTAAAAATGTTATTACAATATCCGTCAGGATATTTTATTACATTATTCGTGAAGTTAGTACATTATTGGATTTTATTACATTTTTGATTGGGTTAAGTGCAAATGTTATTACATTTTCAGGCATTATTACATTTCCAGGAAATTATTACATTATAGGGTGCTACAGACCTTCAAAGTTGCTTCTTTAGTCATACTTTTCCACATAAATCAGGGTATAAAAGTGTAACGCTGTTATCCCCTTTCGTACTCAGAGAGTGAACCTGGTGATCTCAGTGTGGGACCACGACGCCATGACCAGGAATGATGCGATTGGAAAAGTGTTTTTGGGCTGCGATGCCACAGGGAATCAGCTGCGTCACTGGGCCGACATGCTGTCCAACCCCCGGCGGCCCATCGCTCAGTGGCACAGCCTGCTCTCAGCCGAGCAGGTCAACTCCACCCTGGCCCTGAAGAAGAAAGTCCCCCTCCCCACCAGGCTGAAGGAAAACAACCCACTGTTTGAAAAGCATTTCAAATAGGGGGCAACCAGCAGGAAGAAATATTCATATTATGTAAACTGATCTTTTTAAGAGGTTTCTCCGAGATGGACATTTTGCATTAGTATTTAGCATTAAAGGGATTTTTTTTCTTAAAATGCAGATGTATGAAGTATTTATTAGTAGTTTGTGTCTAACCATGTGTTTTACCTGCAGTACAGTAATCAACCACAATACACTGTTCAGTTGAAACACTATGAAATTAAGAATTTACTTACTTTAGATCGGGGGTTGACAACCAGCGGCTCTAGAGCCACATGTGGCTCTTTATCGCCGCCCTAGTGGCTCCTGGAGCTTTTTCAAAAATGTTTGACCTTTTTTTTTCCTTTTCTTCTTCTTTTTTTCTCCTTTCTCTTTTTTCCTTTTTTTCTTCCTTTTTCCTTTACTTTTTAATCTCGACATTTCAACTTTTTTCTTGATATTGCGACTTTTGTTGGCAGTTTGTTTGGCAATTGGTGGAGCCATTTATTGGTTGTGTCTGTTGTTTCTCTTGTTTACATTTGTCCTCCCACCTACCCAGGTGATTTCAATCATCCTATTTAAGGAGAATCAATGTGTTGAGTGATACATCCTGAGGAAGGCTGTGGCCGAAACGCGAGGGCTGTAACCCACGTTTTTAAATCTTCTACATAAGATAGCCATTTCAAATAAAGGCTTTTTATATTTAAAGAAGAGTGCCTTGGACTTTTCCTCTTTTTTGACATCCTTTTTCCCACCAAAGAGCAACTTCGTCACATGATTTAGATGAACCTTCTGAGCACCCCTGACTTTCTTTTTTGATTGCGACTTTTTTCACAACATTTCAACTTTTTTCTCGAAACCTTGACTTTTTTCTCGACATTTTGACTTTTTTCTCAACATTTTGCCATTTGCCTTCATTCTAATACAAGACTTTTCATTTTTTGCGGCTCCAGACATATTTGTTTTTTGTGTTTTTGGTCCAATATGGCTCTTTCAACATTTTGGGTTGCCGACCCCTGCTTTAGATGATGGAAACCGGCTACTCTACAGCCTTTATGCAGAGTAGCAGTTTCCACGGCTTCTCAGTAGAGTCCCTTCTTGATTCATCTTGAAACTGCATGTTTACTATTGCAGGTAAAACAACAACACTTTTATAGTATAAAAGTATAAAGTATAAAATAAAAGTATAAAAGTATAAAATTTATACTTCATACAAGACTACTCAAATACATACATGTAAACGAGACAGAGACAGAGAAATATCACTGCAAAATGTACAATAGTATTTCACTATAAAGTAGTTAGATTTTCCTTACGTTTCATAAATCTTAGCACATATTTGTTATTTTAAGGGATGTTGTCCCTCCAGAAAGATCCTTAAGAATGTAATAAACATAGTGTTGACTCATGTAATAGCTTGAAATTAAAATGTAATTACTTATTAATGAGCATACAAGATAATAAATTGAACACAATGCACAATAAAAAAATGGCAGAAGTCAAAGATGTGTTCTGAAGTTTGCCCAATTTATTGCATTTATTAACACTAACATGCCTTAGGTTTCCACAGAAAAACCTTTTCCAGGGTTAATTTATAACATTCACTCCAGCGTTTTTGCTGAGATTTAGATAGTACCTTAGCAATATCTCTAGAAAATAAAAAAATTGAGACAATGTCTAGTTTTAAAGATAGAGATTTTTAGAAAAATATGTGGACATTTTTGACATGTATAAAAAAACAAAACAAACTGATAGTCAGTTACTAATGAATACTAATTATTCATCCACATTCATCCACAAGTGAGTTAACAGGTTATGTGAGTGGTTCACGTATCTCCAGGTCCTGTTCATCAGTGGAGGAAGAATGGAGCAGGAGATTGACAGAGGTATCAGTCCCACTGATATTTAAAAGCTAGTAGAGCTTATTTGTATTGATTTTGGATTCCTCCCTGAGCAGTGTTTTTTGTTCTTGTTGTTGTTGTAAATAATAAAGGACTTTTAAAATTATTGACACCTCCAGATGTCCTGCACTTGGGTCCTTACATCACAATCCTTAACAAACCACTGATATACACAAAAGTAAAGCTGTGATTGTACTGGATAAATGCTCAGGCACTGGTGGAAACGAATCAGCGACTTGGACACTGGGAATTTTATAGTATTGGTTACTGTGTTACTGCAAAGAGCCACATCGTACACATCAAATACCCATGATCCCTCACTCACTGCTCTCACTGCTCTCTCCGAGACATATAAATACCATTAGAAAACGGAAAGGTGAAATCCTGCAATCTGATTGGTTGTTAACTGTGGTATAATGAGCATATACCACGTCTTCTATTCTAAAGACTTATCATAGCATATCATTCTGCGTCAGGAAAGCAACAATGTATCCATGACAACCACCAACTGTTACATATTTTTTGATGGTTACAGCAGGTAGCAAAAAGTAGATGGTGTTAAAGTTTATTTTTTATTTTCGTTAACAATTAATTAGGCATGTTGACGGTAAACTCTGATCTCTGGGGAGGAGCTAACGATGGATGAATGGATTGACGAGTGCCTGTCTCCGAAAAAAAAGACGAGCAAAAGACGACATGCGGAGCTACATGTGGAGAGATGGGACTATTTTTTTCCACAGTGGGGCTATTTTTACTGGATAATATTTATTTCTGATTAATTAAAAACTACATAAAATAGATTGTCTATTCCTCTTTCATATTTACATTATCGGTAACCGTTTTATAAAAGCAATACATAATTTCGCGTCGGGGCCGGGAGAAGCCCCTCAGCTGTGATATAATGAGCGTATACCACGGCCTGTCGTGATGTATTGCTTAAATATTAATATTTAATTTATATTATACATATTAAACTCTCCAACTCTGTTAAAAACGTCCTGTGTTCATCTTCATATTTTCGTTTGGCCGTGCACTTTTTCCTGCCATTTTGAGAGGGGATTTTTTTCCCTCTGTAGCACGCTCGTTGCCACGTGGGCCGACCGACAGGACAGAGGAAACAGGGTTTTGTGCAGGGACCGGTTTATTCACTCTCACTGCAGACACACGTGCACCAACACCTTCAGCAGAGACCCCTTGCTGCTGTGCAGCCACTCCTTATGAAGGCAGGCAGGGTGGAGAGGTTGATTGGGCACACCTGCGCCCAATCAACTGAGTGGCTGCTCCTCCACCCTGCCACACTCCCCCATCGCCACACTCAGGCCGGGGTCCATCCGGCTTAGCCAACTCCCCCCCCCCCCCCCCCTCGGAGCACCTCCGGGCCTTCCCGGTTCGGCCGACCACCGAGACCGATCGGGAGGTCGCCCTCGGCGACAGGCTGACCGCCGATAGGGCCGCTCTCGGGACTGGGCCCAGGGTGGCCTGGGGCCAGACGGCATCCGCGGCCCTGGCCGGGGGGGGAGGGCCAGGACCACCCCATCCATGACGCAGCATTGCTCCGGCCGCTGGTCCGTCTCCGCCTCGGCGACCTCCATCTCCGCAACCTCCGTCTCCGCCTCTGTCTCTGCCTCCGTCTCCGCCTCCGTCTATGCCTCCGCTTCCGCCTCCATCTCCGTGACGTACCTCTGTCGTGGCGCCGGGGTGGGTCGCGCTGCAGGTCCCGCCGTCGATGGGGCCGCCTCGGGAGCCGTTGCTTGGCGGCCCGCAGCCGCCGCCTCACGGCCTGTCGGCTGCTGCGCCACCAGCGCCTCCAGCACTGCGACCTGCTGCTCCCCCTGGCCCTGCAAAAGGGCTACCAGGCCTGCCAGCGCCTGGGCCAGCGCCTCCAGGGCCCACTCCCCGCATCCCTCCTCCATCCTGTCCGGCCCCACGTTGGGCGCCAGTGTAGCAAGCTCGTTGCCACTGGGGCCGACCGACAGGACAGAGGACACCAGGGTTTTGTGCAGGAACCGGTTTATTCACTCTCACTGCAGACACACGTGCACCAACACCTTCAGCAGAGACCTCTTGCTGGTGTGCAGCCACTCCTTATGAAGGCAGGCAGGGTAGAGAGGTTGATGGGGCCCACCTGTGCCCAATCACCTGAGTGGCTGCACCTCCACCCTGCCACACCCTCATTTCCGTCACAAACACGAGCGCCCGTATAGATCAACGGGTTGAGCAGGCGACTTATGTAAACCTTCCCCAGTACAGCGACGCGGGTTCGATTCCAGTCGCGGCATATTTTGCCCCGACTTCCTACGTGTCTGCCTTTCACTGCACCATCAAATAAAGTCGCAAGAGCCGCATGACACCGGGAAAAGAGCCGCATACGGCTCCCGAGCCGCGGGTTGGCCACCCCTGGTCTACACAGACACCAGTGACATATTCTCTTTCTGATCCCCCATTCCCTGCTCCACTCGATTGGTCTTTGGCAGGAGGGCCCCCCCCCTTGCGATCCAGGTCCTGATCAAGGTTTCTTCCCTGATAAAGGGATTTTTCTTTCTGGCCAATGTATGACTTTTAGGTTTTTCTTCCACTAAAAGGGGATTTTACCTGCCATTGTTTATGTAATAATTGTTCGGGGGTCATGTTCTGGGTCTCTGGAAAGCACCTGGACACAACTTGTATTGTAATAGACGCTATATAAATAAAATTAAGTTGAATAAGGAACTAACATCATAAATAAGGGTTAGGGAATTTACAATGGCAATTAATATAAGAAAACAGAGAGCTATCAAAAAAACCAGTAGCTCACATAAAAACTACAAGCCATGACAGTGGTGAAAGTATAGGCTGTTTATTTATCTTATGGAGCTCCTGTACCAGATGTCAAGCATAGCTGTACCTGCTGCCCTTCTTTCTTAGAAAATAATTGTCTTTCAATTTCTAACTAACCCCTGAATTTAAAGCATTAACTTCAATTGCAAGATATCACTTTGCTTTCACTATTTACATTTGACTACATCTTTTTGTGAGTTTATAGGCTATTGTAAATACTCATATGTATCATCCTTTGTATTATAAATGTTTGTAAAATGACCTTATTGTTAAGGTGTAGGTTCAAGTAAGTGCAGAAAACACGTGATTTAAATGAACAAGGTGATGTGATCATAGTTTGAGATTATAATAGAAGCTGTGATAAAGTGCTTGGAGGCCAAATAAGATGAGTGCTTTCTGATCACAGAGGCAAGTCTTTACTGACAGGCTTATCTGCCCTGAATTTCCCTCCCTGCTTATTGACAAAGGCAGCTATACACACTCACACTTCATTAAGGAGCGCGGTGACATCAGCAGTTCACTGGGTTACCAGGAGACCTGGAAACAGGACCTTCCATCCAATTAAACACAAGAGGAAGAGAAAGAAGCAGGGGGATGCAAGCTCAAATGTATTTGTCTTCAGGGCCTCAGACACACACACGGTAAGTAGATATGTTAAAGTAATAATGCGGTAATACGTCAAATAATATTATCTGCTAGTGTTTTGTAGTATGTGAATAAAATGCTTGGTTATTTAAAAAGATAATTCTCTATTTAAAAGGAAGGTTAAGTGACAATGCTATGCAACGAGAGAAGAGCCTTGGGGGATATCAAAACCGTATACAAAAAAGAACAATAATATAGAATAAATTACAAAAAAAAAAACTGTGACTCTTACATTTAAAATTATTTGAATGACATAATGGTAAAAGTACAAATTATTTTTGTTGTCTGTGTAAGTAAAAAGTAATTTTCTGTTTTGCTGCAACATGATTAATGTCAAGACAAGCGCGTGTCTGCTTTTTAAAAGAAAATGTAAAGACCAAGAATATCTAAAAACTGGTTTGTAGGTGTGTATGTTGTAAAATAGCGTGTATGGCTTTTACAAAAGTGTTTATTTGAAGAAAATTTGAACATTTTTGTTAGATAAGTGACTGCAATGACAATTTTTGGTCAGTATAACATTCTCTGTTAAGGTCTGACCAATTTAGAAGTAAACTTTAAACTGGTAAAGGAAAGTTAATGGATCGCCAAACACCCGATGGAGGTGAAATCTTAAACCCTGCGTTTAGACTGGCAGGACATTTACATGACATACAATTCCCTCTGTCTTGAATTGCAAACATTATTGACTTAATTAAGATCACATAAGTCTCCATCTGTAGGTGTATTCCCCCTGCCCAGAAATTTCAATTGTGAATAGGATGTGCCTAATGCTAAAGTGACTGCATAAATAGAAACGTAAGAGGTTCTACACATCCACCCTCATTATTCTTGGAAAGATTTATCTTAAAAGAAAGACGTAAAGATTTTTTTCATTACTAAATGGAAACGTAATAAATGTATTTTACAAGCATTTTGAATTATCCCTGAAGTGTGGCACCAAAACTGTATTTCATGCAGCTAGTTATACACTCATTTACATTCATTTGAATTAGTATGTTAAATCAAGCTTTTTTGGTGCTTAATTTCTGGAATAGTGGCAATCTCCATTTAAAGTGGCATGACACATTACTTGCAGCAACTGCAGCACAACTCTGAACAGTTTAAGTAACATTCATGCATAGACTAAGCTAAGGGATAATTTCTGTGAGTGAGTGCATTAACAACTTAACAACCTTAAATCTAACAGCCTACACATTGCTATTTTATTAATGTGCTGTTCCCTACCTTCACATCAGCCCATTCAGTAGTCATGTTTGATTAAGTCATACGCTGTAATAGTTTTGCATGTAGTCCTCAGACAGGCCATGTATGATGGAAATGATGAAAGTTAACATGTGGTGTTACATTGGCATGTGAGGTGCACTCTGATTGGAGCATCAGTGTAGTACGGCGTTTGTAGACTCATGTCTATCTGTGGGGTTATTGTTAGTTGGTTGCTTGTCTTACATTTATTTGTAGTATGAGTGTTGAGCATGTACTTCAGCAATACGTTCATGTAAATCTATGGTCTTAACCATAGAAAATGTCATTTGGTTTATCCTGCAAAGGATAAAACGGATATGGAGGGCTGGAGGACCCAGGTTCAAGCCCCTGGATTGCAACCACTTTGGGCCCCTGAGCAAGGCCCTTATCCATTACTGCTCCCCGGGTGCCGTGCAAATGGCAGACCACTGCCACTAGTTCGACTAGAAAATGGGTTAAATGCAGAGAAAGAATCTCCCCATTGTGGGATTGATAAAAGAAATTAAAAAAAAAAAAGTAAGTAGGTGAGGTTCAATTGTCCTCATGAACACTGCAGTTTGAGGAACAATTATTACATTTAACAAAGGTATATAATTAAAGGCTGAGCAGATTCATAAAGATATTGTTACATACGACTGTCTCAGAAAATTTGAATATTGTGATTTTCTGTAATGCAATTACAAAAACAAAAATGTCATACATTCTGGATTCATTACAAATCAATTGAAATATCGCAAGCCTTTTATTATTTTAATATTGCTGATCATGGCTTACAGTTTAAGAAAACTCAAATATCCTATCTCCAAAAATTTGAATATTCTGGGAATCTTAATCTTAAACTGTAAACCATAATCAGCAATATTAAAATAATAAAAGGCTTGCAATATTTCAGTTGATGTGTAATGAATCCAGAATGTATGACATTTTTGTTTTTTTTAATTGCATTACAGAAAATAAAGAACTTTATCACAATATTCTAATTTTCTGAGACAGTCCTGTATATAACTTTCGGGGTTATTGAGCGTCACGTCTCCTGCGAGACCACGTTGAGGGCTCGCTGCCCCAGTCTCCCGGTGCTGCAGCTGTTCCTGCAGCTGCTGCTGCTGCTCCACATCTGGATACCGGGTTATTATTCCCCCGCTGGACCTTCACATGACCCGGGGCTGGCGCTGTGAGCCAGCGGAGGAGCAGCATGGTGGTGTAACCGAGGCTCGGCGCTAAAACCCGGCTCTCTCATCATGGCTGTGCTGCTAAACCAGCGCGATTAGCTCCCTCACATTACAGCTACTCAGCCCTTTTTAAGGCTGACATTGGTCAAAATCCGTATTGATAATGGTCGTGCATGCTACGGTTGAGTTAATTCACTAGCTGGAGTCCAGAACTAGGTCCTGCAGCAGATCAGCATCATGATGAAGGTCTTGCTGGCTAGTATTGCAGCTAGTGTGGCTAATGTGCTGCTGAATGAGCTGCAGGTTTGGTGAAGGTTTGGAGGTTTGGAGGAGAGGATGCCGGGCCGCCTGGTTCTGAGCATGGATCACATGTCAGCAGGAACATGGGGACGGAAAGCCAGTGGACCAAAGACCTGACTGCTTATAAACTTCTGGATCACAAGCTGCTGCACGGACAGGATGATGGGAGGATCGTGAAGACGAGGGGTAAATGAAGATCTCTGACTCACACATGGGTACAACTTAAGGCTGATTTATGGTCCCGCGTTACACCGACGCAACACGGTGCGCGTCGCTGCGTGACCTACGGCGTAGGCTACGGCGTCGATTTAACGCGGAACCATAAATCAGGCTTTACAATGATCCCTACTAGTCCATGGGCCAGACCAGATATCAGCACCACTCAAGGTGACTAAACTTCTTATGATTTTTGAAAATATCCACGTCTGTAGATGATATTTTGGTATGATAACTAGGGATGGGCGGTATGGACTAAATATTTTATCACGATCATTTCTGGCATTTATCCCCATAACGATAAAAATGACGATAAAAAAAATACCAATTCAACTCCACCTTTGTAACTATAAATCTATCTCGCTCTCAGATCCGCCATGTTTGTTACACAAAAACCTCATCAACCAGAATGTATGTTTCTTTCTTTCTTTCTTTCTTTCTTTCTTTCTTTCTTTCTTTCTTTCTTTCTTTCTTTCTTTCTTTCTTTCAGGCTCATTTCTTTCTTTCTTTCTTTCAGGCTCATTTCTTTCTTTCTTTCAGGCTCATTTCTTTCTTTCTTTCTTTCTTTCAGGCTCATTTCTTTCTTTCTTTCTTTCAGGCTCATTTCTTTCTATCTTTCTTTCTTTCTTTCTTTCAGGCTCATTTCTTTCTATCTTTCTTTCTTTCAGGCTCATTTCTATCTTTCTTTCTTTCTTTCAGGCTCATTTCTTTCTTTCTTTCTTTCAGGCTCCTTTCTTTCTTTCTTTCTTTCTTTCTTTCTTTCAGGCTCATTTCTATCTTTCTTTCTTTCTTTCAGGCTCTTTTCTTTCTATCTTTCTTTCTTTCTTTCAGGCTCATTTCTTTCTTTCGTTCTTTCTTTCTTTCTTTCTTTCAGGCTAATTTCTTTCTATCTTTCTTTCTTTCTTTCAGGCTCATTTCTTTCTTTCTTTCTTTCTTTCTTTCTTTCTTTCTTTCTTTCTTTCTTTCTTTCTTTCTTTCTTTCTTTCTTTCTTTCTTTCTTTCTTTCTTTCTTTCTTTCAGGCTAATTTCTTTCTATCTTTCTTTCTTTCTTTCTTTCTTTCTTTCTTTCTTTCAGGCTCATTTCTATCTTCCTTCCTTCCTTCACGTACGTTGTGCATCTATTTAACACAGAACCATAAATCAGCTTTACACAAAAACGTCAACGGGAATTTATCGTTTTTACCACGAGATACAAATTCTTACCGTGGGGAATTTTTTGGACGGTTTATCATGAACGGTAAAATATCACCCATTCCTAATGATAACCCTTCCTGAGTGGCAGCTGTATCATGAGTGACATTATGTGATGATTCTGTACTTGATTAACCTTCTTAACACTATCTTAAGTACAAACAGAACTTGATAGCCCAACTATAATCAGATCTTGACATATTCCCATTAATAACGATGTTAATTTTGTTTACAATATTGTTACGTTTATAATGTTGTTTATATCATCATCGTTTACAGGACTGTCTCAGAAAATTAGAATATTGTGATTTTCTGTAATGCAATTACAAAAACAAAAATGTCATACATTCTGGATTCATTACAAATCAACTGAAATATTGCAAGCCTTTTATTATTTTAATATTGCTGATCATGGCTTACAGCTTAAGAAAACTCAAATATTCTATCTCAAAAAATTAGAATATTCTGGGAATCTTAATCTTAAACTGTAAGTCATAATCAGCAATATTAAAATAATAAAAGGCTTGCAATATTTCAGTTGATTTGTAATGAATCCAGAATGTATGACATTTTTGTTTTTTTAATTGCATTACAGAAAATAAAGAACTTTATCACAATATTCTAATTTTCTGAGACAGTCCTGTATTAGTCAGACTCGAGGTCCATAATAAAAACATACAACACTCAATACATAAGAACACAAGATTAAAAGAGAGAGAGAACATATAGAAAACAGTGCACAAGACAGTTCTACCAATGTTTCCACAGAGCTGAGCAATATCTCACGTCACAAACACGAGGGCTAACCAGCTGAGCAATGATGTCATTCTGAGAAACATTCAGTCTGCAGATAAAACTATACATCAGATGTCTAAGCAAGGCCTGAAATGAGTTGACTCCTACTTTACAGAACAGCTCACTTGCACTACACCATCTCGGCTGGTTCAATAGTATCCTCATGCAATCATTGTAAGCAACTTGCAACTTATGAATGCTTGCCTTCCTAAATTTACTCCATAAAGGAGCAGTATTATATATTATATAGAGCGGGGTACAGTTTGCCCTAAAGAGACAGATCTTCACATGGTCAGAACACATGTTACATTTCCTTCTTAGCATAAACCTTATAAGCTGGTTCCTTATCTCATTGTGGTGTCCTTTATGTTCTGTATTTGCAGATAAAGACCAGTTTGTGACATTACTGTTATAGTTTCATAGGAGCCTAATGATGCTCTTCTAGTTTAAGGCACACAATGACATGTAACAATGATATATTATGGGGTATATTATACATTTCCTGAGTCCCTATGTTCCTGTGAGTATTCCAGTTTTTGTATTTTGTGTCTCTGTTGTACCAAGATGACACAGGGCTAAAAGATAGTATATCATTTAGGCGAAAAATGTGTAAAAATGTGTGTTGTTTATAGTTTAAAGGGCTGCAGTGACCTCTATGTTGGTCAGAAAGATTCACATCTTAGCTTGAATGAATGCTTAAAAGGTCCCCTTTAAAATGATACCAAGGACAATATTGTGAAACATTGACAGATATCCTGTACATGAGTCTAAACCAGGATATGCAGCAGTATCTAAAGTGTAATGTTCTGAAGGGGCTGGGTAACTTCATGAGCTGATAACTCTGATCCAGCTGCCACTCAGGAAGGTTATCATACCACAATATCATCTACAGACATGGAAATAAAAAAAAAATCATAAGTAAGTTTTGTCACCTTGAGTGGTACTGACCAGTGAAAGTGGACTACAACCTACAATTATCCCTCCAATGTATCATTACAGTGTGACATGTCGTCCACAGGTATAGTGAGAGCTTTCCACAACCTCCTGAGGACACACAACACTCTCGTTATCACACATCCAGAATGTGCTGGTAAGTGGAAGTCAAATGGTATTTTTCTTCTGTAAAATGTCTGCTAAATCAGCCCTCCCCTCCCCATAACAAAAGTGAGAATGCAATTCATTGAAGCATCTTATGACCTGACCCTTGTAACTGTCAAAAACAGCATAAAAAAACAACTAAAAAAAACAGCATTTTATAACGTGACCCTTGCAAATACTTCATCAACTCAACAATCTTGTTTTTAAATTATTAGTTGCGTTTTCACTAAATCCTAGATTTGTGCAAAACCAAATATCAAAAAAGAAATCCTGTAATGGAAATGGCACTAATTTGAAAAAACATACAACTATAAAAAAAACCATCTTATGACGTGACCCTTGCAACTATCAAAAACAGCATAAAAAAACAACAACTATCAAAAAAACCAACAAAACAACAGCTATCAAAAAATATGCATCTTATAACGTGACCCTTGCAAATACTTCATCAAATCAACAAAATTGTTTTTAAATGATTAGTTGCGTTTCCGTTAAACCCTAGATTTGTGCACAAAGAAATCCTGTAACGGAAATGGCACTAATTTGAAAAAACTTACAGCTATCAAAAAAACAAACCCTTTTAATGCTTCCAGGAGATGGTTTTTCAGGCGATTTGATAATCAGGTTTATCACAAAAGTATAATGGAAACACTTTTTGTGAATTTCCACGTCTCTGGCAGAGCTGGATGTGACGTAGTTGGTTGATCTAAAGTCATCAAAATCTAGTTTCCAGCTGTTTTGGCCTCATTAATAAGATGTAGTCCTGCTGCAACACTACTTAATCATTATACATGACATAAGGGCTTTGCCTCTGAATAATCATTTTAATGATCATCTGCTGTCGTCATCATCCGACTCTTTTCTCAACAGCTGTAGTTGCAATTGCAATAATTTGTCAAAGACTGAAGATTATGTTTTTGTTCTTCAACATTGCAATACGGCAGCCTTACCTTTATCACAAATCTGCTGTTGCAAAATAATTTTTTTGCTCTTTCTAAATATGCACATGGATTTTAAGGCATGTCCACAATCACAATTGCAAATTGTCATTATCAGTGACAAATTTCAATTTCTGAAATGATTTACTTGTATTTTTACCTTTCCTTTACAGAGTCAGGATTTTTTTTTCCCCCAAAGGAGTAGGCGTATTAAAATTCACAGAGCAAACATTATAAAACTGCAGTCTGTCATGATCAGGACCATGATGGTGATCATAAACTTTGTTGATCTGGCTTTGTATGTGTTCACATTAAATGAGCATTTACACGTCATGTGAAACTGTCCATCACTGATCTCTTGTCAGTTCAATTATAAGAGGAGCAGGTTGTGTCATTGTTAATGGGAAGAATGTGAAATTTATCAAATGAAAATAATGCTGCTGAAATTCAAACAAAAGAAGGCTTTAAAAAAGGAGGAAAAAATCAGTGCAGTGAATTGCTTGAAACAATGTGTAAAACAATATTTTTTTTAAATAACAGTTCAGTTATTTGCATTGTAGCTGCAAGAAAGTTCTTCAACGTTCAACTTGATTCCCAGATTGAATGTTCTCTGATATACTTATTTACTTTCTAATACAAGCAGTTTACAATGCACTTGTTGATTAATCAAGGCAATGTGTAAAAACGCATCCTTTTCTGTCCTTATAGTTTCCATAGTAACGCAATGCATGGCTGACAGTTTAACTGTAATGGCAACGTTTATGCAGTCCCCCAGGTTTGGATATTTGATATTTTCCCCACAGATGACAATTTACATAATGCATCCTTAACTCAAAGTTCCGTTCTAATCAGTGATGTTACAACATCAGTCATTTTAAAGATGGTTCCAGTTGAAGACATGAACATTCATGATATATATATATATATATATATATGCTGTTTTGGCATTATTGGATCAGGGATACGATCACAAAAAGAATCATTGAAGGATTTTAGATACAATTTAATTAAAAGTGGAATAGATTTACTCCAGTGAAGGTTCATTCTGTGCAAGTCACCTTGGTGATCAAGCCAATTTAAAAGAGAGCCATCTTCATGTCACTGGAAATCCTGACTTTGGAGTCAGGGAACTCCACTAACCTCGTTGTCTTGCTTCGTACTGTAGTATGTTTTTCTGTCCTTTGGTGTTTCAGGTTCTTGTCCAAATCTAATGATGAGTAAGAGTGATCATGGCAGTGCAAGGCCGGTCCCCGTGGCCCTCACCCCCCAGCTCCCTCCCAGAGCTCACCGCCCCCTCTGCGTGTCCGTCTCCTCTGACAGCAGCGGCCGCTTCAAGGCCCTGGAGACGCAGGAGTGGAAAAATAACCTCAAAGCTCAGGTACATCCAAAGCACACAAAACACACTCTTGTTTTTGTTCTTACTTGGAGTTGATGGGAATCCCGAACAAACCTGATAACTACTAAACAAAACTGAACTCATGTAGATCAAGAAATCCAGGGCTTTTTTTTATTTTATTTTTTATAATATTTTTTTATTTCACAATAATTTTCACAATTCACATTTTCACATTCACAATTTCTATTTTACCCACATTCCTACCCTCCCAATAATTGCCCAGAGGAAAAAAAAAAAAAAAATCATACATTAAGGGAAACAAAATTCAATAAATAATAATAAAAAAAAAAGAAGTTAAAAAATGGCAGCAGCAGCGATATCAAACTATATATATCTATACATAAATACAAACATACATACATATAAGGCACAAGTTCAAAAATAGAGATACTCATTGGTCCCCCTTGGAAAAGTTCTCCAGTTTTGAAAATAATGGATTGTATTTTTCCAAAGTTCATTTTTCCAATGGTAAAAAAACTGAAAGTTGGAGGGGAATCATCTTTCCAAAGTAAAAGTATACATTTCTTAGCGAAGTATGTGATCATAATTAATATCCTGCTTTTTTTCCGGTCTAACTGAAGATCCAGTGTATCATTTAATAAATACAAATTGGAGCTTAACTCACAATGAATTTCTAAAACTGATTGTGTGAAGGAATGAATTGATTTCCAGAAACGTATTAAAAGATCACATTCCCAAAACATATGTACAAATGTTCCATCGGTTCTTTTACATTTTGGATATTTTGAAGAGATATCCTTTGAAATTTTGTGCATTTTAATTGGAGTTAAATACAGTTTGTGAATACATTTAAAATTAGCTTCTTTAATAGTATTACTAGTAAATGGAAAATGTATTTTCTCACATATATTTATCCAGGGCTTTTTGATCCCCAGTCATTTGCCATCGTTCATTTTGCTGCACAGATGTGGCCAGAGTGCATATGGTGCTCCAGTCTGTGGCCTTTTTTTCCTTCTTCTTTTTTAAAAGTCACTTTGACTATGTTTTACAGTTAAGCGCTCAAGTGCTACATAGACATATGTTGGAAATGTATTTATTGTTAAAAAGATACTCTGACAGAGCTTAAAGAAATTAAGTTAGAGTGCATAAAGATCTAAAGTGGGTCTATTTTTATCCCCACAGTATCACCTAATTGTCTTGTTCTCCAGTTGCTCTTGTTAGTCCCTTATAATCAAAAGATCTTTAAGACCTTCCTCTGGCAGGACAACGTTTCACCAAGACGACCAAAGATTCCCTTCATGACACCACTCAGGATTTATAGGACCAATTATTTCAAATTATTGTAAACAAAATGATTGCAAAAGTAATGCCAGTTCATCAACCACTCTCCATGTGGCTCAACTTTTTTCAAAAAAAACATTTTGTTGACTTGACAGCTCAACAGCTTAAAATTGCATACATGTAATCCAGAGGCAAAAAAAAGGTGTTCTGCTGCTTTATTTGTAATGGAAATAATGGTAATTGAATATATTAATATAGGCTGTCTGAACGGCCATATTTCACAAAGGGTATACGATGACTTTAAGTGTTAATTTGTAGGAAGTCATTTAAGGAAAAACATACTGAGGTAGCTTCAAACTCCTAACTAAATAACATTTATTTTGTTAATTCTAGCATTTACATAGATATGCTGCTGACTTTGTTGTCCATGGTATCAGCTGTTATGAAAGTCTGCATTTAATAATTCTGCAACTGCCTACATGCGTGGGAGGAGCCATTATAAGAGCAATGTGCAACAAAGGTTATTTCCAGTCGTGCAATCAGCCGAACACGGAGCTTCAGTTTGGATGAGAACAGGAAGACATCGTGCATGATGGAATATTTTTCAATAAAAGTTGTTGTAGGCTCGGCACCCGCAGAGAGGGCCGTGAGGAGCCGCTGTAATGTGGTCTGGGTGGCAGTCGTGGCGGGCTGCCTCGACAACCCAATCCCATGTAACACTCTAGTAACAGGGACATGGAATGTCCTCTCGCTGGGGGAAAAGGAGCCACAGTTTGTGCGGGAGGTTGAGAGGTTCTGGTGAGAAATAGTCAGGCTCACCTCAACCCATAGTTTGAGCTGTGGAACTCAGCTCCTTAAAGTTGGGCAGACACTGTGCGATTGTCGGCTCGTTTTGAAACGATTTTCCACTCGTGCGACTATTTTTTTGGATCGGGCCAGATTTCGACCCAATCGTTGCTCGTGCCTCGTGTAGTATACGTGGAGTAACGACGAGAGATTAACACCTCACGACGAGCTCCCGATCAGGAATCGTGTGCTCGCAAGAAAATCAAACGTGTTTGAAATCCTGGTCGCTCCTCGTGAAGGAATCACAGTTGAAGCAGCTATGACCCGATTGGATCATCCTTTAACAGAGAGCATGCACAATCTCTGATGTCACGTCAAAAACTATTATTCGTAGTTTAAAGTGTTGCAAATTCACATTACAAATCACGTTTTAATAGCAGAAAAAAAAGGCCGCATTTCTCACGTCTGCCCAGCCAATTCCTTGTCCAATCATGACTTTGTCTAACCTTTTTTCATTTATCGCCACACAGAATGGCACAAATTGCTAAAGGCTGATTTATAGTTCCGCGTTACACCAGAGCAGAACCTACGCCGTAGGCTACACCGTCGATTTAACGCTGAACCTTAATTCAGGCTTAAGGCAGCGCGTTTGTTTTTGCTGAGCATCTTTGGTGTCTCCCACTTCAGGGTTCCTCCTCTTCCACTTCTTTTTGACGTTTCAGTTCCAGTAACAGAAGTCCGACGTGAGGATTATGAACGTATAGTGTGAGCAGACTTGTTTGTGTTGGATCTAAAACTATCTTGCTAGTATTTACATGTATGCATTTCTGTTAACATAGGGAATCTTAATTCAAACACTGCACAGATCAAAGAAAAGCAAGTCTTGTTTGTTCAACACCAGGTCAACTGAGGATTTGTCTAATATAAAATGAAAACAAAAGAAATTGAACCTCAAATTATGAATAACAAAATGATGAAGAAAACTACATTTTGTCCACCATCTTCCCACAAATGTCAATTAACTTAGATAACTGGTCATCCCTCTTCCTTTCCCTCTCCTCCTTTTCATCCAGCTCCCTCAGCCTCTTTTCTTGTCTTTAGTCTTGAAGAAAGTCCAAAACTTCATTTGTCCTTTTTTTGGTTTTCTTCCCTCCGTTTGTTGGTCGCTCCCTGTTTGAAAAGGAAATTTTTTTGATTTTTTGATTTTCTGAATTTAAATCACCAGTGGGCTATGTATTTATACTTACAGGTGAACTTCTTATTCTCGCAGTCGCACATGGTTCCTTTTCCTCCGCCCCCTGTTTTGTTTACATTCTCCCTGGTAACCTCCAGAGGTGGAAAAAGTACAAAAATATTGCACTTAAGTAAAGGTACAAATTTTCTGCTTGAAAATTACTTAAGTAAAAGTAAAAAGTACCCATTAAGAACATTACTTAAGTAAAAGTATAAAAGTACCTCAACGTAAATATAATAAAGTACCAAAAGTACATGGTGTAAAATGTACTTAAGTACAAAAGTACAAAGTACAAAGTACAAAATTATTTTCAAAAGGATTGCAAAGAAATGAAGAATCCAAGAATTTGCTTACAACTCTAAATAATGGTGATATTATTCTGACCCCTTAGCGTTTGTTTCCATTACCCCATTTTAATTTCTCCCTTTGCTCATCACTGCTGCTGTACCCCATTGGCCCCGCTGACAGGTCCACCCCCAGCCTGTAGTATGCAGTGACAACATTAAGCAACCCCAGCTGATAAAGGATGAGACTTTTGAACTTTTAAATGCCAAAACCACCTTAGAAGGGGTGGAATCAAAGAATGGTGCGCATGGACACGCGTCGGCTGCCGCTCAAGGCTGATTTATGGTTCTGCGTTACACCGACGCAGGCCAGGTACCCTACGGCGAGGCTCTGCGTCGATTTAACGCGGAACCATAATTCAGGCTTCAGTCCTCATCGGTACTCGACGCGACGGCGGTTCCTCCGGCCTTCCGGCCGCCTCTGCGGCGCAACTCTCCCGGGAGCTGCGGCTCCTTCTCGGTATATTCATGCGCCCCCCTTCCTTCCCGTCCGCCTTATGGCTCCGCGTTAAATCGACGCACACCTTACGCCGTAGGCTACGGCGTAGGGTGTGCGTCTCCGCGTACCCTACGCCGTAGCCTGCGCCGGTGCGGAACCATAAATCAGCCCCCGCTGTGCTGTTCTTTAATATGTAGCGAGTAACGACGTGTCCAATTTTAAATATAGCGGATTAAGAGTACGATTTTTTTCCTTGAAAATGTAACGAAGTAAAAGTACATAAAAATGAAAGTATCAATAAAAGTACAAATTCTCAAAAATCTAACTTAAGTACAATAACGAAGTACTTGTACTTCGCTACTTTACACCAGGGGTTCTTAACCTTTCTGACCTTGAGGCCTAATGTTTTCAGTACAGAGTGGCCCGGGGCCCATTAAATATTAAAACTGTATAGCAGGGGTATTCAACTAAAACTTTAAGAGGTCCATTTAGAGAAACCGAAGGAGAGACACTAGGAGACACGGAGGAGGAGAGCTCCAAGTACTTGAGTATGGAGAAAGAGGGGGAGTCGGAGGAGGAGGGCTGGAGCAGCGAGCCCGAGCTGGCCTCTGGAGAGCGGCTGGATCCGTGCACAGCGGAGCCGGCGATGGAGCCGGCAGAGGAGCTGGACAGCTACGACGCGCTGGTCAGGAAAGGGAAGGAGTGCTACAACCAGGCCCGGCTGGAAGAGGCCCTGGACTTGTTCGTGAGGGCCATCGACATCAGGCCGGGGGACCCGGAGGTCCAGTTCATGACCATCCAGCTGTACCGGAAGCTGACGCAGAAACGCTGACGCAGAAACGCAGAGATGCTGACGGGGGATCCTGCTCCACCGCCGAGTAGACGTTACAACGCTTTCCTGCACAATAATGTTTCAGAGAGGTCGGATCTAAAATATAAGGATTAGAATAAACATAGGGGGAAGGTGGCTCAGTTGGTAGAGCGTTCGCCCATGAACCTGAAGGTCAGTGGTTCAAACCCTAGTTCCTCCTGTGTCCACCAAAGTTGGGCAAGACACTGAATCCCCCGGTTGCTCCCGGTTGTCAGGCCAGCGCCGTTGTTGTATGGCAGCTCCGCCGACAACCGGTGTGTGAATGTGTGCGTGTGTGGGTGAATGTTTGCAGTGTAAAGCGCTTTGGGGCTGTAGGAGTACAGCTGGAAAGCGCTATATAAGTGTAAGCCATTTACCATTTACCATTTACATACACACGTGTTTCTACTTGAAAGTTTTTGACCGACTTGGATTCACACAGTTTTATAAATGTAAATGAAAAAAAATATAAATCCTGTTCATTTTAGTTGATGCGCCGGTCTGTGTTTGTGGAGACAGGTCCATCATGTCCTCGTGTCCTCATGGTTTCAGGACAGAACGGTGATTATTCTTCTTAAACTCGCACTTTTAAATGTTCCTGAAAGTTTTCCTGAAAAAATAAAAGTCAGATTAAAGGTATCTGCGGTCTGAGTTTCTGTGAAGTCCACATATACAATATACAAGGGTGTTGCCGGGGCGACGGAGACACGTCATGAGGATCGTGATCCTCAGAGAAAGGACGTTTGAACACGAGTTAGTGGCGGAGCCAAGATGGCGGTTAGTTAGAGAAATAACAGGCAGAAAACAGGTGAATCGTTCAGTTGCGGCTACAAGCACCAAAATTGGTACACATACTCCTTAGGGGTTGGTCTTTTGATAAAACCATTGTGCCAAAAAAAAAAAAAAGATGGCGGCCTTTTTTCAAGATGGCCGCCATCGAATATACAGTAATATTGCATTTCGGAACAAAATTGCTTAGACATTTCCTATTTGAATGGTCTTGGTGTCAAATCATAACCTTTCCACTACGTAGAATCTAAATTTGGACTCATGGACTTACACTTTGGCTTCCTTGTACCATATATCAGTCCAAGAATCCCAATTTTCTGCAAAATTTGAGTTTTTTTTGTTATGTTTGACACTGGTAAAATGGATGGCAGTGTATACCTTAGTATTGTTAGAGGTTTAGTGTGTGTGTGTGTGTGTGTGTGTGTGTGTGTGTGTGTGTGTGTGTGTGTGTGTGTGTGTGTGTGTGTGTGTGTGTGTGTGTGTGTGTGTGTGTGTGTATGTGTGTGTGTGTGTGTGTGTGTGTGTGTATGTGTATGTGTATGTGGTGGGGGGCGGGGGGCGGTAGTTTGATGTTTAGTTAGACAGCCACGCCTGAATAGACAGGGTGTACCAGCGTGGGAGAGCCGAGTCAAGGGTAAGGGGGCTAAGCATGACTATTCATGGACTTACCCAGAGGGTGTACAGATCGCACAGGACTTACATGATACTGAATGAACGATCGGGCTAGGTGTAGATTGTATAAGTTATTGTCGAACCTAGTTGTATCCCATACCTTATTGTGCATAATGGTGGTAAAAGGATAACCCCTCGGCCTTGTTTCAATAAATACACATCATCACACTGTGAAATCTTGATTAATCAAAATCAAATCAAAATCAAAATGGCAAATATACATCCAGGACTGCCTAAATTGACTGACTGGAGGAAGTGTTGTCTTTGCCAAGAGAAAAATGGTAATGAGCTCTCATCACCACACACATGACAATCAGAACGGCATGATGGGTACTCTATGATTGCAATGAATATTCCCATCTTTCATGCAATGAATGAGATGCCTATTAAAGTTGATCCAGACAGACTTGATGAAGGTGGTGGCATTGAAGATACTTTGAGGAGGAACAAGGCTCAATACCATCAAAGTTGTCATGCTATGTTCAACAACACAAAACTGGAAAGAGTGAGAACCTCAAAACTTAAGGCAGAGAGTGCTCAGTCAGTGGAATGCCAGACCAAGCTTAGCAGAACCAGCATTCAAAACTCATTGTGTTTCATATGTGACAAAGAACTCACATCCTCTGAACAGACCAGAAAAGCTATGACAATGAATCTCAATAAGAGGGTTAATGAATGTGCCCGGACTTTAAATGATGGAAAACTTATTGCAAGACTCAGCTGTGAAGATGTTGTTGCACAGGAGCTCCAATACCATGCTGCATGCTTGGTAGACTTGTACACTAGAGAGAGTTCCTACCTCAGAGCCACCAAGAGACTGGAAAAGGAACATGCAACCAAAGAGGATGACCACCCACAGGCATTCTCAGAGCTAGTCACATATCTAGTGGAGACCACCAAATCTGGTGAGGGTCCTTCAGTCTTCCGACTTACAGACATAGTTCACCTGTATGCCCAGCGCCTGAAACAGCTGGGTGTTGATGCACCTGCTGTCAACTCCACAAGACTGAAGGAAAAACTGCTGTCAGAAATACCTGAGTTGGAGGCTCACAAGCAGGGAAGGGATGTTCTTTTGGCTTTCCAGAAAGAGGTAGGCTTTTCTTGTCAGAAGCCTCTGACTATTATAGTGAAGCTATTATTCTTAACAAAGCAGCTAACATTTTGCGAAGACATATGTTGGACCACAAGTCCACATTTGATGGAACCTTCTATGAGAGTTGCATTGAGGAGGCCATTCCACACAGTCTTCTTCAGTTTGTGGCCATGCTTGAACACGGAGCAGACATCAAATCTCAGCTGAGGTTTGGTGCATCAAAGACCGATCAAGCAATTGCTCAGCTGCTTCAGTACAACTGCTACACACAGTACAAAGAAGGAAGTGCAACTCACAGACACTCCAAAAATAGAGAGACCCCATTCCCTGTTTACATGGGGATGTCCATCTACGCAAAGACCAGAAAGCAAAAGTTGGTGGACATGCTTAATGAGCATGGTATAAGCATTCCATACAACAGGGTTCTAGAGATATCTGCACAGCTGGGAGATGCAACAGTCAGTAAGTACATGGAAGACGGGGTGGTCTGTCCACCAGTTCTGCGAAAAGGGCTGTTCACAACATCAGCCATGGACAACATAGACCACAACCCCACTGCAACAACAGCGACCACTTCTTTCCATGGAACCAGCATCTCTGTTTTTCAGCACCCAACATAAGAAGACAAAGGTTAAGATTGTGGAAAGCTCAAGTTCAGAGAAGAGATAGTGAAGAGAGTTCCAGAACTTCCAGACACCTTCACCAATGTCCGGCCGGCCTTCTTCACCAAGAAGAAACCCTCTCCTCCCCAGAGTTGTGTGACACACCCATACACCAGTCTGCTGAGGCCACATCTGGCAATGGAGTACGGACAGAGTAACAGATGGGCCGGTGGATGTAACTTGGTCAGCCCACGATGCTTCACAGAAGAGAGGAAAGCAATTTGAGGTCAGCATTACATCATTTTTGCCTCTGCTGCGAGATCAGGCCCACTTGGTTGCTACAATCAAGCACGTGATGGACAAGATCAAGGAGATAGTGACATTACTAAACCCCGGCCAGGTGCCAGTGAGTGCTGCTGACCAGTCAATATATGCAGTAGTCAAGCAGGTCCAGTGGCACTGGTCTGAAATCTATGGTGAGGACAAGTTTGTCCTAATGTTCGGAGGCTTGCATATTGAGACTGAAGTCTATTGGAACTCTACTCCAGGACAGTGGTCAGACAGGAGCCCTTTTGGAAGCAGGGATAGCATCTCCTGGCAGAGCGCCATGAATCATTCATTTTAGTATGATACTTACAGTACATACTGAGTCATACGTACCGAGTCATACGTAGTATGAACAATGAATGAACCCCCCCCCCCCCCCACACACACACACGACCTCCAAAAATACTAAGCTATACACTACCATCCATTTTACCAAACATAACAAAAAACCTATATTTTGGCAGAATATTAGGATTCTGGGACTGATGTATGGTACAAGGAAGCCAATGAGTAAGTCCATGGGTCCAAATTTAGATTCTACATAGTGAAAAGGTTATGATTTGACACCAAGGTCATTCCAATAGGACAACTCAATTGGATTTTGTTGCGAAATGCAATATTACTGTATATTCGATGGCGGCCATCTTGAAAAAAGGCTGCCATCTTTTTTTTTTTTTTGGCACAATGGTTTTATCAAAAGAGCAACCCCTAAGGAGTATGTGTGCCAATTTTGGTGCTTGTAGCCGCAACTGAACGATTATTCCTGTTATTTCTCTAACTAGGTGGCGTAGGTTGTTCGGTGCGCAGTTTCTCCGTCAAACAACTTGAGGCTTTGTGAATAGGCAGACAGAACATGCAGTAATTTAAACGTTTTTATGATACAAAAGTGACTTTAATAAATTAATATTTTGGTGCCAGGACTAAAAACCTGTGGAAAAAGTAAATAACTTCGGGAACTACGTGAAGGTAAAAGTTTGAACACAAGCTAGCTAACGCGCCAACGGACGTTAACGTCAAAGAAAGATGTCTTCGAATGCTAAAATGAATGACTCTGAAAAGTCCGCTGAAATTGCTGCGACAAGTGAGGAGGACATAGAAATTACCCCCGAAGATACAATGGACACACTCTCGGTCCAGTCTGACACTCAAGCGAGGAGTGCTAACAAGAGGAAGAAACGAGACTTCAACGGTGACAGTGCAAGTGTGGACATTTTGGCAGCTATCCAGGAGCTCTCTGTTAAACATGACGAGACGTACCGTAAGATTTCAGTGATTGAATCCACGACGGAAACAACGTCTCAACACATTGAAAAACTCTCTCATACAGTTGAGCAGCTTGTGGTTGATATTAATCACCACAAAGAAATTTTGAAGCGGACAGAAACAGACATTGAACAACTGAAAAGAGAGAACCGGCTTTTGAGAGCAGGAGTTGCTGAAAACAAGCGCTACAGTTACAGATGGGCATTGAAACTACACGGAGTAAGAGAGGAGGTGAACGAGGACGTGAGAACAGTGGTGATTGACATCCTCGGGAAAGTGGCTCCGGGACTTCAGGAATATCTACAAGAGAGTGTCGACATTGCGCATCGCCTTGGTCCGAGGAGGAAGGACGGGTCCCACCGGTCCCTCATCATCCTCTTCGCGCTGCGCCGTATGCGTGATGCTGTTTGGAAAAGTGCCAGGGGCTGCAAGTACCTGCGGAGCAACAAGCTGCGTCTCACCGAGGCGCTCTCTCCAGAAGACCGACTGGCCAGAGAAAAACTCTGGCCACTTGTGGAAAAAGCAAGGAAAGAAGGTAAAAAGGCGTCCTTCCTAGGACCGTATGCTCTGATAGAGGGGAAGAAAATTGACCATTTAGACATTGAGTAAGTCAGATAAGTGAAGAGATGTGTCATTACACCACTGGTAACCTCCTTTTATGTCACAACGCAATGAACTGTGGGTAATTCCCTTTCCCAAAGTCTGCGGAGATGCAGACTTATGGTAAGTGAGCAGTAAGGGCTCAAAATGTCTGCTGGGAGCCCTCGCGCACTTAAGGACTTTAGGAATGGGACAGCCCTGAACCCTTACACAAGTCGCATGTAAGTGTGTGAGTCTGTGAGGGTGGAGATTGGAATTCAGCTTTACTGTTGTTTGTGCGTACGGGCCAAACAGCAGTATAGAGTACCCAGCCTTTTTGAAGGTCGGATTTTTAAAGTGGAAAATACGTATTTGGTCAATAACAAAAGTTAATCTCTGTCATTGTTGGCAGTGACAGAGGTCCAACGATTTCTGGAAGTCTTCACAAGGTTTTCACACACTGTTGCTGGTATTTTGGTCCATTCCTCAACGAGGTAAAGCAGGTGCCATTAATTCAGGTAACGAGTAGAGGACAGAGGAGCCTTTTAAAGAAGAAGTTACAGGTCTGTGAAAGCCAGAAATCGTGCTTGTTTGTAGGTGACCAAATACAATACCAAATACCCAGGAATTTACCAATTAATTCAGTAAAAATCCTACAATGTGATTTCCTGGTTTCTTTTCCCTCATTCTGTCTCGCATAGTTGATTTTGATTTGATTTGATTGATTTAATTGTTTATTTCGAACACTTAAAAAAAATAAGATTTTAAAACAAATTCAAAACATACAGAAAAAAAGCAACAACAACAAAAACGTAATGCAAACAGGGGAAAAAAACAGTGTCCGAAAAGGGCAGGTAGAAGTTAAACTTATTTAACCCTGCCCCTTTGTTACCTCTATTATAAATTAAACATAAATATTAATAATAAATAGCTGCAATTACCTAATAGGCTACCGATTTTCCCATTGGTTGAGCCTTTGCACCTAACCAGCTAACAAACACCATATTGCCTTAACATAGCTCCTCCTCAACCAAATAACTTCCCAGAACTTCCTTTTTGTACAGTTTTTTTAAATTGATTTATATTTTACATTGCTTCAACCCATCACCCAACCCATTCCAAAAATCCACCCCAACAACTGAGATACACATGCTTTTCCTTTTAGAATGAACACATTGTTTTTTGAAATTATATTTTCCTCTTAAAGTAATTAACCCCCCTCCCTGTCACAAAACATTTTCTGTAAATTGCCTGGAAGTGAATCAGTTCTCGCTTTGAATATGATTTGTAGAGTTTTTAGTTTGACAATGTCCCAGAATTTCAACACATGCGACTTTAAAAAGTTTGTGTGTTTGTGTGATCCTTATAACCCACATTGTGAAGTATCCTGATTGCTTTTTTTGCAGTCTGAATAGCGTTGAAGTTGTAGTTGAAGTTACCTATGACGAAAATGACAGGGAAATATTTTATGTGTATATATACTGTATGTGTGTGTGTTTCCCTCTGAGGGCTGGATAAGACTGCCATACTATTATATCCTGATATTTGGATGCATGTCTGTTATTGCAGATGGAGCAGGCTCACAGTGCCGGAGCCGCCAGCAGCACGGGCTCTTTGGAACGAGCGTCTCTGTTTTGTGCTCCGGCCTCCTCCTTCAGCTCGGGTCTGTCCAGCCCCGTGGAGATCCTCAACAAGAGCAAATCCTCCAGCCGCTTCTCGCTCTTCTCCCCGCCCTGGAACAGCAGCTCCGAGTCCGACTCCAACCCGCCGTCCCGCTCGGGCTCCAAGAAGCTGCGTAACTACAGCAGGAGAGCCGCCACCGGACCGGCCGGGGCCAGGGGGCCCGAGGTGGCCGAGCCCAAACCCAGCGGCCCGGAACACTTCCAGTACTCCGACCCCGTCATTTCCAAGGTAACGGATTACATTTACGTCGGCAACCTGAACGCGGCGTACAACGGCCGCACGCTGTGCCGCAACAACATCGACAGCATCATCGACATGAGCAGCGTCCCGGGAGAACCGGCTCCCTCCCTCATCCTCATCCCGTGTACCTGCTCCCGCGGGGCCCGCCACAGCTGGTCCCGCCTCAAGGTGGACATCGGAGACGTCCCCTACGCCCTGGGGGACGGCTCGGCGCTCAGGCACCGCTGCTTCGAGGACATCAACGAGTGCATTAACGCGTCCACGGAGAAAAGGAAGCGCGTCCTCGTCCACTGTCGGGACGGGTTCTCTCTGGCACCGACGTGTATCATCCAGTATCTGATGGTGAAGCAGAACATGAGGCTGATCGCCGCCTACGAGTTACTGAGAGCAAAGTACCCGCTCAACATCAGAGAGTGCCACCAGAATGTCCTGGTGAGCCTGGAGAGAGCGCTGCGGCCCGGCGGGGAGGTCGACCCCGAGTGTTTCAAACAGGCCATCTCACGCAAAGTTGCATGGACTTGATTCAGTTTTCCAGTATCCTCGGTTGTAGCTGAGCTGTTTTTGTTTTTCCCCCAATGCTATTCAACGTTTTCCAAAATATAGGCAAGGACTACTGTACTGTACTTCTCCCTGCAGACTAGACTGTTGGGGGAACATTGATCAATTCCCATTTCACAGTTCAGTGGTTGGAAGAATTTCAAATTTGATGTGTTTCTTTTTCTAGATCTGTAAATTTTGATTTGACTGTATTTGTCCCTCACCATCCACACTGATGTACTAGACTAGACTGCAACATTTAGAGCTTCTTTCATAGCAGTGTTAGTGTTGGCTGTGAAGTGGATATTATTGTGATATATCAGTTCTCTGCCCTGCTTTCATGTTGATTTCTTTCTCTTATCAGGGGAATTTCTTAATGGGTAATCTCAGGAGAGTATTGATGTCACACTTGTGCAGTTTAGGAAACTGTCTTTAGACTAGCTACATTTACATATAAAAGTAATTATGCAGAGTTTTGTGCAATTTCAACAATGTTGGGCTGATTTTGTTTTTTATTTTGCTCCTTTTTTAGGAGAAACCCTCTGCCAGGAGGAGGCATCATGCTAGATACGTGCTGATAATTTAAATGTACAGTAGTAAACGCAGCACGGGTTTGATTTTTTGATTCAGGCATTAGTCTTATCCAGAAACACTTCTCCAGGTATGGAATTGCTTTTCAGCCATAAGAAATGCTACACAGATTACCTTGACATAGACAATTAAAAATTGGCTATAACTTTTCAAAACATATCCCAGGTAGTGGTTGACTTTAGATTTTAAATAGAACACACTATACTCCTATGTTCACAGTGGAGGAAGAATATTCAAGACTTTCTGGAACCTTTTTTAGATCATCTGCAATTTCCTTAAATAGCGCCCTTGTACTTGAGTACATACTGTTTTTTTTTGTTTTTTTTTAAACCTATGAGACAGTTGATGAAGATGCACTCTACCAACAATTAATTTCTTGTAATTCCATATAAACCAACCAATATGCATCTGTGTGGAACAGCAGTGTTTAATGTGCTCTCTTCTGTGTGGGACTGGTGATAAACCGGTTCACGTGTTGTACAGTAACCGTTCAGTTCAGTGCTGTGAACACACGTTTGTGAACTCAAGGTTTGGTTATCAGTGTCACGCAAAAACGGTGACGCTGGCATTGCAACATTTATGCATTTAATGAAATACAGCAATTTAGGATGACAAATGAGATGGATTTTCTGATTTTAAATGAGGATATATTTTTTTCTTACATTAAAAGGTATCTGCATTGTGTCTCCTAATGTAGATCTATTCTGTAATTTATCTATTTTATTTTTTTTAGGTTTAAAACAAAATAGGTCCACAGTTCAACACACATACAAATATTAATTTATATATATATATATATATATATATATATATATATATATATATATATATATATATATTTTTTTTTTTTTTTTTTTTTTTTTTTTTTTTTGCCATAACTGTTAGAGGAACAGGGTTGCTAGTGTTACAGATGTTTTCTTCAATGTTTATTGGTCTCATAAAATTTAGTACTAATGCCAATCATCTTTTGACACAATCTGGAGGCCAAGAGAGTCAGGATCTCATTTTTCTTTTCAGCTTTTTGTTCTTAAAGATCTCTGGGGGTTTTTTTTGTTGGATCTTATCGATGTTATCTGTGTCAAAAATAAGGACTTGATTTGAAACTGAGTGGATTCCTGTTATTGATTCACCTGCTTCTATCGCAAGAAAAGGCTTTGTACACGAACAACTGGTTTTACAATGGACTTCTGTTTGTGAGGTTTGTGATGCTGTTGTTTTGTTATTATTATTTGGGGTGTGTTTCTGAGGTCAAACATCCTCCATGAGGAACAACTGCCCCACTATCAGCAGGTTTATTTGGTTTAATAGTAATCTAGATCTAATAGTGGCTCAGAAATTCTTATTTTAATGTGCATCATTTTCCAGTATTACTGTTTAGGAGCCACTGAAATAGGCTACACTGATGTTTTATTATTTCTCTTTCTTTAATTAGTATGTTAGTTAGACATAGATGATTTTTATACTTTTATACAGGGTTCTCAACAATGGAAAGTGTTTCCTCTTTTTTTTCCTCTGTTCACTATTTCGGAGGGTTTAGCTTAAAACAAAATGATTTCCCACACTACTATTTTTGCTGAAGTAAAATGTCCGAAAGATTATTTAGTTTTGAAAATTGTGTGTGATCAAAGTTCGGTGTCAAAAAAATAGACCAAGATGTGATATTTTTCATAATCAAGCGTGTTGGAAAGATTTGTTCAATAATTATGTTTAAGTTTCAAGCATGATAACGTGAAAGCAATGTCGATTTTTAGTCCCCCCACCCCCAATATGTTTTGTGACGTATGTATCCACTGACTGAGGGACTTTATCTGGTTGACGGCCAGTCGTCTGGGAAGAGGACGGGCAGAGAAATAGATTTCACGAGGGAGATTTGTTGAAACTAATGGAACCAAAACATTCCAGGGAGACGAATGTGACGAGGTTCTGAATGAGGTCGGGATCATTTCTCACATTTGGACGATAAACCCAGCAGTTATTAACTCTGTTATTTTAGAAGAAATGCTGTTTGGAGGACAACAAGGGAATAAACAGGGATAATTATGTTTTTTTCATGTGAATGTAATTCTTATTTTTTAATTTATATTTTTCTTAAACTGTTGAGATCACTCAGTGAGAATCCTGTGAGAAGTGTGGTGCCTTCACTCCAATTTGTCTTGTGACCACATGGTAACATTTGCACACTTGTATGACTTTAACCTCTTGATATGTTGTAAAACTTGGAATATGCTTGGGTGTTTTATTTCGAGCAAAGATATGCACATGACATTTGTGTGAAGTGGTCTGTGCTGTGGTATATTTGCTGTTTAGTCAAGTACAGTAACTGTTTTTACTAATGATGGTAATGAGACTGATAAACATGTTTAAATGCTCATATACAGTGGTGTGGTTTGCAAAGTTTCAGCAGATTTAGCTTCCTTACTTGTTGTAAAGTCTCCACGTTATCATATAGAACTGAAGAGGTTTTCTAACTTGTTCTCAGGTGATTTCTCAATGGCCCAGAATGTTCTCAATTAATATAATCTCATGTCATGTTTCTTAAGTCAATTGAATTTGCACTGTTAAAATATTAAAGAAGCTGTGCAAAGTGGTTGTCATGGCGTTCACTCCAACAATACACTGATACAAATATTGTGTTTGATCTACTTAAAAAAAATAAGTCAACTTTTTGCATGAGATTATGTAGATCAAGAAAGACTAGTCTTTGTAGGGCTGGGCGATTTTGGACAAAAATAAAATCACTATTTTTTTCTCTGAAAACCCGATTTTCGATTTCGATTTTTTTGGTAAAACTACAAAAGACAATGGAATAAATTGTTTCAAATATTTTATCTGTATTTTTAAAGAAAAGTAGCAATTAACAAATTTCCCTATTGGGAATGAAGTGCAATTGAAAGATACTGTAAATCCTCCTTGAGTTTAGTAAAGTGACAACATTTATAATTTTCTTGACCAAACAAAGATGACTAGACGAGCTCTGTCTGTAATGCAGCCAGCTGCAAAAAAGGAAAATCCATTTTCCGATTTTCCTTTTTTTAACATCGTCTTGAATAATAAATCCGATTTAGATTTAAAATCGATTAATCGCACAGCCCTAAGTCTACTTCATTTTATGTATGTAAATAATACATTTTGCAAGTACAGTCAACTTAATTGTGTAAAGTTTACTTTATTTATCAAAATTAAGTTGACTTAGAAAAAAAATGAAAAAAATAAAAAAGGGAGAAAAAAAAAGAAAAAGAAAGAAAAAAAATTAAGTTGACTTTACTTGCAAAGGAATTTTGTACATACTAAAAATTGAGTAGTTTATACAAAGACTAGTCTTTCTTGATCTACATAAAAATCTCATGTGAAAAAGTCACCTTAATTTTTTTAAAGTAGATCAAGACAGATATTTTTTACTGTTGTGTTCTACTTAAACAAATAAAGCATGATTCATCTAAACGTTGTTCAATCTGCCCAATAGATTCAATTTGTTGAAGGAAAAGTAAACACAACAAGATCATTGCTTGTTTGAAAAGATTACTGGGATTACATAAATACTGCTTGTTAAGGAAAAAATGCACAATGTCTTGTTTTTTGAACAAATGCAGATTAAGTTCAAAACTAGATGTATTCATGTAAAGCAACAAACTTGATTTTTAATTGTTAATATCACAGATTTAAATATGTTATATTTATATTCGCTTATATTTATTTTTTTCAGTGTACATTGGCAAGCGATCAAATCAATACAATAGTTTAAGTGAGTAGTCAAACATAAAATGTGTAGTTAGAGTGAAAATTGATAAAGATAATATATTAGCTTTGACACTTAATAATGACGTGGTTGCTGTTTGTCGTCTTCTCTTAAAACTCAAGAATTTGAGGTTTTATTTGGGAGGTTTGTTGTGGAGGCTCTATCAAGATAAGTATCCAAAACGTTATTAAAATCCCCTCCAATTATCAAATTAGGTTGTGAGATATCTGGTATTAATGCAAACACTTTTTGAAAAAATACAGGTTTGTCTGTATTGGGGGCGTATATATTCACTAGTGGAAGAGAGATAGTGTATTTCTCCAATCACTATAATATAGCGACCCTCTTTATCAGTAAATATTTTTTTCTGCACAAAAGGAACACCTTTTCTAAATAAAATTGCCGCACCCCTTGCTTTGGATGAGAAAGTAGAGTGATATATTTCTGCTATCCACTTTGTCCTAAGCCTCCCATGTGAGTTATTATTCAGATGCGTCTCCTGTAAAAACATGTCACATGCCAGTGTTTTAGGATGGGACAAAACCTTCCCTCTTTTGACAGGATTATTTACTCCTCGTACATTCCAACTGGAAAATGTGAGATTTTTTATCCCTGTGTTATTGACATTCGCAGTCATCAGCAGTTTTGGAACAGTTTTGTACAATTAGTGTCTCAGCTGTCATGCAAAATCTTTTCGTAGGGTCTTCGTATCCCTCCCACCCCGACACTGTACGCCCTTTGTTAGCTACAGCATCTACTACTCCAGGGGTCGGCAACCCAAACTGTTGAAAGAGCCGTTTTGGACCAAAAACACCCCAAAAAAATATGTCTGGAGCCACAAAAAATGAAAAGTCTTGTATAAGCCTTAGAATGAAGGCAAATGGCGAAAGGCGAAGTGTCGAGAAAAAAGTCGAAATATCAAGAAAAAAGTCGAAGTGTCGAGAAAAAAGTCGAAATGTCGAGGAACTAGTCAAAATTTCGAGAAAGTTGAAATGTCGAGATTAAAAAAGGAAAAAGGAAGAAAAAAAGAGAAATAAAAGGAAAAAAGAAAAAGGAAAAAAAAGAAAAAAAAGGAAAAAAGAAAAAGGAAAAAAAAAGAAAAAGGGAAAAAAAGAAAAAAAGGAAAAAAAAAAGAAAAAAAAGGAGAAAAAGAGAAAAAGGAAAAAAAAGAAGAAAAAAGGAAAAAAAGAAGAAAAAAGGAGAAAAAGAGAAAAAGGAAAACAAAGAAAAAAAGAAGAAAAAAGGAGAAAAAGAGAAAAAAAGAAAAAAAAAGGTCAAACATTTTTGAAGAAGCTCCAGGAGCCACTAGGGCGGCACTAAAGAGCTGCATGTGGCTCTAGAGCCGCGGTTTGCCTACCCCTGTACTAGTTCCTTTCCCCACCCAAATATCCCTCCCCAGGTCAACCACAACCACATAATAACAAGAACAAACAGAACTACTCTAGCCAATTCAAAATGAATGGTGCAAGCCTTCTTAGGGAAGCTAATATTACTGCCCCACATTTGTCGATGGCCTGCTGCTAACTTCTAAATTGCTCCACCAACTCTGACATTCAATAACAAGATATTTAAATGAGGTATAGGAAGTGGAACGAACGATCAAGTAGGTAGTAGTATTTTTTCAAACTTGACATCCACAGTAGCTTGCAGCAAAAGATACAAACCTTACACATGGATAAACATAAGAAAAAAAAAGTTATGGCTTTCGCCTTAGGAAAAACCTAATCGCAATCTTAAGATTTTTAATGAACTAGAGGCAAACACTTGAAGGAACTTCAAAGTAAGCACAGTACTAAAGTCAGATATTAACAGGAGACTCATAATTAACACAGTGTGGTATTTAAAATGTATCTACCAACCTGAGCCCGAGAACAAATAAATGCGATGAGAGACCGACAGGGAGAAAAACGTGTTAGTCTTCCTCTCTGAGGCTCTGTACCAATCATATAACCATATAAATTATTTCAAAAACAGAAAGTAGAATAAATAAAAATCCAGCTTCTCAAACATTAAATGTGGCAGCAACTTCAACCTCTGTATTATGGATTGTTACTCGGAGACAGCCAGGTACTTGAAGGCATCATAATCATCTTACACTAGCACTCCAGGGACAAAAGCGTCAGTAAATAATGAAACCAATCCAGGTTGTGGCCCTAGTACAGTGAACTGGGCTTTAGAATGTTAACTAAAAGCTGGGATTCTCCTTTTTATCATATTGCAAACAATAAAAAATGAACACACGTTATATTCAGCGTTTTTAACCCTAATTACCGTAGTGAGACAGAAGGAGTGGGAATAGGTTAAACGTTACAGCATCTAACGCAAACGTAAATTTAGGATCCCACAAATGGTATGTCCCACAGGTTTCACATTCTTACCTGTGACAGTGACGGTCACTGCTGGGGTGGCGATAACCACCGGGCGATAATGCAGTCTATTCCTGAGATTCATGATTTAAAAGTTTAAAAGTCCCCCGATGTTGACGGCCCTGGAGCGGAGAGTTGTTAGGCGTATTCCTCGGCCTTTTTAGGGAATCTCTGTTTCTTTTAAGTTATACTTGCTTTCTCTTTTTTTAAATCTTTTCTGAATGTTGATTGGTAAAGTTTTCTTATGAGTGTAATTTCCCAAGGTGGTGGTAATTAGCTTGACAGGGACAATAACGTGTGTATACCCAAAAATGAAAGAAATGGAAACTGACAAATGGTTAAAGTGAATAGAAAAAGACTTGTTTATTAACTAAAGCAACTGAAAATCCAACAACACGAAAGGTTAAGGGAAGGGACTGGTGGTGCCAAGTAAAGAGTAAGTTTAGTCAAAAAAAAATCTAACCTACCTAGCCAAACAAAACTTCCTACTCTACATAAAAAAAAAAAGAAGTTACAACATGTGGCACTCCCCTCTAACCTGGTGTATAACAGAACGTTACCTACGTGATGCTACTGTAGGTGTACAGGGTTCCCCATCTTACCCTGTCCCTTCCCCGTAAGGAACTGAGTGGAAAAGGTAGTAACTGAAAATGTACTGCTGGGGAAGTTTAACTGAGGACTGAACAAAGTACTGAGACTGTTGGCTGTTTGGAGCACAGAAGGGTTGCAGCTGGAGGAGAAGAGCTTGATGGCTAGGACACCAGTGTTGCCAACTCCTCAGTAAGGAAAGTAGCTCTTGGCTGTCCCAAAAGTCGCTAGAAGTCGTTAAATGACGTCATCGCCTAATTTGCATTATTGCCAATTTGCATATAACTGTAACGGACGCTGTAGGAGAGAGGAATAACGTCGTGGGAGAGACAAAAGTGAGTAAAAAACACCCTAAATATGTTTAGAAACTACAAATGTACAAAAATAATTTCAACATTAACAACATTTAATGATTTTAATGCTTTGTCTAGATCCACATTACACACATCAGTTTTGTCCTGTATTGTTAAATGTTATAACAGCAAATTTAATCAAAAGATTGTTATGTAGGGTGAAATTGCTAGCTCTACAACCAACCCTCCTCCTTTATCCGGGCTTGGGACCAGCAAAGTGACCCAAAAGAAAAAAGAAACGTTTACAATTATATCCCGCTCTGCAAGCCAGCGGCGGCTTTGAGCAAACGCATTTCATTTGCAGTCTGGACGCGGAGTGGTGAGGGTCTCCTCTCTGCTCTGCTCTGCCCACCAGATAAGTCTCCAATAACACCAGAAAAAGTCGCTTGATTTGTCGTTAGTCGCTTTTAAAAAAAAAAACCTATAGGGGTCTGAAAGGTCGCTAAATCTAGCGACAAAGTCGCTAAGTTGGCAACACTGGCTAGGACACAGGTGCTTTATATATTGTGATGAGCTGAGATGATTGGTGGGACCGCTGAGTGGTGGCCCAACCGGAGGAGAGGGAGCCGAGTGGAGGGAACGGGCTGGACCTGAATATGAGACAGAAATGGTGGGAGAGAGAGAGGAGCAGGAGCAAAGAGGAGAAAACACCAAACTGCCCCCCCATGCTAGTACACGTAACAATGAGCTTTAAACATAATTTGCAGAATACTATAATCTACTAATTCATGAAATTTCAACAATTTTAACTGAAGGAATAATGGATTTGTTGGATCTCTATTAGGGGTGTAACGATACACTAATCTCACGATACGATACACGATATTGAGGTCACGATAAGCCGATAGCAACCTATAGAAACCCAATAGCAATACCCTATAAAAAAACATATAGGCTACAACACACACCTACACCTTAATAGCAGTTATACTTTGTTGTGATTGGATGCTGATCCCTTGCAAGGTTTTCATTAAATAACATAATAATAATGATGATGTTGGTGATAATAATTAAAGCTGCAAGCATATGGAGCCAAATCAAGGCCAAAAGTTTTGCTAATTTGAAAATAAAATTTGAACCTGAAAATTCTTTTTTACAGTTTCAATTTTATTTTTTTCAGTATCAGATCTTTTTTTCAGTTTCAAATCTTTTTATTTCAGTTTCAAATCTTTTTTTCAGTTACAAATCTTTTTTTTTCAGTTTCACGTCTTTTTTTTTCAGTTTCAAATTTTTTTTTCAGGTTCAGACTTTTGGACCCGATCTGGCGTGGGGGGCGTGGCATCAACTGAGAGGGGCGTGGCATCATGAGTGACAGCAGAACAGAGAAGGCGGGGGACGTTCCTCAGTCATGTTGCCTTCAGGAAACGTAGGTTGCAGAAGATATCAGTAGAAGTATGATTCAACACTGTATATACACCATATTCACGTGATGGGCAGTGGAAAAAACTGATATTAGTTAGACCGTACTTGGTAGTATGTGGAAGTGGGAAATGTCAAACTTTAAAGTGTGGCTGTTGAACTGTACAGTCTGGCATAGTTTATTGCTTTTATACTGCGATTGGTGCCAAGTACGTCTAAAGTCTAAAACAGCTTTTTAAACAGAAATGTGTCACTAATATCAGTTTTTTCCACTGCCAATCACGTGAAAATGGTGTATATACAGTGTTGAATCATACTTCTACTGATAACTTCTGCAACCTACGTTTCCTGAAGGCAACATGACTGAGGAACGTCCCCCGCCTTCTCTGTTCTGCTGTCACTCATGATGCCACGCCCCTCTCAGTTGATGCCACGCCCCCCACGCCAGATCGGGGCCAAAAGTCTGAACCTGAAAAAAAAATTTGAAACTGAAAAAAAAAGAAGTGAAACTGAAAAAAAAGATTTGAAACTGAAAAAAAGATTTGAAACTGAAAAAAAAAGATTTGAAACTGAAAAAAAGATCTGATACTGAAAAAAATAAAATTGAAACTGTAAAAAAGAATTTTCAGGTTCAAATTTTATTTTCAAATTAGCAAAACTTTTGGCCTTGATTTGGCTCCATACAAGCAGCGATGAGCGGGCCCTCGCGCGTGCAATTTTCACCAATAAAGGTCAAGGACTCAAAACCATGACACCACCCATGACTCTATGTCATACCATTCAAAAGCTATGGCAGAAAATAGGATCTATCAAATGTCGACCAATCAGAAGAAGGGGTGGGGCTAATTCATGCCAATAAAGGTCAAGGACTCAAAGCCGAGTCCGATGACACCACCCATGACTCTTTATGTGTCATAACCCTGGCTCAAAGGCCATGACAAAAGAAGGGGAAAGGACACAACGTACTAGTAAATTTAAGATATTTATTAAGGTAAATCATAAACACAAATAAGATAAGGAATGGGATGTGTAAAGTCAGTAAAATCAGTAGTATGCATGTGGATGTGTGTAAATGTGCTGTATGGTGTTGTGCGTGCAAAAGGCTCAACAAAACCAAAAGGAGTGCTGCCAGGATGAAAAGAGAGAGAAAGAGAGACTGAAGCCCCAGCCTTTTCTCTTCCTGAGGAGCACCCAGCCCAGGTGCTCCAGATCTAGCAATCAGCTGGCTCCACCTCGAAGAGGAAAACAGAGAGAGAGGGACTGAGACACAATATAACAGGCCATCACACCCCCCCCCATAAAGTCAATGTTTCCCATGGAACCATTGGCCCCCACAACAACCAAAGAACAAATCATACTAATGACAAAACATAAGCCTATCATCGTCCTCCTGCCTGCAGCCCACCACTGTGCCCCACCTCAGCAACCCTGGTACCTGAGAAGCAGATTAAGAGGATGAGAGCACAGAGCAGTTTAACAGGCAGAACAGACAGTTATTTGACTTGAATAACACAAGGCCAAACTAACACAAAGGTGCACGTGATAATGCATCTGCAATAACATTGTCTGTTCCTTTTATATGTCTGATGTCCAGGTCATAGGCCTGCAAAAATAGAGACCATCTTACAAGCCTCTGATTGGGACATCTAAGAGACCGAAGAAATGTCAGAGGGTTGTGGTCAGTGAAAACCACCAGGGGTGCTCGAGCTCCTCCAACATAAACTTCAAAGGCCCGGTTTCACAGACAAGGCTTAAGCCTAGTCTCAGACTAAAATGCTGTTTGAGCTGGCTTAACTTTAAGTCACTTGCACAGACATATCTTAAAATAGTCATAGATTTAGTCTGTTCTGGATTAAACAAAGCCAATTGCAAGATGGTGGATTAGAGCTACTCTAGGACTAAATTGAAGTCTACATTAATCCTGCAAAGAGGCAGGTTTAACTTCAGCTTAGTACTGTTTGTGAAAGGGAGCACAGATCGTTTGGGAGCATGGAGTATTTGGAATATCTAAATGAAGACCAATATTTGCTACAGAGGCCAGCCAGACAAATACTTGTGGATAGGAGTAATCCATTGAATCAGTTTGAAGTAACTTTCCGAGACCGCTTTCGTATGTACAAAGAAGATGTACTGGAGATAATTACTTTGCTTGAGCCTAGACTTTCCTCCATGTCTCAAAGAGGAAGGCCTGTACCCAGTTCTCTCCAAGTTCTGATCACTTTGAGATTCTTGGCATCTGGAACCTTTCATCGTGAAACTGGTGATTTGTGTGGTGTCAGTGAAGCAACAGCGTGTAGAATAGTTCACAATGTCTGCAGTGCCATTTGTGAACTGAGAAATCTGTACATTAAGTTCCCTGATGCTGCTGAGCAAGCCAACTATAAAGTGCGATTCTACGAATATGGGAACTTCCCAGGAGTGATTGGCTGTATCGATGGATGTCATGTTGAAATCAAGTGTCCATCAACTCCTGATGCTGAGGAGTACAGGAACCGTAAGAACTGGTTTTCCATCAATGTTCAGGCTGTATGCACTCCCAATTTAGAGTTTTCAAACATTGTTGCCCGTTGGAAAGGAGCAACACATGACTCAAGGATTTTTCACAACTCTTCATTGTGTGCTCAGTTTGAGAGAGGGCAACATAGTGGAATACTAATTGGTGACAGTGCATATGCTCAGAGTTCCTATTTATTCACGCCTTGGCCACATCCCACAACTACTGAGCAGCAAAGATACAACAGAGCTCATATTCGCACTAGAGGGATGGTCGAGCGTATGTTTGGAGTGTGGAAAAATCGATTCCAGTGTTTACGCAATACACTTCGTTTTGAGCCAAGAAGATGCTGCTAGGTGATCATTGCTACAACCGTGCTGCACAACTACCTGAAGCAGCATAATTGTCCTGACCCTCCAATGGAAGACCAGAATGATCCAGATGTGCCCATGCTGGTGGCAGAAAATAACCAACGAGGACTTGCACTCAGAGCTGCTTTCACATTGCAGCACTTCAGTTAGAAAAGAGATACATTTAACCATGGAATGTATTGATTATGGCTTGTTCTTGCCTTAATAGTGTTTGTTGTGTACAACATATATAAATAGTGTGCTGAAAAATTAAATGAGAAACTCAACCAAGGCTCTTGTCAAGTGAGAAAACCTTTATTTTCATAACATATTTCATCACATAGCTGTCTCATGCAGCTTTCTTTGAACAGCCCTCTCTTCTAATTTAACATCCAATTCGACCTGTAGAATTCTCATTTTCATGTCATGCTCTTCTTTCAGATATTTCATTTTTTGCTCATGAAATTCTAAGGCTAACTTTTCATGCATGGACATCCTTTTGGGTCTCTGCTGGAAGGTGGTGGCAGCATCTTTTCTCTGGGATGCCATGCCAGATGTAGAGGGTGCACAGTCACTGTGCACTGGCTCTTCCACCAGGGTTAGAATAATTCCCTCTGGGGAGAGAACACTGTTAGATACAAAAACTCACATGGTCCTTGGAATGAAATAAAAATAAAGATAGACACAGACAGTGGAATAATCATGTACAGAAGGAGGTAACTAATTTACTTTCTACGGTATATTTACCCTGTGTGCTCAGCTCTTCAGGTCCACTGTCCAAATGGTCATCATCTGGTATACCATCCAGAGGTTGCTGGTCCTCTATTATTCCAGTCAACAAGTCAGCCAATTCATCGGTCTTGTCTTTACTTGGTGGGGGTCCCCCACCAGTAGTAAATCTCTCTCTTCTGGCCTCTGCATTCTTTTTTTTCAGATCTAATTTGATGTTTTTCCACAGAGTCTATGAAGGCAGATATCATTCAATATAAACAATGTCACAAAACTATCACATCTGTGATATACAGATCATAATAGACATGTCTCACCTGCAGTTGCTGTACCGCTCTTGTGGTTACATTTTCATTTGAGTTGAATTCACTGCAAATGGCAGCCCAAGCACTCTTCTTCTTATGTTCAATAGCAGCACTATGACCTTTACTTTCAATAACAGCATGATTTCCCACAATTTGTTTAAATAGAGTTTTTTCATACTCTGTAAAGTTCTTTGAGCGTGTTCTTTTACCTTCAGCCATGTTTGGTGTCAAAATTCCCTCCAGCAGAACTGTCCTCAATTCCATTCCAGGTTTTTATGAGCACCAGGCTGTGCTCCCACTTAAGATAATGAGGTTTAACCCAGGTGTTCTCATTTAAGCTTACTCCAGGACTCCACAGTCTGGGACTAATTAAGACAAATGTAAGCCACGCTCATGCAAGCCACTTAAATGACCTGGCTTTACTAGTCTGACTTAGGCCTACTCCTGGCTTGATATAAGCCTTGTCTGTGAAACCGGGCCAAAATGTTGTAAGGCCCAAACAAGTGCCAACGCTTCCTTCTCTATTACAGAATAGTTTGACTGATAACTATTAAACTTCCTAGAGAAGAAGCTGACTGGTCTCACCACACCCTGGTTTCCCCCCTGCAGCAGGACGGCACCTGCTCCCACCTGGCTGGCGTCCACTTGGAGCATAAATACCTGGTCAAAACATGGAGCCGCTAATACAGGAGAAGAACACAATAAAGATTTCACACTATCAAAAGCTTGCTGGCATTCAGCTGACCAGACAAATTTAGCCTTGGCCTTTAACAATTCAGTCAATGGGAACACAACAGTGGAGAAATTTTTGCAAAAACACCTATAATAACCCACTAAACCCAGGAACCTTTGCAGTTCTTTTTTCGTAGCGGGTTGTGGATATTTGGCCACAGCCACGACCTTGGCCTGGAGCCACACAGCCCTGTCCCACCACCCGGCCGAGGTACGTCACTGTAGCTCGCGCAAAGACGCACTTGGCAAGGTTGACAGTAAGGCGCGCTTCAGCCAACCGGTCAAACAGCGCCCGAATACGCTGAAGATGCGAGTGCCACGTATCGCTATAAACAACCAGATCATCGAGATAGACTGAGCAACCCTGCAAACCCGACACTATCCGGTTCATTAGTCGTTGGAACGTCGCAGGGGCATTCTTAAGCCCAAAAGGCATAACCTTATAACTGTACAGGCCAGACGGAGTGATGAATGCACAGACCTCTTGCGCACGCTCAGACAGAGGCACCTGCCAATAACCCTTAAGCAGATCGAACTTGCTGACAAATTTGGCCGAGCCTACCTGGTCAATACAATCGTCTATTCGTGGCAATGGAAATGAATCAGACTTTGTAACAGCATTTACTTTGCGGAAGTCTGTACAAAATCGAGGTGTGCCATCATGCTTCGGCACCAAAATACAAGGCGAAGACCAACTAGATGACGACGGAGCAGCTATATTATTTTGGAGCATATACTCAATCTCTGTATCTAAATGCTCACGTTTACCCGGCGCCACCCGGTAAAACTGTTGTTTAATGGGCCGAGACAGAGAGAGAGGGACTGAGACACAATATAACAGGCCATCACATATGTCAAACCATTCAAAAGTTATGGCAGAAAGTAGCAACTATCAAATATGGACCAATCAGATGAAGGCGGGGTGCTCTTTTTGGCGTCTATCGTCGCCACAGTAACGCTTTTGACTGAGAAAAGTAATGCCCATCGTCGCAGGATCGAGACGCACATTTTGATGTCTAACACACCTGGGTGCACTTTACGGTTCGGGGCGAAGAAGCGGATGAAGAAATGGCATAAATTGTGCCAAAATTACACGATTAATTCAGAATGGCCGACTTCCTGTTTGGTTTCAGCCATGGCGCCAAGAGACTTTTTTTTAAGTTGCGACATGATACAGGTGTGTACCGATTTTCGTGCATGTACGTCTAACCGTATTGTGGGGCTTCAGGCACAAAGTTTTCAAGGGGGCGCTGTTGAGCCATTAGGCCACGCCCATTAATGCAAACCATTAAATATCAAATTTTTCGCCAGGCCTGGCTTGCGTGCAAAATTTGGTGACTTTTGGGGCACGTTTAGGGGGGCAAAAAGGCCCTCATTTCATCGGAAGAAAAACGAGAAGAACGAGAAGGAGAACATCTCCTACAGATACAATAGGGCTTTCGTCAGTGCTTGGGCCCTAATAAACAGGAAAAGAATGCAGAGAATGGGAAAACCAAAAAGAATGCAGGATGAAATAAAAAATAAGAATGAGTAAAAACAGTGTGATATGCAAATTATAAATAATTGATGAACAGAAAGTAAGAAAAGTTAAAATTGAAGAATAAAATGCAATAGAAAATGAAAAACAATGTGAAAATACAGTTTGGAATAAACAATAAAAATGAGTAAAATCAATGTGATAGAAATGGACAAACCGTGACTAGCACAGAAGTCCAACAACAAAACACCGCCCTGGTTCAGATTTGGAAGGCCGTTCCTCCCAATCACGCCTCTCCAGGTATCACTGTCATTACCCACGTGAGCGTTGAAATCCCCCAGCAGAACAATAGAGTCCCCAGTTGGAGCACTATCAAGTAATCCTCCCAGGGACTCCAAGAACCTTTTCCCGACCCGAAGGCGCAGGGAAGCGACCCTCTCGTTCACCGGGGTGAACTCCAACACATGGCGGCTGAGCTAAGGGGTTATAAACAAGCCCACACCAGCCCGCCGCCTCTCACCCTGGGCAACTCCAGAGTAGTGGAGGGTCCAGCCCCTTTCAAGGAGCTGGGTTCCAGAGCCCAAGCTATGTGTGGAGGTGAGCCCATATCTCTCAACCTCACGCACAAGCTCCGGCTCCACCAGGCGCTCGCCTTCGAGCCCAAACCCCAGGCCCGGCTCCAGGGAGAGGCCCCAGTGACGCCGATCCGGGCCACGTGACGGTCCTTGATTTATTCCTCTTCATGATTGGCTTTGTGAACCGCTCTTAGTCTGGCCCGTCACCTAGGACCTGTTTGCCATGGGACACCCTACAGGGGGCGTAATGCCCCAGACAACATAGCTCCTAGGATCACTCGGGCACACAAACCCCTCCACCACAGTAAGGTGACGGTTCAAGGAGGGGAAAAAAAATGTATAAACAGGAAGTAATGAAGAATAAAAATAAAAATAAACAATGTGCTATGATAAAGAAAGACAATGGATAACAGAAAATAAGAAAAGTGAAAATTGAAAAATACAATGTGATAGAAAATGAAAAACAAAAAAAAATACAGTATGGATTAAACAATAAAAACGAGTAAAAAAAAATGTGCTATGATAAAGAAAGACAATGGAGAACAGAAAATAAGAAAAGTGAAAATTGAAA